>NW_024884733.1:11983884-12636700 GCF_019232065.1 Centrocercus urophasianus | reverse complement strand
CTGCAATACTGCTCAGGAGTCATTTGGTAGCCTGTGCTTGGGTCACTGCAGTGTAATGGCAGCTGTCTAATGTGCTTTAAAGAGGACCAAAGAACGTATCTACCTTGGGGTGGCTAAGTTAGCCAGAACTGACAATCAAATGTTGAATAATTAAATTGTTTTAGCTATTAATTGTAAGTGAATGTTGTTTTTAATTGCACTTTAATAATGCCATGCCCTTTATAGCCAAAATTAATGTTTTCTGTCTCTCTGTTTTTGAAGTACATGTCAGTTTAATTAAACTATTAATGGTAGACAGATTTTTAAGTACTTTATATTCTTCATTAAATTGTATCTGTTCAACAAGCGTAAGCAGGAAAATAGACTCAGTTAGGAGCAGATTCACGTTCTGCCTGATAAATCATTCATTATCAGATAAGATGATGAGGCATGCTTGTTTTTCTGTAGGCTCACAATAATAAACAAATCTACTTTGAAATTACAATATTTATTGAGTTTGTAGCAAAATAAACAAGACTGTTTTTTAATATTAACAACAAGCCTGAAAGCTGTTTTTTGTGTTTATGGCTGGTCAGTGAATGGAAAGCAATATCTTGATGGTCTGAGGGTCAGTGTTAGTTCATTTTGCTTGAGGTGCTTGTTAGTAGAATATTGCTCTGGTCTCAGATATAGTTTTTGCAGGACCATTCAACAGCAGTAATGATGCATATTTCTATTATTTCTCCAGTATAACCTAATTGCACCTGAAAAGAATTAAGATTTCTATTTGGCACGAATTATATACTTAGGAAGCAAACGTTGAAAAAGTTTCAGTCCTTATCCTTCCAATCCTTCCAATACAGTAAGTGTGATGAAAACAGCTTTTTGAAGATTGTAGAAGAGTGAAGTTATGGCAAGGTCATTTCTTCTCTGGTGGTAAAGCCTACAAATAATAATGGGCTGTTAATGGGCTAACAGGCAGAAATTTGGAAACAGTGCAACAACTGCTCATGATAGATTCCTGTGCATATTACACAGGCAGACAAAGATGTAACTGGTTATAATAGAGACAACAACGTCCTTCCTTTGTGTGGCAGATCAATCAATAGCCAGGCATGTGATCTTGTTCACTATTATGTTAGTAATGAAACCTTCTTGTGATGTGACAACTGTGGAATAACATTTGGTCACAAAGCTGGTGTTAACAAGCACAACTGGCACTCTGGTAATTAGACTGATTTCTGGTCTACTTTCACAGATTGTCGATAAATGCAGTAAACAACAGGCTGCTTTCTTTCAGAACAAGTTATATGAAGTCGTCATCCATTTGGCGGTGTGTACCGTACTCTCCTTCATTATTTTATCAGACTGTGGTAGGGTGCAATGTGCATACATTTCCTTATAAAATCATGTTTCACTGTAGAAACATTACATGTGTTATTCTATCACTATTACATGTAGTGATCACCTAATTAACCTCAGTTGTTTTTTTTATCTCATGGGAAGAACATTAATTTCTCAGTTACAGGTATGCTTGTTAGTTAGATGAAGATGTTCTTCTCGATAAATTTTCAATATTATCCCCTCTGATAAAGCTGTGTCTGTTGTGGACAGCCATTAATTGTTTAGAGAGAAACTGAAATTTTAGAGGCTATAGATTATCTTTGCTTTTAAAGGTCAAGAAGATAGAATTCATATAAAATTGTAGTATAATCTGTTGCATTAAACAAAATAACAAAATTAAGCCTAGGATGTGCTAACCAGCTTTTCCGTCATCAAGTTAGATCTATTTTGGCAAATATATTTGTCTTTTTTTTTCCTTTTACACACAAAATACTGTAGTGTAGTTTGGTCTTTTTATCTACGTGGCAGAGTAAGATGGAGCAAGAACTCCTTCTCTGCGTTTGGTACCTCCTCTAAGCCTATAGCCTGGCTCTGAGCATAGGAAATGGGTGAGTGCTGTAGTTCTACCTATCTAAGATGATGAACAATGTGAACAGAGACATAATCAGGATTGTTTCTGAATTTGTTTTGAATGGACTGCAAGATACAGCTTAAGCTGGAGGCTTAGTCACAGGTGTGTAATAAACCAGCACAAGTTCCTATTGTTTCCTGCCCTTTCAGGTGCTTTCAGGAGCTGGAAACAGTGAGTGAGGGGTGATGAAACAGTGTCAGTGTTGTGGTGTGCCTGGGCACTCTTCTCAGAGCTGTCGGAAGCTGAAGTCCAGCTCCATGCAGATACTCAAGGATCCTTACTGATACTATTTGGGAGGTATTTCTTCCTCATACTGAGCCACGTTTTGGCCACTTGCTGTAAGTTCACTTTATAAAATCAAGAGAGCAGTGAGCATCTCATCATGTCTGTTATCAATGGCTGCCAGATCCTAACTCCCTGTAATCAATGGAAAGCGGTAGGGAGGAACATTTTACAGTAGGTGCTTAAATTTATTCAGGATTGAGGCAGGAAGATGCCTCATTAGCAGTCAGTGAACATAAGAACTAAATCCACACTTGTAAACCATGGAGAGGATTTTGGACAAGATTACCCTGCAGATATCAAGCTGCAGACATCAAGAAGTCAGAGAAAATAAGTAATAGTGAACATGGAATACTAATCTGAATTGATGGAAACAAAGATAAGAGATGTTTCTTGTTCTTCTCTTTGGAAAACTTACTGTTCTGAGAAACCATTAAGAAAGGACTTAAAAGTGGCTTTTTAAGGCCTAAAGATTTGTGGGGCTGAAAATGCCTACACTCTCCTAGGTTTAACAAAAATAAAATGGAAAGGTGTGGGATTTAGTCTGATACAGTATATCTATGAGTGTTCCAAAATCCCATGTGCTCAGGTAAGGACAGGTGTAAGAATTGCTTCTCTGACTGGAGATGGTGGTGTAATTTTTGAGTGCAATTTCATGTTGCACAATTGCATGGTAAGTTGGTGGGAAGGGACTGCAGGAGGGCTCAGGTTGACATCCTGTTCAAAGCAGGCTGGCAGCGAGGCCAGGCCAGATTGCTCAGTTTGTTCT
The DNA here is from genome assembly GCF_019232065.1 of Centrocercus urophasianus. Classification (NCBI taxonomy): domain Eukaryota; kingdom Metazoa; phylum Chordata; class Aves; order Galliformes; family Phasianidae; genus Centrocercus; species Centrocercus urophasianus. The sequence goes on along the minus strand of NW_024884733.1, from coordinate 12,633,695 downwards.
CATCTCGTCCTGTGAACCTCCAAGGATGGAGACAACACAAGCTCTCAGATACCCTGCTCCCCTGCTGATCTTCTGCATAGAGATCACATTTTTGAAGTATAAATGTTTCTTTTCACCAGTTTCTTTGGCTCTAGAGTGACTTCGTTTGAAGCCAGTCATCTTAAAGCTACACAGAGATTTCGATGGACAAACAGATTGATAAAGGATTGAAACCTTTGGCTGATGCAGTGTGGAGACTATGTTTATCTGTCAATGGGAGTCTATAAGCAATGAATCTTTCTTGCTGCTGGAAATCAGAGAAAGCACTGAATCTTTCTTGCTGCTGGAAGTCAGAGAAGTCTTAGCTGCTAGAAGAGACTGGACTCAAGCACTTCTTGCAGTAGGTAAGAAGTATGGTAGTGCAGTTTAAAAAACATATGTGAAAGTGTCATGTATTTGGAGGAACAAGCCACACACTTGGAAATAGCTGAAAGAACTGGGCAAGGAGAGAGTTCGTGTAATTTAGGCCCAGAACTTTTGAAGAGGTTTTGCAACACAAAGCAACCGTGTCAAAGAAAGGGAATACTGTTTCCAGCTATGTAGCTAGAAAATCTTACCCCGAGCATTGTATATTGAGATCTTACCAGTGCACTGCCTGTAGAAAAAAGTTTTTGTTTGGTAAAAGAACAGTGTTCTCCCTTCTTAATGTATATTTCACATACTAAACTGATTTCTTTCATAAAACTGAATAAATTCTGTTTCACTAGCTTTGAAAGGAATAGAGTACAGTTAATGACAGTGAAGTTGCTTTGGCATGGAATGTTTATTTGCCATCAACTGCTCCCATATTAAATTGTTCCATTTACAAGCTACTATAATTTTTTTTTTTTTTTCCTAAGTGCCTGATGCTCTGTCTAGTCGTGGAAAATGAAGCTCAGTTGCTTATGACCTGTGTTGCACTTCATCACTAAACTTCAACAAGTGTACAAGTTCTGGAATGAGAATAAATGAGAATAAAGGTTCACTGGAGGTGACACAGCATGAGGCAAAATATAGTGCATATTACTGTTGCACACCTGTGCTGCCTTTCCCTTGCTTATTTGAGATCAAAGTTTGCCTTGCTAGCAGAGAAAGTAGTAAATATGGCTTAAGGAGCCAATATTCTCTAGTTGACATACTTTGATCATATTAATGTTACTGAACAATATGGACATATAGTGACAAGTTAGTAGACACTTTAGTAAGCACGTAACCACAGGAACAAGGGTCATTTTTCTGATTATAACACTGACGCTGTCTGCCACAGTATTCCCCTGAGGAGGCTGGCAGCCCATGGCTGGGACAGGTGCACTCTTAGCTGGACAAAGAACTTGCTGAAGGGCTGTGCCCAGAGAGTGGTGGTGAAATGGAATAATCCAGCCGTGGCACACTGTCATGAGTGGTAATCCGCAGGCGTCAGTATTGGGGCCCATTCTGTTTAATACCTTTATTTATTGGTGGTCTGGATGAGGGGTTGAGTGCACCCTTAGCAATTCTGCAAATGGCACCAAGTTGGGAGGAAGTAATATACCTGAAGGTAAGAAGGCCATATAGCAGGATCTAGACAGGCTTGATCACTGGGCTGAGACCACTGGGTTAAAGTTCAACAGGGCCAAGTGCTGGGTCCTGCACTTCAACCACAGCAGCCCAAGGCAATGCTACAGAGCTGGGACAGAGTGACTGGAAAACTGTGTGGAGAAAATGGTCCTGAGGGTGTTGGTTGACACTTGTCTGAACATGAGCCAGCAGTGTGCCTAGGTGGCCAAGAAGGCCGATGATATCCTGGCTTGTGTCAGAAATAGTGTTGTCAGCAAAAGCAGGGGAGGTGATTGTCTGTCTGTACTCAGCTCCTTGTGAGGCCACTCCTTGAGTACTGTGTGCAGTTTTGGGACCCTCACTACAAGAAATACATGGAGGCACTGGAGTGTGTTCAGAGAAGGGCAACAAAGCCGGTGAGGGGTCTGGAGCAAGGTTTGTGGGGTGTGGCTGAGAGAAGTGGGATTGTTTAGTTTGGAGAACAGGAGGCTCGGGAGATGTCATTGTCCTCAACAACTTTCAGGAGGTGCGGTGGGGGTTGGTCTCTTCTCCCAGGTAACTAGAGATAGGATGAGAAGGAATGGCCTCAAGTTCCAGGAGGTTCAGGTTGGATATTAGGAAAAACTTACTCTCCAAATGAGTGGTCAGTTACTGGAATGAGCTGCCCAGGGTGATGATTGAGTCACTATCCCTGGAGGTGTTCAAGAAATATTTAGATGTGGTACTCTGGAACAGATTGGTGGTAGGCGAATGGTTGGACTAGATGATCTTAGAGGTTTTTTGCAGCCTTGGTGATTCTACGATTCTATTCCTTGAGAAGCTATATCATTAAGCTTCTAGACCCTCTAAATATAAAGAGTGCAAGTGTTTGTATTGTTTAATAGCAGGCAAAAGATCTCATGAGTAAGGCTAGGTCTGCTCTTGACCTTTGGGAGAACAAATTGTGAGATTCTCCCCATTCGGTGCTTGTCAGACTTGTCCCCAAAGAAGTGCTTCTTGACACTCTACCTCATTCTTAACAGTTATCTTCCAGCCTTAATCTTTCCTGTGGAAATGATTAGTTAAAAATTTACTAACAAAAATCTACCTGGAGATCTGAGGTATTTTTTCATCTTTCTAGTATGGTTTTGATGGCTGTAGATGCATGAAAGGCAGTGGAGGAAGGAGACTGCTGATCATCAGTTTTCTTATTACAATTCTCCACATTTTCCAGCAGCCTTTCACATAGCACGCCATGCAGTCAGACCTGCTGGCAGAGTAGGTGGACCGTGGTGGCTGGACATAAGGAACCAGCTCATGCATTTCAGGGGGTGGTGGGAAGTAGCTCATGGCACCAAGGCCCGTCACTGGGAAGCTGTTGGTTTGTATCTGTCAGACCCATTTGGGGTGCATTCAGAGAGGCAGGTCAAATTCAGCACCTGTGGCATGCCCATGTTTGTGAAAAGTCCTACTGCTGTTCAGTAGGCAGCTGGGAACCGTTTCCAGGGTAATTTAGACATTTTCAAAAGAAATGATGAAGGTGGCAAGTCTTTCAACACTTAATTAGAGAATTAAACTCTCTTTCTTCAGAGGTACAATATCTGTCCAATTTCCCACAGAGAGTTAAATCCTGAATTTCTAACTTGTCTGGATAAGGCAACTAGCCAGAAGAAATAAGAGATCAGCTGAGGAGGTTTTTAAACTAGGTTTACTGGGGAGCCTCAGGCTCCTTCTGGCTTTTCAGGCTGAAGCAGTAGCCAAGAACATTTATTCCCATTTCCACTTGGCAAAGATTTTTTTTTCCCCCAGATATGGGCTTCATTGCAGTTACTTCTTTTCTGTCTCTCCCAAATTCAATTACTGAAAAGCTACTTTCTGGATGCCTTTAGCTAATACTCTGTCCATTTCAAACAGATGTACAAAGATTTGATATATAGCAGCTTTTTGGCTCAGTGATGAACCTGACCCAGATCAACCTGAATGAGACAGTTAAAATAGATTTTTTGGAAGTAAGGAAAAAACAAAACAAAACAAAACAAACAAACAGAAAAAACCATTTTATTCTACTTCCAAAGAAAAAGAATTAAGTATTTTTTTATTTTTTTTCCCCTCTTGTTTTAGTAAGTATCCTTCTGTCATCATGATGCATTTTCATTTTAAAAAGTTGTATTTTGGAAAAAAAATCATTTCTGTATCTCACTTATAAAGTGCTTAAAAAGGTTTTAACATTCCTCCTGCTCTTTTAGCTCCAGAACAGCAGTGGTCTGTTCTGACAGTGACCATGCCATGGGCCTGGGAGGAGAGGACCATCTGGTGATGGTTGCTAGTGTAGTCACTGCTGAGAGTGCCATTAGGGCCTGCACAGTCCCACATGTGCTGCTGCTTTTCTTCTTGGCCCCTCTAAATTTATTTCTGACACTTCCCATCGTTGAGATGAATTTCTGTCTATGGAGCTTCTGTGGTTACAGTCTAGGCAGGGCATGATAAAAGAAAGAGGTACTTAGGCCCAGAATTCCTTTAATGATTTTATTAGACTATAACTTCTCTATCTGAAAATGTATCTGTGGAGGAGTCACGGTGGTATCCGCATATGTGTGCAGCCAACTTGGCAGCCCCTACAGTCCATAGTGAACCTAAGCTGTGCCTGCCCCGGGAAGATACGCAGCATGAGAGGAGCACATAAGTATAGTGAAGAGCTTATATATTGCTGTGTGTTTTTTACCTCCTTCTGATCACCTCAGCGTGCTCCTTGGACAGAACACACATGAGCAGCTGGAGCCCATGAAGGCATTCTTGGGCTGTATCTTCCAGGTTAGTTTCACCTGAAATCCCATTTGTGTGCTCCAAGACTGCTCTTCAGTGTGCACTGCAGTGGGGACAACTGTTCCTTGCTGTGCCTCAAAAATGTATCCCCCTCTCCAAATTTGGGCATGAGCATCCCCGCTCACACAGCCTCAGCTGCTTGAGCAGGGGTGTCCACCAGGATGAGGAGGTAGTGGACACCCCCCCGGCCACCTGGCGGGCGGACTACAACCTCCATGTGTCCTCTGGGTTCTTCTGCTAGCAGCTGGCATGGGGTCAGTACTGCCAGGGAGGAGCATGCTAAGGTGGAGACATGCGCTGCTGTTCTCCTGGTTCTCCACTATTCGTCTGAACCTCTTGTGTGACTGAGGCTTTTCTCTAGAGAAGCCAGATCCTACCTTCCTTTTGCCCAGCTGAGTTTCACCAACTTTTGGGTAAATTGCAAAGCCTAGTTTCTGTTGGGGGATGGCTTCATGACACATTAGAGTTCCTGTATCAATTGGAAACACTGAGCCAATTTGGTTAACATTTTAATTTTTCTTGGATTTATAATTGTTCTCATGTGTCAAGGGGTCGGTTTAAATGGCTTGGTTAAGCTGGAAAAGCCAGCAACAAATCCAATCAAGTGAATATCTTTCAGTTTCAATGGCTTTTCCTCTCCTTGTTTCAAGCCCAGAAGGACGCCTTAAAGTTGATGAGAAGATAAATTCAATTATACTTAAAGCTGACTTTGTCTCTTAGCTCTCATACTACCTTTCCCCATCTTTACCATCCATCCTATCGCAATCGTTTAAATTTGCCCCAATAGTAGTTTGCCTATTAGCTTTGCTAATGAATTTACTAGTACAAAAGACCACTTGCAGGGCTGTCCTAAACATAATGAATGTAATTATTTAGCACAAAACCAGGGCAGCATCTTTTTCTCTCTTGACAAGAATAATTCTTTATTCTCTCATTAGCTATGTGCCTTGGTCTCAGTAAACTAGTTATTGACCTGCTCATTTAAGGAGCTTCACTCTAAATGCTTCTTCCCTTATTTAACTCAGACAAGTTCCTATAATTTCCCCTCACCATGCAGTGCTAGCCTGTAAAATGTAACCATTGTTCATTTGTTGTGAAGAAAGCTGGAAGACAGGAAGCTATTCTTAGATGGATGCTCAGGCTCCCAAGCCCTGCTTGCTTGTCCCTGGTTATAATGGATACAAAGCTGTATGGGGCTTAGTAGACATCATGTAAACTCCATAGGAAATCTGAGCCAATGAATCATGGAGACAGACCCCTACTGAGTATTGTGTGTCTGAACAGACTGCAAATAGATAGAAAAGCAGCTTAAGCAAGTGGCTTTCATATGACAAGAATGCATAAATTAGAAATGAATTGAGAGTATCTGTTGTTTTAAGCCTGTTGGATTTTTACTGTCAGTGCTATTGCTGTTGTAACAAACCACTAATTGCTCTGGTGGCTGATGAGGGGTTTTTTGCACGTGCGTGGTTTCCTTCACTCTTTACATGTTATATGCAGGATCGAGTGGGCTGATGCCTTAGCCCAGCGGTGCCATTCCCAACTGCCCTCTTATCATGGACTGACAGCTGGTGCATTCTTAGAGGCTCCTACCTGAAGCATGGCACCTGGAGAAAGCTCACTATAACAATGCCTCCCAGACAGGGTGCACAGGTCCCTGCTCTGTAGTGGCTGTCCCATGACAGAAGAGTCTATTTTCGTCTGGCAACAGGCTCACATCTCTAGACTTGGAGAGTTATTCCAGGTGTTTCTGTCTTCCGGAGCTGGACTGAAGCTGTACCCACCATGGCCTCAGCAGCAGCGGCAGAAATTTTCTGTGCTCTGTGGCTGTGGATGGAGGCAGTCAAGGAATAAAACACCACTGGGGTCAAGGACTCCATGCAGTGACTAACCATAGATTTCCTGCGTGTTTTGGGTTTTTTTTGACTGTTTTCTGGCTTTTTTTTTTTTGCCCCATTTTTGTAAACTTTACCATTTCCTAAGAAGAAATATCCTGTCTATAATTGTTCACAGATTGTGATAATCATCTGTGGGCAGATGGCCCGTAGTCTGTGGTCCAGCAATTGTATGAAAGAGACAGACAGCAGCCCTCTGTTATGTTTATAAATACTGGCATTGCAGCATTGCTGTTTCTCATGGCTCTTGTGGGCTGCATTATGTCCTGTTGCTACCACCTCTGTTCTCCTCTGACTCATTTGTGCCAGAAGCCCATATGAAGTCCCTGACTGCATCTTCTCTGAATGTCCCCAGTGTGTTGGTAGCAGCATTGCCTTGCTTGTGTGGGTTGGTGCTGCTTCAGCCCAAGTACGCAGGGGGCTATAGGGAAGGGCTGGTGGAGTCCCCAGCTTGCCAGACACCTGACTGTGTCCTGCACCTCTGTTGATGTATTGAGTGTTATGCCTACCATTCCCCCAGCCAAAACACATTTCAGCATTGTGTGAAACGCCTGTGAGACCCTGGAAGCAGTGGTGGGGAGTATGGACAGCTTGAAGTACACATGACATGTGGTGGCTGCAGTATGTCCGTGTTATTTCACCTGCAGCAAATCTATGGAAATGGAGCTTGCACAGCATAATGTTAAAAAGCATCAAATTTTGTTTTAGAAGTGCATATAAATTCCAAACCTACTCACTGCAGAAATTCAGTGCAAGTTATTCATACTTAAGAAGGGAAAATAAGGTGCTGTATTTTAGCTGCCTCATTTTCTCAAAATTATTCTTAAAAATCTACTGTTTTTAATAGAAAATCTTTTAGGGCGAGCATTTGCTATGAGGCAGCTTACTTGCAAGATGTTTTTCCATTTCTCCTCGGTAGATTCAGAAAATAACTGCTTTATTTTAGCCTAGCGTTTGTCTGTTTGAATGTAATTGTACTGCAAAAACTTAGCAATAAACACCTTCACCTTAGGGAAAGCTGGTTAACAATTTCATTGCATTTTTGTGTTTGAATAATGATGCTTTAATATATCTTTTATTGACTGCAATTTCCACTATCCTTAAAAGAACAACTTAGCTTCACGGTGGGTGAATTCTGAACTAAAAAAGAGACAAATTAAGAAGAAGTCTGTTGGCAGTGGAGAACAGCAGCAGGACAAATTGGTGTTACTTAAAAGTATTGTTCAAAGCAGCAAGGTCTTCAGGCTGAGATTTAGAAGGTTTTGTGGCTTAATTTTGTTCAGAAGCATTAAATCACAGCTTCCTTGAGTTTTATTGGTGTGTGTAAGGCTCACAACTGATTGTGTAGATGAGCTCTGGCTTCACAGCCACAGCTCATGGAGTTGCCCTGGGCTGTGTGGCTCTGTAGAAATACAGGAGATGTGCACATGTAAAAAGGGTGCACTGGATCTGTCTCTGTTGCTCTGGAGGAGCTGAAAAAACAGAGCTGCTGAGGAAATTGCAGGAAAGCCTCATTACTTCTTGACTTGCTGTTCCCTGAAAGGCAGAACTAGTTTTGTATAGCAGTGTTCTGCTAACGGCACCGAGTTTCAGTTGTAACAGCAGCAGCTGACGTGAAGGCAGCATGTATGGAATGCAGTCCCTTCCTGTTCTTGGCTTGGTGATTGTGGTTCTGCGACACCATGCTTTTCTGACCTGTCCATACTTTTCTAGTTCTGGTAGCTGCTCTTTGCAAATCCTTATTAGTTATGAAATATAGGCAAAGAAAGGAAGCAGAGAGATCACAGTCCTGCCTACACATCTTTCTTAAATCACTGTTTCTCTATGAAAAATGATCTGGCAGTGAAATATTGTATTGCATATTGCAAGGGGAAGATTAATATGTCTATTGTCTTGGTGAGTTTTCTTATTATATCATTAGCGTTGAGACCTTACGTTTAGCTTGTTTTCAGAGATTTCATGTAACTCAAAGAAATATGAGGTTGATTTCATGAGTGTGCTCATAAATTGGTAATTAATGTGGGTTTATTGCATTTATTTATCTGCATTTTGACGAAATCAGCCATATATCGAGCGATCATTTATAACATAGTTACTGCACTCTCACAGAAAAGTAATCACTAAAATTAGGAGTAGGACAAAACGCCGTGTGTGTCAGGAAACAGTGCTCTTACGAGGTCTGTCAGTGCAAGACAGAAGAGTGATAAAGGCAATAGGAAAATGTATTCCCCGAGATTTATATTTGAAATTTGAACACAAAAGATGAAGGGCCTGGAATCATTTTTACTTCTAGAGGGAATGTCCTTTTTGAGGGTTAAGGTGCAAGCTGTTTCTTCATCTCTAGCAGTGGGCTTTGCCTCCCACCCACTAAGAGAAGAAAGTGCCCTGCGACACTGCGCAGACCTTTGGTGAAGTTGCCTCTTTCAGTTGCTCTTCAGGAAGCCTTTTCTTTTTGCAGCTTGTGAGGCTCTCGGGAAGTCTCACTGAACTGTTATTTCAGCTTCATTGTCCACCTCTGGCATGGTACCTGAGCTGGGACCCTCTGTACAGCAGCAAACACAGGTGTGCATGTCCCCTGTCACAGGCACCCCATTACTTAGTGCTGAGTGGAAAGCAAGACAAAGAGTTCAGTAATCACAAAGGCTTATGCTATATGCTCTGTGATGACTTTGAATCTGTGATTTATTTTCTTTTCTGCAGATACATATTTGTATCTAAGCCTATCCTTTCAAACTTCTCTCACAAGATTGATCATTTCTTGGCATCCCAGGAGAAGGGGGCCACTGGGGCAAGGAGGAGGAGCCCAAATCACAAGATTATACAATGCATAAACACTTTAAGAGTCAGTAAGTGAACGCAATGTGCTTTGCTCCAATACTCATCAAACAGAAAGAAGAATCTGTCTCAGGATGCCGTAGGATGATCATTAATTTTTAATAGTGTTAATGTTTATTAGTGACAGATGATTGACTTTAAGTGCCTTACAAATAATAAATAAATTATGTGGATTTGGGGCATCTGCCTCAGATTTGTATGCAAAGCCAGTGGAACTAACCTTCGGTTAGGGGTTTTAGAGAAGTGTTGCTTCGATTCCTGAACATATGCCGTGGCACAAACTGTATGACTTCTCAGATTTTAGCTCTGATAAGTCTGGAAGGCCTCTCTGGCCCCTTTCTGAGCCCACATCGATTATTTGGGGGCTCAGGGTGACAGGAAAGCTACTTGCAGTTATTTTGGCTAATGCAGGACCACTGGAAGGTGCATTATTCACTCTGAGACTCTGCAGGATTTCATAACACTTAAACACCTGTGTCCATCAAACAGAACACACAGGATCTCAGCTAGAGCTGTGCTTGACTTTGTAATTTCATTGACTGACAGTTTAATATCTATTTATTTTCACATCTGACTCCAGTAGACACAGGCTGGTATCCAGAATGTCAGGATATTATGCTGACAACTGTGTTTTTACATTACTATAAGAAAAAAAAAAAAAAAAAGAAGATTTTTCATAAGTAAAGAGGTTCTTTTCAAGCACAGAAACTGTAATAAAGACCAAAGACACTTCATATAAAATTGGTAGTAACCAGCAACGTGTACATATTTATAGAGGAACAAGGGCACTCTAGTTTTAGACTTCTGTGCAATTTGTCTCGTATACTGTGAAATGCTATCTAATTATATTGTTTAAATAGCTGGAATGACCACCTTTACCATGGACCCTCATAAATAGCACTATTTTTTCTAAGAGCAAATCTTTAAAATTGGACTCATTTTGATCAAATTTCGTTTGCTTTCTAAACAGAAACAAGTGGTTTATCCCATCCCAATTGTGCAATATTGAAACTCCTTAAGAGAATGTTTCAAGAAAAGAGAAATGTGCATGTTTCACCAATGTTCAGGGAGAAGAGTTGAGAACTGCTTCCGTGTTGGGCGCAGGCCAAGTGGCTGATGACTCTGTAATAATGTTCTCCAGATGTGAGGCAATGAAACCAGACCAAAATGGCTGTTTCTAACTTACTGTCATTCAGTGCATGCTATATAATCAGAAAATTTGTATTCAATTCCACTTTAGTTCAATGGATTGCGATTAATATTGTAATTATCTTGATTCACAGAACTTTTTAGACCCAACTCTTCTGGGTTTTCTCAGAGCATAGTACTACATATCAGCCCTAATTACACGATGTATGTGACGGGGAGCTGCTCTGTAATCACACACAGTTGCATTCCCTGAACTACTGAATGTTATGACAGCGAGAAAGGAACACAACAGCATTTTGTAAAACAGTTCCAGGCACTGAAATTTAATTCCACCTTATCCAGGGGAAAAAAAAATGCCCCTTTGGCGTTGGGAGTGGGTTTCTGCATTGCAGTTCAGGGATGATTGCCCAAAGTCCATCCTAATTGAAACCTGGGTGCTGCACCAGGTTTGGACCTGCTGTGGACTGACAGCATAACTTGTGTTGTCTGGGTGCAACCACCTCATTGTCATCAGCCATCCAAATGTCTTCCAAACTCAGTCCTCTGGCGGACGTTGGTGTACCTTTCTATCATGGTACTGTGCCAATAAAGACTTACATGGACTCATTGTGGTGATCAGAGGTAAAGAGAAACTTTATGTTGGCATGTTTTTAGGCACATAACCAGCAGGGTGATATTTTACAACTTGAAAAAAAAAAAGATTTCTGCAGAGCTAATCGAAGGAGCAATATGTTAAGTGCTGGTAAATCTTGGTGCTCTGCTTATATTTACCAGTGTCAAGAGTATAGCAAGGACAAATGGGAATCTTGCATGATCCTAATGTTCCTATTTATATACACATAAAATAGAACAGGGTTTTAAAAGCTAATGCAATTTTCTATTATAACGATACCCTTAATAACAATATGGTTTCACTGCAGAGATATAAACAAATATGATAGAAAATGAGTTAATGCTATAAAACAGATGCATTGTTTTTGGAATTTGAAGGACACTTGCCAGAAAGCATTTACCAACTTATGCAATCTGCAGCAAATGAAATAAAAACTTAGCTTCTGCTGTTGCCTGGATATAATGTATTTATTGTGTGGTTTTCTTATCGCTCTGGATTTCTAATGTAATTAGTTGTTTATGTTGTCTGATGAACAATATATGACCTAGAGTTTACTAGAACTTGCTAAACAAATGTTGGAGTCAGAAAAAAGATAACACACTTTTTTAATCCATTGAAAGATGCAGCACCGATAAATAATGTGTTTCTACTGTAGTGCTACAGCCAGTGTTAGATATGCTGTGATTATCTCATGCTTTTTATTGAAGTCTTCTGTTCTGATTTTGCATATTCTTTGCCGCCAGCTGAATTGAAATGAACTGTAATATCCAATTAAAAATTGAGTTTGTCTTCCTTAGATAACTAATGTTAAAAATATTGCAGATGAAAGTAGAATTGACCTGAACCTAAAACACGTCCTATGAGCATGTTGTAACTAGAATGTATTTATAGAAAATGTTACGGACTTTATTTATGAAATTAGTCTTTTCTTCTTATTACTTAATCTGTCCTTTCTATCTTTGCTTCTTTAGCTCTAGCTGTAACTGTAGCACACTAGCAGTTCCACAAGAGGAGCTGTTTTGGTGGCTTTTGCCTCAGTTCTTTGCTGTCAGTGCAAAGAACTGTTCTACTGTTAACCATTTAACTATATTTTGTTGCATAAATGACCATGTCATTCTATTTTGTTATAAGATAAGGCCATGTGAATGGGTTCCTGGATGGTGTTTACTATTGAGCTTGTCCTTACCATGTCTTCATTTATCTATATTTTTGACACGTGAGCAATCTGCACTGGTTTACACGTGTGATGAGCTGCAGCTAGTGCAGAGCATCCCTGTTCCCCTGGGGCTACGTCTGCTTTCTGGGACTCCCATTTCCCTCCCTCTGTGGCTGTAGGATGCCTGAAGAAAGAGACTCACCTGCTCATGGGGTGGCTGGGCTATGGTGTGTACTGCCAAAGGGCAGGCAGATCATCATCTGGTAAGAAAATTAGCGCTGTCCTGGTTTCAACTGAGGTAGCTGATTTTCTTGTGCAATGGAGGATTGCTTGTACGTCTTCTGTCATGGCTGACCCCTCCAGCTTCCTGCTCATCTGAAGGGCATCAGATTGTGAACTTCTTTCCTCCTTTCTCATTCTTCTATTCTGCATGGTCTGGTGAGGCATGCTGAGCATTGCTGCCCTGGTAGATGGCTGCAATAGAGACATGAGAGAAACAGTACGTATATATGTATTTAAATCCCTCTGCCCTCCTCTTCTTAATGGAATGGATTATTTTTTTTTCTTCCCCTGGTGCTCCCAGTTGTCTTCATTTCACAGATTATCAAGGCAATATAGCACAGATGCTCTCCTCATTATAAAAAATGCAGTTAGGTATGTAAAATGTCAATCTGGATGCTTCCCTTGCCTGTTTGATGCAGGTTTAAATCTCAGTCAGGGTGTGTGATACCAACTTGCCTTGTGTGTAATAAGGAAGTAATTACTCAGCTATTGGAAAAGGTCCTAATATTATTACAGATAACCTGAATGTCCAGGCAATATCTGGCTATTATTTGAAATGGTTTCAAAATGTTTTTATTTTTCCAAATCTCTCATTCAAATCCCATGGAACTAATACGAGTTATCATAAAGAGTGATATGAGATAATTCTAAATGTCAGTTTAGCGTATTTTAGCCCATTGGATCTTTAAACAGAGTTGAATAACATCTTTCATGAAGTAAATGTCTTTTTGGTAAACTGAAAGGGACAATAATATTTAAAGGTCAGTTAATGTGGAGAGTTGATTCTAGTTATTGTTATTAAAGATACAGATGTATTACCCTTACACAACATTATCCCACATAGTGCAGAATGATCCTCACCCCACTTCTGCCTTGGTGCATGCAAAGGAGTCATACACTATCCTTGCTGTCAATGCTTTGAACAAGAAAAAAATCTCTCATTTCTACCTTACGTTTCAGCCTCCCACGTATGGCATGAGCCGCACTGGAAACAATTGTTTAATAGTTTGAAACTTCTTAGGAAATCGTAGTTGATTTCAATTTTTTATTTAAAGATGATATTTAAAAATGCAACAATTCATGGACACACAAGCACCCCAGCACTAGCCTGCCAAGGTACTGCTGGCAGGGTGTCCCAGTGCCATGGTACTGCCTAAGGAGGGGTCCGTAGGACACTGCTGTAGGTCTCCTCTGCCCCTAGCTCTGTTACTTTCCCTTTTTGCTCAAGTTGTGCTCTGCCCAGGTAGTCTGGCCCCTTCTCCTTAGCCACCTCTTTACAGAAACTGTTGAATATGGAGGATGAACAGTTGAGTGCTTGGACAGAAGATTTGTGCTGAAGTGTGTGCCTGGATGCTACTCTGTGCTGAACTCAGTCCTCTTGTTATGAGCTGGTCCTGAGCCAAGCAGTGGTGCCAAGTAGTTGGTGCCCTGCATTCTCTGATGGGAAATGAAATGTGTGCTTGGTGAGATAGCTTCCAAGGGCAGACTGCTGGCTGGCAGATTTTTTTCCTACATCACCTCAAAAAAGAAGTTATAGTTTCTCTTTACATCAAACCAGAAATATAAAGCAGTGCAGGCAAAATGGTTTTCTGTGAGCTGTGGCTTTGGTGGGGCATACCAGTGCTTTTTGTCACCTCTTGCTACTTCTAGAAGCCAAGGTTTGGTGGGCAGTGCTCTCTGAGGTGGGCTCTTGGAGGGGGAGGCAGTTCCAGCATAACAGCGCTGTCTAAAAACTTCATTCTTTGTGTTGTGTTGTACTTGGAGAGAATGAGTTTGTAGTTTGTTGCCTTTGGATAGGTACTGTTAAGGAGTGGAGCAAAATGCTTGCATCTCACCAGGAGAGAGAGTATTGCCTCATAACTGGACCCATGGACATGGCCAGCACCCAGCCCTGCTCATTGGCCTGCTCATATGGGCTGGGAGCATGGCAGGCCCTCTGTGCCAGGTGCAGGCTTGGGCACTGGTGAGAGCAGGCAGTGGATGGGTGGCATGGCGCACACTGGGAGCTGCAAGACCTCACTGCTGCTTCTTCCAGGTAAGTGATCTGCCCCCTGCCCTCTAGATGCGAGGAAGAAAATGAGAATAAAGAGTTGAAATGCTTTTATTTGTGAAATACTAACTTTCTGTAATACATATTCAAAACCAGACACTCATTTAAAGGTTATATTTAATATAGTGCTGCACCAGTTTTTCTATTTTATTATTATTTTCTTATACATCTTTCCACTTTCTGAGGCAATGCTCCAGTGACTACTGCAATATAATAGCTGCTTTCTCTCTCAGTACACAATTTGACAGCATTTATTCTTTCCTTCAGTGAACATAATTACTTCACATATGGAACCTGTGATAGCCTACAGGCATCTGAGAGAAACCAGAATCATACAATCTGTCCCCTTTGTGAGCTTAATTTACATTCACAAGTGTCATTTTAATAGTGCTGGCAACATGTAGGATAAAAATTACAGGTCAGCTGCAGCATGTCACAGGGAACTGTGCTTAAGTCAATAACATGGTATTATTACATTCTGGATAATTTTACAAGGGAGATCTCACAGGAGGAATTTGACCCCTATTTCTTTAGTTTTCTGCCTTTTGGTTTCCTCCATAAAGTAATTCATTTAGAAATGGATGTTGCAAAGCTGCAAACATGTTGACGTGGAGGTTAGTCAGTAGTAGGCATTTCCAAATCTGAAAGCAATGCCTTTCCCTTACAGTAACTTCTAGCAGTAATGACACCATGCATCTGGCATATTTTAAATTTTACACTGTTAATTATTATTATTTTTTTATCTGTATAATAAAAATACCAAGGGTCATAGTCTTCTGTTTTTAATTTCATACACTTGGTAGAAGTTTTGGTTTTCTGCAGTGGATTAATTTCTAGCCCAGTAATGCAGCATTGGGCTAGCCATTTTACAGACATTTTATTGGAGAAAAATAGTAAGCATCACAGAGACATGTTGTGTACAGAGCTATGTAGAACACCTTATTTAAATTATATTTTTATAATGTCTGAAAGTAATATCTAATTACTCATCCTGGCACCTGTAATACAAATACAGATGTGATAAGCAATCTAATAATGCAACAGCTGATTGTTTTTGATAAAAAATCAGTTTGGGTACAGAGCCAAATCCAAATCAATCTCAATTACCATTACTGATTGCATTTTTTTCCTTAAAAAAGAAAAAAACAACAAACCAACAACAACAACAAAATCCACAAAAACAAAACAGCAAACACACACATTAGTACAGTTTAAATACATTTTCAATTTGTTTAGAGGAATTGCTCAAAGACTTGCATAGTATGACTATAGTAGTCTGATATTCATAAAGTCCATGTACACACAGACAGGAAAATACACGTCCAGGTGCACCCCTATGTGCAGGCATACCCGCACATGCTCACTCTCTGAGTCTGCATTCATTCTCTCCCCTGAAGTTTGCATCCCTTTCTTGCTGTTAGCATTTTTACTCCCTCAAGCAACATGAGGGAAAAATGATCTTTTATTTAATGATGCATTTTGGTATCACCAACAGTATTGGAATTTGAGTGCAGAACCCTAATTAAAAACCAAACAAATGAAAAACTCAGAACATTTTGTTTCTTTGAAGAGGCTAGACAGATCATACTTGGATGTTCAACTACTAAAAAGTGTGACAAACCACCAGCAAGGAATTGGAATGACCTCTGTGTATTTTCTTGCTGAGCTGTCTGCTGAAGTATTCTGCCCAGGCAAAAGATGGTCACAAATTCAAGTAGGTTCAAAAGAATGGAATAAATGGTGTGAGGTCTGGGAAATGTTTTTCTCTGAGGGCCAGGTCAGTCTATTAACTCAACTATGTAAGTACGTATCTACTGTGAAGATGCCTGCTACCTGAAGACTTGGAATGTAGCCAAGGATGTGAAAAGTATGAAGTATGTATAGAAAGATCTAATGATTGCACCAGGAAAATTAAAACTGAGATCACACATCTTTGAGAGTGGAGATAATTGGGCAGTGGAGAGGACTTGTACTGGGACTGGTGAATTACCTATCAAAACTTTTCTTCTCGCTGATCACCAAGGCCAGGATGCACAGGAATGGCTCAATACTGTCCCTGGAATCAGACTGCATATTAGGAAAAGTGGTCAGAGTCTGGAACAGGCTTTCTAGATAAGTGGTTGATGCCCTAAATCTTGTCAGTGTTCAAAAGGCATTTGGATAATGTCCTCGATAACGTCAACATTTGGTTAGTCCTGAGGTGATCAGGTAGTTGGATTTGATCATCTTTGTAGGTCTCTTCCAACCGAACTGGTCTAATTCTAAATCCGTTAACCAGTGGCTTGAGGTTGGAAACTAGTGGGCTCTGTTTCATTGCCCATGTTTTGCTGGTCAGACCAATTGTAATCATCCCTTCAGGCCTTAGTCCCTCAGAAACTATACAGCCAAACTCTGAAGTATTTGACCAGCCTTTCCTTGGGAAAATTGCCATATGGGGGAGTGGTAGATTTTCCCCTGTAAGGATGCACTGTATATTGTGTTCTTCAGATTCTGGAACAGCAAAGTGCTTGCCTTTCTACTTTGCCTTTCTTCTGATACTTTTTACTGTATCAGGAGGTTCCAGTTCTGTTTTCAGCTCTCAACTGGTGCAAGGGTGCAGGCTAGGGAACAAAGAGCTTCTGGAGGTAGGCTGGAGATTCTCATTCTTCATCTGGAGCACCCTGCATTCCACACACCAAACTTAGCAAAAAAATCCTGTGACCAAGATATTCAATGTGCATATGCATATATGCATATATTTTATGTTCCTAATAATATACACACTGAATTGTTCTACCAGTGAAATACCTGACAGATAACAACTTTCATACTTTTTGATGATCTTTTATGATCTACAGTTCAATTGCAGGTGTAGTATCTTTTGTTCACCAGTTGCGTGAGAGCGTCTTGTCCTCCTTCAGATTCCGTCTTTTCTCCAAGCTGAACTTAAGATTTAGTACTTGTTTGATCAATGGTCACCATATCTAGTTTTCCTATTTTGGAAAAGAAAAAAGTAAAAAGGTTTACAGGTAAGATTTTGCAGACAGGTGAAAACCAAATCTGAGGCTCTGTCTGCGAGGAAGTGGTGGCATATTGGCCTGTGGGCATCATCTGTTGGTGCTGCTTTAGCAAAGTGACCTGATCATTATGGTTCTGCTGCTAGCACAGACCCCCTGCTGCATTAAGAGAACCGTGTACTGGGCTGAGGATGCAGCATCCAGTGGGGTTTGCCAGGCAGCTCTGCCCTGCTGCTAGCTCTGCCCACTGCGACGGGCATGAGAGTCCTGATTAGTATGGGCAGTCTTTCATATTGTGTTTTCTGAGAGATAGATCAAGAAAAATTCTGCAGATTATGCACACGCTGTTTTAATTTATCAGAGAGGATGAGGCTGAAAAGAGTCTAAAGTTAATATGCATTTTAAAAAGACGATGAGGTGTTTTTCTCCAAAACTGACATGCAGTCTTGCTTCCCTTAGTTCTCCTACTCCTCCTCCTCAAAAAAAAAAAAACTGCCAAGATCTTTTCTCTGATTTGTTCATAAATATAATATCAAACACCTCTTCTGTGCCTCTGATGTACATTAGAGAGTGCACGTGCCACTGTGCTGATTCATCTGGAGGATGCCCTGCCTGTGAGTGGCTCGGCACAGTGTGGGACAGGAGAGGAATCCAATAGTGAGAAAGGCAGAGGTGACAGCATAATAATGAAGGAATTTTTCCCCTCACACCGCTTCTGGTTATTTATTCTTCTCTCCATGTTCCCTTTGGTTATTTCTCTTCCTGAAATGAAAATAACCTGGCAAGAAAGCAATGTTTCCACTCCCATTATTTTTAGGCAAGAAACTAGGCATGTTTTGTTGTTGTTTTTTTTCTAAGTGCTAACTGACAGTTGATTATTCACCAATATTTTTTGGAGAAACAAGGCTTGTTAACTATGGTGACATTCTTAGTGATGCCATGATATCACTGTGTCATCACTGCTTGATTTATCAGTGTCTAAAGGATCTTTTTGCTGAAAAACTTACTATGGCTTTTTTGTTCTGGGGCTGACTTTTTATGTGAATGAGCTTGCTTGTAAATCTATGAAAATAAGGAACACAACTGTTAAGATGCTTTCTCTTTTTTGGGATTTTGACTCTCCATAATAACACAGAAACTCTAGCCTTGAAGTTCTGCGCTTTAAACCAACGTGCTTCAAAGACAAGTGTTGTAATTAAGAGCAGTTCAGCTACAAACATCCTACACCTTGCATCTATTTACTCCCCTACAGGTTCCTGACTCACTTCTCTCATTTTCATGCTTCCTTCTGCAGTACAGTTCATGGCAGCCTTCCCCTCCCAAAATGGATGTATGCTGTGGTCCCCAACCTGCAGCTCAGCACCCTGCAGACCCTGCTGCTGCCCAAGACTGTGCCATGAGGCTAACCTTGGACCTGCTGTCATTCAAAGTGAGCCCATAAGTGGTGATGCTTGCAGCAACATGCCACCAGTGCTATATTTTGTCCCTTCTACCTAAGTCTTTTATTCTGGTGAATGTACATATTGCACGCAACCAGCTATGCCATAGAACATTTTTAATCTTACTGCCTTTTGTGTGGCTGTCATGGGTCTGTGAAGGGTTGAAGTCCCACACAGTGCAGTGGGAGCATTGTATTTGAGTCTGCTGTGTCAGCCTGGCCCTGAGGGAAAGGGGTCAGTGGGATTCCCCGATTTTGATTTAACGAAGGTGTCTAGGGTTGGCAGTCCTGCCCAGTTCAAAGCTGTTGTGGGTGCTTCTGACTTCCACAGGGCTCTTTGGGAAATGAAGATGTTTTCCAGCATTAAGTCCACAATGGGTGTTCTGTAGTGTTAAATCCAGCTCATCAGGATGAAATTGTGTGAATAAAAAGAACAAAGCTCCTTCTTCTGGCTGAGTCCCTCAAATCATGTCATCTCTTGAAAATTCATCTTATCTTGCTATGGCCAGAGGTGGGAAATCACATTTTAAGGGTCAATTAGGAGCCCTTTATGTAGCTTGTGGTCATTTAGCTATCAACAAAACACGAATGCTTGCCATGGCAACCCTGGTGGCACATGGTGCATAGGCTACCTCTGAGGCCACCGGTGCCTGACACAGGCAGAGCCCTACAGGAAGCCTCACAAGCATAGGCAGGCCTGCAGAAGACAATGGCCTGTCTTGGACAAGCATCTGAGTTCCCCCAGCATGGTGTGAGAGGCAATGCAGCACGCTGCAAGGCATCACAGTATGCACTGCGGCGCACCACCCTGACACCCAGAGCAGCCACTCCGTGGGTTTACCCTGAGCTCTGATCCCTGCTTGACCTGCAGGAAGAGCAAAATGTTCCGCAGCGCCTCTTTCCCTTAAGAGGTCCCAGAGGTGCTGAACAAAATCTAACCTTCAGTTACCCTTAGAGCAGACCCATAATCATGAGCAGGTTTTAATCGGAAACTCTGTGGATCTGCCTCCTTCAAAGGAGCTGCTCTGCTGTGTGAAATCTGAAACAAAATGTTTATTGAGGAAGCATTAGATAAGTCACAGATTAATTACAATTGTCAGGTATTATTCATCTGTAATAAGAGTGAATTCTTCACTCAAGATTCATAGGAAAATAACATTGTTTTTCAAATAGAAGTAATTTAAATTGAAGTAAGACCTTCTAATGCCACCATCTGTACAAGTAAATTACTTTCGGAGTAATTAAATATGCATATCCGGGCTGTGTACTGTACTGATGAACCAAGTTTTATGGATGCAATATGCTTATAAATCCCCTAGGTATTAAAGATGAGGAATCCTTGGCATTTTGCATTCATATAACCATGAATAAGAAAAAAAATATTTTGTCTGTTGCATAATTTTGGGGAATATATTTTTATTAACTTTTCCTAGTTAATTAATATTTTTGCCAAATAGCAAGTATGATCACCATATTTATTAGTCTGACATTTCACGGAGACTTAGAGCTCCATAAGATATTTTAACGTTGTATGTGTGAATTTATGATTGTGACACACTCGCTTATCTTCTGCAGGTTCCCAGGAAGCAGAGCAACACAGTGAAACTGAAATCATTATGTTGACTGAATTTGTTACCACTGGACTCGCCCCACCATGAAATAGCTCTGTGCAGCCAATTGGGATTCATGGTCACAGCCCTTTATTGGATCATCAGGGTTTATAGTCCATAACAAATACAAATACAGAAAGGAACAATAACAGTTTGATACATCTGACCTATTATCCCACCTTACCAGACTCTGTCTGTGTCGTGAGTACCAAAATAGCGACTGGCTGAATGCTTTCTAAGGGCTTTCTGTTGTACAGACAGATGGGAGAGTTGTGTAGGAAATAGAAACTGTGCCTCCAAACACAGTGCTCTTGGCATAGTCTTCAGTGACTAAAAACCACCCTTATGCTTACAGCACATTGTTTGTGATTTATGTAAAATAGTGGCTTGTAGGGAAGCTTGGGAACTTCGCTGGAAGCATCTGAATGTTGCAGAAATGTTTGGTTTAAGAAATAACTGAAGATTGTTCTGCAGAGTACTTCAGAAGAAACCTGAAATTGCAGCAGATCATCCCCTTTAAAACAGTAAATGTGACTGACTACCTGCCACCAAAATGCAGGAACAAACTCAAGCATAAAAATTCACAATTGGCACAACCTTTGTTTGCAAGTCAGCCACCCTGTTCTGCATGACTTGTCTGATCTTTACATATTTTATGTCAATCTATCTTTTTTTTTCTAAAATGTAAAAAGGGTCCCTGTAGTCAAAAGATTTAGTTTATCTATAGCTTTCACAGTTATCTGTTCCGATTAATCTTGGGAGGCTGGTTATAGACACAGGAGTTAGATCAGCTCTTTTTTTACCTCAGTGGTAAAACAAAAAATGATGATTTAAAACTCATATAAACAGGAGATGATGAGGGCTTGGTAATTTCACTCTAAGAGACTTGTACTGTAAAGTACAAACCATCTAAGACTCATACAAACGTAGAAAATGGCAAACTGTGTGTCCTCAAAGTCGCCCCTTTGGGAGAGGCTTGCATGTATTTTAAAAGATATTTCATGATAGTTGGAGATACATTTTTATGTGTGTATCCAAGAAGAAAACTGGTAGAAATGTGTGTGCCAGTTGACATTCCTAAAGTTATCTGAGTTTGAACTACATATTTTCTGATCTAGTGTTAAGGAATTATTTATCAAAAGAACCAATTCTATCCAATATAATCATTCACACATATTATACTGAGGGTAGCAGCTTTCTGCACGTATAGTCTTAATGTTTGGGCGTTGCTGCCATCTTTGTGGCCCTTGGTCATAGATCATGCCCAGCCTGCAGATAGACCCTACTGCTTCCACACTGTCCATTTTCAGGGGTTCCTTTTCTAGAACTATCACTGAGAGACCAAACATTTTTTTCTAGTAGGCTTTTCTAGCAGAGTTGAGGTTTGAAAGAAAACAAAGCAGGAATTTGGGGGTGGACGAGCTTGGTGAATCCTTGAGAAATGTGCTTTGGTGGATAGTTGTGTGGAATTGCTCCTAGGAGAGCTGTATATAAAAGATTTTTATAGTACCTTTGAGCAGACCTGTTTTTCAGGTCAAGGTTTGACCCATAATAGACAATATAAACAATATATACAATCATACTTACAGCTTTAAGGCAGTGGAGTACAGGTTGGAATTTAAAAGTAGTGTAGAACAGCAGGACTAGGACAGAAAAGCATGTGAATGAAATTCTGCATATTCAGAAATTGAAACACAGATTTTTGGTTTCTGAATGTTTGCATGTGTGTGACCTCTTTGATTCACATTCAGGTTTATGCTAAAAAATTCTCAGATCAGCACTGCTAGGGTAAAGAAGCACAATTTCCAATAATTTGGAAACTGACCTTTCAGTGTATTTGAAAATGTGGTTGTAGGACAAGAACATAAAAATCTTCATGTCTTCCTCTGTCTTGGGTGCCCATAGTTCTCACAGAGGCAGGAGCATTTTTTCCATACCCTTTTCCCCCCATTTAGCTCCTAGGTACTTAGACAAAATTGAGTAAAGAAGCCTTTACCTAAGAACCTTTTTACTGGTTGCCATGCTTTTAAAGCTTTAAAAGCTTTTGCTGAAAAGGTGCCTATTTTCTTATCACTTTTTTTTTTTCCCTCCAGAAAAGGGGCATCATTTGAAGTTCTTTTTTTGGCAGCTGTATTTCATCACGATACATTATGTCAGGGCACATCAGTCACATGAAGATTTTATGGGGAAAAAAACATATCCTTCTTAGATACCCCTCTCTGCAGCCCCCTTCAAAACACAGTTCTTTTTCAAGAAACTCTTCAACTATCAACAACATTATGATACTTGAAATATCATGGGTGTAATGGCTTCATCTTACTCAATTATATAAATGCTACTTAAAGAAGGAATATAGAATTTTATGTGGTGAATTTAGTCATTCTAAAAAAAAAAAAAAAATGACCATTTTCACCTTTTACTGCTGTTTATTTTTCAGTGCTGGGGAAGGGCTCCTTCTGTTCCTTATTTTACCATAAAATGAGAAACATTCTGAATTCAAATGAAAATGAGGTACCTTGTTGAAAGTGGGCTTCAGGTGTTGCACACTAAGCATTGTACATTTCTGTTTGCTCTGATCCTCCAGCACACATAAGATTTCACCTCTTCACCTTTGAACAAGATTGCAATAACTTTGATCTTTTCAATTTTGTTCAACTCCAGGGAAGGAGCAGCTACTTGAAACATGTTATCATTTAGATGTTCAGAGATTCTTTTTTAAAAAAAAAAAAGAAAAAAAGAAAAAAAGGAAAGCTGTACCATGGACTAAAAGCTGTAGATTTTTAACTTGAGCAGTAGCATTTGTAGCTGGCGTGCTATGCTTTAACATCAAAAGCTGTCTTTATATGTAGAACAAAACCAAACAAAATGCAGATTTTAAAAGCACTCAGAATTATTAAACATGAATTTCATTTTATGTAAACGTTTATCTGCGGTAGCGACCTGGTGATCCATTCCCACGTCAAAGGACAAGCTTTGTGTTCTTGCTTCTTTACTTATGGCCCAAGTCTGTTATTGGAGCCTCTGTACTACTGTGATATTAATTCATGATACTGACAGTTAATCTATTTTTATAGCTGTTATTATCTGAGCAAAATAACAAACTCAGTTCTTCATTTTCTCTTCAAGTCTGAGAACACGCAACAGTGGGAGCAACGTTAAAGTATGATATTTTGAAGATCTCACATGGCTTAGCAATTGTTCTTATAATGATTATCACCATGTGGCAGTCAGGTAGGTTTTTTTTGTGGGGTTTTTTTTTTTTTTCCTATTACAAGCAAATTTTTCATCTAAATACTTAAGAAATTTAAATAACGGAACTGTATTTCAAACTACTTTTCACTTTCTGAAGAACAAAATATCTGTAATGTCATGTAATGACAAAAAGCTTGCATTTTCATTTTTCTTACCAACTGTACTCAGACTTGCATTGTTTTATCCCATGTCTTTTGTAACAAGTTTGAAGTTCTTCAGGGCTGTTCACTGTGCACCCACTGTTAACAGTCAGGTGATGGATCTTTTTGTACAGTAGTGAAAATGGGGACAGTTTCCCTCTTCCAGGACATGCTGTTTCTTGACTTCCCTTCCACTGACAACCCGTTGGAGACAAGTTGATGCCACATCAACTTGCTATAGCATCTGATTCTTCCTGTCTATACTAAGGATTACTTAGACAACAGGTTATCTCCTAAATGTTGTCTACAAAAAGATCTAAAGTCCATTTTAGACCAGTAGTGAGCAATTACTCATGGTCGATATTTGGGATAAATACAAGTTGAAGTACATGTTGGTTCCCATTATGTTGTCCAGGTACCCAAAACTGCAGCATCTGGCCAGAAATTATCTGCAAGTGAGACATAGGCTGTGGTTCACAAATCTCATAGCCTAGAAAATCCTAGAATATCTCAGAATATCCTAGAATATCCCTAGAATATAGTTTCTGCTAGCTGTAGCTCCAGGCTCTGTCCGTTGATAAAGGATTGAGCTGTCTAAGGTGTCCTGCAATGCACCCCCAGGAAACACTGACATTCCCTGGATACTCCAGCAGTGAGAGCTGGTGAGAAAAGCTCATAATTTTAAGGTGATTTTGATGTGGCTGTCTCTGTCCAGATTCAAATGATACCACTCTATGGAAATAATCTTCCACTATCTTTCCATTTTCCTGCTTTTTCCATAAAACTGCAACAGCAAATATTCAGTCTGCAAGACACCTAGTGTAAAGATGATAACAGCACGATAGAATTTTCTCTACTATATAATGTATTTAGTAATACATTATAATACTAATTTTCCTGACCAGCTGCAGGAACAGTGTATGGTATCTTTCTAAAATCGCTATTACCTAGATTTTTTTAAGAATAGTTGGTAGTTAAAAGCTGTCCTTATTGTACTGAGGAAGTAAAATCCACACTTGTTAGGCTCTTATTTCATCCTCTTTCCTAAAGCCTCACCTCTTTGGCCCTGCTAACTTTCATGTCCATAATGAACTCCATTTAGCTTCCCTGCAGTAGGACCTTGTCTTTGTTAATCACTGACCCAGCGGCATGAAGCTGCATGGGAGAGCGGAGTGGGGTTTTTTTCTGGATTTTCTCCACTTCCTTCAACAGTTATAACTTCTAAGAAACTGCAGAACAAACAAGTATGAAAGATCAGGTAGATGGCCTGGAAAAAAAAAAAAAAATTTAAAAGATGTCTAATTCATAGTACTCAGTTTTCTGCAGCTGCCAACTAGAGACTGACAGCTGACATCTTAGAAAGACTTAATGAGATCAGCTCTTCAGCGATTGATTGCTCAGTACTGTCTTCTCATTCAGTAATGTCAGTCTTTTTTTCTTCACATTTGTAACCATATTTAAACTTCTCATGGAGATCATCTGAGATCTTTTAGCACAAATCTCATTTAAAACAACTGGAAATGATTTCACTTTGGCCCAAGTCACAGTGTAACACTTCTCCTCCAGCCCTGCTGTGAGTCAAAGGCATTTTCTGGGCTGTTACTTTTCTGTGCTGAGCAACCTTGAGCAGCTTCCCACCACCCCTTCTTTACTTGGATCAGCAGTCACAGCTCTTCATAAACACACACACACACGTTCTCCTTCACAATGTCCCCCTCAAAAGCTGGGGATACCGGTTCCTCCTCAGGCAATGTGATTCATATGTTTTAGTTCATAGAAGCTAGTAGTACTTTTACATGCTCCTCATTATGAGGATCTTTTCTACCTGATAAAAAATAGATTGTGTCAGATACATGGTACTCAGCTACTGGTATACTTCTCAGGGTCAATTCCTTTCTGCTTGTACTTGCACACTAAATATAAATCAGATGAACAAGTAGAGCAGTACCTCTTTATGCTTGTGTTGCTGGGATGCAAATGATGGTAAGATTTGTCAGGTGGAGCACAGTCAGCTCACCCTGACTCATAACACAAATGCAGTGCAGCTGGAGAAACTGGGTCTGGGCTGAGGTACCTCCCTGCTAACTGGGTAAGCTGAGATGCTGATGATAGAGCTTGTGATCTGTTTCAGGTAAGGTGAAGACAAGCAGTCCACTGAAATGCATTAGTCCTTTCTAAAGAAGAGTGGTGATGTTCCCTAGGATGCTGTACAGACAATGTTTCTTTGCACGGAGAAGCTCTGCTGGGGAGCAAAGAGCAGGCTGAGTGATGGGGGAGAGGTGTAGAGACAGCAGCAGTATTAGGGGTGGCAACAGACTGGCAGACACTGTGGAGCAGAATAGCTACCTTTTGTTTTCCCTTTTTGCGTATTTAACACCTTGGAGGTGTTCCTATGAAGCAAAGCTGCTCACTCTGTGCCACTGACTGTCTCCCTGATCTTCAGTTTTCCATTAG
This sequence comes from Centrocercus urophasianus, assembly GCF_019232065.1. Lineage (NCBI taxonomy): Eukaryota > Metazoa > Chordata > Aves > Galliformes > Phasianidae > Centrocercus > Centrocercus urophasianus. The sequence continues at coordinate 12,607,469 of NW_024884733.1, read as the reverse complement.
AAGGCTGCACCAGCCATTTCCTGTGCAGTGTAGATTTGAGCACTGTCCGAAAATAAGAGTGTAAAATTAGAAGAAGGCAATGCTGAGCACTGTGTGATTTCTAGCTGATGTGGTGGACCCACTTCTTACATTCAGCAAGGTAATTCAGCACACATGTAACCTAATAGCAAGTTCTGCTAAAACAATGGGAGTTATTTGTGTGTATAAATACATATGTGTGCTAAAGTGCTCTGCTGGGCTGGGGCCAGCATGCCCAGCAGTGCGCAGGCCGAGCCCTTCCAGATGTCTCTAAAGATAAAATGAAAGGAAAGCGACAGTCAGTCCTGCTTACATGGAACCCAATCCAGCTTTTAAAAGGCTGCTTTTGATAATGAGGTATTTTATGTACTGTAGCAAGATGTGAATTATAAAACCACTAATAATAATGTAGTTCAGTCAGGGTAGCCTTGAAATTAGACCCCTAACAGAGAGGTTGCACTGCATAATGATAGTACAGTACCATTTGTTTCAACACATTTAGCACTTCAGAATGGGATTTTTTGTTAAACACCAGATGTTCTAATGACCTGAGTGTTGACTTTAAAAGAAGGCACAATAGAATAGTGCATCAAGGTCAACAGTACAAATTAATCTATATTATTGTGCCGTCGTATTGTACCGTGTGCCATATATGAGTAAGATCTATGGCTAGTGCTTTCCTTCTGTGCAAATATTTTTCTACATGAGTGGGGAGGCTTTCAATATGGAGATCTCGAGCTCATCAAACCTTCATTTCTCCATGAAAGAACTCTGATTCTTGCTTTGATATTTTAAATTGTAAGCGTAGAAACCTTAGAGAAGATAAGGAATGTATGGGAACGCAATAGTCAACTAGCAGAACTGGAGAGTGACAGCAACACACTGAAAAGTATGTCTGTCCATTGCAAATTCAGTTTTTAAGAACTTTCAAAAAAATGATTGGTGTTCCTTGGTTGCGTCTTTTTCTGGATTTAAAAAAGTTATTAGGCAAAAATGAATAATAATTTACAAACAGTTCAAGTAATGGTTTATCTGAAAGGGACCCTATGTTCCTCCTCTTCCCTGCCCTCAACTTCTAAGCTATTGCTGCAAGATGGCAGGATGTCAATGCCCCCAAAATTGAACCTGTGATTTGTTTTTCTTTGATTTATGGGCTTGTAGTCAATAAACTTTATAAAGGAAAGTATCAGACTGAGCAATCAATCAAAGATAAGCAGATTCTTGTCCTTTAAAAGCATTTCACCCCAGTAAGCAAGGGCCTCATTCATCTTTTACAACCACTCTTGGAGCTTTCAGCAGAGAAAGACTCGCTGCTGACTACAGCCAGTTCTGCTGAAAAGTCCCCTTGTTGCATCTGAGCTGAGATTTTTAAAATTCATTGCAGCGGTATGCTTTGCTTCGGCATTATTTGCTATCTCTAAAATGGTAGATTGTTTGTGCGTCATTCCAAAAGGTAGATCTTGCTATGTAGTGAGAAAAATGCTTCTGTTTTTGACTGTCAGGCATGGACTGTTATTTTGTGAAAATAGTATGCATTTTCTTTGTTATTTTACAAAACAAAGCAGAAAAAAATGTGTACCCATTTGTTCTTTTAGTAGTACGTGAATTTCCCTTCGAGTAACACAAATGTTATCTTGCATGTTTTGCTTCTCTGAAGCACAGATGGTGTGCATATGCAGATTGGCGATTTTCTAATCAATACAGTGACACTTGGGAATATATGTAAGTATTGTAATAATGCATTAGTCAGGAGTGATGTTGTAACACACTGAGATCATACACATAAATCTAAGACACCACGTCTAGACACCCCGGGGAAGATGGCATGCCATGGGTTCGAGCAAGCATTAAGGAAGTGCAATATTTCAAATATGATGGGAAAATAATGCAATTTGCAGACTTTAATAAAATCATTGGGGAATTAATTTCACTAAGGGTACGCTCTCTCCCAAAACATTCATGTTCCTATGTTTGCTTCACGGATAATCATAACGAGAGACACTTTACCTGCTATCTCAGGCATAAACACAGTACGATATCTATGAATTGTGCTATATCCTTAATGTGCTGAATATGAAAATAATCCCTTTATAGGCAGTGCAGTAGCAGCGTAAAACTGCATTATGCAAACAATGCACAGACAGCACAAACCTTGGAGATTCAGAATTTGAAGAGCTTATAAATTAATCTCATAAGTGTTGATTTGAGCATGCTCAGGGAGAGCACTCAGCTGTAAAACTTGACCAGCCTAACCTTCCTGGTTTTAATTATTAGTTTTTGATGATCTGTTGCAGTTGCCTACTACAATGATCAAATATTAAACAAAGATGTGAGATTTATAGCTCTTCTGCTTGTATAGGTTTCCTTTTTTAGAAAATATATATTTTAAGAGAATCTTTTCTGCCTTTAGCTGCTTTTTTTTTTTTTTTTTTTTTTTTTTTTTTTGTGTGTGTGTGTGTGTGTGTGTAGCTCTGGGTGTATAATTTCAATCAGCCAACTTCCTTTTAAATATTTGCCAGCTGATAACTACTCACAAACAAGTAGCTTGCAGTACCATGCCAGGAATGTTGTGATAAAAATGCCTGTTTGAACCTGGTCAAGGATGACAATCACAACTATTTCGAAGTGAGAAACTTGAACAGAATACATAACACAACAGTATGTTTAGCTTTCTGCTGGAAGTTGAGAGGTTCCTGTAGCAATAATCCTCACAGGTATCTCCATCAGCCTCATCACTTCTTCTGAAAGGCTTATAGTAGAAAATCTTTAATACATCTGAAGATTTTCTATTAAAATGTAATCAAGTCAAATGCTAGCTGTGATCAATCTCATTAATTCTGCAACTATAGAAATTAGTAAATGAGGGAGTGCAGGCTTTGCAAGTAGTACCAAAAATTTGTGTCCTAACTGAACTCTGCTTCAGAAAATAAGAGGTGTGCGCATTGAAATAATTGAGTAAACTTCTCAGTATCAACGTTTCAGTTTCAACATCCAAACATCCATTTCAGTATTTTCCCCTCCCCTTGTTTCTGTATTCCTCTCTGTTCTATAAGGACACTGATCCATAATCCTCTGTTTGGTTAATGATATAAAATAAAGATACTTTGAAACCCAAACCTGAAATGCGATGGGTTTAAAGGTAAGTGGTATTTAAAATGCAGAGGAGATTGTTGGGTGTGGTAGCAGGGCTGTGTAGCCCCTCAGCAGGCAGACGTGAAGATAACTCCCCTCCTTCAGTGTGGTAAGATACACTCATGCTTGAGCTCTTCACATTTCAAAGGCAGGTTTCATAGTCTAGGACCTTTCAGAGATTCTGAAAGGGCCTTAGGGCTTGTTTAGGGGCAGAGATCTCTGCAAAATAATAATAAGGAACAGCTTTCATGAATCTCCATGGAGATTTCTTCCCCCTGAGCATCTTCCAAGGCCTTTGCCACAGTCAGGGCAGAATGTCTCTGTTATTAGACTGATCTTCCCATTGCCCTCTGCCTCTTCCCATCTAGCTGTGCTGCCCAACTAGGATTGTTATTCTTTATTATATATTCATTTGCACAGTTCTCATTAGAACTGTGGAGTGTCAGTAGCATATTAATAATCATTCTTTAACCTTATTTTTGCCCTCAAGAAATGTCCTCTAGTCTCTTCCTCTTTCCTTCACCTTCTTTCACTGACACTTGATCTTTGTTGAATTTCTGTTGTGTTCTTACCAGCGCTTCATCCACACTGATTACTGTCATTCTTCATATCGCAGTGTTCTGAAATCCACCCACTTCAATCACTATCACATAAAAATGCACTCATATTTTAGTTTAGAGATGTTTTGCCAAATACCAGTTCTTGTGAAGGAAATCACAAATCAGGTTCAATAAATGTAAACCTCACTGCTTTCTAGAGTAGGAACCAAATCCTAGGTGTTTTTTTTTGTTTGTTTGTTTTTTTTACATGAGCTACTGTTGTGCAACATCAACATTTTCTTAAAAATCCGTTAGATGGTTCTTTGCAGTATTTCTGGTATGCACGGAGAGCTTCCATACAGCTCCTCTGGGCCATATATATTTTTGTTTACAATCCTGGTTACATCGCGCCATGTCTGATTTTCAGCAACATGCTTGCGCTCCTTCTCATGGAGGTCTGCAGCAGAGGAGCTGGGCTTACTTTTTCTTCTGGTTATGTATCTGCATGTGCTTTGCATCAAATGCCTCTGTGATCCAGATCTCTTAGTGTGAGGGTGTAAATGGTGGTTCTGTTTTGTTGATGGGGCTATCCTTTGGGGCTCTATGGAGCCGCACCATGATGGGTGGTGGGAATCTCTCAGAGCCTGCTTACTGCAGCACTATGCCTAGGGAGCATGTAGCCTTCACTTGATGGTCAGAGTCATCATTAAAGCTGGATGTGAAGAATATCTTGTCATCCTGTAGCAATGTCAGGCACTAGGCAGAGCACTTTAACCTTGCTTGCCCTTTCAATGTGCTCTTTCACTAATTAGATGAATAAGAGTTTTATTGGTGTTTCTTGACCCAGATCTTTTATGTGACAATTGTGTTTATCCATGCAGTCTAATGCCTTACATTTTGCTAATCAATACAGCTTTCTCTATTTTAAAAAAGCTGTAAATGTTTTTCTAGGCCTATTGTCAGATCCTATAAATAATGTTGATTTTGCTTGCCCTGAAAAACGATTTAATTCTGAGTTGGCTTTTTTGTTAGTCAAATTCAATTCTCAGGTAAGTGCAAGCATGATTCTGTTGCATCATAGCTCTTTTTTCCTCTGCTTATACACAGAAATGATATAAGTGGAGAATGGAGACCTACTGTGCTTAAGTGGCATTTGAATTTTTCTCCAAATTTTTATCCGGTTTTTCAGGGTAGGATTTAACTGACAAATGCAAGAAAACAATCTATAACAAGTTGTATATTCCCATTTTACCAAAGATAATAGAGATTGTTATGGGGTAGTGATGGGAATGTCTAACGTTAAGCAAGTCAGAAAAAAATGTTACATGAATTGATGTGATTAGGATAAAAATAAATATAAAAAACTTGTTTAAATCTTGAGTATCCACTTCTGGTCTCCACTGCAACCTCTCCCTTCCCCCAGATATTCTGCAATGTGTGTTGTTCAAAAAATAGAATTTTAAGACAAGGTGACAGAATATTAATATTCAAGGTTAAGATCATTGTTCCATCTGTTGTCTTGTTTTTCTGTGTTTTACACAACTAATATTATATTGCATGTGGAACTGGAAAGGACCGGAAGACCAGTGCAGTGATGTTTCCTATAGCCTGACACACTTGTAGAGGCACTTTTCTGTGTAACTTCTGCTACCTTTGATGTTCCCTTGCCGTATGTTCCAGACTGTACCAGCTTCTTCTTAGTTTCCATTCTGAACACAGGCGAAAAAAAAAAAGTAATCCAGTTTTCAAAACCTAATCTGATGAGATAGTACTTTAAAAGACATTCCTTATTAGCTGGCTCAATGTTAAGATTCCTATATGAGCCTTTGGATTGTATGATAGATAAATTTCCATTTAATCTATTTATATATAAGACATGAAATCCTGTTTTGAATGTCTTCGCACAGCAAGCATTTGACACTTCAGAGGCTGAATAGCAAATCTCAAGACAGATTCCTTCTATGAAAGTATAAAATCAATTCATATACAAACTCAGGTGTGATAGTGGCTTTAAAGGCTAATTTTTTATGCTAGCCTTGTACAAATGTAGCTGAGAAGGCAATTGTTACATTTCTCTTTTGAACTGGCATATTTGTTTTTGAATAATTATTTGCAAGTAGCTTTTTAATTTTTATTATTATTTGCCTTTCATTGTTAGTGAGAACAAAATATTAGATAACTCAATTGCATTTTATGTGGGAAGAAAATAGGAGTTACAAGAAGGTCAGTCTGACTTGTTAAGGAAATAACACACAGAAGCTAAGCAATTTCAATTACAAGTTACAGAAAATTAATATTTAATGCTTTTTTTCTTAAATGCAGCATTATCTCATAGCTTTGCGTTGACTTTCTCCATGAAAAGTGCTTAAGCCTGTTTTGCATACAAACTAAACAGAAAGTGTTCATTTCTTCTTGTCAAGGGAATATCGTAAGAATTTGTGATAGGCGTCTAAATGTGGAGGTAAGTAATAAGCGTGTATTGACTTCTGTTGAGATCGGTATCGAGATTTGTTGACCCAAAGAGGTTACAATTGACTGAAGAGTGGGGCAGTAAATCTTGTTATTGAACAGAAAGCAAAAGTCAATATATGTATTATTATAAACATTTTTCTTTTGGTAGAGATAATAAGGGTGGAGTGGTTTAAGACGCTAGATTTATTTGAGCGTGATAGCGTACAGCTTCTGTTATTCAGTCAAAACATATAGAATGCCTTCTTTGTGTGTTGATTATTTTCAGTTTGTTTTACATTTATTTATTTTTAATACTGCTTCACCAATCATGCCAAAGCAGTAAAGTCTACATCAACTTTCACATCGTAAACCCTTATTCTCATTGTTTTATAACTCAGCTATAAAGATTATTTTCAGACTGAAATTTGGCCTGCAAGCTCTTTGCCTAGGAATTATTCTTTTCCCCAGAAGGGTGAAAGGAATAAAGAAGATCTATTGAACTATTTATTGAATCTTAGAGGAGCAAAAAAGATGTGTTGTGATTTTTATATAATTCAAAATTTAGATTGTATTCTTTATTGAATACTATTTTCTGCATAAGGCAAGGATTTACTTGACTACAAAGGAGTAGACTGCAAATGTTATTCCAGTGCTTTCAAACATTTGTTAATATTAATCCAAGCTTTGTATTGTAAACACGTATTTTTATGATTCTTGCTTTTTAGCCCATTCAATTATGGTCTGGTGAGGGCCATTATATTTTAATTTATTGCATGGAAAAACAAAGAAGAGACAGAGCACAGAAGAAAACAGAAATCTATCCAGCTCAAAATATTAAACTTATTAATTAAAATCACGTATAAACCGTAGTCAGAATGACTGAATAAGTAAGTGTTGAATTACTAGTTTATAACCTTCATATCTCTTGGTATCTTGGCTGCCAGTAGAAATGATCCTTCATACTTCCAAAAGCCTCTAACAAAAACCACTCGTTGTTTTCCATTGAGAAAACCATCTGCCTACTTCCTTCCTTCTCTGAGACCCTCTTACATTTCTTTAGGATTCACGAGCTTCAGCTAATTTAGAGTACTTCACTGAATCTCTTTAGCAGCTCAGGCTACAATAATCATATCAAGAATATTCTCTGCTCTTTCCACTGTCTTGCTGTGAAATTTAGAAGCAAACCCAAGCCAGCATTCCATGCAGCATTTCATACTGTGCGCAGTGCATGGCTCCTCTAGCAGAGCAGCACTGTGCTGGGAGCAGAGCTTCCTGATGCAAAAGGCAGAGAGAGAATGTCTTCATCCAGAATCCTGGCCCAAGTTCTGCTCTGTGCTGAGAAATGATTTTCCAAAGTAAGCACCCCCCTGGGTGCATGTTGGATTTTCAGAAAAAACAGCATCTAACTGTGTTTTGCCCACATTCTTACTGTTTCTTTCTATTAAAACTAATAAATCAGTTTCCATTTTTAAGCTATTATAAAGGCCGTTGATTAAAACCCTCTGTGGCCACAAAATGTCCACCAATTTATTCAAGCCTACAGAAACTTCAACAGTTTCTGCTCATAAGATAGTTTGCAAACTTCCTCTATGGATATACACATGCTGTTTAATGGCACACAAATTAGCATGTCTTTTTTTTTTTTGTACTCATATGATGCTGGTGGCAGTTGCTGATACAGGTCATTAGATGGAAAGAAAGGATCTCAACTATACTAATGATGAAAGATGTTTGAATTCAGTAGAAACAGGTCTGAGAAGACCAAACGAACCTTTAATACATCAAGTTTTTGCATTGTCAGTTCTGAGTTATGACTTCTTGGGGGGAAATGGATTTTTATCTAATTTTTTTTTTTTATTTTTCTTTCAGAAAATCAGCTGCTTTTTGGTCTGTAAGCTGTCTAAAGACTTTTTTTTTTATGTCTGATGGTCTCCATGTAGAAGTTGTTTATAGCAAGTGAAGCTGTAAACTGGCTTTGTGAAGTAAATGGGAAAATCCACCTATGATGGTATTATTTCTCTGATACTTAGGTAGAGTAACTCCACCCTTTCTGAATGAGGTATCTCCTTTCAAATGTTATAGAAAGGACGCAGTGTATTAACAGATAATAAGAATAGTAAAAATATTTATGGAAGTGCTAAGTAGTGGTTTGAATGTCCCATCTGAAGAACAGCTGCTTTTCTAGTTTGAAAATAACATTTCTGTGGCTGTTCCCAGGTGTTCAGTGTGACCTGATTTGGTCATGGTGAGCCATTTTTTGTTTAGAGCATAAAGCAGCATGGTACCAGAGTAGCACTGCACAGACAGAGAAAGCGACTTTTAAAACAAATGTGCTAGGATGGGTCTTTATGAGATTTATTAGGTGCTCACAAAGATCATGGTTGTTTTGACCATAATTGTTCTTCCTGACTTTTCACTGTTCAAAAATTGCTGTGCTTAAACTAGAGGCGTGCTGCTCTTGCCACTGTTTGCCAGTGTGATTAATAGTGGAATAGTGTCAAGTCAGACAACTTAAACCGGCAAAGTAACTTTTTAAAAAAGAAATGAGAGTAGTGAGTTACGTGGGTGAAAATCTTTCCAGTATCACAAGGCTGGAAAGCCCAAAGGATGTTTTTACTATTCTCGATGGAGGATGTTAGAAAAATGAGAAATTGAAGAGCAAAAATGTGATTCTAGCTGACTCTTGATCTTGCTGGGTGAGGCTGTGCTTTGATTTCTTCCAGACAAGCACAGTGCACGTTTGTGCTACTGCATAAAACATTGCATAAGTGTGAGAGTAACACCCCGAGGTTTCTCCCTCTGGTCCCGGTCCAGCCCAGCCATTAGGAAGAATCGAGATATGGTGGCCTGCACTCGGTTCTGCCACGTGGCCTGCACATGCTCCCATTCTTGCTGCCCTTGGCATGTGTTTTCTGGCATTGCTCTTGGATCTTCTGGGGAGAAAGAACAATGATATTTTGTTGAAACAAATTCACGAGTCAGGCCAGATTGTAGTCTTTTCTTCTCACCTGCACTTGCAGCCTTATTGTATTTAACAGCACAGTTCAGGGCTTTCCCCTCTCTGCTCCTTGTTACTCAGAGATATTTTTAAAAGGATGTAAAATGACTATTTCTTGTGCTTAATCCTTGATCCCTTCTGTCCCCTGCCCAAGCTCACTTATTCACCAGAAATAGCAACACCATTCTGTATTTTTCAGCTCTGGTTTATAGCAATTTTGTCTTTTGCCTTGGAGAATAAATGGTTGTTCAATTCAGACATTCAAAATTAAAGCGAAGTTGCCAGTGGAAACGGGTAACTCATTATACAATGAGTGAGGACAAATAAAAGGTGCCTGCGTATAATAATCAGAAGATATTGACTTTTGTTGAGGTCAGGATCACAATTTATTAACCCAAGAGGTAAATATTGAGCGAAACTTTGGGCTGCTTTTTTTTCTTTGTAGTTCAGAGAAGACAATACAGGATTGACTAAATAACTTCATCTGCCTGCACAGTGAGACAGAGACTTCTGCATTTTGCCAGCAGTTTTATGCTCATCTGTTGTTCTGGCTCTCCCAAGGGCAAAGAGATTTATTGTGTGTTTTGGAGAAATATTAAAAGTTGTGCTGCTCCTGATAAGGGCCAACTCATCTCCTGAAGCAGGTTTTGCTTCCAAACTCTTTGAGTGCTCCAGCCCCAGCCTAGCTGCATCTTCCTCTTCCTTTTGCCACCTGTTTCCTTCTCTCCCCCTTCTCTTTTCCTCACCTTGTGTTTTGTTGGATAACTTGCCTTCTCTGACTTGGTGTCCTCATTGCCCTCCTGCTTGTTTCTTTGCACCTGCATGTTCCTCACAGGAAGGACTTCTATTGTTAAGAGTTTGATTTTTACGAGACAGCGCCAGACAGAAGTGTGTTTCCATACATCTTTAAACATTACAAAATAACTCCAGTGAGTTTTTAGTGGGCAAGAGCTGCTTAGTGAAAATTGGAAACGTGCTTTGAAAGCAATTTCTACAGAAAAATCCATGTGTGAATAAAGAACTGCACAGTATTAGTATTGAATTTTTATATATGAGAGCAAAGTCTTAATTTAACTTTTATTTGTGGATTTTTAAGGAAGTTTGTGTGGAGATGGGGGCACCTGTACAGCAAGCATAAGCCCACTGAAAATATTTTTTTCCTTGTTATTGTTGCAGAGCCTTTAGAACAAACTCAGAGATCCCTGAACACCAGTGGATGGCATGCAGGCTGGAGACAGCCACTGCCAGGTAGCTTAATGCTTGGTGAGGTCTGGGAGGATCTTGTTTAAGCCCACATTCTATGGCTTCTCTGAACTGAGGAACCCAAATGGTGACAGAGACTGATTGAAGCATTTTAATGTCTCTGTGGCATTAGAGACTTAACTGCATGTTGCTTCTCACTGATCTACCTGTGCCTGGTGTAATGCAGCTTGCATCACCTGATCCTGAAACACCCATTATCTTCACCAATAAGGTCCATAAAACATTTTCAAGATCAGATCAAAGTGAAAGGGCCAAGAGAAATGGGTTTAAAAGCCTTAACACATCTGCCAGTGGACACAACAGTCCACACAGTGCAATATTTATACACATAATTTAAAATAATTGGCAAATTTAGGGAGCAGAGCAAAGAGCGAAATGAAGCTACTTAGCTAATTATTTATGAATGCCTTGTGTCTCAGAAGCTTCTATAAGGAAAATCTTGCCCATTCAGTACTTCAAATCATTAAATGCTAAAGCTCAAACGTGCTGTTCCTTGCTCTAAATGAGGATCACACATTCAGTCTCTATTTAGCAAGCAAAATTTCTGTGTTTTTAAATTTAAATAATTTGTCTCCCTTTACTTCCCAGAGCTCAGATGAAGACTCTATCCCTCCCTAGACTCTGCCACTGCTCAATTGCCCTCTAAGTCTTTTGTATGAAAGGTCATGGTCTCACAACACTGAGTCTTTGCAGAGTTCAACTGGTTCTTTTTTTGTAGGATAAAGTCATTCCCCATCTCTGCAGCAAGGGAGATCCCCTGGCAGCAAAACAAATGTGGTTAGTTATGTGTGGCATGAACCTCAGCTGCATAGGGAGCTGAGGTCCAGATAACATGTAATGGCAATGTATGTAGAATTTCAAGGCTAAACCATCAGCCCCTCTCAAGAAATTAAACTATGAAATGTTTTATTTTGCCTAGGGAAAGTCTATTTGGGTCCATCATCTAGTTTCCAGCAAAGTGCAGTAATCCCTCTTCCCCCTGTTCCTTAGTAGGATGAATGTCATATAAAGAGGTCAAAAAGACTACCAGTGTCATGCCATAAATCAGTGGTTCAGCTTAGATGAGAGCCCAAAAGGCTTCCGCTCATCTTGTGTAAAATGACTCGTTCAGCTGCAGTCAACAGAGATTTGACAGCAGCTGACTTGCCCCAAGAGCTACTGAATTCCCACTTTAGATTTATCTAACTGGTTTTTCAGATACCACTTTCTCTGCTGTCAATTCAGGAGATTATATTAATATCCTTCAAATAAATGTTTTTCGAACTACAGCTTCGTAGGCTATCCATACTTCCCCTCTGCCCACAGATAATATATTACATGTATGCAATTATAAAAAATACCAGTAACCAATTTAGTTTAATTTAAATTTAGATTTTGCCCTAAACAAATACTGATGTGCCCCGTATATTTCTACTGCCAGATCATGATTTACTAACTCCATTTTGGGGGTTAAGGAGAGCATGACCTTGCTCCATATTAATATTTAAAGATTACCTTGCACATGAAATCAGATGCTGACACAAGTCTCACAGGACTAAGAGGTTTTTAATCTTTTGAAGAAGCAGTGCCACGTTGAAATATGTATTACTACATTCAGAGCAGAGCATGTAACAAATGTCCCACTAGCAGGCATCAGAGACTGCAAATTTCGTTCAGCAGTGCAATCTGCTCCGCAAATATCAACTTTTTTCCTAGAATGGAAATTGCCGTGCCACAGAAGCTGATGCTTGACATCACAGCAAAGGCCAGCAGCATAATCTCAGACACTGCAGTAAAAAGGGTTTGCCATCCTGTCCTAAATGCAGGAGCCATTTAGTGCCCTTTTCAAAGCAATACATAGATCTTACTCTTTCAAAAGGTGAAAGTTTACTTACATTTCTGTATAAATGCAATTTAGAACAGTTAAGGAACCACGTGATTTTTGATTTTTAGGAGTGAACAAGCCTAAAATGTGAAAAGCTCCTGATTTTCTTTTACTATGGTTAATTAAAAAGAAAAGCTGAACTGTTTTAACAGAAATTATAAATAGTTGATGTTTGACATAAATGACTGATTTCAAGACATGTTTAAACATTGCTGTTTTCTTAGATTAAGCTTGAATGTTTCCATTTTTATCTATCAGCATTTTAATTAATTTCTGCAAATATATTCGAGCCTCGGACAAAACACGAAATAGCAATCTGTAGAGGAGATTCACTTCTCACTGCATTTTGGTAGTACTCAGTTGGTACGAAATTGCCATGGTCAAGGTCTTTGATTACAATAGCTCCTGTATTTTTTAAGCATCATGGAGATACTACAAGACTTGAAAAGAATGAGAGAACAGCTCTTCTGTTCTCCTTTGGGACAGGGACAGAGATCAGGGCAGGGACACAGATTGGCAGCCTGCTGTTCAGAATACTCTGCTTCCAGTCTCTTGTGTCCTATTTGATAGAGGTAATTGCAGAGGTTCCCCAGCTGACTGATGCCTCTAGGAGATTGCTATAGTGCTACTAGAAAACACCAATCTGGTTTGGAAGAAACAAAGACCTTAGATTGACATGCGAGAATTTTCAGTATTAGAAGATTCTAGCCCTAGAGGAGTTTAGAGCCCATGAAGATGTCCCTGCACGCTTTTTATCACCATCTGAAACCGACCTCTGTATTTGCCCGTAAGTTTTTCTACACTTTCAGCAGACATTATAAGCGAAAATAACAAGATCTGCTTGGAAGTTGCAAAGGCTGTGCAGATAGAATCGGTGTAAGGAGGGTAAGACTGTCCCCTCTGGGACAGGCAGCACTGCTTGCTGCTTTGTGCTGGGTGCTCCTAGCCCAGCAGCCTCATGGCACTGGCCAGGCTGCTTGTTGAAGGCAGGGTGGTCATAACCTAACCCTCACCTGGCAATTGCCAGAGCAGTGTGCAGCATCTTTGTTCCCTTTACAATCTCTAGAATCTTGTCACCTTCATTTTCCCATGGCACGCACACCCAGACCTCTCTTTTACCCCTTTGTTGCCCCTCCCCAGCAAGATCAGGCTTGGGAGCAGATTCCACAGAAATGTGTGCCTTATAATTGTGTGAGAGCATAAATGGGAACAGTAAAAATAGCACAGACTTCTGCTTTTAGTGCATCCCAAACATTTAATGTTCATCAGCTACCCCTTTTTCTTCTAAAACTAGTTATCCTCTCAGATATTTCTGAGTTATTTTCTAAGATAATTCTTTGGAGACAAAACTTACTACAGGTGAGTTGGTCACCAGAATTTGAGCTATTTTATCCTGGTGTTTTTCTTAGCATGACTTACTCACAGCATCATACTGATAAGTCTCAAAACAGATTTTCAGTGAGTCACAAGTGCAACAGTACGGCACAATTCCCTTCACAGAAATAACAACTGCAAATGCATTAAAATATAGAAAGAATTTGAGAATCTGGAGTTCTTTGCAAAATCTGCAATACTTTTATACTCAACATTGCTGATAGTACAAATGGGACTGAACCAACTGATAAGTGTTCTGTCTGGTCCAATGAATTCACTTACTGTTTATGATCCCTCTAGTCACATTTTTAACTGTTTTGTCATTCCTATTAAACCTTCCTAAATATTCTTCTTACTGGTTCAGTGCTCTCGTGAGTTCGTGAGGATTTGTACTTGATCATGAATGATTCATGAAACGAGCTTAGAAAACTAAGTTTAACATCTTATTCAACGCTGAGGAAAAAAGAGCATCTTCTCGCAGACTTGTAGAGACTTGGCTGAGGAGGAAGCATCTCAGTGTCTCATTTTAAACACTGAAATTCAGAGCATCTGTTGCCTTTCCAGCTAAACTCATATCTACTAAGAAGCAAGAGGAAGCATTTTAATTTGCTACTGTAGTCAGGCTAAAAATAACATCATTTTGTTTTTCATTTTGCTGAAGCATTTTACCATACACGTGATGACATGGTGTAGTCAGACTAGCAGTGTCCAGCTGAAAGGCAATGACTGGTTATGTTGGCACTTCTCCTGCACTTTAAATCACTTCTATTTTTCTCTATGAGTTATATGTGATATCAGCTGGTCTTATTTTAAATTGTTTATGGTTGATTCTGCAGCAACATTTCGTTATTTTCCTTAGGACAAAAGAAAGCCTATAAGCTGCAGTGCTAGGAGCCTAGTGCCTTTTCTTCCTTCTTTCTCTTGACCTTTTTGTGCTCTGTAATGCTACCCAACAGGCACAAATGCCCTGTTCTTTACTACATCCTTTCTAAAATATACATATGGCATTCATATTCTGGGAACATTTCCCTGCTGTGCATATTCCATATAGATGAAGTTCATGTCTTAGTTTTCGCACCAGTGAAATGGGGATAATTGTGTTTCTTTGATGTACTGATAAAAGTGCTTTGTGAGAGCTAAATATTTCTTTGTGGAATGGGAAATAGTGTGTTTGGAAGCTCTGTATAGCAAGGAGTAGGAGGAAGAGACACAGATCGGATGTGAAAAAGACAGGAGCAAAGAGAGGAGAGGACTGCTATGGTTGTTCCCTTGCTGTTCTTTGTCTCTTGGCTCTGAAAGAGGATGAGGATTTTTCCTCTTCTTTTCTGAATGAAAAGAAGAGGCACCCACAGAGAAAATAAAACACAATAAACATGAGTATGCTACAGTGAAATATATATTTTGCTTGTACAATAGACATTTTGATCCAGAGTTATAAAAAGTTTAAACATAACCCATACATTAAGATCAATTCAAATACTTTTGTTACTAAACCTCAGGGATTTTTTTTTTAATTGTTGTGCTTTGTATTTTTAAGCTGAAAAAATTCTGATCTCATGGTTAAGAGCATTATGGTAAAAAAGAAATGGAAGTGCTTCTAAACAAGGTCTAAGGTGTCCCCTAGGACTCTGATTTTAAACTGGTCTTGCATTAATTGCCATTTCTCTGGCCGTTTGTCAGAACATTGTCGTGCTGTTTTAAGGTCTTGATGCTTTTATCTAGCCCTCCCCTATTCTCTTTTTGTTCTTCAGTGAGGATGAGAGGAACGCTTACAGTATGCAAATACATACTGCTTTCTGTGCTTCTTTATTTAGAGACATAAAAGGATTTTTTTAAAAGGCAAGTTGAATATAAGGCAATAAAGACGTAAATCTTCAGAGGCAGGCAAGACACACTCCCTTTGCACTTCACAAATGAAGCATGGTTTTTGCAAAGAAAGAGTTTGTTAGGAGAACCACAGAAAGCAGGATTTCAATAATGATTTGCAAGAAAAAATTCTGTAACACATGGCACCGTGCTTCCTTCAGAACTGCAGTTCTCTTGGGACCAAGTTCTTTACTACTTAATCACTGCAGTAATTAGAGATGATGTTGGCAAGTGTTCATTGAACGTTGTGTCATTTTACATCTTAAAACATTTTGGCGTTACTTTCTACTTCCTTTCTTCAGTGTGTTCTAGTCCACCCCCTGGCTGATTAGGTACACCTGGCCTTTTCTTTCGTGCCAGGTCAGTGTTGCAATTAAGAACTCTGTTGGTCTGCACCGATAAAAACAAAAACTAAATTATTAGATTTATGACTTCAACATTAATGTTCCACCAAACATTTTTTTACAATTAGTTAGATGTGAGCAACGTGATGTGGAACAGATCTCCAAGTGAAATAGAAAATTCCAGCCACAAAAATGGCCTTGTCCTGCAGAGAACCCTGAAAGTGGAAAGTTGCAGCAGAAGGGTGTGAATGAACACCAATCTGAATGAGGCAGAGCTCTGTAGGTGCAGAATAATAATGGGACACTAGCCACGTGTGTGAGAGGCACTGGTGATGGGAAGCAGCTCCACTGGCAAGTACATGCTGAGCCTGCTGCATCCCAGCCCCACAAGGGCACTTTTGTGTCATTGTTCCTTCCTTTCATCGCTTCCCACGAAAACCTGACAAAGTGATACTGGGAGAGGAGAAAGAAAGATAAAAGGACAATCCACTCAAATCTGCCACCTAAAAATCAGCTGGTGGGTAGTGGGCTGGTATTTTTATAATTATAATGTTAAAAGATGGTGCTCTGACTTTTCCACATTTCAGTTCTGTGCCTGTAGCTGCTACTTCAGAAACATGGGAAAGAATCTTCTTACAGAAAATCGCAACAGCTTAAAACTGGGTTTATGAAATACCATTCAATTTTATAAAGTCCAAGAACAGTTAACAGTTTTAAACAACTTATCCAGGAAGCAGTTCGGAGTAGAACTCTGCACTATTATTTTAGATTTAGTGCGTCCTTCTTCACTTCAGATCTTGCATTAATGTTTGAAAATGGCAATAGTTGCATTTTTAAACAGACTTTTGTGAGGGTGCAGCAACAGCATGGCTGTGATGGGTGGCTCTCCCTGACCCCATGCATCTGAGCATCCTTCTGGTTGGGTGCACCATCAAACCTCACTGTCAAAGCAAGCTTGCTTTGGTCTGGGCCAAGCAGTGATCCCTAATTTCCTTTTCTTATGGGTCAAAACAGAGAATCTGTAGAATTTACTATTCAATTTAAATGGCAATCTCTGGGATTAATGACCTTTAATAGGAACAAGTGGTGGATTATAATGTCTTATAAATGCTTTCAATAGAGAAAAACACACTGTAAAAATTATATGACAAACATTTAAAAAGGGGGGAAAAAACAAGCTTAGTAACACAAAGAAACAGGAACAGCTATTATACTCTTAAATTATCTCTCTGCAGCCTGCAAATCTTTGCTTTGACTCACGCATACTGTGCATCCAGCAAAGGGATAAGTAATCATTTTTTACTGCTCAATTATAATTGATACACTACTATATCATTTTAAATGTATAAAAACTGAAATATACCCACAAAAACAATTTAAAAAGGTAGTGAGGAAAAGCATATAAAGTGTGGTAGAACTTTCTAATATGGTTTTACATACCCCTTGTGTTCATGTGTATGGAGAATCCAACTATTCTATCAAGGGCTTGAAAACTCTGTGTGTGTGTACACTTCTCTATGTATAATTCAGACAGAATATAACCCATATATATAATGAGGCATGCCAAATAGATCCAAATAGGTAATTATGGCATAATGCGAACACTCTGCAAGACGCTGAAACTCTTGCAAATTAACAGCAGTCAGATGTCTGTGAGTTAATATGCGCACGTATATACATGACTGCTGACCATGCCATGTGTGGAAAAAACACTGGCAAAGTTACCCAGACATCACCACTGCTCACCAAGATGCAATGGTAGCACTGAGGTCATTCTGCTCAGCACAAGTCACTGAACAGATGCTATAAGAAAGGAAGTTTTAAAAAACATATCTGCGAACTGTAAAAGAAAAATTCCTTTTCATATAAGTGAACTGTGAAAGTTTGGGGACCTGAAATCTGACAGGCTGTAACAATTAATCTAGAATTAACCTAGCACTCTGTGGTCCAGGAACAGACAAAAAGTCTTAATGAAAGTTGGTAGCATGTAATAACTCAAAGCTGATTGAAGGAAATTACTGTGCCTTTTAATTCTGCTTACAAGCCTTTTCTGCAATCTCAGTTATATTTCAGAGGTAAGAGATAGCATCTATTCTTCCTGCAATTAATCCATATGTTCAGTTTGCATGGTGTTTTTAGAATTCCACTGAGAACAAGAATTAATGGGATACTGGTATCTGCAGAATGAAGCTAGATCTGACATTTCTGAGAACATTCTGATGTGAGGCTGATCATTCTGCTACTATGATAAGGACATCTAACAGTCTATTAGTGGCCTGATATACTAGATGACAAGTGCTGGAATTGTTTGAAGCTGGAATTTAGATTGCATCTGGCTGTTTCCTTCCTTTCTCTAACAGTAGTTCTTAAAATTCCAGAGCTGTGGGTAATCAGAAAATACGTGTGAAAAAGACATTATTTATGATTTTGTTTTCTACCCTGAAATAAATTTGATTTATATTTTTTTCTTTCATTTTAGAGTTTCTCATACATATAAATCTTCCTAATACCGATGCACTAGTTTTGTGCTGAAAGTTGTCTCTCTCTGTTACATTTAAAACATATGCTATACTGATGCCAAAAAGGCGTGTATTTTGAAGGTTTTTATGTTAGTTCTTAGTGTCTTTCCCTAGACACCCAGGTGAAGCCCTGGCAAAAGCTGCCCAGAGGAGATGTGGGTGCCCCATCCCTGGAGGTGTTCAGGGTCAGGCTGTATGGGCCTGGAACAACCTGGTGTGCTGGGTGGCAACCTGCCATGGGAGGGGGTTGGAAATGGATGATCTTTAAAGTCCCCTCCAATCTCAGCCGTTCTGATTGCTTAAGAAAAGCCTTTCAAAAATGTTAAGTATGAATACCTCACCTTAACTCTGTCATTCATCCCTTGTCTCAAGACTGACTGTACAGCAGGTGGGTTTCTGCTCAAACGCAATGTTACAGGCACAGTCCCTGCCCTGCCCGATTCTAGCAGGAACCAAGTTCCAGCCAAATTCAGCCACAGGTGGGCAGCCCTCCCCAGCACCAGCTTCTCCCCTGGGGAGAGGAACAAACTCACACCATCTTCAGCACTCTGCTATGCTTTGTGCTGTTTTTTCACTAACAATAAGAGCATCTTTGTAACGCTTGAAGTTTGAGATAAAAAAGCTCAGTTTTGAGCTGTGTTTCATATACACATGGATTAAGGCAAATATAGGTTGTTGGGCTACAATCACTAACTAAAGGTGTCTTTCCTGATAAAAGCTTAATGATTTTTGTTTTTGAGAATTGTATCCAAACTGCATGCTTTTAAATCAGGAGGCCAAGTGCAGCACAATTGTAAATCAGCTATAATTGTACACAGGCTTGTGGCTGTGTTAGTTATTAATTGAACCTCTATATGTACTCTCTCAAGAAGTGTCTCTCTTGTTGGGAGTTGCAGCAGAGAGGTCAAGGACTCCATATAGAGGGAGGCTGAGTTACCTTCTTGGTTTTTGATGGACCTTACCAGGTCTAGCTCTGTTACCATAGTTTCCATTTTATTCTCTAGAGGGCAAAGAGAAGCATTTCAGTGTGTAGTTTGCAGAAGCCTTGATCAGTTGTTTGACGTAAGTTTCCTGCCTGTGGTGAGGTTTAAGGGAATGAGAAGTAACAATGCAGAGGTCTGTTGTGTGCAAATAAAAACAATTTTTTTTTTTTTTTTTTTTGCTTTCAGTCATATCCCTCTTCAGAGAAGCTTGAACTATACATTTCAGTTACCAGCTAGGTAAATGATATTTTCAGTGCTGTTTTATGTCTAGTTATTGCATATTCTGGAAACAGCTACTATGTGTCCTTTAGTGGGCTTGTTGAGACTGATGCCTCTTGGCTATGGCCAGTACTGGGCATCCTATAGACATTATTCTTTTTTCACTGCCTTCCACTGTCTGTTCGTGTACTTCCTGCAAGTCGACTTTATGATTCCATAGCAGTTCTTCTTTACTGAGGCACTATGAAGTTATAAAAGCACTGGATGCAGTTAACAGTAATACCTCTTCTGCAGAAACAATAATTGCCTTCAAATATCCTTTCCCTCCTCCTTCCTAAAATCGCTGTTCCTTCCAACACAAGTAAGGCTGTGAGAAATACGTGGACAAGTCTTTACTGTCTATCACTCTCCCTATTTCACCATCAGTGGCAATTTCAAATCACTTTATTCTCAAGCCAGTGTCATTCCCCCTTCCTTCACCATCTCTGGCTAGTGGTCAGGCCTTCAGAGTTAATGCAAGTATTGTTGTGTAGAAGCAGTATTCTCTGTCACTGTTCCTTTTACCTTAATAAATAGATGCTATCTGCAAGAGAAGAAAAGCAGTATGTGTTTCCTTTTAATTTATTTTGTAGCCACTGTTAAAAGGTAAGGAACTCATTATGTTCCAGTCAGACAGGAAGTTTTATTTACTATTCCTTACCTCAATGCAGCCATGGCAAATTATATCAGCCTTTCAATTCCTGCATTATCGTTACTTCCCTACTTTCATACCCTTTCCAGAATTACACTACCATTGACCTGATGAACCCATTTTCTTTTAAAATCGCTCCTATTTTATGTTTAGAGATTGCTTGGGAAAGCTCAACAGCAGCAGCTAAAAAAGCAGGGAAGTTTGCCTTGTATAATCAAAAGGTCAGAGTTTATTTTCAGGTTCTTGTTTGGGGCCACTGCTGAAGAAAGCAGGGAGCCACCTGAACTCACTTTTCGTGAAGCCAGAGAGAACATCCATTGATTCACCTAAGCCTCCCGTTTCATCATAGCTGCTGGAGAGGGCTGAGCAGATTTTTCTCACAGGACACATCCGATTCATATTCCACATTCCCAGTAGCTGCCATTCTATTTTGTGCAGTGACTTTGAAGTGAAGGGACTCTCATCCTTTCACAAATGCTGTCAGCTAGCCTGATATATGAAGCTCAAGTGAATGGATGACAGTATGATAGGGATCAATGACTCGGAGGTTTATTTACTTCTTCTACAGAGATCAGAACTTTCAGTATAACCTGCCAACCAGAAGCTTCTTCCATTTCA
Organism: Centrocercus urophasianus; assembly: GCF_019232065.1. Taxonomy (NCBI): domain Eukaryota; kingdom Metazoa; phylum Chordata; class Aves; order Galliformes; family Phasianidae; genus Centrocercus; species Centrocercus urophasianus. Next base: position 12,586,590 of record NW_024884733.1, on the reverse strand, counting down.
GTCTCCTGTTCAACTATCCCTGTTAACTAAATCAATATGGAGCAATAGCCAATAACCTGCTGGAATACAACCCTCCGTCCCTAACCCTAAATTCACTACTTGTGAACAAAATCTATTGCCCCAAGTCCTAGCATCACAGGATCACCTTCCTTTTCTTGAGGTTCCTTTGACTGCTTGTCTCCAAAGCAAGCTTTAGCACTCTAAATGCTCAGCCTCCAACTTTCGAGCTGAGCACAGCAGCATGAGGACTGAAAATTTTGTCTTTTCCTGAGTTTTCAATAGCTTTTCTTCTTCAGCCTAAGCCTCTACCCGGCTCCCTGCATCTCAGGCTTCTTCCCACATCTCTACTCCTACCATATCTTCTACTTCTCTACTCTTGACCTTTCTCTCTGTAGCACTGGGCAATATTATCCTAAAGACCATTATTTTACATGCTCAGCTGTCTTGTGCAAAGAAGACAAGGCATGGAGACAAAGAACGGTCATTCCTGGAACAGGTCAGTTTAGAGCTCATCTATATTACCTAGCTTAACAAGCTTGCACTAAAAGCAACCTCTCATCCTTTTCTTTTTCTCCTAGAAAATGACTAAAAGCTTGATTAGCTAATCTTAATTATCTACCCAACTAATCATGCTGTCAATAAATAAATAGGTTGCTATTATACAGCTACTAATATGATAAATTGTTAGACTCTATTGAAAAAATGTAGTCTTCTGTTGAGTACACTCTGAATTGTTTCTGCTCAATTTGCTATGAGTTGTGAATTTGCTCTGAGTTATTTTTACCATTTGTGTACTGCCAGGCTTTGTATCATGTTTTGCACAAGGACTCAGTTGACCTTTTGCTTTTTTGTTTATGGCTCCCTCCAAGGAAGCTGCCTGCTGTTCCCAGGTTTCTTTTTTCCTCTCATTATCATCATTAACTATGAGTAATGCAAATGACTGATTTAAATTTTTTATTTTGCTGGAAAACTTTCTGCTGGAACTTGGATCTGGCCAAGGGATATCTTTTCTCTCCCTGGGGAAAACCTTTGTCCTTCAGGTGATGGCAGATGCTTAAAAGGAAACCTTCTTGGTCTTGGGATGATGCAGCTTGGGCAATGCAAGCTGCCATTTGGTGCTACCCATGAGACCACACATTAATTCTTCATGGTGCTGTCTTTCTTGCAATGGGACAAGTCTTTGATGCAGTTCAAGATGCATCAAGTGATGAGTAGAAATGTATTTGTCTCCAAAAAAGTTCAACGTTAGTGTAGATGAAAGACAATTGCTCTATTTCTATCCTCAAGTCTGAAGGATTTTCATTAGATTTGCTGTTGGTCATTCATTGCTGATCAGGAATAATAAGAATGCTGAAGCGAATATTCTGTTTAGTCAGTTTCCCAACACTTGGTCTTTCCTTCACCTGTGGTAACTTCTAGTATGTTTGCAAGTTTTTCATTTGAATGAATTTTTTCTCTGTCTTTTGGCAAAATATAGAGAAAAATCAATAGCTATTAAGATTTGTTATACTGCGGAATCCAAGAAAAACTGAAGACTTGTTATTTACTCACATTTCTGAGTGCCAGCATTTGGTAGCTGCCCTCACTTCCTCCTGCTTTTCCCCCAGATTTTTGGTCAGATTTTGTTGCCAAAGGCTGAGCAGAGGACCATTTGCCCATTGCACTCACTTGCATTCTGCACTAGTTCCTTGTGAAAGTACCTCCAGGTGCTTTCCGAGGGCTCACACTTTTTGTTCAAGAACAAGTTAAGGAAAAAAAAAAAGAGTTACTGGGGGTTTTAAAACCCATTTTCTTTTTATCTAGTGTTCTGTTAAAGCTTTTCTCCTAAGCAGCTTACGATAATATAAACAACCTGCAGAAAAACTCACTGTCAATCTGCTGCTATAAATTCCTACAGGTCCAGGGGCTTCGGGAGCTGGATATTGCACCTACAGGCCTTGGAGTCAGAGATAAGTATCAGATAATTCACTACTCCAGAAAGTACTGCCTTATATTCAAAATGGAGAGTGGGAGCAGGAAGGGGGGAAGGAGCAGCAAGGCGGTGTGCTGGGAGGATGGCAGGAGCTGGGTATTCAGCATACAGCTGGGGAACGATGATCCTGGGACTCCCAGCCCTACAGATGGGTAAGAGCTTGCCTCTCCCCACACTCTGTAGCTGCACATCTCCTTCCTAACTGCAAAACATAACTTTCCTTCCTTCAGTCTGAGTGGATCCGGGCCATCTCCCCAGCCCTGGGGCTGTTTTAGCAGAGGCAGCAGCTGCACCAGCCGCCCCAGGTGGGTGAAGCATCCTCCTGGCATGCAGATTTGAATTTCTCTCTCCAGCAGCATTCTGCTCTTAGTGGGCTGATGGCGCTGGAGTAATGCTGTAGGAGAGTGAGGCAGCACAATACTGCTGTAGTTTTTGGAGGTTTTCAGGAATAATGAGCACAATCTAATTAAGAAAAGTGAAATACAGTAGGCTAAGCCAGCTGCATCAGTGTGTGAAATGGAGCCATGCAAAACAAAACATTTTACAGTGGCAGAGCTCTCCAGCCTTAGAATGATGCTGACAGACTTCTCCGCCATCAAAGAGCCAACACTCGGGCAGGAGCTGCCAGTACATAGGGCTGTTACTGACCAGGTCTGTGCTGTGCCTGGAGCCCTCTCTTGCTCCAAGCAGCTCCTGCTCCAAACCAGGGAGGGTGGAGCGGGTCTGGCCTGACCACAGTAGAAGCAACAGAGGAAGAATGACAAGGGGGTGGTGGGGCAGCATCAGTGTGACAGAAGGATGATGGAAGTGAAAGAAAAGCTGGGCAGTGAGGGGGTGAACAGGAAGGATAGGTGGGAGTGAAGCTGAGGGAGTAACCAGCTGAGGGCAGAGAGACTACTTAGAGCAATCTGTGTGTTTGTTATCTGAAGAGATGGGTTTGGCCTGGCCTGCTGGAAATGACTGCAAGAAAGCTGCTCTGCAGGGCACTGGGGGAACCATGCTGAGCACAGGCACAGGGCCACCACCCCATGGAGCTGTTGGAGTGTTGCAATGGGTGCACATGTGCTTGTCTCTATAGTGCCACTTTCTGTGTTGTACAAAAACACCACTGAGAAGGGGTTTGGACCAGATGAACTTCAGATGAACCTTCCAGCCTCCAACTATTCTGCAATCAACAAAAAAAAACCTTCAAAACAAGGTAATAGTACTTGTTCTTCATGATGCTACAATTTATGAAATGGTAGAAATAATTTTACTATTTGAGTTGTTCTGAAAATTTAAAAAAATATTTTATTTAATTTTGCTGGAGTTGCATCTTTTGAATCAGATAAGAGTGCCTGCAAAACCCTTAAAATGTTGTTAGCGCTATAATTGCAGTTCCTTCTATTTAAAAGTTGGAGAAAGGATATCCTGGATGTTTGACAGTAGTTTCAGCACAAGTGAAGCCGCTTTCAAGTATGCTGGAAAAGATATCCACATTCACAGGATTAGTACAAAAAGAACATATCTTTATATCTAAAATCCTGAGGCTAATTTGTCTTGGTTACATTTCTCCAGCATTTTTTGTAACAAATTGCTTTTGGCAGGAACACTTAATAATGTTTCACTGGTAAAATGCTCACAAGAAATTCCCTGCTAGGAAAATTATCTGCAGTGTCTGTCACAATAAGGATGGATGTGAAATGTCTGAGGACAACTTTACATCTCTTTCCTTTGCTCTTCCTGGATAAACTTTCCTGAAGTTTAGTCTACTTGAAGAGCTGAACAACTGCCATCATCACCTGAAGGACAACACCAAAGCCAAGATGTTGTTGAGAGCTGCACAGGGAGATCTCACCCCAGATCTCACCACTGCAAGTATGGTGGGAGGTGGTATGGGCATGGATGTGTTGGCTACAGTCCTTTTTGGTTCAGTTTTCAGTACTCTTACTCTGCCATTCCTCTACTCAGGTAAAAGTGTGTTTAAACATTTCAATCTCTTGCCCCAACAAAACCCGATGTATTTATTACTCTGATCTTAGTCTTACTGGTACCTCGTATATCTGCTCCTGCATCCCAAAACCAAGACACTGCAGAGCCACCTTAAGATTCATATTCAAATTTTTGTTTGTTTGTTTGTTTGCTTTATGGAAGACTTTTATTTTGAATAGATAAAACACACCTAGATGTAAAACAAACTTGTGTTTGGTAAGTGGAAATATTTGTGAATGTGGTTGTTCACGTAGGTTGGATATCTACATGTGTTGCTCTGTTACTCACAGAAGGGTTTTGCAGCAATGCAAGCTATGGCTTACACCTACACATGTTCTAATGTAGAACTCTCACATGTCTAATGCCCACTGCTTGAAATGGAAGTCCTAGAAGTCAGTTCAGAGAGACTGGGTGGCTAATGGAAGGACATGTTTTGTGACATATCCTGGATTTTTTCATTGGCCAACAAACACTCTCGTTCCGGTGTCTCATGTAGCATCTTTCCATTGGGAATTGCCACAGAAAACCCATTACAAGAATTTCAATCATATTCGATCATATTCAAAGGGTAAGTTATAATTAATTTGCACTATTCCTCCTCTTGAGTATGCTGAACTATGCACTGATGTCGCACAATAAAATACCCTACTGTATGTAATGATATCTGCATGCTAAGTAGTTTTGCCCAATGCAATCTCCTGTGGTCAACAGGGTGTTTCTCATTTTGATGTTCCTGCAAAAATTTGTTGTGTCTTATGTGATATCTTCAAAATCAGGTTTATTGGCTTTAGCTGACACGGGTAATTTGAACTTGCAGTAAAGACTTTTGAAGAATGAAATTCTTTGCGAAAACCAAGGGCTGTAAAATATATCCAGGTAGTGTTTGATGTGTGCCTCGTGTATGCATGTTCTTATGCACTGTGAATTTATGCAACTGATTTCATTTTGAGTAACAAAAGCATAGAAATACCTTGTGACTAAAAAGGGAATATTTCCATTCTTTAGGCTTTGATATTGTGTTGACTATGTGTTGACTTTCTTAGTGAAACTACAAAAAGCATCAACAACGTTTTTGGTCTTCTCCAATAGCATGTTTTGGAGTAGTTCTCTTTTTTTTTTCATATGCCCTGTTTGTTTTCAGATGAATACAGTTGTAGCTGTTCTGTTATAGGCAGCTTTCTTCTGCTTTGTGCCATGTTGTACAGGTACAGATTTCTGACAGTTGCAAAACCTGCCTCAGATAACTCACTGATTGGTACCTGTATGACAAGCAAAACCCTTGGAATTCTTCAGTGCTCCTGAGGCTGCATAGCAGGAACTTCCTTGGTGCTTGGTTCATAAGGACAGCTTGGCAGGTCTGCATGAGTATTCTCACAGTAATGTTGGTGGTTGTAATGAAGGATGCATCTTTTTCAAAGTTTTATCTTGACAACATAAATGAATATCAAACTTCTCAGGGATTGATACCTTGTCACAGGTTTTGCTTAATCTGACATTTTCTCCTGATGACTCCCTGCCCCACATGGCAGTTTTCCATGCCTTTTTTTTTTTTTTTTTAAAGTGAGCATCTGCAGCTGTTCTCTCATTGCAAAGACCTCTACACAGCTGGGGAAGCAGCCTTTGCCAGGCACAAGAGGACTGGGTGCAGTCTCCAGCTCCCAGCTGGCTATGTCTTCACTGCTAGCCTGCAGAGAGATCTTGGGTCTGTTGCAGGTAGGATGGTGCCTATGTCCGCTGCCCTGCCCCAGCCTTAGATCTTGGTGAGGCTCCTGCAAATCCCTGTGCTCCCCGATTCCCATATGTGATGTAAGGATGAGGTAAATCTGTTGCATGGGGCTTTGCAGCAAAAATGTGGGCTGTGTTAAAATACGCTGAGAAATGTGTCTTCTTCAGAGGGCTGGGGAAGGGCAAGCAAACTGCAGGAGTAGCATTTCCTTGAAGTCGGATCATAGTGAGCACTGCCATGGTGGATTCTGACATGGCATGCTGTTTCCCTTTTCTGTGTTAATCACAAAAAGAGAGAAGGGATTCTAATAAGACCAGTCTAAGGGAGTCTAATAAGACCATTTAACTGCTATATTTATAGTTACAGAAGCACTGCTGCATGCAGTTCTGCACCTCTTAGAGGACACCGCTGCAAAGGGAAACTTCTGATGTTCTTTCATAATGAACCTTTTACAACCTTTTCCATATTGTTAGTATCTGTCAGGGAGGAACACTGGCCAGAAGCAGTATGCACAGAAGGATTACGCATAGTCACGAGGCGGAAGCTTTGTCTTTTGGGGTAGCAGAACAGTGTGCATCCCTCAGGTGTCCCACAAATCTGTGAAGAAAGGCCACCCTGGGAAGGTGGGGTTGCTCACACTGGTTCAGTGTACTGGATGAACTTGAGAACAGGTTCTTCATAATTCTCAGGTGGTCTTTGCCCTTCCTGCACACATGCCAAGACCCTCTCAGTGGAGGGGAAGGCCTCATGCATGGCTGTGGCATGAGGCAGCTGGCAGCATGCTTTGACACTGCAAACAACTCAACTGTCTGAATGCTTTCTGGATGTAGCTGAGGTAATCAAGCCTTAAAAGCAATCAGGATGGGGAGGAAATAACCCTAACAACCTCAAAGCAACTTTAAAATGCTATCCAGAGCTATTCTCAACCTCAGAGAGCAGCACCTAAGTGAGCTGAGTTCTCTGACAACAGAAGTCATAGGTGGAAAAATTTCACATAAGAAGTGTAAGCACAGCAGGCCTCTGAAACAGTGGGGCTACAAAAAACATTTTTAAAGGTCAGAATTACTATAGAACATTAATTAGCAATCAGATAATGCTCAAATTGCCTTAGCAAATTTAGATGCTCTGTAAGGATGCATGCTGCAGAGAGTGCAGCCACATGCAAAGAATTTGGATACTCTAACAAAAAATATGTCTTGCTCAGAACAAAAATAGATAAACATGATGAGAAAACAATATGACTTCCTTGAACTAATTAGGAGGTGCTAGTAAGAGTAAATAAGCTTTTGCAGAATGAAGTATTAATGAGCCAAATAAGAGTAAATAAATCAGGAGTCAGATTTTCTGCAAGTGCTGAAAAGAGAAGGTGGATAATCCTTTATTTTAGCAGTGTTACTTCAGGTGTTAGCAAAAGGTAAAGTGCCTTTGAAGAGAGAGAACATTAGAAAACAGGTGAGTATGTTTAAAAATTCCTGATCTCAAACGTGGTCAAATCCTTCCTGCTGCCAGCAGTGATGTATTTATTTGGTCCTTAGTGTTCTGGTAGGTTAGAAAGACTTCAGGGGCAGTGGATAATGTGCATTTTTAGGAGAAGTGGAAAAGGCTTACTGAAACTTTGCATATGTTTATTCGTTGGTCTTGAATTCAAAGTAGAACGAAGCTGGATGTGTTGCAAAATAAATGTTGCTTTACCACTATCTTTGACGATATGATATTGGCTCAAGACATAATCTAATGATTTCTGTGACTTATTTGCTATTTATTAATTGTATGTGTATTTTAACAAGACAGTAGCTGTTGGATGTGAGTGATACTCATGTTCTAAGTTTTTCTTCTTATGTGGGGCTGAATGGCAGAACTGAAGCTGAGTTTTGAAGATATTTATATTTAGTGCATTGGCCCCACTGGTTATAGATGGAAAGAACTGAAACAACCAAAACTTAGGATAGAATTTGGCTTCTGTTTCTGGCCTTTCATATTGCAAAAGTGAACAATGCAGGGTATCTGAACCTCTTTGTATTTAACCTATGTATAAAATGTAGATGTTTTATAGTTTTTTTGGTAAATATTTTGATACATTTGGTATGTTTTGATAAATATGCACGCATATAATGTAGTATGTATATTCCCCTAGAAGTATTTGCCAAGAAATACTTTCAATATTGCAATGAAGTCTTAAGCTATGTGTTATAGGGGGATATGGAAACTATAGCCAATTTGTCTTTATTTGTGAGAAGCTTCTGGTTAACATTTTACTGCAAATATTTAGGAAAAGAGTATAACAAGAGTTGGAAAGAGGACACATCTAAAACGTGGAACAGAGATTTTAAAGTTAACTATGTCTGTTTTCCATTATGAAGTTCCACTAAATTGGCTCATCAGCCTGAGATAAAAACAGCTGAAGGTTTCTATTAATTTTTTTGTTATTTTTGATGGGGACATGTGGGCTGAGGTGAGAACTCTCCAAAGATTATCTGACAAGGGCCAGCTTTTAATGAATCCCATTTGTTTTCTTGATTAAGTCTGTTATTACCACAGTTTAGCCTTGTCACGAGCCCATTAGCTGGAATTTTCATATCATGGATTAGAAGGGAAATTAAACTACATGAGTAGCACTCATCATCAGTCAGTTTTCAGTGTATATAATAAAGTTTGCAATATGCAAATTTGAGAGCCTGTAGCATTGTATGTATGATAAATTTATACACATACACATATATAAAGCAACATTTCTTTGCAGTGAAATTCATGGATCAGGAAGGGTTGCAAATACCAGTTTGGGGTAATAATGTAGAATATCACTAATATATTTGCAGTTACAGTGTTTATTCAGTAATTGCATTTGACAGGATATGTCAAGTATGTGATTTGTGGAACAGAAATTTCTTTAGAAAGAAATTACTCAAAAGGTTTTAACCTCTCATTTCCAAGAACTTAAGCATCTGGGGAAGCCTTGTGGCCGCAAAATACTCTGGCATTTTGAATGTGCCTAAAACCCATGCGCTGAGTATAGTGAAAATTTGCAAAGATGTAGTAGAGTTTTCAAATTCTTGACTTTATTGAAAACATTGTGAGACTAACTCTTTAGGACATTTAAATACTCCTATCCTTTTTCAGATGCACTAAATGAAGAGAACAGACTGGACTGAAATGTACTTTTTAAATCATATTTTTCAAATTTCTCAAGATAAATAATTTCAGCCTCTCCTGGATGAAAATTTGGACAGTGGAATTTTCAGAGGTGCCACAGTAGTATTTCATCAGTAACAAGAGATGGAGGGGATTCATGACTGAATCACTGAGTGATGCCCTGACATTATTCTGTAATGGGAAACCTGAGTTTGGCAAGTACTTGGAAAAAAAAAATTGCAAATATTTGGACACTCTGCCATTACATACTATTAGCCACTCTTTCTCTTTCTGTTGCTTCCTTTATGATATTATAAATGTTAAGGCTAATCTGCTAGCATTCCTTCCTTCCTTCCTTCCTTCCTTCCTTCCTTCCTTCCTTCCTTCCTTCCTTCCTTCGTTTTATCCCCCACTCTTCTTTTCTATCATCTTTTCTCTAGGTTCTGAAACAAGTTGGATTTTGATCATTCTATTCTCTTCAGATAGAGCTCCCACGTCACTTTGTATTTGATGAACAGTGTGAGAAACATCCTGTAATCAAAGCAAAAACAACTCCTATCATGTCACTATTCTACAGGAGCTCCCAAAGATGCCTTCAAGAATTTGCTGCATTTCTGGGCTCACAGAGTTTTATGGAGAGCACAAGTTGGTTTTCACAGCTCTTTAAACGATCCAAATTACTGAAGGAAAATCTTTTTCCATATCCTTTCCAGAGTTGTATGGAACACCTGAATGCATTTCATACCTAATCAAGTCTAAAAATTCATCTTCCCACTTCATTTCTTGGATGGATAGAAAATAAATATCTTTATAAAACTGGTAAATGATGGTGGCAACATTTCTGAAGAATTATTTTATAAGAAAAGGAAAAGGAAAGTTCCTCTCACAAAACACAGCTTTTCCAAAACCCTATTGTTTCCCAGCGCAATATTCTCTCTCTAGCTACAAGACTCTTTTCTTCCAGTAAATGTATTATAACCCTTTCAGTTTGTTCTGTTTTACGTACTTGGCACCATGAATCTCTAAGAAGGTTAGGGGTGAGTAACAATTTAAATCTACTTTCAAATACACTGAAAAGCCTGTTACAGATGCAACCTTGAACTTTAGTTTTATAGCAACAGCTACTTTCTTAGCATTCACAGAAGTGACAAAGCTTCTTGCATTTAATTCTGCTTGAACTTCCTGGCTGTGTTGGCAACTGCACTATCTTCTGGCCCTTCAAAACTGCAAAAAAATAAAAATAAAATGCCTATGAGTACATAACACAGCATTATAACATCTATTGATATTTGTATTGATAAAGGTTTTTAACATATTTGAGTTAGAGAAGTTAATCTGTCTAGTTATGTCTTTCTTCCTGCTATTTTACCAGGCTACACAAGAGGCTGCTGAAATCCAGCATTTGTTTTCAGATATACATTGATGCTTTTTAAGGAAATGATTGTAAGGAGCCAGGGAATACTTTGAAGCAAAGTTGGTTATGTATTCTTCAGTGTTATCATGAACTAAGGGAACAAGAGTAGTAAGTGCTAGTGACTGTAAACCTGTTCAACCCCAGAATAGCTGCATAGAAGACTGAGATTTAATTTTGGGTTTGTTTTTTTTTTTTTTTTTTTGCTTTATTTTACCAGCCCAAAGCAATGTTATCTTAGGTTTGCTGAGTACAGATATATAAAAAGCTGCCTTCAAAACATTTGATCAAATAATTCGCCTCTTAGTTAGATAAGAACATTTACTGTTCATTTTCATTAAATCAAGGATGACATCTGAGTGGATCTGCCTTTACTGGGATCTTTTGCTCAAAGAGACAAGGTGTACAAAGGAGAGCCCCATAATCCTATTAGTTCTCTCTGGAATGGTACTTGAGAGCCTAAGGTGATGTTCTGAGTTGTTGATTCTTGTGTGGCAGCATGTTTTCTCTCTGTTAGATGAAAAATTAAAATAAATTTGTGGTCTTCATAGTTTGACACTACCATTCTTGGCCAAGATTGCCTAATTATAACTTGGTAGAATATACAGAATAGCACTTGCTTAAAACAAACAAACAAACAACAACAAAAAAATTGGTACCAAGAGCTACACTGAAAATCCATGGTCTCTAGGTAGGAATTTGACATCTCTGTATCTCCCTCCTCTTCATTCAGAAAATGAGAAATGATTTTTAAAAATTAGACATGTTTTGTAAGGTTATTCTCTAATTTGGTAATTTAGCTAATGAAATGCAGCTAAGTGAATATGACACATTGTATTATTTAGCAATAAGATATGTGTCCTCTTTGTGAGTTTTATCAACAGTGCCAGAGAAGGAATGTGAGGAGGAGTACAGTGGTGTTAGAGCTGGGAATGTTGTATTTGGTTGCATGACCCAGTCCAGAAGAAGTCTGACTTACACCAACTCTTAAGTCAGCTCAGCCCTGTCTGCTTACCCCAAACTTCATCATCTGGAAGAGAGATTCGTTTCTAGGAAGAATGTAATGAGTCAGGCGTCATGGCATGGGCTTTTGCCTGATTAAACAGTTACATGCTAAGTCCCTTTATGTTGCCACAGAAGGAAGAAAAATTAATAAGTAGACTACATCTAACATACTAGACTGAATACAGTATAGCTTTTTAACTACCCTATGAAGCTGCTAGAAACTTCTAAAAATGCAAAGAAACACTTTAACTCGTTAAATATTTTTTTTTCTTTTGAGCTATATTGAGCGATTATGCTTCTTCAGAAGTGGTTCATTTTTGTGAGCAGGTTATTAATAATTTATAAGTGTGTTAAAGGTATTGATCATACAGGGGTAGAAACATTATGCTTGAGTTCTTTCTGTAATCCATTTAAAAAAAGGAAGTAAATTGCTTCAGTTTACCATTAAAATATGAAGCTGGCAGACTGTAGTAGGAAACGTATGTAAAGTTGTTTTTCCACTTTAACTGCAGTCATCCATCGTTGATCTAGTGGTAACATAAAATAATTTGTGGGCCTAAGTTGCAGGCATTTCATACAACAGGCTCTTCCTCCTGTCCTGTCCATGTGTTCCTGTGGCTCTGCCAATGTCCTTGGGTTGATTTCCGTAGCCATGGCAGAAAGTCTTCATTTCTTCTATTTGCAGCCCTATTTCTGGGCTTATGACACTACATCTGGTAGTCAGCAGCTTCTGTGTGAGTTCTCCTGAGGAAAAGGTGAGGATGGCTGCTGAGGATTGAAGCTGTAGCTGGTCTCTGTTGTCTCCTGCCCTGACCATTTTCTCATTGAAGGGAAGAAGCCAGGAATCTACTTGCGTGGGACCTTTTGCTGCATCTGGGACTTAGCATTTTTCTGACTGGATTGTTTCCTGATTTTGTCATAGTTGTATAGATAAAACTTCAACTCTAAGGCCCAGGACTGTGGGATTTTTGTGGCGGGAAGTGACATTGTCTTTGACACCAGTCAGTGCAATTCCTATAATTCTATTCCAGTTCTAATGGAGAAGGAAGAATGATATAAGCCAAAGGAAGTGAATGATTGGTGAATAATTTTATTAATCAGATTCCTTCTGGAGCACAAGTCTCATTATTTGTTTATCAGCCAGGCTCTACTAAATCTATTCACAATTAAAAAAAAAAAATTACCAAGTGAACAGTATTGAACTGTTCTTTAATTAGGGAAGCTGAGATGTCTTGTATAATTAACTGGGCTTTGTTCATAATTATTTCGTGGTAGTTGAAATTGTTTTCTACAAGTAACCAAGCAATGGTAATGGTCACACCAAGAAATGATTTTCAGTGCATAGTAACAGCCGCGCTTACAGTGCTTAAGTTCTGTGAGACCTATTTGTTCCACTGACTGCTACGAGTAATCACATCAATTTGTCTTGGCCACAGGAAAGATTTATTTATTTATTTTGTTTTATAAAATCAGATTTTTGTAGAAGTATTAATCCAAATCTTTAGAATGTATCTCTTCTATCTTGTGCTTTGTGACAGTCAGCATGAGCTTATTCCTCAGGTAGACACATCTGAGTCCTAAAATATACATAGCATGGCAGGCTGGCCAGGAGTTTCCTCTCTCACAGGCCCGTAGATAATAGTAGTGGAAAAAGGACAGAGCCAAAGGCTCTTATTTGCATGCTATTTCCTCTCCCTTCTTCCTCACTTCCAATGCTGGCTTAGGACACAGCTTTGGAGAGCTGGAGGAAAGCAATGCCATACCTGTGTTTTATTGCTTCAGGGTACACCTAGTCCTTCCTGAGGAGGGTGCAGCAGACTCCACTGTATGGGCCCATTGGAAATAGGCTTTTGGTAAAGCACTGCTTGTTTCCAAGAAAACCAGTGTCTGCTCTAATCTAGGCAAATCGTAGTCATGTTACAACCTGAGGTTTTCTGGGATTCATTATGAAGCTGCGTGAAAGAGTATTTGGGTTAAACAGGTTCACCACTAATTAACACCTTTACTTCTAACAGAGTACCTCTTTGCTCCTAGGGTTAGGCAGAATGTGAGAAGAAAAACAAGCAGGGAGCCTTCTCCTGGCTCTTTCAGGGCTGAAGCAGAAAATGAGCATATGCAAAGTTTAGGGAGCAGAGCATCAGTCACACTGCTGAGCAGGGAAACAGCTGTAACTCAAATGCTCAACACTAGCTGAGTAGCCGACTCTCAGCACCAAGGAAGCAGTATTGAATTGGTATGGCTAAAATCAGTTTGTTTCTAAAACTCTTGAGTCCAAAGTACCTGCAGTTTGGTTCTTGTACAATTTTCTGTGAGATTTGGTTAATGTGAGTCGTCACCCCCCAAGAGATCTAGGACTGTGGTGCACTGCATTCAGGCTAGTGAGTGGAGAATGAAGGTCATTAAAATTATTTATTTTCTCTACCTGGCAATGGATCCTTTAAGCTGCTGATTTATTAGGAGTCTGGTGAAATTGGCTCAGTGTCTCTGGTCACTGTGTTGCCAGCAATGAAGCTGAAGTCCATAAACAGTAGAAACCTTTCAAAGTGTCAGGAAGATGTGAACAATGCAACTACTTACTCCAAATCTTAATCAAAGGAAGCGTGTTACCCCAGAGCGCCCTGTCTGTCATTCTCATTTTTGTCCAGTGTATGAATGAACTGACTCTTTACTTATGTGTGTTTTGTTATTAACTAATGACTAATTATTTTTTTCACATTTGAATTACTTGTAGCTCTCTTTAAAGTTTAGTCAGTAAGAAGATTAAAACATAAATGACATTAAATATGCTTTAAATAACAGACCTATTGAAATATTTCCAGGTACTGTATCCTCTTAAAAAATAATCCCCATTCAAAACAGAGAAAATGTCATCTGCATGAATGTCTTCTGAGTTTAAGATTGGATTATATGGGGAATTATGTAGAGTAGCTTTGGAAATCTGATAATTAAAAAACTTTGGGCTCTTTTATTTATGACATTTTAAACTCCTGTAACACTTGTGGAAGTTTTCAGTGTTGTACATGAACTGTTAACCTTGTGTAAAATTTTCCTGGATAACTTCATGTGTATTAAAGGTCATACCAATGGACCTTTCTGAAAAGCTGGATTTGCTGGGATTTGAAGATGAAACGTGGATGTGTATGAGGTTAAAGTGGGAGTAATGGTAGATGAGGCTGTTCTCTCAGCTATCCCATATAGGATGTTTGCTCCATAGTGAACACAGTCAGAGAATTGTCGGGTGTTATTGTTAACTGTTACAAATCTCCTCCTGAATCGCCCTGTATGAGAATACTCTGACATCCCTAGATAGAAATCTTAGCACTTCAGTTTTATTAACTTATTCATTAATTTATTAACAAGTGTTGTGAGCTCTGGGAGTCACTCTGAAATGGGCCAAATAGTCTCATTACATCTACTCCACTTTCTACGTTTCAGTGCAATGGAAAAATGCTTGCAGAGGGCCAGGATGGGACTTCTCAGCTGCCCCAGGCTCTGTAGCTCATGTCAGCATGGAATGCCAAAGCATCTGTAGGATGTCTGGGCCAGTCCCAAGTACTTACCCCACAGAGCTGACACCACAGCAGGAAATTAAGGGATCCTCAAGTCAGTCTGATGAGCCAGAGATGAGGAGTCTTTTCCAGGAAGAGCAGAATGGATTTTTCCCCAAGAGTGTTGGATATTCTGTTTTTTGAGGCAGGGAGTAGAACCTTTGAACCAGCTTGGCCTTTTGTATTGCATATATCTTTGGAAAAATGCCACATCATGTAGGGAAAGAGACGGGAGGGCCATGAGCAACCCTAGAGCTGAGGTTTGGGTTTGCCACCTTGCTCTTCCCAGCCCTCAAGATGCAGCAAGCACCTTGCAACCCCAAAGCAGAACGTGGTGTCTGTGGTTATCTGCACAGCCAGTGCTTCTGGGGGCCATTAGTACATTGCTACCCATGACTTCTGTGAGGCAGGACATGAATTGGAAGACATCTGCTTGTGTAGAAATGCTCCTGATAAGTATTGATCAGGGAATTTATCACAAATATAAAATGAATCTATGAACTAGTGGGAAACATTAAAGCAAACATGTTTAGGACAGAGGCTTTCAAAGTAGGCCAGGAAAATTCTTATTCCAGCAAGAGGTGACACACGCCTGTTCTTTCTTCAGCTGGCTAAGCAACAGCGGGAGTGTTTCCTACTAAACAGCCTCATTAGCATAAGAATAACTACAGGGTAAATTTTCAAGCTCATTCCAAGTGAATTCGAGGGGAGGGGGGGAAATATTCTTTTAATATGCGCAACTCATGCAAACAATGATATGAAACTAATTCATTTCATCATATTATCACCATATCATATTAACTTAAAAGAAATAATAATGCAACATGGAAATGTTTGCATATTAGAGAGAACTCTCATTGTACCCTATTAGCACCATATCGTATTAGTATTGCATTAGGCTATTATGCTCCAGTGCTAAAATGATGAAATCCCACTGTGAAAACTGATATTGAATTCTTGTAATGTTTCAGAACCATTTTTAGCACTGCATATAAATAATTCATGGAAGCAGATCTAATGAATTGATGAACCCCCCCCCATCCCTTGACATTGCAAGAGTATTTATGAATGTAAAGTCATGAACAGGCTTTTATTTTTTTATTTTTTAATTATTATTTTTAAAGGAGATGAGCTTGGACTGAACTGTCTGCCTTATCACCAGACCCAGTTTGCCCACGTCACACAGAGCAGCGGGCTGGGTGGCCACACTTCCCGGTGGAGCTGGTGTCCAAGAAGCACCTGTCCCAGGGCTGGCAGAGCAGAGCTGAGCTCTCCCATACTGAGCTGCAGCCCTACCATGACACACTGCAGTGCGTGGGCATGGAGTCCTGCTGGGCACTGGGGCACCACCTCATTGGCAGTCGGAGTTGTTGGCATCTGAGACTAGTAGCAATTTGTTAATGAGAAGTTATGTATTTAACTTGGAAGGTTTGTGAGGAAATAGCCTGTAACTAGCACAGCATTTGTATCCTGCAGTGTGACTGTTACGGTATTTATTAATGAATGCTGTGCTGAACTTTGTTTTACATAGATGTGTTCCTTGTAAACCATATCTCAATGACTGTTTAGGAAACCGGTGTCCTGGAACAAAGGCAGGTGTGATGAACTAGTGAGAATGAACTCAGCTTTCAAAAGCCCCGTGAGGAACAACTGAACCAGACAGCATCACCCGGCTCTGTGCCCAGGAATAGGAGGAGTGCTTGTTCTGCCACTTGCAGCAGATGTCCTGGTTGCTGTTGTCTGACTTAGCTGCCTTGTTTCATTCTCTCTCCAGGCTTACACTTCAGCTATCTCTAGCTTTTCTGCTGGGAGCATGTTTTCATGTCCAATCCCATACAGCACTGCTGACTCTTTACAAACCACACAGCTCCCTGGGCTACTGGAGAGACAGAAACACTGGACCTCTTCACAAGTCCATCAGCTTCCTTTTCACAGGGGTGTAAGCTGAGAGTGAGAGATGCATGGAGAGCAAAGCTGGCTTACTGTTTCCTTTGCTTCCCCAAAGGACATGAGGATGCTGGCCTGCTGTGATTCCTGCTGCCAGCCTCTGGGATGGGAGCCCTTCTGGGTCCAGGGATGTCATGTCTTGAAAGTTTATATTGCTCTTCAGGACTGTACTTTCTTCAAGATACCTCTGCTGTTCTTGTAACAAGAAATATAGATCAGGCAGAAGGAAAAATGATATTTTTCAGTGTAAGAGGCAGCAGTCTGGGGGAAGTTTCTCTAAAGGTCAGCAGGAGTGATGCACTCTGAATGCTCTCCCCTAGTCTAGAGATTTCATAGGAAAAAATTCAACACAGAGCTATGGGATGCTTCTGATATTTACAGGGTACGAGGTCAGCATGTTTTTGACATTGTTTTCAGCAAGAAGTTGATGAGGAGTGAGATGCCAGGGACAGCACTATGCAAAGAAAGAGTAGGAGAGGAGAAGTAAAATTTAAAGTATGTTGTGACTCTTCACATATATGTTGTACACACAGCTTTTCTTTTCAGACTGAGTTGACAAAAGAATCAATTCAGGAGAAGTTTGATACTCTGGTAGTGGGAAAGTTTGTTTTCTCTCTGCTCCTTTTTTTTCTCTCCACACAGTTTTCGTTTTCCACCCTTTCCTCTGGAATATATGGCTGCTATTGGTGCAGAGATGCTACAGGAGCTCTATTTAATTCCTATTTTTTTGTGTCCAAAACTTGAAAAATGAGCAGTGCTTGGAGTTCATCCCAGCTGCTTCAACCATTTCTAGTTTTCACTAGTGGCATTAAATTACATAGACACATCACTAGTGAAAATAATTTTAGCTCTTCCTATAGTTGGTATATACACTTTATAAATAACATGCTAAAAAGAGTTATTTTTGGTGTATTTTTCACTTGAGTACCAGTCTTCACATTTGTTTGTAGTTTATGTAGAGTTTTCCTATGAGCTGCACAATTTCAGAGATATTTGTATGTTCCCTTAGTATGTACTAAAAGTAATGTATTTTTACTTTTGGCACATGAACCACATTAGCAGCACACACTGGCTCTACTCCAGCATTTATTTCACTGGAATATTTTTTAAATGCGGATGGGAAGCAGACCTTCAGTTGTCTAACTGAACTGTCAGTAACTCTTCTTGCACTGTGATGCCAAAGTATTACTTTAAATAATTGCAATAGCTTCTTGTATCTTACTGAATTTGTTTATATGGGTCAGTATGGCCTGATATCTCCTGTCGAAGGTCTTCTCTAACTAAAGCTGTGAATCCTTTTAAGTGAACATGACAATTTATGAATAGTTCCATAGCTACAAATATCAAGTGTTTAGGAAGTACAACTTAACCTCCGAATGCTTACTGCTGTAATTACCACTGAATATCACCTTAAGAGGAGAACAACCATTGCTGGTAGAGAATGATATATTTTATTCCAAGTGTGAGGGAGAACATTCCTGAGATGCTTCCAGTGCCAGGGGAGCACACTGTTAAGGCAAGATGAGAAAACTGTGAACTGTGCTTGTGCATCCACAAGAGTCCCTTCTGTCATTGCTGGTGGCATCTGCCACATGTTGGAGGGGTGAGTTTCTGTAATGGAGAGATACCATGTCTCCTGGTCATGATGAACTCAGGGCACTGCATGTCAGCTAATAGATAGGGCAAATGATAAATTTAAGAAATGTTTTTTACTTTATTAACTAAAAAATTATATGTGCTTTAATGCAAATCTGGCAGCTTCAGAGGGATATGTAATAGGAAGTGTTATTACAGATTGGACTTGTTCGGTGCTGAAGTTGTTTTCAACATTCATAAGCAACTCTTCCAATAACATTGAATCTCCAGCAGAGATCGATATTTAAATAGCATACTGTTTTCTGGGCACAAATGTTCAAGACTGTTTGCCTCTGTAAAAACATATTTTGATCATGAGTTTGGGAGCTTGGATATCGGTCCTGCTCCCCAATGAATTAATGCAACTCGTGTGATTTAAGTGGGATGGAAATGCTTGTAGTGTAAGTAAGGTAGCAGGTCTGAAACTTTCTTGGTTATTTCAACCTCTTCACAGCTCCATGGTTTTTACCACCTCACCTAAATACAGACAGCAGGTCTCCTCCCTGCTTTTTCATGCTTTGGTTTCAGTGCAAGTGAAGGATATATACATCTGCTCTGTGCATTGTAGCAGAGTATCAGGAACAGCCTCATGGTGTTGTGAAGGAGCCTAGAAGAATCTAGGCTGGATTTCCAGATTTCCCTTCTTTTCAAGTAGCCTGGGTCTCTACATCACAATGCAGTGCAAAAATACTTCAGCAGTAACTGGGTTATATTTCTCTAGGAGTTGTTCTCTGTGTGTGCTGTTTTTCCTTCATCCTGCCACTGAGCATTGGGAGTCTGGGGAAGGGCCAATGTCCTGGCTTGTTTGGAGTCAATTTTTCTATGAATATCTGTCCTACACTTTTTGTTCTTTACCTCAGATATCTCTGTCTAGAATCCCATAGTCTATATTTCCCTGCTAATTCACATTTCTGACCCTTAGAATTTTAAGCTGGACCACCAGTAGTATTGATCTATGCTTATCTCTGTTTCTAAACAGCAGAGACAAACAGATTGAAGATATCTATAGCCCCATGAAAGCTAGATTGCAAACAGCTAAGCTCCTTAATTTTTTTTTTTTTTGTTTGCTTCATTCATGTACACCTCAGTGAAACACTCCCTGTTTTCCAGAGCATCTCACAAATATGTGTGTGCTCATCACAAGGACAGGCCTCAACCTAAGCTCTCAAACAAGGACATGGAGCTGGAGGAGCTTGGATGCAGTGGAGCATCTGTCCTGTCCATCTGTCCAGGGTATGGTAGCATGGAGGTAGCAGCCTCAGGCTGACTGTGGAGCAAGGACAAAGCGTTAGTGCCATCCTTTGTATTAAAGAAAAACAGGGTTTGCAGAAGCTGTCTTTGGGCTTTAGAAACAAAAGCTACAGTGCCAAGAGGCTCCAGGAATCTGAGCAGCTACTTGGACCATTTGGCTTAGATGAGGAGGAGTCATCAGCGTCTATTTTTTGTGTTAAGTATTACAAGCATGCATCTGATGAAACGCTAAATGAGCCATCCCATGCTGCTACTAGAAAGATTTCACTACATGGAAAAACAGCCGGATGCTCATTTACTACACACACAGAGACAAAATTTATCAGAAGAGTGACTGTCTTCAGCAATGCTAGTATTTAAAAGAAAGATCAAGACTGGGGCTGTGATAAGGAATGAGCATAAGTATGTGAAGTGGTGATGAATGGAAAGGCTATCCGGGATGGGGAAGGAAAAGGGTATGAGAATACAGAGGAATACACCAGCTTGGCAATGAACTACATGGAAGACATGCTCTACAGAAAAAAAAAAACAAAAAACATGGAGGAGGAAGATAGGGAAGCAGCTTAATGTCCGCAGGCTGTTTAGGAAATGTTTCTTAGAGGGGGGGCAGAAACGCCATTTATCTGTTTTGTGTACCGTGGGATCCTGTTTCTTCAAAGTACAGGAACAAAATCATGGATGTGAAGTGCACATAGCTGCATCCAGAAATCAGTACTTGTAAGGGTGGACTTGGTAACACCACAGCAGCTGCATTTTGTCCTCCATGGACTTGTCACTGGCAGTGTAGCCCAAAAGCTCCTGGGACAGTGGTCCCAGGACAGGACTCCTGGCAAACTGAAGGGACAGCCCAAGCTGTAGCAGAATCCTGGTGAGCAGAATATGCTCGGCACATTCTCCAGCATAACACTCTGCCAAGTAATACAGCAAAGCCCAACGGTAGCATGCCTATGGATTTCATATGGATTTCACGCAGCTTTAACAGGCTTCTGCACAGAGAAAACATCCTGCCTTTGGCAGGAAAATAGTTGAATTGCTTGAAGTCCAATTACAATCAAATCTTGTTAATTTGTGCCCATAACTGGAAATTCAGTGAGAATGACAAAACTTTAGCAAGTTACAGAGGAAACGGTACACACATTTTAAGAAGTGTGGCTAATGCATTACAGAATTCATTATCACCTTACAAACTTCTTCACACTCTGGAAAAGGATGAATGCTCTTAATTCATTTATTTTGATAAGGTTTGTTTCTTAAACATCTTTTGTTATAGCTGATAAATTTGTACTGTAAAAAAAAAAGTAATGAAGTGTAATTAAGGAGACATTATAATAGCCTTTTCTTATCTAGTCTGTGCCGTTTTTTTTGGTACAAACTGCAGCAGGCAGGGATAGAAGTGAATGTGCTTCACTTCATTTTGCTCACAAAAGCCACTGACTTAGCCAGCGCTTGGCAAATCCTTTCTGCAAAGTGGCAATACCAGGGACTTCATTTGTCATCCTGTTGGGAACTGATGCTTTTAAAAGAAAAAACAAACACAAAGCAAATAGCTCTGATTTGGTGTACTATGTTTAGAAAATAAAATAAAATGAAAAGGAATCTCTATATCAGGAAAAGGGCATCTCTGTCACACTGAGAATTGACACATGGAAGAGGTTTCACTGTTTATTACTATTCTTAAAATCTTACCAGTTTTTTTCACTGTTAACATATTGTATCTCATTGAATAAGTAATACGGTTTTGAGGAAAATATGTCAGATTTGCGGATCAGAGGTTCTGCAAAAATGGGATTTGAACCTAAGTGCAGCAACCTTGAGGCAAAGCTGCCCTTCCTTGAATACCAAATGTGAAATGAGGCTAATTACCATAGCCTGCACTGTCTCTTTGATTCGGATGGCAATTGAAGCAAAGGTCAGCTAATGGCATGAATCTTTATACCAATACCTGGGCCAGCTCAGGCTGCAGGCAGGCATTTTCCTTTCTTGCTGGTAGCACAGTGGTTGCAGATACCTGGATCTGACTGTGTACCACTTGTAAATCTATAATTAATTACCATAAGTTAAACATATCGAGGAAATAACTGGAGTCTTTTTGAGGAAATGTAATTGTCAATACAGCAAGACCCCTGAATTATGGATTCAGCAACGATTGCTATTGCAGAGATGGCGTTAGACGAGTATCATTTTGTCAATTAACCTTTTACAATTCATAGTTTATTATAGCCTAGAACAATCCATTTCTAAAGACTTTTTTTTTTTTTTAAACACGACTCTTGCTGCTTTAAACACTTACTACCTGCTCTTTAGCCTTTGAACGCAGATGGTTATACTGCTTAGCATAATGTATAACCCTAGGTCACAAAGCTAAAGCAAACCCTTTTAATTTATGGAGGATGTCATTTTGGCTGAATATTTTGAAGATGGCAGAATTTCCTAACTTTCTGATGGCACGATGAGCAGACCAAGGATACAAACGTATCTGTGTCCCTGGGTCCAACCACTTTACCCTACTATAATTTAAGCTTTAATTTCGCAACCTACAGTGCCCTGTCTACTTAGCCAAAGAAAAAAACCTTCTTAGGACTATGTAATAGAGACGACTTCTGCTATAGCAGATAAAATGACAAAGTAATTATCATAAAAATGGTTCTTTTCTAAAAATACTTAAAAAATACTTCTCTATTGTAGGAAAGGGAACAGACAGAAGTTTTAATGAAAAACACATGGAAAAATGGTGTACAAATACAATTATTTTTCTACTAGAAATAGCGTTGCTGTACAGCTGCAGTGGTAGAAGGGTAGAAGAGAGACAAGATTTGAAGAGAGAGGTAATATTTTTTATTAGAACAATTGACAAAGTTGAAAAAAAGCAGAAATGCTTTCAGGGGGCTTGTGTGCCTGAAAGCTTTTCCTTTCCCCCCCCCAACTATAACAGCTGGTCTAATAAAAGATATTCTTTCTGCCTGCAATCCTTGCTATTTTTGTGTATTGCCATCTCGGCACAAACCATTTGACCACTAAAAGGACAAAGAATTCTGCAATTCTTAAAACTGGTATAATTTGGTGAAAATTGACTCTGCAATACTAAAAAATGTAAATGCTTCATTAAAATCCTGAGCACTTGGGACTGACTTTGTATTTTAAAGAGAATAATTGCAACTTGTTAAGAAACCACGCATATATAAGAAAATGTGGTCAACTCTTCCCTTCAGTAGCTTTGAAGCAGCAGTAATCTAACAAAGCACCTTGTTCTTGCTGTGCTGACAATGAGTCCAGTGTACAAAAAAGAAATTAAACAAAAAAAGACATTTTAATTTCAAGGTTCACTGGAAAAAAACATGAAAAAATCAATGTTTGCCAAAGAGAAAGACAAACTCTAAAGGGAAATGAAAAAAATGTATTTACAAGATTCACAGAGAACTTTATAAATAATGGGACAATTAAAAAAGAAAAAAAAAGAAAAAAATATGTCCGTTTTAGCTCTAAATATGTGGTTTGTATTTGGTTTGTATTTCCAGTAAATCTGTTGTTTATCCAGAATTTATTAGGAAAAGAAAAAAAAAAAAAAAAAAAAAAAAAAAAGGGCCCTGAACAACAAAATCCCCTTCTGTGAAAGCAAGAATGATTGAGGTTGAATCTGGGCTTGATTTCTCCTCAGCGCTCTTCTTGCCCCCAGGTGATTTGTGGCAGTGGCCTCCCCTCCCTGTGCCCTCCAAGGGCAGTGCTCACCCCTCTATCTCGAGCATGAGGATGCTTGCAGAGCTTTTATCTCCCTATTGCACCACTGCATTGCCCAGTGTGATGGTCACCGCAACCCAGCACTTGCTGCCTTCCACCTGGCATCACAACACCCCATGAAGGCATGGTGCAGGGCTGTGCCTCAGGTCCAGCAGTGAGTAGTGCTGAAGTTTTTTGCCTTATATATACTCTAATGATGCTTTTGGTTAGTTAGCTCCCAGTCTGTGTCCCTCTGTGCCTTGAGTGTGGGCCTGTGGCATGCACCATCCCAGCTCTGCTCCAGCCTCGGGCCCCACTCCAGCCCCAGACCTGCTTTCCTGGCATTTACCAAGCAGGCACAGCCAGGAGCCCTGTGTGGGCTGGCTCCTGCTGCTGGGAGCACCAGACTGCGAGCAGGCAGTGGTCACAAACGTATTTCTTTCTCCTAGTTATATTTTTCCCCCCATTTTCCACCTAGTAACTCAGTTTTTCATCACAACAGAATGATAAAAACTCACTACACTGAGACTCTCTTAACCCAAGGCTTTCCAGTACATGCTGAGAGCAATGCTGAGCTGAATGGGAGATCATGATCCCCAGGAGAAAACTGGTGGGTTACCGCATGGGTCAGGCTTTGTGCTTTTGCCACGCTGGCTCTGACTGCACAGTGACTGTGCATGAAGCCTGTAGAGAGAGCTACAGCTTCAGCTATCCATGTGGCACAAGGATGTGCTGCACTACTGCTCCACTTTCAGCCAATGACTGGGAGCTCTGAATGGCTTTGGCATTTAAAGCTGTACGTAAATCAAATCCCTTCTTCCCAGCAGCATGTCTCTGCAGCCCTGGCAGGGCTGTGGCTGTGGGCCCCTGTGTGTGCGGGGCAGGCAGGATGGCTCTGGCTGCCCCTGCACCCATTGCTCAGCTGCGCCTGTGATGACAGGCTTGCTCACTGCTTCAGACTGAATAACGGGCTGCACATGGCTTTTGATTACATTCCCCAGGCACATGGTTTTCTCCTAGAAACCAGCTCTGGGGTGGGAGGTGATCCTTCACTCCCTGCAGCTACCCTGAACCTCCTTCCCAGGGCTATTCTCCTCAATGGTTAAATTGGTTTTCCACAAGAACTAGTGCTCTGGGTCAGGCTTGTTCTCTCTTCCAGGCTGGTAAAGCCTTTATCCCTATTAGTTTTCTGTTATTCAGCTATCAGGGCTTTCTGTAAGGATGTTTAGGTTTTATATGTACTTTGTCTGATGTATAAAACACTTTATAAACTTTATCCATTTAATTCTGCCGCACTGAGTGCTCTGCTGTAGGAGCATTATCTTCACTTTGCAGATAAGGAGATTTACATTTACACAAAGCCATACTGGAATTGGGGTAAGGACCAGGCTCAGGGCTCCAGATGTGACAATAACCTGCTGTGTGCTTAAGGTGGTAGATTGTACAACTCTTTTCCTGCAGAACACT
This sequence comes from Centrocercus urophasianus, assembly GCF_019232065.1. Classification (NCBI taxonomy): domain Eukaryota; kingdom Metazoa; phylum Chordata; class Aves; order Galliformes; family Phasianidae; genus Centrocercus; species Centrocercus urophasianus. The sequence goes on along the minus strand of NW_024884733.1, from coordinate 12,561,814 downwards.
GCAGGTCAAGCAATGGATTTCCTTCTTTCAGACTCCTTTTGGTTTCAGATTGGGTTAAACCTCATTGGATGTTTACCCCTCATTTCAGGGAACAGGTCGGGTAAGATTCTTTATGAAACAAAAGCAGATCCAAACTGAAAAGCAGGAATGTATCACCCCCCACCCACAATTGCATGCATAGATTAGTTCAGAAATGTGAACTGGAGGTTTTGCTTTGTAGAGTGATGTGTTTATGTGCGTGAGAGGAAGAGAAAAAAAGAGAAAGGTCTGAAGCAGAACAGGTCATGGAGGGAACTGTGCAAATGCTTTTCATTAAATTTTCCCACGACCACATCTCTGAAGAAAGGAATTTCTTGGCTAACTGCTGGTCTGTGTGATGGACTCCAGTAAAGACCTCATCTCTGGTGTTTAAATAGCTAAGCAGGAATGTATCACACAAATAGTTCATTTGATCTTCCAAACTGAAAAAAAGAACAAAACCCCAAAAACCTTTCTTTGTTCTTTTTTTTTTCTTTTTCTCTTCTTTTTTTTCTAATTGCATGTGTCAGTAGTGATCACAGTATTTAATTTACAGCCATTAAGCCAGACTGCCACATCAGCATAGAAAACATTTACAAACTGTGGGCTTATCTAAGCACATCAACTATGCTTTGCTAGCCTCAGCCCTCCGGAGCATGCATTGATGCTCTTGGGTTTGGAAATGATGTAGGTGCTGCTTGGCTGGTTTGCATCTTACTCGAAGAAGGTTTTAAAGAACCCAGCTCCTGAGATAGACAGAAATTTAATGATTTAAGTGAAGCAATGTCTTGTCAGCCGTGGAGGGTTCAGGGTCTGTAAATCTGATCAGATGCACTGAACACAGTTAAGGCTGGATTCACAACTCTGGGAGGAGAAATCATCTCTTACTGGACAAGAGGATTTTATACCCAATAATTAGGCTAAATGAAGCTGTTACACAGAACAGTGGAAAAGAGCCATATTTTGCTGGCGTGCTACAATATCACATAATACATAAATGTGGTGTAGGTGCTGGTTTCTCCTTCCAAAATTTTTGTTACAGCCCTAAATGACACTTCTTTCTCTGCCAATTCTTCTGCTCCCTTCTCTCATGCTGGCAAAAATATAACAGGACACCTCGAACTGTAGACCTTGGCAGGATGGTGTGAATATGTTGAACACATATACTCTGATTAATTCATTGCCTTAGCAACTGAAAAGTCTCTGATTATTTTCTCTTGTTTATTGGCCCTTTCAGAACTAATGCAAGGAGTGAAGATCATATAGCAAAATACACCATCCGTTAGCTGCTTGCACAGGCAAGAACAAAAGATCTTCTTTGATCCCAAAAGAATAACTTTTTCTCAGGAGTCAGGTAAGTGTTCTTTGAAACACCAGCCTAATAGCCCTCCTATACACACTGAGTACACACTGGTACCCCATTAAACTTTCTATTGCACCAGTAGCAATGTGCATCAGCTTCCTGCTGTGACATGGGTGTATGGTCATACAAAGTACAAAGGAAAAAGGACTTTTGATTTTGGAGAAGGGTGTGCAGATGGAGCCCTTGAAGGTACATTGTTGATTTCTGTTGAGGGACATCCAGAAATGCTTCCCCCTGACATTTTAATGTCAACCTCCCCCTCTGCAGACAGCTGGGGCCACATCGTAGCAGCGCTTGTCTGGTCTCGTGTTCCTGTACCTATTTACCATTCTTCATTTACTTGATTTTTATGGCCACATGCAGCACAGACCTCGCAGCAATCATGTAGACATTCCCCGCCAGCCCAGCTCTGGCTAAGCTAAACAGTACCACACTGATGTGAAGGTGACTGACGAGAGCAGTGCAGAAGTGCTGGTTGAGTATTGGGCAAATGAAGCAAGAGGAACTGGCTCATTAGAAGGGAATGTCTCTGTTCAAGAGCAAACATTATGCTAATGTTTCACTTTTTGATTTACTTCTCATTTTGCTCAGAAAAGTAACTAAAAACTTTTTGCTGAAATCATTGCTACCAGGTGAGTTCACTGCTTGCAGTTCTGTGGGTGTGAACTATAGCTGCTACGTTCTTTCCAATTCTTTTTGAAATGTTTTTCCTATTCTTTTTGAAATTCTGCCTGGTTTTCAAGGTAGAGCAACACAGTGTCTCTCATTCATTTGGTTTTAGATTTGTTGCTAAGGAAATCCTAAACTATTACCTGAACTACTTCTCCTGGGTACCCTCCCTGAATTTCCAAAGATTTTCACATGTGCATCTCTTATGAGAGACCTAACAGAAGTACTGACAATTTCTGGAAGACTTTCCAAAAAGCCTCCTTTTCTACATCAATTCATGGTTTCAGGCTCTCAGGGCAGCTCTCCTCTGTCCCCAGACACATCACGCGGAGTCTTAAAACTTAAAAATGTCCAGGAAAAAAGGTGTTTCTTGCATTTTGCCCTGGCATGTCTTGAAGTGTGCCTGCCCTGAAGAGGTCTTGCAGCCTTGTTTGGGTGAGTGCACCTCAGCAAATTGTCCCATGTCTCCCAGAAAGGACGGGAAGTCCCTGCCACTTTCTCTACAATAACTTCACCACCTTTAAAATAGCTGCTTCTCTATTTTTCTATTTCTGTGCAAACACAAACTGCCTTTTGGTAAACTGAGCTTAGAAACATCTAGCAGTGCTGTCAAGAGGAATCTACACTTGCTTCAAGGAAAATACGTGACTCATCCCTGAGTCCCTTCTGAAGCCGTCTGGAGTGAAGTCCAAACCCCTATGGCTGGGATGAAGCCAACTTCCAGCAATACTTCTGCATATATTTTAACTCCAGTCTGAGTGCCTACAGACGTTTCACAGACTGAACTCAGAAGTGTACTCCTTGACACAAAGCCACCATCTTAAAGGTGTTGAAGTACACACTGTGTATGCCTGAGGCAATATACAGAATTAATGAAAGGAATGCTGCATACTCCAAGCTTTGTAGATCATAACATGAAATAATATTTGGATTTTTTTCACACAGTTTTTTCACATATATGAAAACCCTGATTCAAATACGCTAATAAGTAAATAATAACTCTAATTCTGGTGAGACAATTTCATGCTAAGAGATTTTCTTTAAATTTGCAGCTGTTGGTGATTACAAATGTCTTGGGAGTATTGGTTTTGAAACAGGCATTCCTATCCCACTACATACTGCTTGTGCTGCCTTTTCAAAAGATCCACTGTTTGATGTGAGATATTGGGGAGAAAAAAAAGAATAATATTTGAGTTTTGGGCTATGAAAAACATGTTGTTATAAAGGAATGTAATACATCCTGAAGCTCAGAGCTTCACAGAGTAGAACTCTGTGAGAGTTCTACTGATTGATACCCACAGAGGACTTAGTCTTCTACCCTAAACCACTCCCGTTCCTGCAAGAAGTATGGAATAAAAAGAGGGCTGTTGGCAGAGTACCAGATAAACATTGCCACGGGCCCAAAAGCTTTCCCTGTCCCTAGAGCTCTTTTTTGAAACAAGCAGATGACTATCAAATACAAGTATATTTACTTGATGCAAACAGCAATGTGATGTTTGCAAATGCCTCCTTCTGTTTCCAGATGCAGTACAAACAACAATTTGCTGCCAGTGATAGATTGATTTCCTCCAAATATGTTTTTACTTTTTTTAGCTGTGAGTAGATTCTGGTGGTGGTTTTTGTGTAGTATTTATTTTTGGTGGGAGGAGGACTGGAAAGCTAATGCTTTGGAAGATCTCCTTGGTGAGAGACAGCCAATGATCCTAAAAAGAACTTGGGTAACACAAGCTAGTCTCCATCTGTTGGTGGAAGATCTTTTTTTTTTTTTTTCCTTTGGCCTGGTCCATTTGGATAGTACTGAAAACCTACTTCAAACACTTATTTTGGTCAAGAAGCTCTTCAGGAAATTACCAATGCTGCTTTGAAAGCCCTGCCTGTTTTATAGAGAGGAAATACTTAAAATTCAATCATATGAAACTAACTAGATATATTTGAAATATTGATTAGATATATCTTCTGGAATAGGATAATGGGATATTCCTGGGTGCTATATGCATGTTTATACTTCTCTGAAATATTTGATAAATGTGCACCCAATCTTTCTTTCTGCTAATAGACCATCATATTTCTTACTAAGAAATGAATTATTTGACCAGTGATTCAAGTGGCTGAGAGAAGGCCATTTATAATGCTGCATCTTCAGCTAGTGTTTCATCAGCTAGTAATGCTTAACCTGGAAAACTGTTTCACTGAAAATGACTAATTTTGTCAATTTTAATTGTTGCTTTGACTATGCTTTCCTTATGGCAGTCTTATCCATCCTAAAAGACTTATTTTAAACTAAAATATTGATAAAGCATAAATACAAAATAAATAAAGGGAAATCCTCATGAAGCAACACCTGAATACTATTTATGGAGATGCTATTCCTGAACTTCAAATTTGGAAATGCAAAAATGTTGTATTGGCAAAAATAAAGAAAATACATTAAAAAGTGGAATTGGCTAACCCATCCTATTCTTTGTTCATAAAACACATTGTCATTCTAGACTATTGTTGATTTTGCCTACTATTTCTCTTTTAAGATTATCTCACTTTTGACTAATTTTGTTTTCTGCATCACTTGTTCTGAGTAAAGCTACTTTTTTGTTGTTTCTGAAAATTGCTTAGCTAAGAGATTTGACAAATCACAGGTTGTAATAACGATAGTTACTCTCTGCTGGCCTTTCTTGTCTTTATTAGCTCCAGTCTTGTCATTTGTACACTATGAGCAGCACTTCTTCATACAATCACAAAACTGCAGTACTAAACTTTAGAGAACAGAGATGTTCACCGCATTTGCACACAGCCGAGAACATTGAGCATTGGCAAATAAAGCATGGAAACTTACAGTTCTGAGACTGGATGAACTCTGCAGAAGAGCTGCTGAGGGTTAGCTTGCTCCTTGGCAAGTTTTATTTAAAAAAAAAAAGAGCATTCGTATGCATACTTTCAAAAGCTCAATAAAGATCAATAGACTGTATAATCCTATGTCACTGATGTAAGTAAGTCCAGGCATGCTGAGTTTGAGTCACAGCCCTTAATAGAAGTCATAGTATCCAAATTTTCTTTCTAACCAGCAACTAAAAAGTGGTGATTTGGAATTTCCATCCACTTCAATAAACAGCACAGATTTCTGTTTGCCCTGTATCTGACATTTAGAGTTGCTCTAAAGAAGGAACATTTTCAAATGGAGGCCTGCTTTCAAAACCAGAGAACACACACTGCATCCACCCATCGGCAAAATCCAGCCTTGCATTTTAATATGACTTCAGACTGAGGAAGCCTGAACCTTTTCTGTTGTAGATTTTTCTGGACATTACATTCACATGAAGTAGCAGTGGGTTGTACGGCATCTGCTGACACTGATGTGGAGATTCTTTGACCCATACTACGGACTAACATTCTCCCTGTTATATTAACACTGTATCTTTGTGTAAGGCAGAGGTGAGGAACTTCACCTAAGGCACTACTCCTATCCCTAACTCCAGGCTGTAGATTTCCCCAGGGCTACTGGGAAGGTGAATGGAGATAAGTATTGCTATGACTGAAGGAAGTAATGGATACTATCGGTCCCTCAGTAAGATATGTACTAGAAGCTCTGTTAAAAGAAAAATGAATGGAAATAGCATTTTCAGAAACTGATTGCATAGAAAGAGCCATCAGGCAAACTATGTTCACCTGACGAACTGATAACTCCTGCTTCTCCCTTCCTTCCCCCACTGTTACCTGAGAAGGTGAGCAGTATCTCTGGTGGTGAGAAAGGTTAAGAAGAGGATTTGGTTTACTTTTTGAATATATGAATGTGCAACTCAGCAACCTATTCCTGAGCTAAAGGAACCAGGAAGGAAAAGCTGTCAAAGGAGTAAGTACATAGTATGGCTTAATGTTGTCATTTTCAAGACTGGAAGTACTGTAATTTGCTGTGTGCTTATCAAAGTTGAAACAGTCAGTCTTCTAATATATGGAAAGTTTTATGGGGATAGTTTTTTCTTTTTTTTTTTTTCTTTTTTTTTTTCCTTCTCAAAAGCTTCTGCTGAAATAGAAAAATCTCTTTTTTGTAAGTGAGAAACATCCACTATCTTTCCCCTTTAGCAAATATCACCATCTAAGCTTGTCTGGGAGCCAGGAATGTGTCTCTGCTCTGTATTTTGAGGCATCTTGTTCATTCTTGGATAGAACATGTGAGGATCCACTATAGGTCTGTGAAACTTCAGCTAATTGATAAGCTAAAGTCCTGCTGGTGTTTGCAAAGGAGGAAAAGATGATTTTTGTGGGTGTACAATCAACAGCTGCTGATACCCAGCTAATTTAAGGAAAACCTTGGAAAACGATAAGCTTTTGAGTTAAAAGTCCAGGTGCAAGAAGCAGAGAAGTACAAATACCTTTTTTTTACAAATACCTAGTTTTCTATATTGCTTAACTGTCTGCAGTTTTGCTCTCTGAGCTGTGTTTCACGCATTCATACCACCTCCTTGGGACACTCGTGCTCTCCTCAAGAGAGGCTGCGAGCCCAGTTATACATCTGGACTTCAGCTGTGGGCAGCAGCAGGCATGGTGCAGAGGCTGAGGACTGGGGTTAAAGCAGCCCCAGCAGCTGCCCCTGGCCTGCAGGAGCAGCAGGTTGATCTGCAAAGCAGCACAGCACCAGCCTCCTGTGCAGACTAATAGACATCTGCCCACAGGGGCGAGTCTTATTTCCTTGGAAATAACAGATTGCCAACATTTTTCATTTCTGTAGGTTCTTTTTCTCTGGTGCCCATATTGATCTGTTCTGCTTGGCTTGCTTTCAGAAATAACATTTTTGTGTATGCAGCTCATCACCGTAGGGTCCTCACTTGTGCCCATAGGGCAGGGTGGCATTTTGGCTTGTGACATCAGCACTTGGGGGCACAGGTGCATCTCAGACTGCTGCTGTTGAGAATGATCTCTGGAGAATGCACAGACAATGCTTACGAGAGGATAGTTGTGCTAAGAATAATGAATATCAGCTACTCCACAGGGAACTAACTTAACTGGATACTTAGGTGCCTATAATTAAGGAAAATGAAGATCATTAAGTAACTGCTGACACTACCCTTCTCTCCAGTGTGGCTTCATGCAGGAAGGGGGCAGGGGATTCTCTGAGCCACCTGCAAGGCCCTCACATGTCACAAATCAAGTTTCTGTCCACCAGCCCCTCAGGTAGAAGCTCTTTCAAATGACAGTGAAACATTAGAAGGAGGAAAAGATTTTTTTTATTATTTTTTCCCCTTTCCTTGCTGGTTTCTGAAAAGCGTGGTTTATAAGCTGTCAATCATTTCCAATGATCTCAGTCCGGTGTTTATTCAAAAATCACGTTTGGTGTAGCTGGAAGTGTTGTTACTACCTGATGAGCAAGTCTGAATGCTGAAAATGAAAAATGATTGACATTATTTAAGGCAAAGAGGGAGACTCTTCATCCAGCAGAAGCTGCCACTGCAACAGATGCTGTTATAGCTTCTGACACTGATCGTGATGAGTGGTGTGTAATGTCAGTAAAAGATGAGAGGCTACAACAACAAAGTGAAAAGGAAGCCTCTGAACACGAATCCCATGGCACCCTGGTAGCAGTTAATAGCCATGACTTTCCTAGCTAGAAATATGACTAAAAAGGTCAGGCATATATTGGTTAACTTATCATGTATTCAGTAAATAAACATAAGAACTTGTTAATTAGCAATCTATTACTTGGCTCCAGGTTAATTTTTTTATTTTTAGTTCCTATTTCCCATGGCTGCTGGCAAATACGTTGTGTGCTGCTCTTTTATTTTTTTATTTTTTTATTTTTTTTCCATTTTTTCCCAATTTCAGGTTTTCCTTTTGGTTAAATATAGTAGATATTTACAGAGAGTATTTCATAGCAGAGCTGCACATGGTCCTGAATAGTTTGAGCTACTCAGGGGTAATACTGCATCTTGGGCATCTTTCTAGCAATACTGAGCAAAAAGTTTCCTTGTGCAGTTTTATACTTCCTCCCTGAACAGTAACATAATTTTAAGTGCAATACTTCTTCCCCCAGTTTGTTACAAAAAATCCCTTCCTAGGTGTACTTCAGCAACGTGCGTCTGATGTGGACAAGGCTAATGGGGAAGCAGCTTAGGAAGCATGCACAGCTGGACCATAGCCCCTGGGCTCCCAGAAAGCCCCTGAGCACGGGACAGTCATGGCACCTGCCTCGATTTACCATGGATGAGAAGTCCTCGTGTGGAGCAGCCTTTCACTAGCCCACAAAATGTCACAGTTTGCATTTCTTAGGTGGTATTTTTCTCATGCTCCCTGGAAGACTGCTTATCTTTAAGCCAGAATCTAACTCTTGTCCTCCCAGTTCTAGTCTAGTAACTGAAATTAAGGTCCCTATTAAATTGTTTTGTAAGTTAATTTAACATTTACACTGCAGTGCTTGAAACAGAGCCCCTAGTGTACATTAGAAATAAAATGTGATGTGGTTATATTTGCATACTTTCTTGACTTGTGCACACATGACCAGAGTCGAGTGGAAAGCAGAACCAGGAGTGAAACATTAAGCACAGTGCATTGGTGTGCTCCGATTTACAGCACAGCAGCAGTCACGTACCTATCCCCAAGAAAAATCCATGGGATGTGCTGCTCTGCTCGCTGCCTTCAGGGAGTTGGGTACAAAGTCAGGGATGTGCTTCAACTCCTTCAGTTGCTGAATTTACCATTGGGTGATAGGTCACCATATTTCTGTTTTCCTTAAATGCAGGAACTCTCCATGTTGTTCTTTTGGAGACAGTGAGTTCAGCAATGCAATATTTCTTCATTAAAGTGCTTTCTCTCACATGGAGAATTTTACATGTGTTTTTCAAGCAGCTACCACAAATCTAGTTTAAGGGTACACATTTTCATGGGCTCAGAATTTTTTGAAAAAGAGAGAACGGTTGTCTTCATTTTCTCTTTCCCTGCTTGGTGTTCTTTAGGTCTCTGTGGGATATGTGCCTGTATCTATGCTCAGGGCTTCTTGGGGATGTGGATTTGCTGTGAAGGAAAGGATTACTGCTTCTGTCACTCTGCTACCCATGAAAGTTGATAGGGAATCAAGTGCTATGCTATTTGAGTATGTTAAAGCATGACTAAAAAAGAAGTTAAATATCTGTAATCAACTAGACAAATTTCCTCTTCCAATAATGTGGATGGCTTGTCACGGGGGGAATATTTCAGAGATGTTGTGAGACTACACAGATATCCGCAGATGAGCCAGGATGCCTATTTCATTTCCTTCCCCCCCTGACCTTTCTGGGTGCTTGCCTTACACAGTGAGCTCAGCTCTCTGCATCTGCAGGACCATGCTGTGATCTGTAAAGCATCTACTCTTGGGTCAGAGGAATCGGTGCATGTATGCTCTTGTAGAGCTAGTGTGTATGTTAGCCAGCCTTGTGCTCTGCATGCCATTAACTTGGCATTTCCAAAGCTGACTGCTGTGTGGTGCCTGGAGGTTATTTTACTTATTTTAGACCATAAATTCCCGATTCCTGTTGTATTTCTACACTGAAGGTGATGCTCTGTACCATCTTCTCTACTGCAGGAGATAGAATCATAGAATCATAGAATCATAGAATCACCAAGGTTGGAAAAGACCTAAAAGATCACCCAGTCCAACCGTTCACCTATTCCCAATAGCTCCTACTAAACCATGTCCCTCAACACAACATCCAGTCTTTCCTTGAACACCCCCAGGCTCGGTGACTCCACCACCTCCCTGGGCAGTCCGTTCCAGTGCCTGACCACCCTTTCTGAAAAGTAATACTTCCTCATGTCCAGCCTGAATCTCCCCTGCCGTAGCTTGAAGCCATTCCCCCTGGTCCTATCACTGATGACACGAGAGAAGAGGCCGACCCCCAGCTCACTACAACCTCCCTTCAGGAAGTTATAGAGAGCAATGAGGTCTCCCCTGAGCCTCCTCTTCTCCAGGCTGAACATTCCCAGCTCCTTCAGCCTCTCCTCATATGGCCTGTGTTCCAGACCCCTCACCAGCTTTGTTGCCCTCCTTTGAACACGTTCCAGGGCCTCAATATCTTTCTTGCAGTGAGGGGCCCAAAACTGGACACAGTACTCGAGGTGCGGCCTCACCAGTGCTGAATACAAGGGAACAATCACCTCTCTGCTCCTGCTTGCAACACTGTTTCTGATGCAAGCCAGGATGCCATTGGCCTTCTTGGCCACCTGGGCACACTGTCGGCTCATGTTCAGCTGAGCATCAATCAATACCCCCAGGTCCATTTCCTCTACGCAGTCCTCCAGCCACACCGCCCCAAGCCTGTAGCGTCACCTGGGGTTGTTGTGGCCGAAGTGCAGGACCCAGCATTTGGCCTTGTTGAAACTCATCCCATTGGCTTCAGCCCAGCTCTCCAGCCTGTCCAGATCCCTCTGTAGGGCCTCGCTACCCCCAGGCAGATCCACACTTCCAGCCAATTTGGTGTCATCTGCAAACTTACTGAGAGTGCACTCGATGCCCTCATCGAGGTCGTCAATAAAGATATTGAAGAGGACAGGCCCCAGCACCGACCCCTGGGGAACACCACTCACAACCGGTCGCCAGCTGGATTTGACTCCATTTACCACCACTCTCTGTGCCCGGCCCTCCAACCAGCTCCTTACCCAGCCAAGAGTGTATCCATCCAAGCCTCTGGATGCCAGCTGCTGCAGGAGAATGCTGTGGGAGACAGTGTCAAAGGCTTGAGAGATGGTAGTAGTATCTTTCTATCATTTGAGAAACATGGAGAAACCTCTTGCAGAAACCCTGCAAGCTCCTTGGTTTCCTGTGAGATGTGACCACCTCCGAACACTGTGCATCTCTGCAGCTCGTGCTGCTTTCTTCACACCAAAACACAGTTTTCCTTCTTATTCCATCCTTCCCCTTAGGAATTGCCCTCAGCTCAAAGATTCTTCTGCAAGGCCATGACTCTTCAAAGGGGACCCTTCCTTTGTACAACAGCTTTGATACAAATGAACCTGGGAGGTTTAACTTCCAGATAAAAGTAGAGTGCATTAACCCACACAATCGCTCTAATGAAGTCAGAGGTGAAGCTGTGAAGTCTGGGTCACAACTAATGGATGAGCCATTAACACCTCTCAGGCATAACGGCACTTAAAAAATATCAAACAGCAAATACATTTAGTGACTTTCAGGTGTAGAACCAGTCACAGTGTTTTGAGAGCAAACAGTCACAAAAAGCTTGCAATTTCACCGAGTCTCCCCTACACTGCTTTCTACATTTATGTGTTAAGGTCAACTCAATTCTGGAAGATTTTTGCCATCATAACCTATCAGATGACAGGTAACTTAAAAAAAAATACTTTATGTGCTTTACATTTTGAGAGCTTGTATTGATCCTGAAACATTACTTCAGAACTCCAGTTCTGATCACCATTTCCATACTGACGGGTGTTTTTTCTGGCATATTCACTGAATTTGTTGCAAGAGGTTTGAGATCCTTCCTCTTCTAGCAAATCCTTTCTAGTAGGGATAAAGTAATTTCTTCCTCAGATGCTAAAGGACTGGATTAAGAGCTGTTATTTTGCACCGTGAATCTGAGCACCATGGTAGAGAGGCAGGGGAGGTTATTCCAGCAGAAAGTAAGGTTTGTAGATGTTTTGCTGCAAAAAGTTTGTGTTCCCCTTCAGCTGCTGAAAAGCCTGTGGGCAATGCAGGAGCTTGCTTAGGTAACTAAGATGTTACTGAATTCTGGAGGCCTTTTCAAAGAATATCAGACTCTTACCAGCAGATGTTTGTCCTCTTGGATTGGGCTGCAAGATTTTGTGGAGGAGAAGACCAGCAAAAATGCTCTGCAAAATTTGTTGAAGTCATTTGTTCTCACAGCATCCTCTACAGAAGGCCTGATTGTGCCGCACACCTTGCCCTGACCCTCTGTGTTGTGATGACTGTGGCCTGTGCATTTTCTTCAGAAAATAGGCATGCAACAGTATCAACTTATGCTTCCTGTGCTTACCTATGAGGATGTGTTAGAGAGAGCAGTGCCAAAAGCCTTGCTGAAGTCAAGGTAGACAGCATGCACTGCTCCCTCCTCATCTACACAGCAAGTCATTCCATTGTGGAAGGCTATCACATTGGGTAAGGAGGATTTCCCCTTGGTGAGGATCATGATGCTGCATGTGTTCCATGATGCTGCCACTCTTCCCATCTCCGCAGTCCTTCTGTCCTGGGTACCCTGGGACGTGTTTCCTTTGTGTGTAGGGAGTGCTGCCTGCCCACAGCCAATGATACATCTGCATCCATGGTCTTGCTGCAGCTCCAAGAGTTCACTCTGTGCACCTCCCAGCCCTGTGAGCCCAAGAAACATTTGGAGGTCAGGGAGGCATCTTAGGAAGTTGTGTGTTTCCGTTCCTTCTAGCAACCTGCTGGTCTTAAACTGAAATACTGAACTGCTATTTAAGCCTTCTTTGTGTCATTGTTTCTACACTGAGCAAACACTGCATGCTAAATTCACAAAGTGGGACAAGAGCATAGCAGCTGTAATGCCTATAAAAGCCTTGCATGGTGAGAAACTGCATTTTTGTGTCTAATTCTCCACTGCTGTCTTGAATTTCTACTACTACCTGTGTTTAGAAGGAGCTACTGCTGCAAAACTGCTAAGTGTTTAGGCTTCCTGATGAATCCTTAGGGTATAATTTAAGGAAACAGGGTCATGTGTTGGACACTGTGTCTTGCACAATGGTGTCATTATCTCTTATGTATTAGCTGGCTACTAAAGCTGACATCTAATTAGCACCAAGAAACTGATTAACTCTCAATAGGGTCAAGAGAAAGAAGAAAAATAGATCTCAGGCAAGCAATTAGGTCATTTATTTAATAAATTAAAATACTTGTGATTATAAGCCCACTCTAGCATTTTTTTTCTGTGTTGCACAGCTGATGACAGAAACAATGACAAAATTCAAAGAGTAAACACAACGCTGTGTTAATGGCAGCAAAATCAAAACATGCAGACAAAAAAACCCCACATTTGAGCTTTCTCTAATGGACAATTTATCATCCAAAACAGATGCATTCATTAGGAGAAAAATTGCATTCGAGTATCAGTAAAATAAATGGAGTCTGTTCAGATTTCGTATTCTTGCAATTGGACTGTTTCATGCTATGGAAACTAAGTAGAAGATGATTCAATGCATGCTCGTGACATGGCAGACATTTACATTTATTATGTACCTTTTGCAAAGTAATCTGACCTGCCATTTTTGAGCATTCTGATAGATGTTGAACAGATAATACTATCTTTTATATGCCAACCTCGGCAATTAATTTCTACACTTTTTAAAAATAAGGCAAAATATTTTTTCCCTGTGACAATGAAATGAAAAATGCACCTATGTATGCTAATGGGTGGTGCATTCTTCTCACAGAGCCTGGTGCTTTCTCCCCTTGCTGCAGTGCCCCACAAGGGCTTGTGGCTCATGCATTAGCACTCTGCAGCTTTCTAACAGGCAAGCCGCCCATACTCCCTTCTTGCATGCTCAGTTTAAAGCATTTCTTAATTGGGTTCATTTAAATGCTAATTTTATTGAATTCAGACTCTTCTAAATCACTGAGGTGAGTTCTTGCCAGGCTTCTTCAGTAATAATAATATTTCAAAAGCTTTGAAGTTTGGAGTAGGTTTGGACAGGGACTGGAAGGGCTTCCTGCACACCCAACATTGCTGTGGCCCATGAGGATTCTCCCGTTGTGCTTTCCCCTGGCCTCCTTCATAAGCCCTTCTCCTCCCTGCTGCAGGCTCACCTGCTTCACCCACTGCTTTGGAAACCTCTTGCTGGCACTAAAGGCGTTCTCTGTGGTTCTATGTGGAGGCTTCAGACGTGCTGGAGACTTGCACACTGCAATTTCCATTTCCACTTACTTAAAAGGTAAAGCCTGTGCATGCTGCAGGAGCAGCTGTTGGCTCCCTATGTTTTTCTTAGCTGCATCAAGTGTATGTTCAACTCTTTCTTGAAACAAGAGATACAAAAGCTCAGTAAGAGCTGAAAGGGACAGCCAGCCCTTTCCAAAGACTCTGGGCTGCTTTGGAGCTGACAGTGACAGGTGAGGGGGCAGCTTTCTATGGGCACTGTGGGGTGGTGGCTTCTGAAATCTGGCAGGGTCCTGTCCTGGCTTCTGCCGCATAAATGTGCTCATCTCAGTGCTGCTGTCTCTATGTTGTAGGTGGTCCTGGCTGAGAGACCCATCGCAAACACAGCAATCAATGCAGCAGTGGCTCTTTAAAAACAGGAAAATAACAACACAACCTTTTATTCCTCTCCTTTTAATATTATCCTCTTGTTATTACAACAAATTTATCAAGGACAGAGTAGTGTATGCAGCATCAGTGAAAAATTCATCTGGTATGTAGTCTTAACCACTTGATTTTTTTTATTATTATTATTTTTTTGAGACTGTCTTGAAAAAGTTGTCATAAACACCAACAAATGCAAAGCAGTTTTCAAGATGACTTTTTGTTATAGGCATATTCCTGAACTATTCATCTGTGTTAAATGCATTTTGCCTTGAATCATATGTCATGTTGCCAGAAAAGAGTTGTTTCCATGCCAACTCATTTGCAACATGGGGGAAAAAAATCAAAGCTACTAACATCTGCAAGATGTCAGTACTGATATAAGCCACTTGCAATGAAAAACACAGAGCTGCGGGAAGGTTTGCCAAATAGGCACTATATATAGGGTAGAATGTCATAAACTAATCACCAAACAGTGCATTTCCATTCCTTTTTTGGCTGTATTCTTGAGCTGATCTCTTTGCCAAAAAAGGCTTGCAGCAAAAGGAGCATCAGTGGATTCCATGTGCATTCCTCCTGTAAAACAGGAATTACTTGGATCTCTCTTTTTCTCTAGCCTCCACAAAAGCCACTTAATTTAAAACATATAAGAACTACCACAAGAAACTGCTGCTTCACTTTCCATACTATTTCCTTTCAATTCTGCCGGCTGCGGGGTCTCCTTTCATAAAGATCCTATTCATCAGCAAGATTAATGAGACCTCGTGTCTGAAACTGTGGATTCCATTTCACAGCCACTATTTCCTCTGCACCTCTTCCCACCCCCCTACCCCTCCTTTTTTTTTTTTTTTTTTTTTTAATATATAAAATAAGATTGTTCATTTATTACCTAAGTATTATAAAATGCCAGAGGCTGAGGCTCTGGAGCCCGAACAGTTCAAATATCAACTTATATTTAATTCTGAGATGATCAGGGCATTGCTGTATTGCATGAGCCATCAGAGGCAGTGGTACTTCTCCTTTTTAATTCCTTGGAGGTATGAGAACTGTTTTAATTTCCTAAACTATTCCATAATACTGATGCAAATCCGTTATTTCTATCTGGAGCCTAGCCATTGCTCAGTGCGCCTGTTGCATGGCATCTGTTGTCCCCTTATCTCTCACTGCACTGTGTCATGGCACTCTTGCAGCAAAGGATGGGACCGAGGCAGCCTTCCCTAGGTGATGCCTGGCTGTCTGGTGTGCTGTCTGGCAGAGGCTGGAGCATCCCCTACCCATGAGCATCCCTTTTGGCTCTGGGCTCACGAGCTGGAGCCCTGCTTTCCTGCTCAGGAGTGGGGCTGGAGCACTGTCTCCAAAGGGCTGCTTGTGCAGCACAACCCATCACACAGTATTGGGCCTTGTGCCTCCAAGTTATTTGTAATTGCTGAATTTCACAAAGGAATATTCATGCTTTCTGAGTATTGCTTACCCCATGAAAGCAATTACCAGAGTTGTCACGGAGATGTTACGCAGCAGTGAACGGAGAGGAGTTAATTTCATGGGAGTCATCTTTGCATAAGGGAGATTTGAAATATCAAATTGAAACATTCATGGCAAACCTTTTGTAAAGGAAAGGTCCTGTCTTTCGTTACTAGTAAGATGGGGGTGGGGAACAACTATCTGCTGCATTTCAGATATCTCCATAATTTTGCGACTGCTATTGTTAGAATGATAAAATTCTCACACAGATCATCTTCGTACTTCATAAAGATCTCAATCCAAACTCAACTACTTTGTTTTATTAAAACTCCTCTGCTAAGGCTCTTTAATAGAAAGCTATCACAGGCAAGCAGAGTTGAGAGCAACGTAGGAACAGATTCTTACAGCAGCTTATTTATGTCACTGAGTTTTGCACGATAAAGCACGAGTAAGGCCACTTAAGGATTTTCAAAATTACCTGGATCTGTTTTGAGTGACAGTGAGATGCTGTGAGCTTTGCTGCTGCTGAGCAGAAGTTACAGTTCTAACACCACGGCCACACAGCACTCACCGGTAATGTCATTTTCCTGTGCAACTGAGGTGTGTTGATATGTATGTACACACATACGTATCTTTCACATACATTAATCTATACATTAATGTAAGTAATAGGCTGGGTAAACAATATGAAATTGGCTTCTGTCTGAAACATACTGTAGTTAAATCTGGGACAAATGTAATTGAGAGATTAGAGGCTGTTTCCCTTTTGCTCCTTGTAAATCGTGTGCTTTGTGCAGCTGGCAGCAGCACCCTGTGATGGAACGAGTCCTTTTCCCTCTGTGTTTACCATCTCAGCAGAGCAGGAAAGCATCTTCAGAAGAGGAAAATATGACTGTGAAATTCTGAAGAGTTCATTGGAACTCAGGCGTAAAACCTAGAAATGCTATAAATTGGATTCTTTTAAAAATCAGATTTCAGGTTGGCAGTGCCCTGCGCCGTTACATTTAGAATTCTAACTTGGATGTCTGTAGCAGTTTGCCTATCTCAGCTTTCCAACAAGCGCAGCATCCCTCTCACTCAGTGAATGTAACACAAGCAGTGAGGTTTGAAGACGCTGAGCCTTGAAGGATATCGAGCACGTGTTAAGCAGGGGTTTGGCTCCAAGCTGCAGTGCAATGGGACACCAACTGCAGAAGGGAGCCATGCTGTGGTGGGGCCATGGAGTGCTGCTGAGGTGCTGGATTCACATGGTGTTCCATGCCTTGCCCAGTGCCTGAAGGCCAGCCTGATGCAGGAGTGGGGAATCACAGCCCAGATTGCCAAGCAACCCCAGCTGGTGGCCGGGAGCTCCTGACAAGTAGCTCTGCATGATTCTCATTCTGTAGAGGTAGGCAATGGCAGTCAGAGCAAGCCTGGCAAGCATGGCCTGGCTGCACACCCAGCTGAATGTTCAACCACCTTGTGTTCACCACAGCAGTTTTTCATCTGAATGTGAAATGTGAGCTTCTGGCTTAGCTGCTGTGCGTGCGCTGTGGCTAATGTGGAGCACCATGCCACAGGGTAGCACATTCAGTCTTTTTTTCCCTTTTGAGAGCTGTCATCCAGTGTGTATCTGCTACGTAGGACACTGCCTCTGCTCAGCAGCAATTGTACTCTGGTGGTTTGTTGTGTCGGGAGCACAGGGTTAGTTGTAAATTCACATTTTTCTGCTATGTATATCATCTTGATGAAGCCAAGGACTAACATTAGCTCCTCTTTTTGGAAATCAAAAGGTTGTATGGCACTGATCTGGTAATGTTGCTTTCCTCGCTCCTGCACACAGCAGGATTGATCCAAATGGCTTTTCTATACTTCAAAGAAATAAATCAAAATTTCAGGATCATTTGTTTTTATCAAGAAAAATTATTTGTTTCTACAACTCAGCTGCTGTTCAAAAGACCTCAGTCTGCAACAAGTTATTTTACTGTAATTCAGATAGTGGTGGTGAGGGCCCGACCTCCAGGTAGGGACAGTTGGTGCTTGTGGGGTGTGAGGATGTGTCATGCACACTGCCATCCAGTCATTGTCTTCAGTGCATCCCCCAAGACTCTCCCTTCTTAGCACATTGCTGTGATTAGATTCAAGTTAGTTTCTGTGATCTTCTATGTCTTCTCTTTATAATAAGAAACTTTCATTATGCTTTCACCTGATAATTTAGTATTTTTGATCTGTTTTGGAGCTTGCCTTTGAACTTGGAGCCTTTGAGCATGTTTTTCTGACTTAGTTGAACTTTCAGATACACACTTCAAGAAAATCCTTTTCAGAGGGTTTCAAACCGACTATTCAAATAAGATCTTTCAAAACTAATGATTTGTATTTTGATTGAAACTGGCTTTTACATCAGAGTGACCATTTCCATGAAACTGAGTACAGGATGAGCATCTTATAACTATTCCCTTCAGTCTCCCGGTAAGATCACACACTATAGTCAGTGTGAGCTTGTATTTCATTGTGTGGTTTTCCTAATGCTCCAAGTGAGGGAATTGCTCTTTTTCATTCAGAGAAAGCATGCATGGTCCTCAAGTCCCTATGCTGAGCATTAAGTCTCTTGGATAAATATACCAGCTGCTATTACTGGTACTAAATCTGAGCTTTTTACTATTTAAGTGCTCAAGATGTCAGGTGCTATCTTAGGAAATCATTATCTTTACTGTTAATATTTTTTTTGCTAGAATTTGTTCTGAATAAATCTTTAAAAATAAATAAATAAATAAATAAAAATGCTGAAACATTCCAGCCTCCAGAAATTATATGGAAGTCCTGGCCCTTGCTGCCTTGTTCCTACTAAATCTCACTTCTTTAAGTTTGATTTGATCTTGATGAACTTCAGTGGAAGAAGAGTGCTTCTTCAGACTGCGAAGGGTTGCATAAGGTTCTTACTTAAGTGTCATAAAGATCTCTCTTTATGTCCTACTCTGTTACTGGGGAGGAAAAAAACCCACAAAAACAGAACAATAAGTCAGGTTGTCATTAGTGATACACTCTTTCAAAGTAACCACAGTGAGATTTCCATACTAGTACTTTTTTCAATTAAAACTTAGTTTTAAAATACAGTAATCGGTTGTATGCTCTTCTTCCAGTGCTTCCTTACTATCTGGATAGTTTTTAAGGACCTTGCATACTATGTTATCTTCATCTTAATTAATTCATTTTACTTTCCATCATTTTGTGTTGTAGAAACTTTATGTTTTGGGACAGGTTTTCCCAGGTGGTCAGTCACAACTCAGCTAAATGAGTAGGGAGGTATGTTTAAATATTTTAAAAACAAACAAATAGAAAAGCAACAAAGCAATCTCTGAAGCATTTCTTATCTGAAGAATGATTTGTATCGTCAAACTGCTTTTATCCATCATCTCTATTTGCATGTCTAGCATAAAATGCTACTTTGACATATAGGCCTCATTTTGCTTGCATTTTTTAGGTTGTGATGGTTATAATGATTCTCATTGCTATATTTAGGCACTTTGTTTATTTTAGTTCTAACAGTGCCCACAACATGTAATAAAACTTTGCAAACACTTGAACACACAATCGTGAGACATTTGTAATCATCTGTTCCCAGAAATCAGCATCTGACACTTGTTTAAATGCCTTCTTGCCCACAGAGGGAAATATTTATGCTTTAGAACCACACAGGCTCTAAGGGTATTTGCATTCCCTCCATCTTTAGTAGATGACAAGTATCTCTTGCGTGTCCCTCAGGTGGGTTTGCTTTGTAACAAAAGCCCTGCATCAGATGGTTTGATCAAGCACTGTTGGTTTAGCATGCAGTCAGTTTCAGATTCTACTTGGAGAAACAATGTTTCAGCCATAATTTCTGCAAAGTCTGCCTTTCTGAGATGTTTCTGAGATTACTAAACCTCCAAATACTCTGAGTCAAATAAGTATTTAGCTGTGCCTTCCTGGTGAAACTCCTCATTGCATCGCAAATAGCACTGCTTTGCAGAGATGCTAAAAGCTCTGTTTTTACTTTGCTCTTGTAAAACCAGCACCATTCCACCAGGCTATCTGCTGCATGTAGGGGAGCCCTACATCAACAATAAACGTTACTCCACTTATCACTGGTAATTACAAACGTATCTGCTTTGATTTCTCCAGAATTCTGTGTAAATGCTTTGTTATTCATTGTTTCAGCACAATTAAAGTTCCCTACCCTGTTAGCAATTTTGATTTCTCCAGAATTCTGTGTAAATGCTTTATTATTCATTGTTTCAGCACAATTAAAGTTCCCTACCCTGTTAGCAATTTAAACTGTCAGGTTGGAGCACAGGTATTATGGAGGAGAATCAGTGGAGGAGGGCTAGAATTAATTCTGTGCTGAAAGAGCTGTTCTAAACAGAAATACTGCTGATGTACTTTCCCTTTTCACCTTACTGAAGAAGATTATTTATGCATCACCTTGGTTTTACTGTAGTCTGTGCAAATATCATTCTTGCAACAACCTCAGGCTATGTATGCCATATTTTAATACTACAAATATGCAGTTGTTATGAGCATGCTTTACTGATGTTAAATGCTTTGATCAAAAGTGCACTAGACATTGTGTCTGAGCAGCAAGGGAACACACAGAACATTAATTGCTATTGCCAGTGTAAAAGAAAACCAAACAAAGCCAATATTACGTTGTACAGTCAGCTCTGGATATAGCATTCCTATTAAGAGAGGGGCTATTAAATTTAAAAAGACCTAATACATATACTTCTTTTTAAAGTTTAATCTGGTCCTTGAGAACCTTATGAGGCCATTAACGCCAAGAAGAAATCTACTGTCAAGAAACAGCAGTAAGGGACTAAATTGAAAGCAGAATGGGAGAGTCTCAGTGCTACACTGCACCAATTATATCGCCACGTTGTTTCTTGACTGCAAGACTGATAGGCATCTACAAATGCGTAGATCCCAAGGGGCTCGAGCATGTCTGGTGAAAATTGGAAATCAATAGGAGTCTATAATCGCAAGCAAACGGCATCATTTTCATTGGGGTGAATGATGGCACATATCCACAATAAAATGCCGTGGATGTTGGTCCATCAAGAGTATTTGTTGAAGCTTTTTGCTAAACATGAGAAGCACAATGACCTTGTTTTATTTGGCATATTAAGAACATTACTTGACTCTTAATTAGCAAAGCAATAGGAAAATATTCACTGACCTTTCAATTCAGATGGACATTTTGTAGCTTAAGAGGAGAGGATTCATTTTCTGGATGTGGATTTTCAATATATTGGCAGTCCTGCTGAGAAGGCAAATGTTGTTTAGTTTCCAGTTCTGTCAGTAGACTGCAAATTCATCTCAGGTATGGCTTGAAACAAGCTTCATCTCCAAAGCTGAAGTAATTTAGTGCCCAGGGTTATTTTGTCCTGGCTTTTGCTTAAGTACAGGCTACCAATTCAATGTGACAATGAGAATTACTATCCACTAGGGGCCAAACTATGCCCACCAAATGCTCGATTTCCTTTCTGAAGTACTTTTATTCTCCTAGTATTGAAATTGCAAGGTTTTCTGGCTTTTTTTTCTTCTTTTTTTTAAGCCCACTACTTCATGTATTCAATTCCAGGCTGTCCTTGAGCTTTCTAAGGTATAGTTCACTCATTCTAGAGAATTATGTAACACTTATGAATATTATGACCATATTTGTCTATGGGGCGGGCAGGCAAGGTATAAAAGTCAGGTTATTGTTGATGAACTTAAAAGATAAACCAGTTTTCAGAGTTGGGGAAAATTATGCCTACTGGTGGCTCAAAACCATTTCTTTCCTGTGTTGTGAAAGGTCTCAACCGGAGATGATTTGGTAGAGGTCTGATTCAAAGCTCCATGAAGTCCGTGGGCAGCCCCTCAGACCAGACCTGCTCCTAGAACTTGTGCCCCTGAACAACTTATGCTGCCTTCTGTATTTGAGAAAGCTGACAAATGGAGGACAACATTTGTTCTGGTTAGACACGCTGGACGGCACCTTTAAATCCCTGTTTAAACGTAGACGTTCTTCGTGGTCATTTGCAAATAAAATCTAATGCTGTAGGCTATTAGCAGGAATTTGGTACGACTGCCATCCTGTATCTTTTCACAGACTCTAAAAACAAGAATTCTGAGGTCATTCTTGAGCTTTTCTTTCTCCCACAAGGTACCAGCAAATGAGCTATTGGATTAGTTACAGCTTTCATTAAAATGTAATTAAAAGATGTCATACTTTTATAGTCGGACTCAGCTGTAGCCAAACATATGGGCACAGTAAAACATTTCACAGAGCTGAAAGATTTTGTCGTCCTGCTGAGAAAATGATAGCCTTACAGCTTCTCACTTAATTATTCTAAAATTAATAATAACAATTGTTAAGGTTCCCCTCATTCTAACAGAGAAGCTTTTAATATTGCTAGCTGAAATGCTCTGTGGTGCAGGTAGTTAGACTGCTATGCATACAGAGATCCCAAGCAGCTCGGAGTCCTCCTGTGTGCTCTGTATTTCCAGGTGCCTTATTGCATAGAGCACACATATGAAACATTGCATGTGTTCCAGGGGAGGGGCTTGAACCTCTGCCACCCCCAGTCTGAACAGAGTGACCTCATCACCAGCTCTGGTGTGCTGTTTTGATTTCTCACTTTTGGAGCTGCTCTGTTGGATGACTCTTGCTCTGTCCAATGGCTTGGACTCCAGAGCAGGGAGTGGCCGTGAGGCTGTAGGCATGTGCAATTTGATGCCAGCTTCAGGATTTTTTGTGCCTTGGCAGTGCATGCATGAACATGGGGGCTCTGATGGTGAGGGGGTGTTCCTGCATTGGATGCCTTGCCCTGGGCTGCTCATTAGCAGCAATTCAGCTCAGCCGGCTCTGCCCAGCAGCAGCAGTGCAGTGCCTATTGGCTGGGTGGCTCAGTAGTTGTTCTGGGGACATTGGCAGGCACCCAGCAGTGGGACCCACACATGCATAAAGCAGTGGATTAGTGTTGCTGCTGATCCAGCCTGCTCCTCTCTGTAGAGCTGGCTTTAGGCATAAACAAACGGTAGAGGATTGCTTGGGGAAACCCAGCGTTTGCAAGACGTGGGCCTCAAACCTGATTAGAAATCATCTCCTCCTTTCCTCCTCCTCCTCACACTTGGGCAGCTGAGAAGGAGAGCAGGGCAGCTGCTGTCCTTGCTCAGCCAGGTGCTGCGGAGCATTGCTCAGGGACAGCACTGCCTCTTGCCCTGCCTCTGAGCAAACAGCATCCAGCTCCATGCCCTACATGGGGCGAGTATTTGCCCTTTCTTTTCCAGAAGAAAATAATGTTTCAGTTCCTCTGAAGATCCTATCT
This sequence comes from Centrocercus urophasianus, assembly GCF_019232065.1. Lineage (NCBI taxonomy): Eukaryota > Metazoa > Chordata > Aves > Galliformes > Phasianidae > Centrocercus > Centrocercus urophasianus. The sequence continues at coordinate 12,538,739 of NW_024884733.1, read as the reverse complement.
ATGTGCAGTGTTCTCTGTACACCTGCGATCCAGTGAGGGTATTTTTGAACAGGTGCATGGGGAGTTTGTTCTCTGAAAGTAATCAGATGCTGAGGTTTGGGGGAAGTGCTCATTTCTTCTAAAAGCTTCACAGAGTGTAACATAAGTGCAAAAATTTAGCTTAAACATGCATTGAATATTATTTACTTTTTCCACTTACTTGTAAAATTTGTTTAGAAATGAGAAATCAAATCATGAACCCATAGCAGGTGTGGGAAAAAAATAGGATGTAATAAATAGCCTTAGTGCAATCTATTTGCATGGATTACCTGAACATTTATAAGTAACTAATCTGTTCAGATGAACCAGAGTCAGCCTGTGTATGTGAAAAGTGCAGAAGCTGCAGAATACAATTTGAGACAGAATTAACGACTCTGCACTAGCATCAAATATTGCTGGTTCCAGGAAAAAAAGACTTTGTGTCACCTTGTGTATAGTGCTGGGATATTGAAAGCACTTGTTCAGCATTGACACCACATGCCGTATGTGGGCAGCATGAAGAGCTCTACTCTCATCGGTGCTAATGTGAACTAATTGGTGTCAATAGCTGGGTCACAAAGAGGTGGCACTGAGACACAGGGCTCTTCTTGGTGCAGCAACTCATGCAGTGTAGCTGTGCTTATACCTGTGCCCTTGCTGTAGAGCAGCAATGTCCCTGCTGCCATGTGCCTGGCTCAGCCAGCAAGCGGCCTACTGCTCCAAACACCGTGCGGTCACACGCTGTGGGAATGGCACTGCTGCAGTGCTGGGATGAGATGAAGGTCTTGGTGAGAGAGTGAGATCAGTAGCATTGGAGGGATTTGAAGTAGGGGAAAGAAGTAGTATGTTCTTGTGCTCTTTTGACTGGTAAACGGAGAATGTTTCCATTTCACAAGAGTTTCTTTCCGAGAGAAAGCTCTCAAAGTATGACCTTAAACAAACTATCTTGTCCAAAGGACTGTACCAAATCCATTTCAATGGGAGCATGCCATCTCAGGAGGCCTGGCTGTGAGTCTGGCTCTTCTGAACACCATGAATTCAGGAGGCACAGAGGGCAATGCAGTGGTTACAAAACATGCAAGTGGTGGTCAAGTAGTTTTATTGGGTGTACAAACTCCAGATAAATGATATAGTATGGGACTGACTGTTCGTGGACATCTGTCTAGAGATTATTCCCTAACAAAAGAGTCTGAGAAATCATTCATGTGGTTTGTATTCATGTCAGGTTTTGGTCACAGACAAATTCACACATTCAGCAATGTAGTTAATCTCCTAGATACCCACCACAGAAGAATAGGGATTAATACATTTATCTTGTAAAACAATGCAGTCCTCCTCTGAATTACAACCAGAAATTACACTGTAGTTATCAAATATGCTCAGTGAGGTTATGAATCAAGTCCCCACATTGTTCAAATTCCCAGCTCTTATCGTTTGGGAGGCTGCAGACACCGGTGTGCCAGCTGCCAGCTGGGTGTGCTGGCGGCAGGGAGTGCCTCCTGCTGCAGGGAAATTCTGCAGGAGGGCAGGCAGAGGGCTGTGCTTTGCAAATGTCACCCAGAAGTCCAGAAAAGATACCGGGAGACGCCCTTGGACGCGGTCATCCATAAAGCCTTCATGAAAGTCAATGACTGTTGCAGCGCAGATTGAAGCCATCGCTTACATGGCATGCTGCTGTAATAAATCTGTCCTGTGGATGTGCGTGGGGCTGGCGGCTGTCGCACTGCACAGTGCTGAAGTCTCTGTTAAATCCAGACAAGCTTCCACTAATCTAAACCCCCAAAATCCCCCAGAAATAGAAATCAAAAGACCAGGGCTACTTACAAGTGAAGGAAATCCACTGGCCTGTAGTTTTGGAGAGGAGAGAGAGGAAGGGCTCTTTCTTTTCCTGCTCATTCTAAATATATGTGGCACATATATTTATAGATCAATGACACCTTTGAGGAAATGCGAGTATTGCAGTGATTAACAGAATATTTATTTTCTACAAGCAGTGTTGTAAAATCCACATATTTCCTGCCTCCTAAATTATAATTACTGCTTGCACGCGCTGTCCATCTCAAGACTTCCGCAGTACAACATTGGTGTTTCTCATTAAAATGAATCCTGGAGGCACTTTGTTATTGTTTAGACTGTGAAAACCACTGACAATTTTTCTCCCCTCTCTGTGTGTTTTGTAAGTGCTAAACGCAAAAGGAATTTAACACATTCTATAAAAGACTGTACATTAATAATACATGCCAGACCACAAAAAAAAAGAAGAAAGTAAAATTGTTGAATGGTAGTTGTATAAGTCAACAGAGTTCAGGAAGAGGCACTCTTTCTTTAATCTTTGCTACAAAGCAATGCCCTCATAGTAGACAGTATCATCTCGAAGTCTACCGACTCTTGCTTTCTGCACTGCTCTGCTGCGCCTTTCCACAGCGCTTCAGGGGTTATTTCGACAGCAGTGCAGATGACAAGTCTTGGATTAGTGAAACTTTTCAATTCTATCTTTGTTTTTAAAAAGGCTGCCTGCTGTACGAGAGCTCTTGTATGGCCTTTTATGCATCCCTTTCTCTTGCCATAGGTAATTATTTATTAATGTAAACCCTGCAAGAAAGATTGACTATGTCAAAAGGAGAGCAAGGAAATAACAATCTAATAAAATTCCATCTTAGTGCCCTTGTCTCATTCCAATGAGAGTCAACAGTTCAGGTTTGTGCCACGTTGTATTGGCTAATTCCCAAATTGAAAACCAGTTTTGTTTAATAGTACTAAGACGACACCAAAACAAGCCTGCTGCTAGGATTCTCTTTCTGCTAATTGATCAGAGTTGATAACATTAGCGCTTTTCTGCATATAAGCCTCTGGCAATTCTGCAGTATTTACACAATGCTGAGGATTATGGTTAGCAGAGCTGATGGCTGTTGTCTGAAACCAACTGTCACATGATCTAAATGAACAAGGCAATACACATTAGGAAGGAAGGCTGACTTTGGTTATGCATTTTGTTTTCCTCCCTGATGTCCTGTCAGTGCTGTGTGGGTCTCTCAGGAGTCTCTTGACCCCAACATTTTCTGCTTTGCCTCTGCTGCATGCTGGGGCTCTGGGCCTGGCACAGATGTGTCCAGGCAACATCTCGAGGCAGCAGCACTGGGGCTCAGAGAAGGCTGGAAGATCAGGCTTTGAGTCTGCAGCTTGCTTACGTTTCTGGCTGTGCATCTTTATTCTGAGCTGCCATCTTCTGCCTATGCTCTGATCTGTTTGTGGACCTTGTTCCCCATGAATTCATTTTACTGCTCCTCACCTCTGTAGATACGGTCCATTCACAATCCCCTGTGACAGGGGCAGCTTCCCTGACACTTGCTTCTCTCTGTGTAAAGAAGCGCTTTCTTTCATCTAAAAGAGGTGAATCTTCTTTATGGCCCACTAGGTGCCTCCTTGTTCTCACAGTGAAGGTACGAATTAAAACAAAACAAAACAAAACAAAACAGAGTGCAGTTGACAGGCTTCCTTGTGAACTAAATTTGACTCCTACAGTGTCCTGGAAGGTCAGCGTACAGCAGACTCTGCACAGACTCATGAAAGATGGTGATGTTTTGAGCTATTGGGAAGCTTTGCGAGGGCTCTTCCATTACATCTACATTCCATTACTTCTAATGACTTTCAAATGACATTCTTTTGGTCATTCAGGGAAGGTTGCTGGGATCACAAATGCAAGAGCTCTGTAAGTTTAGTTCATTTTGAAATAGCAGGTCCTCACTTGTGTATGGGAATGTTTGTACAACCTATCAGGTAACATTTCCCTTATGCCAGAAAAACTTTGTGTTAGCTACTGAGAAAAACTTCATGAATTCCTCCTTGGGTTTTTAATTTTTTTTTCCATCCTAATGGCAAAATGCCCAGTGTGAATCAAATCCTTCAATTCAGTTTCCAAAAAAGAAGGAACTATCCTGTATGCTTGAAGTATTAATTAAAAAGAGGCAAAAAAGAAAGATTTGGACAGGTCCCAAACCAGCTCCTCAAATATAAATGTCTGCAACTGTCATATGAACTTCTCAGTAAATGAGACTATAATCCTTCCTTCCTAAAGTGGAAATACTACTTGATTAGCCCAATTAAGAGTGGATTTCTGACAGAATATTACTTCAGGGTATAGTTTCCTAAAGGATGAAAAAGTGCCAATTTAAAAACAACTGTATGTCACTAACATTATTAAAAAATGGAAACGAGGCCTGACATAATAAATTAACTACTAGAATTATATATTGGCCTTCAAAGCCATATTAAAGATACAGAGCAATTAGGCTATTTTTACAGAACGAATTGGTAAATCAATATCTTCTATACAGCTTTTAATTTGCACAAGTAGAACATGATCGCTGATGCTGTATTTTAGTTTGTTCAGTTATGGGTGTTTTTTAGTTGTTATTTTGCTTTTGCTTGTTTGTAAATGTTATTGTAAGGCCTTCTTTTAGCTCACTGTGCTTACGGAGGGGCTGAGCACTTGCCTGACCTGAAACCCTTTTCTCCTGGCACATCCATTGACATGCTGTTTCTTTTTTAAGAGGTCTGCAGTTTTTTAATTCTGGTGAACACTGGCAGAAGCTGTTCTGAGCAGATGCCTACCCAGTTATCAGCACTTGAAAGGCTGGGCCCATTGATACTCTGTGGTCTCTGCCTTTGGGTTTGAATCCTGGAGTCCCCATGCCCATTCCCCTACCCACCTGTGGTGTGGGGCAGGTTCCCTCTGTTTAACTTTCTCAAGACAAGGAATATTAATTTTCCGTGAAGCTTTCTGTTTTACATCATCCATGGGATTTCATATTGAAAGATTGTTTATCTGTGCAGCCATGCTTATTTTCCAGTTGCCCAAATTAAGACACTCTATAAAGAAATGTTCGTTTATTAGCAACTAGTGTTTGACAGTTTATTTCATGTAAGCCTCCAGCTTTCCTTGGCAAGTTGATTTGCATAATGTGTTATTATGTCTAAATGGAAAACTAAATGCCTCCATGTGGTCTTTAAATGACAAGTGCTTGTCAGCTTCATGCAATATTCAGAAGTAATAGATCCAAATCACAACTGTGCTTGCTGTGATGTATAAGGAGAAAAGGAAACACAACCCCAAAAACTTGTTGCATATCCTTCCTTGACAAATTTACACTTTGGTGCGGAATTGTCAATTCAAGTTTTAATGTGTTAAACGTTTTAGTTCAACTGTGAAGGAATTTACTTAGTGTAGCTTTATTCTGTGCTTCTTTTGAGTAATTACAGTTCACACCACTTTTTTTTTTTTTTTTCCTGTTTATTTTCCCTCTCAAACAATGCAGTTCAGGGAATAATCTTAGAGTGGCAAGATATGCCCAAGAAATTCTGCCTTAATTACTTTTGCAACCATGAATGCTCTCTGGCAATGCTTATAATAGCTTTGGAATATCTGTTATGAAGTTCACATCTGGAATAGTCCTTGGATTTGAAAACTGCAGAGCTGTATTGAGTTTATGTTGCCTTAATGTGGGAAATGGGCATGTTTGTGTGTGGGTGAAGGCTGCTGCAGGCTTCAGAAATGAAAGCCCTGTGAGTCCAGTACTCAGTAGGAGTTGCTTCTGCACACTTTGCTTGTGTATTTGTGATGTGCTGCTTGTGGCCTTTCTGACTGCCTCCATCCCAAGCACACCTGGAAGGAGGAAGTGCCTTCTGCTGAAAAAAGGGAAATCCTGAATTCCTGGTGCTTGACGAGAAGGGAGTGTGGGATGGTGGGTCCCTGGGCTGGCTGTGCTGCAGCTGAACCACGGCACTCGTTACAGGCAGGATGGCTTGGAGCTTAGGTGAGGCCACATCCTCTTTGTGGTACTGTTGCTTATACCTCTCATGAAAGGTTAAAAGGTACACAGTGTTTCACATTTGAGATTAATTTTTAACATTCAAGATGGATGGATATCTTGTTTCCTGCTCATTGAGCTGCAGAAGTTATTTTCTGTTGCTGCTTTTGACATTGTAAAGGCTTTTAAAGGCAGCATCAATTGATTGCAATGGCTTGGAGCTTGATGTTCGGTCACCAAAGTTTGGCTTTTCTTTTTCTTTCTTTTTGTTTTGTTTTGTAACAAAAACCCAGATTAACAATATGGAGAAAAGAGAACAAGGTGAGAAGGAAATTTTTGTCTGGGATAAACCTGCCTGGTGCACTTAGAGTTATCACCAGTCCAAGCCTCTGCAGAGTGTTGGCATATTTAATTTTTTACTTCCAACTGCACTTTTTGTTTGCTTGGCATTATAGGAGAAGGAGCTAAGCAGAAGTAGTTAGAGGACAGGGACACAGAGGAGAGAAGTATGTGATATATTGTCACATGAGGCAGGAGAGTGGCTAGGGCTTGTGTCACCCCTTGGGTTGTGGCAGGGCTGGGGCATTCCCAGCACTTCCCTTGCTGGGGACAGGCAGATGGGTGGGTTATTGGGTGCTTTTGCCAGCAGGAAACACTTTGAGTGTGCTCAGATATTTTGAATAGCGTGTATGTCAGCCATAAAAAGCTTGGGATTAGCTGGCAGATAGGTTACAACTGGCCCAAAAGAGCTCTGTTTCCATGGAGAGGTATTTCTACTGAAGGATTTAATGTCTGTGATGGCCGTGCAAACAGCATCCTATGTCACAGCTGCAAGAGGTGCCCTGCATGTGCTCTGACATGCAGCAAGGTGCATGCTCCACATCCTGCTGCTCTTTCACATCTTTGGCTCAAAATAAAACCCGCCCTGTGCTTTTCTGTAGCTTCATTTTTGCGTCCTTTGAGCAGAATTTTTGTAAGTAGAGCAAGAGTTATCTCCTTGTATCTGTGCAGAGGGATGTATAAAGGTGAATTGCTGTGTATAGAGGTGTGAGGTTAAACTTGCTAGTGCCAGGAAGTAACAAAGGGCAAAGCTTTCTGTTGCCTTCCTGCACAGCTTACTCTTGTCAACAGTTCAGGTGAAATTGTCAGAAGGAGACGGCAATCAGGCTGGATCCCAAGGCAAAGTGTCCAACAGAGCGAACTTTTGAAAGTGCCACAACTGATTTTAAAGCTATTAAAAGCCAAGGCAGCTCTTAAAAAATCCTCACCTTTCTCAGGGTAGCCTTAATTATGTATGTAAAATTGTCAATGAAGAATGCAGCATTTAAGGAACTCATGTTGAGTTTCAGTATTTAGTCCGGCGATATTAAAATGAAACAGGACCAACTTTGCAGGGGGCAATTATAACACATTACGGTGTGAATCGCACACTGTGATTAAACTCATAGGAGGTACTCAGCATCATCATTTGCTTTGAAAGGGGCACTGATTACCATTTGTGCTATGCATTTTGGTAATCAGAAATCATTATGGAAAGTATTACATCAACTAAACAAATACCCCCTTAGCAGCATGAAATATACAGATTTTTAATTTTTAAAAAAAAAAAAAAATGAAAGAAAAAGAAAAAAGAGCAAAAAACCATAGCTAGCCTTATGCATGTAAATACACGTGTTTTTTTTTCTTCACAGCCCCTACACTTGCTCAGCAGGCTGGATCTGCACACCATCAAGCTGAAGCAGGACCATGTGCTGCCAAATGAATGATTTGAAGTTAAAACACCTCTTGGGGCTGGATTTTTCTTTCACGTCTTAACTTCAGACCAGTTGCAATTACATTATAAACTATCAATTACTTGTGATTTATAAAAATAGCCTTGTCAGAGAATTAAACTAGCAAGAGGTGTTAACATTTGCTTTAGAAGTCCTGAGTTATTTCTATTAAAAGGCTTTCCTTAGGATTTAAGATAGAGGAGTCTTAAGGTTCTTACTGTCATAAAATACCTAAAGGCCTGTGTTGCGAAGGCACTATATTTTTCTGGCATATTTTGACACCTAAATCTACTAATATTGTCAGGGATTTGGAAGTGAGCCTTTGTATCAGGGCGTTAAGCACTTTTATTAAAGCATTTTTGCTACTGATTTCTGAGGGCATTCCACCTGGGCATGCTGTGCTGCTCCTGACCTGCCACACACCCACATGGGCACTGCAGCAGCATGGGGCAATGGTGGGTGCCAGGAGATGCCATTGCTCACAGCAAAACTTTGTAGCAATCCAATAGAAAACAAATAGCTGCTCACTCAGGGCTTGCTTTCTGTTTTTCTATGATAGAATGCAATCTGGAGAAAGTGTAATGTTAATCCCATAACATTTCTGGCAGTTGAGCACTCCGTGATTGCTTTAGAGATGCAAACTCATCTTCACTGTATCTTGATGATCTTTCCTCCTTTTCATCCTGCCGTACCATTTTGATTGCTCAACATAAGGTCTAATGTCAAGTAATAATAAAGCAATTACAAGAAATACAATTCATTTTAAACTGCATTAAGGAAGAACTAAATTAAGGCACATAATTAACAACAACAACAAAAAAAGATACATTCAGGATAAAATGTTTTAACCCCTATATTTCTTCCAGTACTAACTGCTGTGGTGTAAACTCAAAAATGGAAAAAATATAGATTATACACACATACACTGTAGGGCTTGTGGTGATTTATGCAGGGAAATTCATAGATCTTTTATGCATGATTCTCTCTATGTGGTAGTATACTCAGTTTAAACTGTCCTGCTAATTTATTTTTTTTTTCTTGTCCATCCGGCCCAATTATTAGTGAATTGTACTGAAGGTGGCTCCAGTAAAAAACATGAAACAGCTCAATATTTCAAGTTGCCAGTGTTTCTCTCATATTTGTTCTTTTTAATTAGAGAGCATACCAAGTTCCAACCACAGAACCCAGTCATTTATTAAGTGATAGAGAAGCAGCAGTATTTTATTGACTAATTCCCCAGGCTTTTATTATGTTTCCTAGCAAAATGTGATTTATAGGAAAGTTAATAAAGGTATCTTTACCTGCTGCACCTGGAGACAGGACATCTACAGGAGGAAGACATTTAGACTAATAAGTGAAATCACAAATCTGGGAGATGAAATTGGATTTTATTTCTGGGAGTGTCAGAGAATTGATGAAGGCTCGAGTGTTTAACATCTCCATTCTTTGCTGGTTCTGCCTATGGAATCAAAGTGATAGTTACCCTGGATTTTCAGAAAAGGTATGCTGACTGATTATACATTACTTACGAGTTTTTAGTGATTGAATGCTGAAAAGCATCATTAAAGTGCTGTTTCTCCTATATTACTTTCCATTTCCCTCTCACAAATGGTTGACATAATTATTTTCATTTACCTCATTCTTGAATTGAAAGTAAACTCTTCAAAGCAGTGTTCTGCTTGGATTGATTCTGACACACATTTCTTGCTTTGTTTCCTTTTCATGCCACTCCTGCAGTGTCCCATGCATGAGTGCAGCACTGGGGTTACAGGGCTGGGACCTGAGATCGGTGTTTGCTGTGTGCCCTACAGGCAGCCCCAACCACAGTCAGAGTACAACAGGATTGGACAAATGCAATTTGAAATAAATACATAGATTCTGATTCTTAATAAGGTTAGGCATGCAATTGTGTGATGACTAATTTGTGTGCCTAATTACCATGATTGTATGTGCAAATCGAGTAATTATCTAAGTAAATAACCATAATCAGTTATTTTCATGGGTAATTATTCAATTTTAAGTACAATGGCAATAATTGGGTGTGCAAATTAAGCATGCAATTGTGCATGCATATTCAACACACACTTGTGTGTCTAATCTTTTCATACACTCTGCCTGCTTCTGATGCTTTTTCTCAATTTCTGTTCGATTTGTGGTGCAGTGGTACTGGGATGCTGCTGGGACGAGGGTTTCGGAGTGCTCAGTGATCAGTATTCATGCACGTGGCCCACTCTCCTGAAGGAAGGCTTTGCAGGTGTGCATTTTGCTACTTGGGCAAGGAAAACTGAGAGAGATTGAATAAATACATTGCATTTTGTTTGACATATACAAATATGTAATTTTGTAAACTATGATGAACTTTTCACATATTTGTGCTTCTATATACACAACTAACTTGTTTTTCTAAATGCTAATAACAATGTCTTTGTTTTCATGCTGTACAGAATGGGAGGAAATGTCCATAAGCTGTCGCGGAAGGGGAACATGCTGTACCAGCCCACCCACCACACAAGTCTGATTTACAAAAGCACTTCATCACTGACCTAATTTGGGTCCATTTAAGGTATGTAGATAGAAATCCTGTTGACCTAATTACAAATAAAGTTTATCACTGCCAGGTGCTTTTAAATACGTCACTCTATTAATAGAATCATTAAGATTGGAAAAGACCCCTAAGATCATCTAGTCTAACTGTCTGCCTATCACCAATATTGCCCACTAAATCATTTCCCTAAGTACCACATCTAACATTTCCATAAACATCTCCAGGGCTGGTGACTCCACCACTTCCCTGGACAGCCCATTCCAGCGCCTGACCTCTCTTTCTGAGAATAAACTCTTCCTAAAATCCAATTTGAACCTCCTCTGGTGCAACTTGAGGCCATTCCTCTTGTCCTATCTCTGTTACGTGGGAGAAGAGGCTGACCGCCACCTTGCCACAATCACCTTTCAGGTAGCTGTAGAAGGTAATAAGATCTCCCATGAGTTTTCTCCAGACTAAACAATCCCAGTTCCCCCAGCTATTCCCCATAAGACTTATGATCCAGTCCCCTCACCAGCTTTGTTGCCTTCCTCTGAGCATGCTTCAGGGCCTCAATGTCTTTCTTACAGTGAGGATCACAAAACAGAATGCAGTACTTGAGGTGTGGCCTCACAAGAGCTGAGTGCAGGGGAATGATCACCTCCCTGTTCCTGCCGGCAACACTCTACTGATACAAATCTTTTTGGCTACCTGAGGGCACTGCAAGCCAGTAATGCCAGATTCTTTTCCTCTGTACAGCTTTCCAGACACTCTGCCTCAAGCCTGTAACTTTTCATGAGGTTTTTGTGACCAGAGTGAATGACTCAGCACTTGGTCTTGTTGAACTTTATCCCATTGGCCTCAGCCCATTGATCCAGCTTGTCCAGATCCCTCTGTAGGGCATTCCTACCCTCAGGCAGATCGACGCTTCCTCCCAACTTTGTGTCATTTGCCAGCTTACTTAGAGTGCACTCAATTCCCCCATCCAAATCATCCTAATCAATAAAGATATTAAGCAGGATGGACCCCAATACCAACCCCTGAGGAACATCACTTCTTCTATCCTAATAATATGCCCATACATTCAGGTGTTATCCTTAGACATATATACACAGATCCTTCTGGAGTCAGGAGCCAAAAGCTGTTGCTGATGGCACAGCACAGCCCCTGGCAGCAGACCTGGTCATTTTGGTGCTACTGCAGTTCAGGTCTGTTCCAGGTGATGCTGCTGTTCTGGCTCTTGTGGGGTGGTCTGTGGTTGGGATGCGCTGTGTGACTCAACCCAGCAGGCAGCAGCTGCTCTGACACCTTGGCTACAGCACTCTGTGTTGTCTAAAGAGCTGCTCTTGATCAATACCTCTACTCCCCATCTCTGTGAGCAGCGGGGAGGGAGAGGGAATAATCTACCTCAGAAAGTGTCTCACTGCTCTGCTTAGCTGAGGGATTTAATTTCCACTGTTTGTCTCCTGTGTCTCTTTCTGTTCTTGATAGATTTCCCCAGCCTCACTGATGCTAATCTCATTGTCCACGAATCAGCAAAGGGTAATTAGCCTCTGTGATAATGATCTATCTGTCACAAGATCATGCCCTCTCATCACACACCTTCTCAGATGTTGTCTAACCCAGCACAGGAATATGGAGCACAGCCATGCACAGTGGTGAGCAGCAGCTGCTGTTCTCTGCTCAGTGGGTCTGGGCTGCCTTCACTGTTGAGACAGGGAGAGTTCCTGATAGCCAGAACCTGGCGAGAGCAGAAAAGGAAACCAAATAGTACTTTGTGGCTAAAAACATGACAGTAACAACAAGAAAAAAGCCATCTTGTTTTGATATAACTGTAGAAAGGTGTCTGATTATTTTTTTTCTTTATTTGTTAGGTATGCTATGAAATTACTTCTCACAGCATGGCATGTCTTCTGCTTTTGATCTTTCTATTCTTTTAACATAAGAAGACATCTTGTTTTCATTGAAATGAAAGTTCTTGTTCAGGAGCAAAGCATTTCTCCTGGCCGTTTCATTTCATAGGTAGTATTTAAATTTTAGGTTTGGAAGCACTGTGAATAGAAAAGATGTCTGCAAAAGCAGATAGTCATATACAAGTAAACAAACTAGTTTGCACCTCCCAAGCTCTTTGCTCTCTAGAACGGAGGCAGAGGTGCCCAAGTGTTCCTTCAAATGCCTTCTTTATCCACCAGATCAGCCTGGCCTCCTACATGCAGTGAGAACTCACACACATCAGAAAGGGGCATGCTCAGTCCTTTATTTCATGGCACTGAAAAGCTGAAGAATCCATTCTTTGTGAAGTACTGGAAACTTTCTATTAAAAATTCAATTATACCATCACAAGAGGGCTTTAAATTGCTCGTATCCCACCCATAACATACCTACTTTTGAATATACATAGACATACAATGACTTTGAACTACAATATCTGGGAGAATATAGTTTTCCAGATATCTATAAATGAGGATGATTGTGCTGGACTTCTATGCAGTAAAATGGGCACTGAAGTTGAAGTGGGGAGAGAAATCACTAATTATAAACAAAAAACATTGGATGTTGTCATTTTGCAATTCTGCTGACTTCACAGAGCTGCAGCTGCCGTATGGAAAGTCTTACAGAACCATTCTTTGTGTCAAAACAATTCTACTTACGTAGCCTATATTTTCTGTATTTCCTTATTCTGTGTCACTAGAAGCATTTGCATTAAAAAAAGTATCTTTGTTTCTTAAGAGTTCATCTGTTCTGCTGCTTAGCGTGCAGTGCTGAGAAAACAGAGATCGGCAGGAACAACAAAAGCCATTTCCCCAGGTTAAGAAGTCTATTGCCATAACAAACAGGAGCAACACAAGATTGCACCTGACCTGCTGCCCTGCCTTCTCCTTTCCCAGAGAGATTCAGTCAAAGATATTGCTCAAGTCTGACAGCATGTGACCTTGGGGTACTCTGGAGAATTCAGGACAGGTTGGAATTCCATGTAATTTCTTTGGAGTTAAAGTGTTACTGCAGTCATTCATAAAAACCTTCCATTTGAAGGGATATTGATCTCCCGTAATGGCAGAATAAATAGCTAAGCAGGAATCCTAAGCAAGCCAGCTTTAATGTTATTCTTTTTAGCAATATGTGCAGACACTGTAATTTTATGCACATTCAGGAGCCTTTTCTAAATGACCTTAGTGTGGGGAGGCTGGACCACAACTGTCACACAGCAATTTGGGGATGCTACTGAGTATAACTGTGCTGCACAAAAATATGATGTGTTGCTGCTATTTCTGCAGTGGCAACGCTCCCCCAAAATTCAGTATCGTCATCCCTGATTCAGCATCTCCAGGTGTCAGTGCCTGCCCCACTGCACTGCTATGCTAACAGATAGCAGTGCTGCAGCCTGCAGCCAGTGCTGCCTGCAAGCTCCCTGCTGCCTCGTGCCATGGGGTTTCTGGTGCAGTGTAGGGCTTGGTGTGGTGGGAATAGCAGGGAATGCTATGGACATCTGTGCCTGAGAACAGTCTACAGTAATTTTTGAGTGCTTATCTGCTAATGAGCAGATGCTTGCAATGCAATTGGTTTTGTAGGCAAGGAAAGGGCAGGTGTCTTCCTCCTTGTGTTTCTTCATGGCTTAACCAAAAGGAAGCAGAAACCCTTGCTGTGGAAGCATGGATGTTGCTCCACCAATTTTTATTCAGAAAAAAACCCAAATCCTTTGTGAAGAGGTGACAACAATGTTAATTCAGTAAAAGGTATTTTTAAATGTTTCTCTGTGAGAGGCAGCTAAAACCACAGCCAGTCGCGTGTCTTGGAAATTGCTACTAATCAAATTGTGCCCATTTTCCCCAGCAAAATGCTTTCTGTCCTGCTGTTTGTCACGTCTTGTTACTTCTGATTATACTGTTTGAGACTTATGCCTTGACTTAAATAGAACAGCACTATTATTGCAGCAAAGCTGTTACTTGTTTCTTTAAGGCCACTTTTAGGCATCCACTGGTGGAAGTTCATCCTTTTGTTTGTACAGTGCTCAGTTCAGCTGATGTGGTATTGAAATGTGAATTGTAAAGGAGCCAGGCACCTTGTTTCATACAAAGCCTTCCCCTGTTCTCCCTGCAATGACAAGGTTGCTGGTAAATGGGAACTTGCTTACAAAGGTGTCTGGGACAGCAGTGAGCAGTGTGACCATAAGGAGAACAGCACTAAGCCTATCATTCCACTTATTTACAGTGAGTTTCTATTTGAATTTCAAGCATGTTTAAATTGTTACACTATCAGCAGGTCGCTGTGCTCCCTAATTTATTTTTATTTTTATTTTTATTTTTATTTTTATTTTTATTTTTATTTTATTTTTATTTTTATTTTGTACGAGACTTCTCTGTTTGCAATGGTTGTATTTCACATATGATGAACTCCAAGGAAGAACTTTACCATGCCAGAGTACTGGAATAGGCTGTCCAGAGAGGTTGTGGAGTCTCCTGCTCTGAAGATATTTAAGACCCACCTGGACACTTTTCTGTGTAACCTGCTTTAGCATTGGACTAGATGATCTCCAGAGTCCCTTCCAGCCCCTATGTTTCTGTGATTCTGTGATATCTGTGCACTTCTACATGCGTAGGATGAATGAGAGCTCTGGAACAGGGCTGTAGTTCACCAGGAGATGAGACAAGGCTGAGATGAGAACAGATAAAATAGTAAGAGCAATGCTTGTAATGAGTTAAAATAGTAAACTGGAAGACTGTGAACTTGTTTGCTTGTGCTTATGCTACAGTCTCTGAAACCACTCAAGACATACGAAATGTGAAGCAATATGAAAGAAATCTGTCTTTTTTGGTTCATCCCCAAAATTATAATTTCGTGAGAGAGTAGAATTATTTTAATTTGTTTATGTTGTGAAGAGCTTAAAATATAATGGAAATGGGATTTTCTTTAATTGCCAGGAGTGCATTAGCAACTGCTAGTGTGATGCCTGGTAATGCACATAGAGGATCAGGGGGAAAAATCCCAACCTTCAGCTTGGGGAGATCCTGAGGTAGCTGCCAGCGCTGCATGTGTGCTGCCCATGGCAGCTCAGGACAGAACCCCTGCCCTGCTTCATACGGATCCTGCTTGCTTCCTTGGGATGCCTTAGGGAGCAGCCTGGCTCCTTGGCATGGCAGCTGGAGCATCCTCTTCTTGTTCTGTACCTGTAAAATAATTCAGGGCACCACCTGCAGAGAAGCACTGTACTGGGAAGGCAATGAGGAGACTCTCCATGGTTGAGTTCTGGTTCTCCATTGCTTGAGGGCAGGATTTGCCTCTGCATTTCTCTCTGCTATCATCTAGCTATAAAACACAGGAAATAATCTTTTCACAGGGATACAGGCAGCTCAATTAAAGTTTATGAAGCGTGATCTGAAATCTTTAGAACTAGAGCATTATGGATATGCAAAGCAGGACTTCAAGTTATTCATTACCGTTCATTATACTTTGCATCTATTTTTCTTTCTAGAACAGAGGCTTGATCAAGAAATATGTCTGACTTCCTAAGAATTAGCATGATTTTGAGGAGAAATGTGGTAATTGTTATTTGTACACTGTAGTCTCCCTAGCACATCATTTCATCCACATACCTAGAATAAGTTACATGGACTGAATGGTAGGATTCTGTGCTAGGATTTCTTTCTAGTTCCAAAAAAATTTGATTCTGATGCATACTTTTTCTATTGAAATATGCTTAAAGGTATTTTGTGATGTAACACCTATTTTTTTTTTGTTGACAGTGATTTGTTTGTGGTCACACAAAATATCTTCTAGCTTGGATCTGACAATGAACATTAAGGATTTGTTTACTAATGATTTAGAAAAGAAGATTTACGCTGCTTTAAAGGCAGCTAGAAAGACTCATTTGGTTGGATTATAGATAGTAAGAAAGAAATAAAACCCAAAGCCCAATATTTAATACATCAGTGTCACAAAAGAAAAAAGTAACTGACAAAACAGGATGCAATAACCATAGGACTACTGGTTGCCTGCATAAATGGTTGAGCTAAAAGAGTGGTAAACAGAGCCCACCTACCCATCCTTTGCTTTTCAGAAAGCCCAGAAATGGAAGCTTTGAATTTTGCCAGGTAAAATGTTTTCTGCTTACTTGCCCGCTCTTTCTCATCTCACTGATTTGAGTAGTCCTGCCAAGTTTCATGAAAACAGAATCCTTAACTGTCTCCAGATACTCTGCTGGATCACTGTAGCTCCATTATTTCAACAGAGCTATATAATTTTGCATTGGTGGAGCATTGGTCCTCTGTATTTATGCTCACCATTAAACCAGGAAATCCTTATCTAACATATCTGGTTGTGTAGCAGTTATGACATTATTAAGAGCAGGTGAAGCATCTCCAGCCTTCTGTAATCCCCAAATTGAATCTGAGCTTTCTGGTTCATAGTTTGTACAGACTGTAATGCTAATGTTCTTTTTCTAACTTGATTTGAGTCGCTATCACAGCCCTGAATCAGCTGTGGAGCCCCTGTAGCAATGAACAAGGTAAAGTACGTACTTTAACTAAAAATAACAAGGTGATAATTGTGACCTTTCTTTCTGTATTTGTATGAAACAAAATGCATTAGCAGTGAATAGCATCTTGCTGTGGAACTCTAAGAATTGACATAAAGCATGTTTTGTTGGAGTTGTCACAGTAAGAACCGGGATCATGACAACCTACGTGATAGCACAGCAGAAGCAGTAGAAGAGTTCAAGATTCTGCCTCAAAAACTTGCTGACGTTTTCCTGAGATAAAATAACATCTATGGCTTGAAAAAAACATTTCAATCTTCTTCTGTCTCACATCAATAAGTCCTCGTAATGAATGAGTAGCTGCTATTTTAATTGAAACATCAGACATTTACAGAATTGGAGGACTGTGTTTATAATTACGTTACAAGCACATTTTTTCAACCATTTTTTCTTAGATTTTGCATCTAGAGATGCCACACAAAGGAACTGCTAAAGGCACATTGGTTGTAGGCTTAGTGCTGCCTCTTCAGCTTTCTGGCTTTTGAGCTGGGATTTAATCACAAAGCTCCAGCTGAACTTTGTGGGCTATGTACTTAAAAGATGATCAGGCACCTTTAAATCACTTTAGCCCATGGGCCCAAAGAAGAGAAAAGTCAGATCGGGAGTGCATACAGATGCGCCAAAGCTTTTTCATCCACATGTGGGCAAACTTTTATGCTGAAGCTATATTAAATTGCTTAAGGCAAACAAAGCTACTTTGTTAGGTATACTTTTAGGTAGTCTTAAAGTTTATTTTCACTTGATGATGACATTTGCATTGGGAGTGAGGTACAGCAATACAAAGCCCACAAGGGCAGCATCAATAGAATAGATATTGAAAAGAGAAAAAAAAAACCCCATTCTTTTAAAGTCTTCTATACTTGTAAATGCGAGACCTACTCCAGCAATAAATGAAAGGGTCATGAGCAAATGTGCGAGAGAATGGTGAAATGACACAGGTCTGTGAAACACCATACTCGCTTCCCAAATTTGTTTGAAAAAGAAACAACAGAACACATTACAAAATAAAAATAAAAATAAAAATCCCAGGCAAACAGTACAGTCAAATTTGTTCTAGAGCAAGACCTCTCCCCTTCCTTTCCTCTGGAGTAGGGGGTTACAGGCACAATGGTGTAAGTCCACACCTGCTAGACTTCAAACTTGCAATCTGCAAGTGCTCCTCCGGAAGGTCTGCAAGGAATCTCAAGGACTAGGTGGTGTGCAGCCCACAAGGCAGGGACCATCTGTAGGACTGCCCATGTCCTGGGTAGAAAGAGTCTCTCACAAGGAAAAGGTTTCATGTTGTTACTGCCATATCCAAGTGGCATCTTATCATCCCTCAAGTCTAGATTGCTATGGATCAGGAGAGCTTAGAAAGGCCAAGGAGAGAACACAGCTAAACATGACTGGATTTCTTTATACCTTAGAGACTGTGTAATGCACAGCCAGGCATGAAGTGCAATTAAATACTGTAGAAATGCTTTCTTGGGGTGTTTGGGTTAGCGTGAAGTAACAATGTGTCTTAATTTCAGCTGGAATTAAATTGTTTTCTTCATGTGTCTGGTATGATGCTATGTTCCGGTTCTAGAAGAAAAACAATGTTGATAACACACTGATATTTATAGCTGCTGTTAAGCAGTGCTGTACAGACACAAGGCCTCTCACAGTGAAGGGCCCAAGGAGATGAAGGGGAACAGAATTAGGACAGGTGACTTAGACTGGCCAAAAGGATATTCCATACCATATGACATCAAGCAGAAGGAATTTTAAATTGAATGGAAGCTCATTTCACTCTCTTCCACTGCTCAAGGGGCATGCTGAGCATCAGCTGTTGGGTGGTGAGACATTGTTTGTGCATCACTTGTTACAGACAAGTATATATGTACATATACTTGACAGGATATATATATGTATACACATATACATAGTCATAATTAGTATCCTTTCCTTTTTCTCTATCTCAGCAAACAATTTTATCTCACAAGTTCTATGCTGTTTTCAGTTCTCTGCTCCATCCCATTATGAAGACAAGGAGTAAGGGAATGACTGTGTGGTTCTAAGACACCTGTGGGGTCTGCAAAGCGATGATAGCCTGGGGGCAGCAGAAGCCCCCACAGAGCTTGGCCATGTCCTCACATCACTCTTCATTGCATCAGCTACCTTTTCTCCCTGCAAAAAAACCTCCAGAAGTCAGCTGTGACATCTGCAGTTTTTCGATCTCCTGAGATGTGAGAGGGATCCTGGCTGAAGAACTTGCAGGTATGAGATAAGGCAGGCAGGTATGAGACAAGGCGGCCACCTCTGTTGATCCCTCATCCTCATGCATGGTAGTAAGGAAAAAAGCTATGAATTACACATTATGAATTTTGCTTTGGGTGTGGACTCACGAGAGTGAGGACCTCAGGTGCTTCCAGGCTGGAAGGGAAGAATGGGGCCAGATGCACATGAGGCAGTCAGAGCAGGCGAAGCTCTGTACACCCACAGCCTGCTGGTGAGCACTGGGTTTTGAAAATGGAGGAAGGTAAAGAGAATACTAATGCAGACAGGCCGTGGCTGTTGTACACATGGCCATGGTTGGTTCCTCCCTATATTCTCTCTAGCGAATCTTGCTTCTGGTTCAGTGTTTTCATAAACAATGGCATATTAATAACTACATAACCCACTGTCTTTTCTATCCCTGACCCACTTCCCAGAATCCCCACTCTTTTCCATCCCTTCATGCCCCTTCCTGCCACTATAAGAGATGAACAGAAGCAGGCTCTCCTCTGTTTCTGGCTCAAGTGACCTTCCCACAGCTGCCACTTTGAACCTACCTCACTGAGGGGGTTCGTGCTCTCTGCAGATCTAGAGGAGTGGGACTTGGCTTCAGCAGGCTTGCAAGTGCACCCTGTAGAGAGGAGCAGGGATAAATGGATGATTAACTGCAGCTATGGGACTGCAGTCAAAATGTCTGAAAAGCCTGTTTTTTAAACAACCTGATTGCATGTAGGAGTAATTTAAGTGACCTGCACTTCTTAGCTCTTTTTTCATATTTTGTGGTATGTGTCAGTGAACAGAACTTAATAATACTTCACCCATATGAACCTCTGTGATTGCATGCAGTTTCAGCAGAAAAACAAAATTAATTCTCTCACTTCACAGTAGTTTTTTGGATAATAAGCTGACCTTTTGTATTTATTTTGTACATAGAAAACACTACTAATTCATTAAGATAGGGATCTGCAGATAAATGTTTTAAGTGATACTGAAAACAACAAATTATGTTATTTATAGGGATTTGAAATTATAACTATTCGAGGCTGTGAGTGCACAAAATTCAAAACATACGAATAAAAATATCTGCGACAGAAGAGTCAAATCTTACAGATTTCTGAAATTTGCATAATATGAAAATCAACAACAGCAATGCTCATGAAGAAAGCAGATAATGTAAAATGGTATTGGTTCTTATTCTGATTGCAAATCAACCATTAAGTCACTATCAGTCTATTGCTTTAGTTTAAAAAACCATTATGTAGATGAAATATACTTGCTTTCAGGTAATTCTTTTAATGATTAATTTTGCTGGTACATCACCATGAGGTGTCACAGTATGATGATAACTAGTAAATATAATAAAACAGTAGCTACACATAACAAGTACTATTGGAAGTATATCAACACTATGTTTTCTATGAGAGACGCTGTTGAGGTTTGTCTAAAGATTCAATATCATTTTTAATTTTTACTATTAAATAATTGTTAAGCTTGAGAGAGAGAAATTTCTAGGAATGGGAGCTGCATTCATTGTCATAATCAACTCCAAGCGCTCATCATTGACTGCTCTGGGATATTTTGGCTCTCAGGGCAGTGTTTGCACCATTACCTCAGTTATGCTAACGTTTGCACCATTACTTCAGTTGTTGGAATTCTCTGGTACACTCTTTCTATGAGTAAAGGTCTAGATACACTGAAACACAGCACATTTATAAAGCAGATGAAGAAACTAGTCGGGAGGCTTGCTGACAGCAAATTTCGTTTAGCTAGTTTTACTATAAGCAATTTACTCTACATGTGCATTTCTGCATTCAAATTGTTCTTTATTAAGATCCTTCCCTAATAATATAAAAATGTGTTTATAAAGCCTGTAAGTGGTTTCTGTAATAAGATTTTTAATGAGTTGGAATATTAAATTAAGTTTTGTAGAAATGCTTGAGGTGTTGTTATAACTAACTTACAAACTGTACACCATTAACTTTATCATATAGAGTAATTTTGTTTTCCATTCAAGCAATATACAGCTCCAAAGTACTAACTGTCAGATACTTTGCACTGCAAATGGAATTTTTGCTGACTATTTAGCAATAATGTCTGTGGTTATGACATCTGAGCCCTGCTGGGAGAACAATTCAGCTGGTTGGTCAGCCCAGGAGTGGGCTGTGTTGTCAGGTCCTGTGCTTCTTGCTGGGTGGCACAAAGCAGAGCACACCAGCAGCACCACAGGCTGCTTAGCTGGCACTTGACTGAGACTGGCTGGCTCTCTGGGGTTTACATTCTCTCCCCTTTGCTTGCATCTGGGTTTCCTTAAAAGTAAGAAAATGTGCAGAGATCCCCAAATATTTATTGTCTCAATGGACAGTGCGCAGCAGACGAAGCATAGCTAACCTTAAGCTGCTCATGTGTAAATAAAAGTGATTAATGTGATTGCAGAACAAGCAGCAAACTCATTCTTTCAGTTGTGTTTTTGCACTCTATAGTTAATACAAAATCATCTAACATAAGATGTATAACTTAGACTATGGCTCTTCCTTACTCCCACCTTTTTAAAAACTTCTACTGGAGTTTTGAAAGTACAGGGAACTCATGCTCTTAACATTTGGAAAGGCAGAGAAATTGCCACCTTGGGATCTTCCAGAACAACTGATTTTTTCTTATGAGTTGCTGCCCTCTTTGCTCCTGGCAAAAATGCTGTGCACTGATGCAGATGGTGGTGTAACTAGTAACTAGGACCTGTATAAGTCTTATCATCCAGCCAAATGTGCCTCTGCCATAATGGGCAATATTTTTCATAACCTGGTAGATGACAGAAAGGGTTGTGCAACTCTTCACTGTTTGGACAAGAGGCTGACAGGCAGCTGAGGAGTGAAACAGTGCATCACACCTCATTTGGATGGCAGGAGTTGCCTAAAACAGATGATGTGGCTACTTTTCCTAAAGGTCTTTAATCTCATTTGTAAATCTGCAGATGCTTTTTGTTTCTTATTCACATTTTACTTCACTTTATATACTCTTCATTTACCTTCTCACTTCTTATTCTTCTGACTTATTCAAGGTTTGTCATATCAAGTGGCAGGTCAGTGAAAAAGCTCCCACTGAGTTGGAAGAAAATGTGTTTTGTCATTATTTTGATTTTGACTTTGAGAAGTTTGAGCTGGTATAAGACAAGCTCTGCTCTTCCAAACCCTGGTGATGTGACAGTGGGCCAGTCACAACAGCTTATCCTGTTTCAACTCCTTCATCTACAAAAAGACGGTAAGGATATGCACCTCTGCCCAGTTCTAGGAGAAGAAAGAACAGCATTATAAATAAAACCAAAGCATTACTATGATCTATAGCGTAGATTTAGCATCCAGCATTAGTTGAAGTTTCTAACCCCAGGGAAGCATGGAGCTGCTGGCCATGTAAGCTGGAAAGTGAAAAGCTATCTGTCACTCTGGCAAATTGTGCATCCCAAGTGGATGTAGAAGAGATAGCAATGGATAGAAAAGGCACTACATGCCATAGCAATGGCAGTGACTTTCAAGCAGAATTTGGTTATACTGTTATTACTGCTTGCTTTAAATTAAAATACATTAAATGCTGCCAGTAAACTGAGAGCTGGAAGCATTGAGAAACACAGAGCTGCTGCTGAACATTCTGCAAGGCTAACTGCAGTTATTGAGGCACTTACCATTGCAGCAAATGGACTGCAACACCCATTTTAAGATATCGTGACAGTGCTATTAAGCTGAGGCGCATCTCAGATGTGCTGCTTCTCCTCATGAGATTGATGGGGATTCTGCTGTGCTTGCCACACTCCAGTGCAGAGCACTGCAGGGCATTCTGCATGTTGAGAAAGGTCAAAACAAGATTACATCAGCCTCTGAACCTAAAAACTCTGAACTCTTTGCTACCTATTAGGATGAACGAAGAAAAGCTGTGTTTTGATGTGTGACATCCCAAAGAATTGCTTGAGGCAGACGAGAAAGTTACTGCTACTTAAAGGCGGGAGTGCTGTCTGTAAGCAGGATCTCTCAAAGCACGGAGCACAACCTGCTCCAACAAGCTGCCTTCTAAACAGGAGCTAACCACACTGAATTGGCAGTAGATTTGGTAATGAGGTGCTCATCTCTACAGTCATTAAAATATTTCCATCTTTTGGTTAAAGAAAAGTCCATTGTTCATTGTAAGATATTACAGTAATAAATGGCGTTTAAAGAAATGGAACATGGCCCAGTGTATGCTACCGGTAAATGTTACCTCGTACAATTCATAACCTGTAACTTGCTTTGTTGCAGCTTGTGGAGGAGTATGAGAACTGCTTTTGGCAGAACATCGAAATAAACCAGCGCAGCTGGGAAGAGGCTGCCCCTGCCACAAGCCTGCACTGTGCCCAGTTGTGCAGCTTCAGCTCACTAATTCAAAGATGGGTTATATAAGCTCTTGACCTGTGCTCATTTGTAAATATTACAACTTGCTTCAAGTCATTAACTGCCTGCTTGACTTCAAAAATATTTTTTCTTGCTTTGTTCTTTTTTTTCCCCTTGTATTAAGATGGTATTCTAGACGCTGGCTTCTAATATCCTGGCTGTTATGTTATCGGCATTTATATTTAAAAAAAAAAAAGCAGAAAAAAGCAAAATATTTTATCTATTTACTCACGTCTTCACCCATGCATGCTCATTATGATAACTCTGATACAGTACTTCTGTAAGCAGTAATTTTCTTTTTATACCACATTAAATGAAGGGTGCCCAGAGAAAATGAAAGATGACTTGCGCTGATCTGGGAGAGCAAGGTGGTACACAATGAGCCTGGGACCAATCCTCTTAATGTCATGCTGATATTGATGATATACTTAAGTACTGCTTCTCTCTTTATAAGGATGTAGACTGGAGAAAGACAGTAAGGTGAAAGATGGCCATGGAGTGTGACTCAGGGGATAAGCATGTAACTAAAAGCTTGCTATATCTCAGCTATGGTCAGCATTGTGACTGCTAGGAATTTCTCCTGGCAGTTCTACCAGGCTGTGAAAGCCAAATATATGTAAAGTTACTATTCCTCTGCTTTTCCTCTCACCTGAACAGAAGTACCATTGTGTAAATGTAACAGTTTCACAAAGGGGCTTCTGATTCTCTTCTTCTTGCTCTTTTCAGGAATGTTATTTTCTAGATTTTGTTAAAATCTTAGTGAAGGATGAATTAATACAGTATAAAATGTTTTTCAATTTAAGTCACAATTAGAATTTCTGCTGGTCCAACTGGTTTTGAGGTAAGTAAAAACCTCGGCATACAACCTGTTTGCCTCATCTCCAAACTGTTTACTCTTGTGACGTTTAATAAGGGTCCTATGTATCCAGAATTAAGAAGCCACATTCTGCAGCAAGTTCTGTGTGCCTGAAATGCACCATTCAGGCAACATTTTCAGCTTAATTAAAATCTGAATGCTTTTATTAACAAGCTATGACAACTGCAAACTTAGAGAACAAAGCAGAAGATAACTCTTTTTCAGCTGTTTCCTTTTTGTGTCTTCTGCTAATGCAGGTTGCCCAAAGGCGTCTCTTCCATGCAGAGCCCAGCATCACTACTATATAAACTGTGCTACTCATCTTTCAAAAGCTGGAAACAGGTGCTCCAAAAGGGCTCCAGTAACCTGGATTATTACAGCTGTTGAGATGTAATGCTGTGATTTTAGTCACCATTCCTGCAAACTCTCTTAACAGAAGCCATTTTACAATGAAGTATGTTGTTGAAGCCAAATATTAATTTACAAAATCCAAAATTGACAATAGTAAATACAGAAATAAAACTGCACTTATCCTAAATTAAATGCAAAAGCTTGTCCTTCTTATTCTTGCTTCTCTATATTCTGCTGACAAGCTGTGGGTGGCTACCTAATCCATACTGCAAGGAAATGTGCTCCCTGAGTTCCCAGGCTGTATGACAAAAGAACCAATGACTGGGAGACTGGCCTGCTGGCTTCCCTTCTTCCCACTTCCCCGTCTTGTGGATTAATCTGTGGGTTGCTCGTAAACAATCATTTGCCCTTATACTTTGTCTTATCCGTTATTGACTCCTAACTCTTTTAGGAGGTAATTTCAAAGTTTCCCTTGTGGATGATCCAGTGTCCTTACTTTTTGGGAGATGCTATTTCCCTTCAGTGGACTTGGTGTCAAAATCCCTTCTGTCTAATGCGACTACTGAAATCGTCAACCACTAAGAAGTGAAATACTTCCTTTGGAAGATGATGTCCAAATCTGCATTTAATCTATAAATGTGTCATACTTCATACAAGCCTGTAATTGGATAGATACTTGTGGCTTATTATTAAATCCTCATAGACGCTGTATATGATGGTATATGGGAACTGTTGATCACGGCCTGAACCTCTGATTGACCACCTGAGGCAAGCAATGAGTCAGCTGTGGGAGCACAGGTGAAGGTAATTCACCTGGGCTACTGGGAAGGGTGGAGCCTGGCTGCACCTCTCCTAGATGCATTTAAGAGCTGACTATTACTGGGGAAGGGTCTCTTTTTGGAGATCGTTCTTTGTGGAGTTTATTGTGAGTCTACAACATTGGTGGGTGTTTTTCATTTATTATCTTTCCACCATGATAATCCTGCCTATCTGTATGCCTATTGATTGTCCGGATGGTAATGAACTATTTGAGGATGATAATAAGTTTGGGTTGGTAGACTCCCCATTGTATCTTTTACAGGTACTCTGACAGTCGCTAAACAATTGATAACAATCCTAATACGTATATACTTAGGCTGACTGTTCAGCTTGAGTTTAGTAAGGGAGCTTGCACTTCTCAGACAGCTCATGTGTCAGGTTGTCCCTACGTTCAGCAATGAAACAATTTTAGAAGTATTTTTCTGACCAAAATGGTTGGGAATGCCGAGAACACCACCACAGAGGAAGGAGACTGTAGCCAATCTGAATCTAGGCTTTCTTGACTATTTGGGGGATTTTAAATATAACTTTTTAATTTTCCATGAAATAGGAGTTTTAATTAATTTCTACATGGAGTATTTTGTTGTTGGAGATATTGAATTCAAAGGCATGGTTGTCCTGTTAACGAAGAATCCCACTGTCACTATGACAACTCTCAAGGTACTGCAGTGGTGAGAATAGAACCCTGAGCCTCTTCCCCTGCTACCATGCTACTCTATGACCTGAAATGAATCAGTATGTCCAAAAATAAAAAAAATTACAATGATTACTACACGTATAATGGATTTTATGAAGGACTTATGAGAATTTTTACTGGTACCACATTTGTGATCTTTGGGTGAAAGCTAATGCTCAAGTACATTTGCTTGAAGAAAAATAAGGCCTCCTAACATATGAATGCTGTTAACTTGTTAATTCTGGTGAACTGTTACGAGGAAAATAGAGTGAAAATGACTGAAAGGGGAGCATGTAGAAGAGTACGGGTATTACTCTTGCAATTCTTGTTGGCTTTAAAGCTTTGCTACTGTAAAGCCGCACTATTAATGCATTGTCCAACTGAGTGTGGTCTTAACACAGCGCTGCATAGGGTGTCATATCTAATTCTGAAAGTGACAGTGTGAGGAAGCATGCTATGGGTAAGGAGTAAGCTAAAGAGCTGGGTGTTGTAATAGCCCTTTATTCTACAGTTTGCCAGTAATGAAAATATGCAGTCTCTGAACAAGAATGTGCTTCATGCTGAAACTTTCCCTTTTCAGCTGAGCATGTAAGTCTGCTGTTTCTCTAGTGCTAAGAATATGCCTTTAGCTTTGTTAGATAATTAAAAGCTAGAGATTTAAGGCTTAGGTCTGGTGGTCTCTAAGCTTTAAGCCTGAAGATTGCTGCAACATTTTGAGATGTGAATACAGCTAAGAACAAAAACAAATGCAGGCAATTGGTGTCTGGAAAGAAATAACAATTCCCAGAGCCAAGAAGGAAGTTGAGAGATATGTAAACAGAGTCTCTACAGTTCTTAGGATCGTGTTTGTGTAGAGCCCTGTTTTGTACAGCAGTGCGAGTCTGTAATGGGAGGGAGCTACATTGCCTCAGGTTGGGTTGGAGCTGTGAGATACTTCGCGCCTCTGAATGTGCTGCTCATCCGTGAGTGAGGTCAGCAGCCTTGCCTCCTTCCCCAGCCAGCGAGCTCACATGCCCCAAAGCCAAGGCTTAACTCTGCCTGCTCCTGTGCAAAAGCTGGAGAAATGCTACTATCCCTGCACTCAAGTCCCCCTGAAAACCTGCGTCAGGAGCACAGCATACTAATGTTTTGATTGCTTATCATATGACAGCATTTTCTTAGACACTCGGTGCTTATAATGGCTGTAAATTTTGCCCTTTTAATATCATTTTTTACATCTACTATGTCACCACATCAGGCAGCAAGCATTACATCAGACTGATATCTGAAATGAAAAATAAGTAAATGCTATTGACATGTAAATTTGCCATAAAGAAGATTGCTACAATCTAAATCTTGAAGACACTGGACTATACAACTGGTTGTATTTGTTGAAGTTGCTGCTATTCATGAATGAAGTTGAGATGAGCGGTGGTGGTTATTCACAAAATGCAAATATCTTCTTTAAGGGTTTAGATATTGCAAAAAGTTAATGATATATTAAGTCACAAGTGGGCAGAAATTTTCTGAGGTTTACCAGCAGACAGTTAATAATGCAATGTGACAGGCTGCTCTTGTTCTCCAGCTACATCAGCAGTCCTAAATGACAGCAGGCTACACAGAAGATTACTCTCAAAATTATAAAGTACTTTAGTTATTGGAAAGTCAAATGCAAGGGCTGTTTTAGTTAGTTTGTTTTTTAATGGCATCCATTCTGGAGGTGTAATGAACATAACAGTATTGTTTCAGACCTACTAACTTGTTGCCCTTCTATCCAGCACCTGTTTTCAGATTCTCAGAATCAGCTGATGTGCCTTTTACACATAACGTTTCTGAAACTGTTTGTCACATAAGAAAGAAAGCTGCATTCGTGTTATATGGTTGATAGGTAAATTACCAATTTTAAATGGGAAATACCATTTAGGTGAGAGAGCAGTATTTGTGCCCTCAGAAACATTTGGAGTTTTCTATTATTTCCAAATTTCAAAGACAGGGAGGGTTAGACTTGACAAGGAAAATTACTAGGTCAGATTTGCCTGCTATGTATATGTACTGAATCTCCCACTAACACTATGAGAATCACAGTTCTGTGAAATTGATATGCTAAAAAGTATTTCAGATGAATAGATCTGAAAGAATAATTTTATCCAGAATATTTAATACAGAAAAATGTTTAAGTGATGCCAGCTAATCTGCTGCTAGGCAAATAAAGGAGTGGGAAGAATGCATATAGCAAAGCAATTAAAAACCAGTCCAGTCTTACAATGTGTGACTTCAGCCTCATTTTGTTAAGAGTGTTCGTGGTTCTCAAAACCCAAAGGGAGAGGGGTGTAAGGGGAGCGTAAGAAAAGCCTGTGGGAGAGTTGTGTAAACACTACAGTATTCAGTATCTACTCTATTTATGGTTGTATGAAGGTAATTGGCATCACTTTAGGTCTGCATGGCTGAAGCAGTTTGTGATCAGGATGTTACAGCCAAGAATCTCCCAAGTAAGAGGGAAAATGGCCACTCAGGTAGTCCAATATGTATTTTATTACCTAATTTATCAGTTGAAAAACGAACAAACAAAAAAACCCACTTGTGTCTCTTCGGGCTGTTATGAACTCTAATGTCTTGCTCAGAAAATCATTTTGGCTTACAGAATCACAGAATGGCCAGGATTGGAAGGGACCTCAAGGATCATGAAACTCCAACCCCCTGCCACACACAGGGCCACCAACCTCCACGTTTAACGCTAAACCAGGCTGCCTAGGGCCCCATCCAACCTGGCCTTGAACACCTCCAAGGACGGGGCATCCACAACCTCTCTGGGCAGCCTGGTTGTGGCTTACCCTTGGCTGTGGGTCATCTGCACCTCACTCACATTGCAATAGTGAGTGCCACAGCAGTCAGACCCTTTGAGTGACACTGTGGGGTAATTTCCTGGCTTTGATCAAATAAATGCTTTAGCAGAATTCATTTTAAAGGCCATCATGTTTCAATGTGACACACTGTACTGCTCTACTTTGCACTGGTGTAACCTCACCTTGGGCACTGCATGTGGTTCTGGGTGCTGCAATATAAGAACATGAAACTATCACAGAGTCCAAAGGAGCCCTATGATGATAGGGAAAGGTCTGGAGGCTAAGACATATGAGGAATGGCTGAGGTCCCTGGGTTTGCTCAGCCCAGAGCAGAGGAAGCTGAGGGGAGGCCTCATGGTGGCTGCAACTCCTGGGCAGTGCTGAGCTCTGCTCTCTGGTGACAGTGATAGGACCAAAGGGAACCACATGGAGCTGTGTCAGGAGAGGGTGTTAGAAAAAGGTTTTCATCAAAGAATGGTTGGCGTGGAACAGGCTGGTCATGGCACTGGTCATGGCCTCAAAGCTGCTGGAGTTCAAGAAGTGTTTGGACAGCATGCTCAGACATAGGGTTTGGGTGTTCCTGTCCCAGGTCCTGGTGCAGCCAGGAGTTGGATTCAATGGTTCTTGCGGATCCCTTCCAACCTGGGATGTTCTGATTCTAAGGAACAAGTTCTGTCATCTCTTTTTTCCTTTCGAACTTATATCAAGGTTAGATACTTGACTTGCTCTGTTGTGACATATGTGCTTCCACATGACATCAATGTAAAGCTTTTAACCAGGAATGATTTAATGGGCTCCAATTGGTGAAAGTGGAAAAAAAAAAAAAAAAAAGCATTTCTTTCATGGAAAAACAGTCAAGACTCTAAAAACCACTCTATTCTCAACTGGGAAATGTACTGAATACCTGCTTTTTTTTTTTTTTTTTTTTTTTTTTTTTTTTTTTTTTTTAAACTGTGAAAAGTCTTACTTTTAAGAATTCTGTGTTACCGCTTAGGAATGCGGCTCACACAAATATTGCCTGTTGGCTCTAATCCACGGACTCCCTTGCTGCCATTTTTAAAAATGGAGAAGCTATTTTCAAATCTGCAGTATGTATGAAACTACTTGTCCAGTGATGAAAGAGTATACAACTGCCAATGCTTTTGTTTGAAATATTCAAATAATGTACTTCTGTAACTCCGTCATTATGTTAAGGCTTTTAATGATCTTAATTCCTCTTTTGTTAAAGTAAGAGTTGACCACCTCCATAGTTAGCAACGATTAAGTCGTTTTCCCCTTTAACAACACTATATTTTATCAAGGAAATATTGCCTTCAATTTTAGGAATGGGTTATAGTTTTCAAAGCTTTCATATAGGTTAAGAGATTTCGTGTTCGGTGATTCTGACTCTGGAGGAATGCCTCTTTGAGGATTTCCTCACAAAGAGATGCCTGCTTTGAAGATTTTCATTTTTAAAAACAGTCACATTTCTGGGTCTCTTCTTTGAAGATACTTTTCTTAAAGCATTTCCGTTTCACCAGTGTGAACAGTATCAGTCTGAAAATATTTTCCCCCTATGATATTCTTTTTGAAAATTCACATGTTCCTGTAGGAGTCTATAAAACAATCTCCATTAAATAAGCCCAGGAACCTAATATTGCTTCTATGTAAGGTGCAAAACGGTTTGGAGGAACTTGTGGAAGATGAGGTGTTGTGAGAGCGCGGTTTTGAAAAAGTGCTGCAAAAATAATTCCATTTTCTGACATCAAAGTGTAAAGTGGAAAGGTGAGCTCATATATCACTGGCATGACCTTTTAAAAATTACTGTGAGACACTTTTTACTCCTTTTAAATTGTAAAGAGTTCAGAGTTCAAGTTGTGGATTCCTGAAATCAATAGGAAAATTCCCATTTCAGTCCAATTGTGCAAAGACCATTCTTGGAAATTGCTGTGAGATTTCTTTCTTTGTTTGAAAACATATTGCTTTAATTTACTATGTTGCTGGGGATTTGGGCTCCTTTAATTTCTTATGTGAACATTCTGTTCATTTCTTTTGGTTTAAAAAAAAAAAAAAGTTTTACTTTTTTTTCCATCTTTTTACTAATTATAGTTACCATGTTTTAAACCTATGTGACCTCAGGCCTTGTACAGGCATGGGATCCTTGAAGATGTTACAGTAAGTCTTCTGTCTGACATTGGCCTGTGAGTTAAGAGGGTGATAAGAAAATATAGCTAAGCAGCCCATAAGCTTGTATCTATGCCTAATTTTGTGACACAAACTGTTAAGCAATTGCAGTTTATTTCTCAAGTATGCAATTATTTACTCAGGCTGTGACTTAAAGCTCTGGTGTGAGTCCACTCCTGTCAGCAGGAGTACAGACCTAGGCTGGCAAACCACACATCAGAAAGGCAGCCGTTCTCAGTGCCTGTCAGTCACACTACCCATACAGTCATGGGAACGCTAGCTTTTCACAAACTACTAAACAATTTTGTTAACATACTCGGAAAGCAATCAGTACTTTGGTGTAGGGATATTTCAGCTGGTTCTCCTAGAATGCCCAGCCAGCCTTTAGACTGGCTGTCTATATGTAATAATAGGGATCCATACATTTAATTAGATTGAAAAGCAGAGAACTTCCTATCCTTTGCCTTATAACCTCACAGACATATCTTTGCTTTCAGAAAGAAATCATTCATTTCACCTGTTTCAATGACAGAGCAAAGCGGTGGGAAGAAAGCTGCAGCCCTGCTTTTCCCATGACACAACCCTCGCGCTGCTACCAACCAGCTGAGGCAAAGAACAAGTCACCTTCAGTGTATGAAAGACATATGCAATCATCACATATGTAACAAAAACTGATCTTCAGACCTAATGAAAGTAAATGGGCATGTGTTTATAAACAGAAAAAGTGGTGGAAAAAGGTGTACCTGCTCTGGGAATAAATTTCCAGATGGATATGCTATACAAACGAGAGAAAGGTGAGCAGGCAAATGATAATCTAATTGCCAAAATCTGATCTTTTAATCTCTATGAATGCTTAGTAAAGTGCAGTATGAACTCTCATGTTTTAGTATTTAAGACTGTAGAGAACAGTAACACTCCTTGCCCTTCCAAAATAATCTGTCTTCTAGGAGAAATACTAGAAATAAAATGCTGGAAAATATCCTGTGGGACTTGGACCAGTAAGACAAGTTCTGACCTGAACTCAAAAAAATTACTTTTACTTAGGGTACAGCACTTGTAAGAATTACTTGAGTAGCTTTAAAACTTAGTTCAATAAAAGAAAGTAAATCAACACAGGCTGTTGGAAAGAAATGTTGATTAAGGACATTGTTTGCAGGAGTACAAAAAGATGAATAGCTACTTATAAATTTTAGGACTTTGCTCAAAGTCATCTAGGGAATTTATGAATTATGAAGTTGATAAGAACTGATTTAAGATAGAATAATTTGGTTGAATGCAACAAAAACTGGTAAATGGAATGATCAACCTTTCAAAAAATATCCAGAGGAACAAACGTACTTAGCAACACCATCCACCCTTTATATAAGGAAAACAAAGAGATGATAGAGGTATCTAGTTTTGGTCATTCAGACAAGTGAAAAGCTGTTATGTACAAGTATATCCAGCAGCAAAAGAAATAAAATTCTTCACAGGAGTCAATATGTATGTGTTTTAGGATTGATTGACAACATGATATAGTCTCAAAAAAAGAATTTGTTGAAGTTCTGTGCCCAGATCCCTTGAGATTAAGGTGATACGAAATTAGCAGGTACACTCTTTGATACATGAATAACTTATTACTTATCAATTATTACTAATAGATTACTACAAGAGTTTATATGAAGGTACAAGAAAAAATAGTGTCTATTTTTACAGTAGAGGGAGGTCACTTGTAGCATACCACTGGGACCTCTGCTGTTCAGCATATTCTTAAATGATCTGGAAAAAGGAGTGATTATGGTGGTGACCAAGTTTGCTGATGATGCTGAATTATTCATGGTAATAAAAACAAAAGCTGACTGTGAAGAATTGTGGAAAGCTCTCATGATAATCTGTGACTGAATGATAAAATGGCAAGTTAAATTCTGTCCTGAAAAATGGAAGTAATACGCAGGGGGAAAAAAAAAAAAAAAAAAAAGCTAAACCTTACATGCAAAATGCTGGAATCTAAAATGAATGACTACCACACAGGAAAGAGCTTAAGTTCTGCAAAAATATCAGCTCATTGTTTAGCAGCACTCAAATGTGGAATTCAGATTTGCTTTATCAGTAAAATAATAGAAAAACAAATACAACAAAAAATATTAATCTATATAAAAGCATTTGGTTTGTAATGAATAATGAGGACCATCACAAACTTCTAGAGTAGAATTAGGAAGGGTGTAGATTAAGGTAAGATAATTTACTGAAAATATGGAATGACTTCCAATAAAGGAGAAGTTAAATTTACAAAGACTCTCGGTGTAAAACTGAAGGTGGTATGTGCATTCATGAATGGTACGGTTAGGATAAGAGGGAAAACTACCCATCTATTTTGTTAAGAAAACTAGTAATGGATAACAAAGGAAATTATCAGGCAGCAAGCTCGAAACAAGCAGTGAGAAATATGTTTTACATAGTGTTCAATTAAATTATGCAACTTGCTGTTCTCAATGTTGTGAATGCCAAGAGGTATTCAGATAAATGCTTGTAAGAGATATCCTCTGCAAATATAGATGCTGTTTTTTCCTCAGCAACTCCAAACTCAGCACTGAATTTGAGACAAGGTACTTAAGACAGTATCTCTGTATGCTTCCTAATTCCTACAGTCTTTCACTAAGCATATACCACTAACCACTGAATTGCTGCAGGACTATTCATTATTCACTGCTCTTGAAATAAAAAGGAAACAATCAGTGAAAGAGAAACATTCAAATGTAATAGTGACCAGAGGAAATTATTTTGGAAGATATATTACTGCAGGAGTGTGTATAATCAACGAGTATACAGATGTATAATCAATATGTATACAGAGAAGTTAGGCTGGAAAGCTTATTGCGTTAGAGAGGGATAATTAGAAATGAATGGAAAGCTTCCCCATGTCCTGGACTCACAGAAGAAGACTCCAAGAGGAGCAATCTCGAGAAAGAGACCCTTCCTCCATGGCAGTCAGCCCTTAAGTGGGGTCTAGGAGAGCTGCAGCCAGGCTCCCCCCCTTCCAGCAGCACAGGTTAATCGCCTTCACCTGTGCTCCTGCGGCTGACTCAGTGCTTGCCTCAGGTGATCAATCAGAGGTTCAGGCTGTGATTCAACAGTTCCCATACAGAGTGAGATTAATAGAATTTTAAAAGTACTGAGCTTTTCTGTTGCTAATAATAATCTACACGCTTAACTTCCAATTAGAATAAGATGAGCACAAGATACAAACCCAAGTGTTTCATAATATAACCAGTAAATATGGAGGGTTTTGATAGAGGTGTTTTTCTGAATGGTTGTCTATTACCAAGCATTTCAGCCTTTTTCTGAAATACCCGGTACAACACTTCAGCAGGAAGTTAACAGGGCAGAAAGAAAAGGTGTCTGAGGCAACTTTTTTTTTTTTTAACCTTCTAAACTATGAGAAAGATAAAGCAAAGACTTATTACAGAGAAAACAGATGACAAACTCATTGCTTATACTATCACTGTTTAAGAATATACCAGACAACGGTGTCCAAAAGCATACTGAAATGCTTTTAAAGACAAAGCTCCTTGAAGAGGAAATTGAAATACTGTATTGAACAAACAACTGAATGAATTAATGCATGTTGATAGTTTGGTGTATTTTTTTTTTTGTCTTCTAAGATTAAATGTTCTTAGTTAATTCTAAATCAATTATTTCTTTTATTTCTGGATTCAAGGTGACCAAAGTTTTGCTCTACAAATTCACATCCATTCCTACCTCTCCCATCTGTTCTTTTGCTAAGTAAACGTTTCCCAAACATTGGAAATTCAGTTCCAGTTTCTGTTCTGCTGTAAACAATTACTGCTTTCTCCTCCATCTCCACTATACGGAGGAGCAAATCACTCAGAGGACAAACTGAGTGAGTGTTGCTAGTTCATCTATCAGATGGCTTCTGGTGGACGTCATGAAAAAAAGAGGAAACTGGAGTATCACAGAAGAGATGCAAAATGGTTTTAAGATGACTCCCTTTAATGTCCTTCTATGCTTGGGATCTTTTAGGCACATTAAGGTCATTTTCAGATTTTCCATCATAGGTATGAAGACATTTTCTTGAATGTAACTTAAGACTATAAAGTGAGTACTGCTTTCTAGAAACCTCGCACGCCCTATGAAACGTTAAGACCAGGCAAAAACGCGGGCAAAGGAACCAGGCACGTGCTCTGCTACTGGAGTTGCCGGAGGAGCGCGGCAACAAGTTCCGTTCAGAGACGGAGCACCGGCGCAGCACCGATGGCACAGTCGTCTTTATTTCTGAAACGACACCGGTTGTCAGCTACAAAGGAGACCACCGTCTGTGTCTCTCAGACAGACTCTCACACAGGGCAGGAGCTCTCCCAAGCGAGACGGCGCCCCGCACTCCCGGAAAGCCCGCCGACACGAGAAGCACCGCCCACTTCCACGGCGCGCCGAGCCGCGGCCGCGCCCCGTTCCCGCCCGAGGCCTGGCAGGCTCGCACCGCCTCACGGTCCGGGCA
The DNA here is from genome assembly GCF_019232065.1 of Centrocercus urophasianus. Taxonomy (NCBI): domain Eukaryota; kingdom Metazoa; phylum Chordata; class Aves; order Galliformes; family Phasianidae; genus Centrocercus; species Centrocercus urophasianus. The sequence goes on along the minus strand of NW_024884733.1, from coordinate 12,503,260 downwards.
GCTGATGGCAGAAGCTTCAGGCACGCCTTCTGCGCGCGCTCGGGACTCCGACGCATGCCCCGTGGCGGTGAGGGACGAGGAGCGGAATCCGGCGCTCGGCAACGTTCGGCAATTTCCGTGCAGGCCCCGCCGCCATTTTCTCGCAGGCTCTCCGTGCTTGTCGGTTGCGCGGCTCTCCGTCCCGCTGGTCAGCGCTTTGTCCTGCTCGGCGATGGACGGGTGAGAGCGACGGCCGGGGCTGGCGAGGGGGTGGGACGAGGCCCGGTCGGCCGCGGCGGCGGCCGTGCCGCCCGCTTGGCTCCTGGACCTCTCCGCGCGCCTGGTCCCGTCGCGGCTGCGGGGCGTGGGAGCGGCCGCCGCCCGGCGACGAGGGGACGGCCGGGTTCCGGCCGCGGGCGGGCTGGGGCGCGGGGCCCGGAGCCGGGTGGGAAGGGGGAGCTCGGCCTCCCCGCAACGCGGGCCCCTGCCGGGGTTTTGGGTTTACGTAGCCAGGGCTTTGGGCCGCGCGATCCCGCCCCCTGCTCCGTGTGCTATTGCCCCGCGCCGCGCCCGGGAGCCCCTCGGCCCCGCCGTTGCTCCTGGGCGCGGGGCGAGGAGCCGCTCCGTGCGGCACGCGGCGTGTGTTGGAGCGGGCTGGGGAGGAGGAGCGATACCGGCGGGAGCTCTTTTGTTTTAGCCCGGTAGCCCTCTGGCTTCCTCCCCTCCCCAGGTAGAAAAATGCCTTTGTGTATGCGGGAGACAGGCTGTAGGAGCCACAGAAAGGAACGCTCCGGAGGAGCCGGGAAGCAGTGAGGGCCTCGCTTTGGCGGGCAGAGGGCTCAGGGCCCGAAGTTTTGGACCCGGGGAGGGAGGGAGCTGCTGGCTGCTGCCTTCATCAGTATAAACACAGCACCTTCCTGCTGCCAGATACCCAACAAGTTATTTGTTTTGGCTCAAACACAGAAGCAATCCCTTTGGCATGCTTTAGGAGCGTAACCTTTCAACTTCGAGAGTTTTAAAGGCTTATTATGGTTACTTCTGACTGTCGTGTTGGGAGTTACAAGTCCGGCCGAAGAAGTCTTGGCACTGATGAGTGTTGTTACGCTGTGGTGCTTTCACCCGTTCATATTTTACTTTTTTTTTTTTTTTTTTTCTTTTTTTCTGGTGGTGTTTTCTGCTGCCTTTGGAGTTTTGTTGCATAGTGTAAGTTACAGCGTTCTAGCGTCTAGGAATCTGCATCTAGGAAGATGGTGTACCTTGGCGTACCTGTTGCAGAGTTCCATGTAGATAGGAGATCTGATGGTTAAATTTTGATACCAGCCAATGTGTTCTTTTTCCAAGCTTGTTTCAAAACCTGTGTTTATTGCTTTCTTCTGTAAGGAGTTCTCTGAGTTGAACTGGATGCCTAGTTACGGGGTTTGTGAGAAAAGTTCTGTGTTTACTTTTAAGTTGTTCCTTTTTTCACCCGTTTGTGATCTCACGTCATCCAGAAACCCATGTTTCCTAAACGTACTTCCTAGTAGTGTGTTGCATTAGAATAACATTTACCTGAAACTTTGAAGCCTATGAGCAGGTGGAGCTTCCGTAGTTTTCTCCTTTATATTCTGTCATCTTTTTTTTCTTTGGCCACATTTTTTGGATTGGGAAAGTTGTTAACTAGTTTGACTCCTAATTACTCTGATGTTGCAGAACAAACCAACAAAAGCCCTTGGTTTTATGAGAACAAGTTGGTTGACTTATGTTTCTTTTTTTTTCCTTACAGCATTGTCACTGATGTTGCAGTTGGTGTGAAGGTAGGATGTGCTCTTAACAAATAAGCGGGTACACTGCTGATACAAAATGAACTGCTTTGAGCATGTGTCATTGCAAATTTTAAGACTTTAAGCAGTCACTGTCAGCTGATATTTAGTCAGCAGTATATGCTTTATTAACAAAAAATCCCTAGAGATAAATTGGAGGCCCTACACAAAAGACGCTTCTAGGCACTAGACTGTAAACAGGAGTTCTAAATTAATGTAGTGCTATCACATTCCTATTTTAAAGCTTTATTTTGCAGACTATTTTTCAAAACAATGCTGTCTCTTGTTTTTTGTTGATGTTTTCATCTCCCCTCATCCTCTTTCAAAATAGTTAACGCTGAAATTAAACAAAGTTGTTTTATCAATACAGGAAAAAGAGAGTGCTAGAGTTTACGTAGGCAGAGAAGTAAACGTTTTCCTTGCTTGATTTTTTTCTCTCCAAGTTTAGTTACAAACTTGTTGTATTTGTTGAAACAAGGAAGGAGTTTTCTGTAGGTTATTAATTATTTATTTAACTTCTGTATCCAGTTTTGTTGCAAGAACTGGATCAGTACTTCATAAAAACATCTTGAGAAATAATGAGAATGGAAAGATCTGTGGGAGAAGAGAACTTAAATTGTTAATTTCAGGGTGTGCATGAAAGTTTTCTTGTGAATATGGTCTCTCCCACTTGTCTGGGGAGTTTGAAGCTGTGTTGCATAGCTGCCTTTTCACCTGAAGCTGGTTTATGTTAACTGCTTGGTGAACCAGGTTTGTGTAGTTAAGCTGCCTGGCTCAGGTTCAGTAGTGGTTCTGCTGGATTTGGGCTAGCCCTTACGTAATACAGTTAGCCTTTAGATAACAGTGGCTACTGTGTTGGGTGAACCTGCGTTATGTTTGAGTAAGCTCTCTTCTAGGAGGAGTTGTAATGAACTGTATGTTCTGGACCTACCTGGGTCCGTGTGTGTGTTCAGTACTGCAGATATATCATTCTTGTACAAAAAGTACAGTTATTAAAGTACTTCTGTGGGAGCTCATTCCATTCAGAAATACAGACTGGTACAATTGTTTCCCCATTATCTGGGAGGACAGTGTCAACTGCCTACAACTGTAGGAGTGTATTTAACAGTTAAACTGAAGTCTTTCAGAAATAAACTGCACCACACGAAGAACTTTGTGGCAAAACAATTCATAAAATCACTCTCATTCATTTGTAATGAAGAAGCAATTTCAGGCAATCCGTGTATTATTTGAACATAAAATTCTGATGTTCTTAATTCAGAAGTTGATTCAATATCAATTCTTAGTATGAGTAACTTAGAATCGTACAAGAATGTGAACATTCCTGAAATACTTTGTGTGTAGAGCAATTTTGGAACCATATTTTCAGGTACTAGCAAGACAATGAATGAAGGCACATCGAATGACATAACTACTTCTTTCTGCTGATTGTAGAAATTGTGGATGTAATGTAAGAAAGGCAAGGGAAGTGTATCAGAAAATGATTAAGTTAAATACAGGGAAATGCAAGCAAGTATATAAAGACATGATCTTTGTCACGTGAAAATGGTATTGTTGGTATAGAAGGAAACAATCTATACACAGGAGCATAGGGAAGAAAATAAAGACAATGGTTTTCTGAAGGAAGCTGTTAATAAATAGGATAAGGTGGACTGTCTCGTAGAGCTTCTGTAACTGTCAGGACACCAAGAAGAATGTGACGTGGAATTTCTTACCAATTCATATTCATGTTTGTATAAGCAATCTCATGTTGGCTCTCGTCATATTTTCTAGAAAGCATTGTGAAACACTTGTGTGTTTCTTTTCTCCGGTGGATGTTTGTGACTATTAAGAAACCTAATGCTCTAAAGCTGGGGGATACTTTACCTGGTAGTAAGTATAGATGATTGGGAAAATTCATGGGGCTTTAACTTAGGTGTCATCTGTTATTAGGGGTGTATTGGGAGTGGGTAGAGAGCAACTTTTGAGTGCCAAGGTCTTGCATCAGCAGACTTAATGCTTGTTTAGTACTGCTTTTATCATGATTGGGCAGCCATTAGAAGCAGACAAGGATTTATCTGTGCTTGCACATGATGACTTACCCAGGCTGTTTGTGTGACCTTACACTTGAAGTTTTTTATACCTGCTGTATGTGTGCTGATCAGCTATAGAGCTTATTTCCTTATACTTGGAGAAAAGGCCTGTGACCCTTCTCTTAGAAAATACGGTTTATCAAAATCATCATCAACTATGGAAATTGTATTAACTATTTTGTGGCAGGCTGCTTTTGTAAGCAGAAAAGTGAGCTTGTTAGCTATGTTTTAAACCCATTTGTTAAGACTAGTAGTGGAAGTTAGCAAGTGTAGACAGGGGAGAAAAAAATGGGTTTTCAGCTTTGGGAACTGTATGTAGGCGAGTATAAATAAAGGGAATAATTGCTTTTAATATTCTCAGTTATATAGTCTAACTGCAAATTTCTAATGAGGTTGTAAAATTTAAGTTATTACTGTTTATTTGAGCTATGCAGCATGGCTTGATTTAAAGTATTTTTGTTCAACCAACTCTTGAGTGTTCCATCTTTATTTTATTTGTGTGCTGAGTCAGAAGAAATTAAAATACCAAAAGCTGAGGAAAGCATTTAGCACAAAATGAAGGAGTGGAGAAATGATGAATGTTATTTGAAAGCTTGGTTTACGTGTTGTAAATGTGGTGTTCTGTCTAAAATCTAATACGTAATGAGAACATACTTCCCGGCTAATATCTGTCAGAGAAGCAGTCTGCTTATTTTGTGGAAGAATTAGGATATGTCAAAATGCAGATGACTTGTGGCAATAATGTTAAGTAATTCATACTTGATTTGATATGTAGTGTCTTGTTTGGCTGACTTGGAATTCACGGCGTGCTTTTGCACAAAGTACACCCCTTTCAGTACAATTTAGGTAGCAATATGAAAATACTGAGTTTTAACTCTGTGTCAGGTGTTACTTTGTGAACTCCCACTGTTTATAAACAGTAGAACAACAGATTTAAGGCTTCCAGTAGCGACAGTAATACTGTGTCGAATGTTCCTTCTTCAGGTTTCCATTTCTTGAAGAAATTCTGTACATCTTAAGTTTATGGATTTGTTTGTGCACACTTTTGAAAATTGCCATGTTATATAAAATGTTTTTTTCTGACTGTACATTTTAGTTGCTCTGTTTTTATTACGTGTGGCCCATAGTATTTAAAACAAAATGGCATTCTAAATTTCAGGGAGTTTCAGAGACAAGTTAGCATCTTATGTCTGTAGTCAGTGAGGAATGTCAGTTTTGGCATTTTGACATCTGGATCCAACAGCTGTAGTTAGAATTGCTGTCTTGTGTTCTCCTTACAGTTACAACACTTTGATCTGGCCAAGTAAACTTACTTGGTACTTGGAGTGGTGGAGGCCTTTAGACACAGGGAATGTAGGCAGTATATAATCTATCTTTTCTGTGGAGAAATAATGAAAATCTTCAGAGATACAGAAGCTGTGATGGAAAGAATGTACCTCCCAGAGATGCAGGGAATAACTGTATAGTTATACAGTGAGCTGCTAGTTGGTACTGATAGTTCTCTTTGTAAGCGTGGGCCACTTCAGCTTACTGTATCACCTTTCTCCTGATTGGCACAAGTAGCTGTGCAGTGAATGTGGCCTGAGCAATTGAGTGACTCATTTGGGGATGTGCACTGCACGTTTCAGGACGGCTACAGTCAGTTTGCTTATGACATTCTACCTGATGAGCAGAAAAAGTGGTGGGGCGAGGGCTTTCTTTCTTTGTTTGTTCTTCTAATATGTGTACTTGGTACATAGCATTTGGGAATTTGTAACACTGTGGAGCTGCTTTGGGTTACAGTCTGGCCAAGAGCGGAGCTTCAGCTGCCAAATATGAACAGCCCAGGTTATATCTAGGAAAAGAAAGCTCATGTATTACTGTAAATACAGGTTTGTTTTGAAGATCTGGGAGTAGGATTTTTTCCCAAGAGTGAGAGCATCAACTTTTTTAGAAGGCGTAAGAAAAGAGGAAATTCATTGGGATTTTAGTTGGTAATGTTAGGGTTGGGTGGGAGATGCTAGAACATGGCATACTAGTGCTTTCTGTTAGCTTTCTGACAAGCGGTCTATCACAAAGGTCCTCTTTTCCCTGATTGCTGAAATTTAACAGTGTGGAGGAAAGGCAGTAGCTAAAACCAGCACAAAGTTGAAGGAGAGAAATAAGAGAGCGCTGAGAAACAGTGTTTGTAAGTACTCCCTAAGTAGTATTCAGTTCTTTTTTTTTTTTTAAACTCAAATTCTGAGAGATTTTCCTAGGAAATTATAGAAAACTGAGTGTTTTTTGCTACTAATAATGGAGAGCTTCATTATGGTGGAAACATTTTGGTCATATTGTGACTTTTTATTTAAGCTGTTTGTCATATACTTTAAAAAGGAAGCACAGAAGTAATCTATTAGAAAATCTAGCAAGTTAACAAAAGATAAGTTTAGCCTCCCTTTAGGAAAAGAAAAAATGTATTTTAGTAGACTTTTTCCTTCTGTTTCTTTTTTTCCCCATGATGTACTGTTTCACCATGATGGTCATCATTCTTAGATAAGAGGAGGGCAGTGAAAGCGTGGGAAATTGATTCTCTTATATGGACAAATGCCATGTGATGATCTGCTTTATTTTTTGTAAAATACTGGAGTGTTTCTCATACTAATTGGGCTGTTAGTAGGTTAGACCAAGTTTCTGCTAGGGGCAGTGGTACAAAAGCTGTTTGCCTGTGAATTGGACAAACTGTGTTAGCTGGGATAATGATTACAACTGTATTCAGCAATATTTTGTTACAGCAGCGCTAGTAAGGAAGAATGTTCTGAACATTCTAACAGTGAAGTGGGAATGATGTGTAGATTTATTTCTTCAGCGGGAGTATGTAAAGTATGTCCTTGATGGCAAAAGCAACTGAAACAATACAATGAAAGACACCTGTTTATGAAAGATGTTAAAATGGACCCTGTTGAAGGTGGCTTTCATATTTTTTTCTCAGGTCTAAGTCTGCTACAATTCCTCCTTTTTATTTCTGTAACTTTTTTTCTTAAGGTGACAAAATGATTGGGTACTATGTCAATTAAAAAAGAAAAGAGAAAGCTGAAAGTGGAGAGAGAATAAAAGTATTGAAAATTTATACTGTGAATGCTTACAGGAAATTTCTGTTGTCTGTTGCAAATTGGAAGTCACTTTTCCTTTGTAAGAGAACACCTAGATTATGTATTAATTGAGAGGACTGCGGGAACAGAAATGTGATCATACGGCCAGTCTGAAGAGCTCGATGAATGTCAGCGTTAGGATGCCTTTCCAGTTTCTTAGAACTCGTGAGATCTGTTTTCACAGGCAATTGAAGCTGCATTCCAGTTTTTCCTGCCTCTGTGACACCTAAGGCACAAATGTTTGAATTATCATTTCACAAACCTTTCTTGGGAGCTTAACCAGGTTGAAACTGAGCTGACACGGTTATGACTTACGTCTTCTTTAGTGCATTGGGGCAAATCTGACATGACTGCATGAGCTCTTGTAGCAACATAGATTTTATATGTCTTGTGATGGGCAATAGAAACAAACTGCTTAGGGCCAAGGAGAAGATAGGACTGTTGCTTTTGGTTGTGGTGTTGGTTTTAATGAGATTGTGTTTTTACAATCTACTATGGGGACCAATGTTTGATTTCAGGCTTATGTGCTGTGCCTTTTATTAAGCTGCAAATACATACAGCTGTTTTTAGGTTTTCATAGATTCAGTTCTTCCTTGAATACCTAATGTAATTATTGCATTAAAGATTTTACAGTAGCACTGGAACTTTCCATTCATTGTTACAAGTATAGTAGGTGGTCAAGTAGGAAATACATTTCTGATGGCTCTTTTAGGGTTGTAGAAACTGCTACAGAATAACACTTCTAGATGCCATCCTATTATTCTGACTGATAAGGTAAGACCATATCCAAACGGTATCTCCTGAGTGAGCTATTATTGCCTGTTCCAGTTTTCTCCCAGTTGTGTACGTCTGCTTCAGAGTAACTGTTTCTGTGCTGGTGAAAGCAGAATAATAAGTCTGACATGCTGGAATAAATGATCTTTGTACTTCATCCAGGGCATTAAATTTGGAGTGTTGACTCGTCTTTGGCTAGATTTCTGACTGAAGTCTTTCATTACAGTTTCAAAGTTTGAGTTCTTTAAAGAGAAGCTGGGCGGCATGGTTTAAGTGAAGGCTCTTAGCACTTCAGCGTCCTGGTGAAGCATGCCCATCTTGATCTCAGATACTTTGAGAACTTTGGCTCTTTTTTCACATTGTTTTGATTGAGAGTCTGGAGGCTTTTCACAGGAGTGGAGACTTGTCTCCTTTCAGTTTTAAAGGCTTCACATTCCCTTGATTGTGCATGCTCAATTTCTGAGAATTCTGTGGTATGTGTTGGGCTTATAGTTGAAAGAGAAAAAGCGAACTTTTTCCTAGATAGATCCTTACTTTAATATTTGTGGACTCATTATTTCAGTTAATTGTTAGGAGATGTCCCCAGCCAACCATACATTGTTTACAGCATGGAAAAGGATTGAAATAGGGAGAAAAAGAATACAGAGGATAAAGTATGGGAAGGCAAACATATTTTATCCTGTTACTTCACAGGGAATTTAAGGCCAAGTGATGTAATAGGATTCTGAAGCACTCATGAAGACGTACCCCATATATGTAGGGTTCTGATGAAAAGATAATAAGCTTATAATTGAAATCACATGCTTTATAGAATACCATGAAACAGCAGCAAATTTCTTTTAGGTTTTATGTATTGACTTGGTTTGGCCTGTCCTGACTGAGTCTTCTGTGTTCCTGTATATGTGAGAGGTGTAGCAGTCTCTTCATTAGGAAATTTGGTGTACGTGTTTTGATAGCGGTGCAAAGTCAGAGAGTATGGCAGGTCAGGTATTTCCTTTTCACCAACAGTATTTATGTTGTGTATTTATGCAGTGTTGCATTAGAAATGTATCCTATTAAAATAAGGCATTCATTACATTCTGTTCCATCACGTATAAAATGGGGGGAAGAAAAAGAAGAGCACCATATTTGGGTGTTTAAAGTGTGTTGCCCTGTCCTTTCTAACATCCATGCCCCAAAGTTAATTCAGCTGCTGGATGCTGAAGTAGTTGGCTTGCATGTGTGTGTCTTGGAGAGGGATGTTGCTGTCTACGTTAGAATTCTCATTACAGTCTCCCATACTGCCAGATTTCTGGCTCTTGCTTTTAAATCGTTCCCAGATATTGTTAGAAATGAAATATTTTACAGTGCTGTTAGAATTCTTTATATCATGAGCTGTCTCCTGGCTTGCTGTTGGTGTATTCCTGTGCAGCTCAGGTTCTCTTTTGTTCCCTCATGGAGGGGAGGGATGGGGGGCAGGAAATCATCCTGTCGTTGGGAGAGGTTTGGAACATCTGCATGTTGTGTATTAGAAATCAGAGAATTTAATGAAGCAGTATTTTTGGTATCTTTTTTATGTTTTCTAATGGATGTCAAAAAATGATTTTAGCTGATGCTGATGACATCTTAAAATGCAGTTAGTTTATTTGCTTATTGTTTCTAGTATTATCAGTTCAGTGTTTGTGTAGTGTTAGAAGAGACCTGCATGTTCACACACTGCTGGTAAATTCGGAGTTTGTTATGTTATGTGCAGGAGCCTTCGTAGCCTTGGACTACTGGAAAAAGAGCTGATAGTATTTCTCTTCTATAAACAGTTGTCAAAAATACTCCGATGTTTGAAAGACTAAACCTCTCTGGTGGTTCTCAAGCCAAAATTGAAAAGTTTGGTATCTTTTTTTTGTGGTTTAGTAGCCTTTTCTTAAAGGATGGTGGTAGTAGCTGTAGTAAGGTCTGGGCATTTTTGAAATACTTAACTCCTGTCTGCAGTGTGAGGAAAATCCTTGGTAAGGACTTGTAAATAGTGGTTTTTTATTAGCCTGGAAAGATGGTGTGACTGTAACAACTTCCTGAAATGGCGTAGGTACTTAATATAACTTGTGATAGCATGAAGTCTCAAGTAATCTGTTGTGGGGGAGCGGAGGGGTTGGAATCTGGAATCCAGCTACATAAATTTAATTCCAGTAGTGAGGGATTCTGAGTTAACTGTGACTGCTAAAGCAGGGAGCTAGAAGATTCATTTGCTAAGCTAGTTACTTAATGTAATTGTTCATTTGAATTGTGGAAGAGCCGAAGTATATACAACTGTATTTACTGAGAGATTTCCTTACAAATTAACTGAAATATAGAAATGCTCTCTTCAGTTTAAAGTATGGAAAAATTTCTATATATGTATATTTAAGTTCCTTTGAAATACATATTCAGAGTCTTGAGTTGACAACTTATTTGTCTTTTTCTGAAAATGTCAGTTCTGCATAGTTTCCATTGGTTGGTTAGAACCATAGGTTAACATGCTGTTGCCACACTGTGCTGTTAGAAGTACTCAGTGACAGTGGGCAGGGTATGATAACGTTGCACTCCTTGAAAGGGCTTTGGTTCTGCAAGAAATCTAAAGTTTGCTGACTATAAGAAGTTAATTTGATGATTTCCTGATTTACTTTGCTACAGTACTTTGGCAGATGTTGAATTCAGAATGTTTGTCCATGAACGTCTATGGCATAGTTAGTGTTTTAGGTTGTACACAAGGCCAGTACTGCTTAATGTTTTTCTTGACATTGGTAGGAATACAGATGTGGCATTGAAAACTTCTGCTCCTGAGGACTGGCTGTGACCTTTGAATAGTGTACAATCACAGTTTGTACTTCTTCTGTCCTTTGCAATCTTTCCCTTGTGCTAAAATGAGCACTCAAGTAGTTTCTCTCATGTTGCTATTGGAAGAAATTTCCTTTGCAGCCTATGGTTGGGAGGGAATTTGATGTGGTGGCTTCAATTTGTTTGGCTTATTTAATTTTATTTTTAAACTTAAATTTGGACTTTTCTGTTGGTCAGTGTTTGTGATCTTCCGTCTTGAAGTAGCTTGATGCACAGCAGCTTACAAAGATGGGGAAGAGAGCTAAGTGAAAATTGCTCTTTAATCTTCCATTCTTTATTGAATTTGATTCACCACGTTCTTCAAAGACATGAGCTTGTTTTCCTTGTTTCTGAAACATTCAATAGAGTTGACCTGAACTTGACGGTTTATTCACATTGGATGATTTGACTATTGGAAGTGGTGTGCTTGAGAATAAGGCTGCTGTGTGCACGAGATACTTGGGAAGTGAGCTGTAATTCTGAAATGCATGTACAAGTGGTAGAAGTTTTGCCCTTGAAGTAGAGTACAAGTCCTTTTTGGCCTATCTCTGTTAAAGAAAAAAACACGTGAAAACTGGTCCAAACCCACAAGTTGAATAAAATCCTACCTTTGCTGAATGGATGTTCAAAAAAAAAAATAAAAAAGTTGGCCTCTGTCATAATTTTGTAGGTGCTTATGTCATTATAGCAGTGTCAGTTGACTTACTTGAAATGCTTATATTAAATTGCTTTGTAAAACAGCTGTCATCTTATGAGACCTTTTTGAAGTAAATAGCAATTAACAGCCAGCTAACTGCTTTTGATTTCTGTAATTACTCTGTTTTCAAGTAGAACGTGACTTCTTTTGCTGCATAGCTTTTTTTAAGTTACATATAACTTGCATGTTCTTCTGAAACAAAATCGTAACTTAAAATTTTAAGTATAATGACAAAATCTTGTAACAGGCTATGTAAATGTTATCTGAGGTGTTAAATGTGTTTCAGAATGGAAAGAGAACTTTTAGAATTGCTCCTAAAACACAACTGAGTAACCACTCTGACTGTTTAGCTTTTGGATTTTTTGATTTTGGATTTTTTTTCTGCTATGAGTTAAGAAGCGTATCAGGCTTTTGTAACATGTTTCTTAGGAGGCAGAAGTTTATATAGTCATTTTTACAGTCTGCGAGTCTGAAGTTGCTCATTTAGGCAACTTTTTGAAGCTGAAGACAGTTGGAATGAATTCTAGATTTCAGATTTGCGAGGTTCTGTAGGGTTTGGGAAGAGCATTCATTCATCAGTACTGAGGGTGTTTCAGCTCTTGGTGTAGCGTCTGTTGTAGTGTTGCAGATTGATGACTGGCCTATTAAGGAAAACCAAATCTACCACTGAATTAATTTAATTTGCCAAACTCTGAATGGATTCTGTCTCTGCTGCCTCTGCCTATTGAATTGAGCTGTCCAGCCTGGAGATGAGACTTTTGAGCAAGACTGGATGAGTAACTGTGAGCAGAAATAACTGTTGTATTACTGAGTGAGCAGCAGTGTTGGCAATCTTGACCTTCAAGGTACTCTATCTATGTAAATACTAGAGAAATAGGCCGTTAGAGAGAAAGAATGTTTGTGTAGCCATTTGTACTGATTTTTAGTGTATGATACTAACAATATGGAGCAGTATAGGTTGAAAAAGAGTTTCCGTAACTTTTCTGGCATACGTCTTTGTCATGTCCAGCTACATTTTTCCGTAATTGTATCTGATTGCATATATGCCTTTGCACTGAGAACAAGAAGGAATCTTAGTATTAGCCGTTATTTATTTTCAAAGGAAGTCAGTTGGTGATGTGATGGGCGCATTTTTTTTTTTTTGGTTGAGTGAAGAGTCTTCCATAAGCTGTATAAAGATACTACAGAGCTGATGCTAAAAGTTGCGTCTTTGTTATCTGTGTATACATACGTAGTACTTAAGACCTCTGGATGTCAGGTGCCATTTTATGTGTATATATGCACACAGAACACTGTGGTAGAATGATAAAGGTTTGATTTTATGCATCTTACAGCTCTGCGGCATAGAAAGACAATATTCTCAGGTTAATTTAGAATTCAGTTTTGAGGTACTTTCAGGATATTTTCTGCCTAGCATGGAGATTCTGTTGTAGTGCCCATCACTAAATGAGAAGCTTTCACTTTTAAAAAGATGAGCTGCAATTGGTTTCTTTCCTCTTGTGCATTTTAGTGGTGACATGGATTGGTGTTAGGGCTGTTGAGGAAGTACTTAGGAAGTGGGAAAAGATCTAATTAAAAATGTTTAAAGGTTGTCAAGTTTATTTCTTTTTAATAATTTCTTTTTCTTAAGTGGAAGATAATTTTGTGTGTGTGTGTGTGTGTGTGTGATTAAAAACTTACTGGAGTAGGACAAGAAGAAAAAAAAGAAAAAATGGGGGAAAACAGTAGGAGAGAAAGAAGTAAATGCCTCTTCAGCTTTGCCAAGTATTTGTCTTGCAAATAATTTGAGGAAAAGGTTATCTTAAGAGTTTTCCATATACATCCTACTTTGATTGTTTTGCAGCCTACTACTATTCAAAAAGATCATTAACTTGATAATTGTCATATTTTAGGAGTTGCAGTTGTCACCTGTAGGTGCTACCTTCTGCGCTAGGTTTTCAGGACAAATGGATGCCCCCAGATTGAATAGTGATAGTATTCTCTGAAGACAAGTCTTTTTTTTTTTTTTTTTTTTTCCAAATAGGAATGTTAGAATTGAGCTGAACTCACCATTTCTATTTGTGCAGATTTCCCTTGTAGTTTAATCTGGATATAATATTTTAATTTAACGTGAAATATTAAAATAACTAACTGTATTTTATGGAAGTAAAGTAAACAATTAATTATAATGTTTTAATTTGAAGTGCTGAACAAAATTATTGCTCAGGACTTCTTATTGTGTCTTAAGGTGGCTGCATTTTGGCGGTGGGTAAAACAATTGTGCTTAAGCTGCTCTCATTGCAAAGTTTGCCTTGTAAATATACTGCTTTATGTAGATTTCAAGTGGTTGCACTTGTCTGAAATGAGAAAGTCTGCCAAATCTGAATAGGTTTGGTTATGCTTGCTTAAGTTCTAAAGGTTTTCCCTGTCAAACTGACATTTTTAATATCATCTTTAAAAATCACAAAATAGAGGAAAAAAATCTCTTACTGTCTCTTTCTTTTTAGAGAGGATCTGACGAACTTCTTTCAGGCAGTGTACTCAATAGCCCGAACTCTAACATGAGCAGCATGGTAGTTACTGGTAAGTGATGCCCTTTCAAAGGAGAAATCTATCATTTATTTTTGGACTCATTTCCTATTTACAAGGGGAGAACGCTGAAACGAGAATCCATTGTGCTATAGAGGGATAAAGTGTTGGCGTGCATTACACTGTAGTGACTTTACATATAGTCAAAATCCTCAGGAACCTGAGAAAGGTAATCCCATGAAACAAAGAGCAACTTTCAGATGTCTGTACAGTACACCAATGGTGGATGACAGAATGAAAAATTACACTTGTCTTGTACTGCTGCCTTCAAAGTAAGGAATCAGAACTACCAGTTAAGGGTAAACAGATAACAACTCATTATGACTTCTGTTTTTTCACATGTAGCTTCTGTGAGCCTGGGCATTACGGGAATGTATGTAATTACAGGAATTATTCTGCCCTATAATGCATTCAAGAAAAGAGAATTTGGTCTGCTCTCATTTAGACTGCAAAAGCAGTGAACTTCACTTTGCTTCTTCAGTCTGAGATGGCAGTGTTACTAAAATCTCAACGTTAGGTTGTTCTTTAACCACTATGATGTTACTAGATAGAAAGGCTTTTAAGGAATTAGCACATAATAAAATGCCTTTCGTTACAGTGTATGGTCCTGACATTCACACTTTTCTTTGAGTTCCTTGTGAGAGTTCTCCTCACAGTCTTGCTTTTTCTCTCTGAGAACGTGTAACTTTTTTTTTTCTCTGAAATGTGGAGGAATTAGTTCATGGTATCGGTGTTACTTGGTCTTTCCAAATGGTTGCTTGGTTCACAGCTTCCATGTGCTATATATCTATCTATCTATCTATCTATCTATCTATCTATCTATCTATATATCTATATCTCTATATATATCTCTATATATATATATATATATATATTCCCATCTGTATTTACTTGTTGAGCAGTGCAGTATTAGTTCCAGATTTACTACTATATTAAAAGTAAAGTAAACAAAGATTAGGATTCTGGGTACAATTTCATGATATATTTAATATGCTGTGATGGCAGATGTTGCCAGAGTGGATGTTCTCTTCCTGCATTCCTAGTATAAACAAGAAAAAAACATGCAACTGCTTGTGTTTCTGCCCTGCTTGGTGCTGGAGTGTTCATACTCTTGAGATAGCTGCTACAGCACTAAAGTGTATTGCTAAGAAGAGCTGCTTTCCATTGGAGCAGCGTAGAGGTTGGTAATATGACTGTGCAATTTCTAGATCATGTACAGTATAGGGAAAATGAGTGGGTTGTCAGAAGAGGAAAAATAATGTATTTGTGGTCATTTTAGAGCCCCTGGAATGCTTATTTATCTCCTCTGCTTTTTGTCCTTTCTTCTATTTCTGAAGCAGGTACATCTTCTCATTTCCATTTTCTTGATATCCTCAGCAGTCCAAGATAATACTGCTTCAGCAATTTGCTTTTCATAAATGAGAAACCATAATTAAAGGGAGAGTTGTGTGGAGGGTGCGTTTGGGTTTGAGCGTTGAGTGTGGGGGTGAAATGTCAGTGTTTACAGGACAAGTTAGTTTTTCCTGAACATTTTGAAATGAGAAACTTGAAAATCAGGAAAGCTAAATGGAAGTTTACTTATCAAAAGGGGAAAAAAAAAGAAAAGCTGAAAGGGTAAAAAAAGAAAAGAATTATATGTTTGGGCTTTCAGAAGAAAATTTAGAGAAGCTTTTCTAAGAAGCCCTAAAACTTGAAGTCTGAGTTTGTCTCATCTGAGAGTTCTTTGGGAAAAATGGCTTTGGTTTCATAATGTGAATGGAGGAGTTTGTGTTTAATGAATGCAAATTCTCCTACCCTCCATCTTGGTTTTGTTCCTCTCTCTCTCTTTTTTTTTTTTTTTTTTTTTTCTTTAGCACCAAAGAGACAGTTTCCAAACAAATTGATTCTCTGTTTTAAACAAGCAAGCAAGGCCTCTTGGTAGGTTTCTAGGCATCCAGAACCATAAATGGTTTCCAAGAAAAGATCTCATTGTCAGCTGGCAGTGGTGTGAGATAAGTTCCTGTAGTATCTGTTGTTTGTAACAAATTTTCATACCAATTAGGTATAAAGGAGTTATTCTGGAAAAATACCCAGGGGGAAAAAACGACAACAAAAAGAAACAAAAAAACCCCACGATCACAAATGCAGTGTTTTAATTCAAATCATTCCGTACAGAAGTGTGTGGGAAGGAGTCCTGGTTTGTCAAAGTTTTCTTGGTTTGTTTTTCATGCATTTGCTTGAGATTGCATTCAAGCTTCTGTTCTGCCTGCCTTTGTTAAATAGCATACAAAATCTGTAGAGCAGGTTAAATCAACATTTCAGTATTATTCCTATGTGCATATGTTCTTGTATCTGTCTTGTTTATTAGGAACCTGGAAGGTACATTTTCCAGTTTTGCACAGGTTTCTTTAACAATTTCAGATTAGAGATTCAGAAATGATTGGGTCCGCAATAGAAACTGGTGTGTTAATTTTTTGTACCTGTTTCCTGAAGCCAGATGAATTGAATTTATGTCCAAACCAATGCCTTCCTTTTGCTTCAGCACTGTTTTTTTTTTTTTTTTTTTTCTGTAGATGAATTTAAAACTTCAGTGAAAAGGATTTATCAGCTGTAGCTGAGCCATTGTACCTTTTCAGGGCCTATTCAGGGAATCTGTAGTCATTGCTTAAGGTCTTGGTTAAGCAGACATTTCATAGAAACTGACCTACTCTGTAACTCTTTAATGCCTTCTTGAAGTTTGGTGTCATTTCATGAAACGTGTTCATTGGTTTGTTTTGTATTTTTTTTTTCAATACATAGAAACCTACTCTGGTTTAGTCATTCATCTTTTCTACATAAGATTCCTGATATTTTATGAACAGATATTGTGCTTTGAGCTTTGTCGGTAAAAGTATACAATCCAGAAAATCCAGTGACCAGCACTGCTCTCACAGGCCCAAATTTAGAAGAAAAACTTGAAAACTGTTTCCTTGTTTCTTTTGAAATCCATTCTGCAAAAATATATCAAACTTCTTATAAAACAGTTTGCCTCAGACCTGTTGCTGTTAAGCAGTGTTTTTAATAACTCATTTTTTTAAAAAAGACCTGTTCATGGAAGTTGACACGTACTGTCTAAGTGAACTATCTTTAATGGCTCTGTGTTTAGAGATGAGGTTAAGCCTAAGTTTTTTAAAAATAGTTGTCTTACTCTTTTATCACAGTAATAGTCTCACGAAAATTTTTGTAATATTCATTTCTTTTTCAGATAGAATACTGTAGTTTAATGCTCTTAAGTGTATTCTTGTGCTAATTCTTCCTTAGAGGCGTGAAAGATGTGCACCTTCTTTCTCCTTTGCAGGGTCTTGTGTATGAATTCTTTTCCTCTTTTATTAAAAAAAAAAAAAAAAAAAAAAGCCTTGCAAAATTGCTGGATAGGCATTGGTTTTGCATTTGAATAATTGTTGTATAAGTATTTATTTGATAATTTGAACCACTGATAATTTGATAAATGGTATGAAATTAAGGAAAGCTGACCATATTAGACCAAAGAAATTGCTGAAAATAGGAGTTGTGATCCTTGAACAATTTCTTAACAGCTTGGTCATCGTTACCCATCTTCAAGACTGTATAGATAAAGGGAAGTTGGGAGTACGTTATATTATGATTTACTGCAAATTACTAACTTAAGTACTTTGTGTATCTCCAGTAAAAGAACTGCCTCGAAAAGAAGACAAACTTGGATATTTGTGCATGATGCTGTGCAATTTTCTTACTGTTTACTTCTGACCCTTTGCATCTGCAGTTGATGACTGTTCTTAGCCGTGATGAATTTCATTTAAACATGTCTGTTGTAAAGTATACAAGATTTTTTTTTTTTTTTTACTGTAGAAGAACTTTGAGCAACATGAAAGAACATCAGTTTGTAATCATCTGAGGGTAGAATCCCATCATAGATTATTGCTAGGAAAAAGGCCTTGTAAGATTCTGGGTCAACAAATATCTGTTTTTTGTGTTTGGTTTTTTTTGAAGTTATATTTGACTATGCATTTTATTACCAGCTGACAAAGATATGTTGAATTTGCAGAATCACAGGCCTTGCACTATTAGTATTTTCTTTCAGCTTTTTGGAAAATGCTGTCCAAGTCCATTCTTTCTTCGTATCATAATCATGCTCATCTCTCATATCCTAGAAGAGCATAAATTACCTTGCCGTGACAACTGTGAATTTGTTTCCTCATGAACACAGCTGCCAATGACTCGAAGGACAGTTTGATAGCAGGATTCTGAGAAACAAGAGCTGAAGCCTAGATATCCTAGATATATAAGGAATATCTTCTTGACACTAGACTCTATTCTTCAACTTCTAAGAGAATCAAGTCCCTTTTTCTGAAGAACTACAAAGGTTATTTCCTTTATGAGGGGTTACTTTTGTGCCAAACTTCTTGTGTGACTTCTTTCTTTCAGGTGAAGGACTACTCAATGGAAGTTCTAGGAACAGCTGTGTATGTGAAGGTGCTCATGCCATGAACTGTATTTCTGAAATCCACAAAAGAAAAAAATTTTAAAGGGATATAGATAAAAGCAAAAGTTGAAGAAAGTTTTATGAAAGTTACCAAAGACGAAAGATTGACAAAGAAAATTGTATTTTTATACTGTAGCTACTGTCACTTTCATTATTTATGTTTGTGTGTTTTAACTCAGTAAAAATATTTCAAAAATTGTTTTGCAGTGGAGCTCACCAAGCTCCTCTGGCTTTAAATGGCAGTGTTAATCTTCATCTCATTTTTTACTTCATTAGTAGGGAAGGTTAGCAGCGACTTTTATAGGTAATTCATTGTATTCACAGAAAACTTAGTGCTAAGGCATGCAAGATACTAGTGTTCTCAGTGCCCTGTTTAACTTACAGTATTAACATAGATGTTCTGATTTTGATAGTGCGTTAAGTGAAGTTGGTTTTTAGTTAACACTACCTGAGCACAAGTAATTTACCTCTGAATTTTCAAATTTATTATAATTCACAAAATCACTTATGATTAGAAATACCACTTAGATCGTCTAGTCCAACCATTAACCCATCACCACCATGCCCACTAAGCCATGTCCCTCAGTGCTGCATCTACCCTTTTCTTGAAAGCCTCTAGAGATGAGAGAGGGAGGAGGTTGTCCCCTTATACTCAGCTCTTATGAGGCCCCTCTGGACTACTGCATCCAGGCCTGGGGCCCCCAGCACAAGAAGGACTCAGAACTCTTGGGACTGGTCCAGAGGAGGTCCACTAAGATAATCAGAGGGCTGGAGCACCTCTCCTGTGAAGAAAAGTTGAGGGAACTGGGCTTGTTTAGTTTGGAGAAGAGAAGGCTCCAGGGAAACCTCATTGTGACCTTCCAGGATTTGAAAGGAGCGTGTAAACGGGAGAAGAAATAACTGTTTACATGGGTTGATAGTGACAGGACAAGGGGGAATGGTTTTAAACTAAGACGGGAAGTTTAGGTTACATATTTGGTGGAAGTTTTTCACACAGAGGGTGGTGATGCACTGGAACAGGTTGCCCAAGGAGGTTGTGGATGCCCCATCCCTAGAAGCATTCAAGGGCAGGCTGGATGTGGCTCTGGGCAGGCTGGTCTGGTGGTTGGTGATCCTGCCCGTGGCAGGAGGGTTGAAACTACGTGATCTTTGAGGTACTTTTCAACCCAGGCCATTCATTCCATGATTCTATGATATGGTCTCTTCTCTAGCCTTCCTGACTGCACTGTTTTTGATACAAGCCAGGGTGCCATTGGCCTTTTTGGCCACTTTGGCACACACTCTGGTTAGTAGTCGGAAAGATTTTAAGTGCACCACATGATTGTAAAGTGTCATAATAGATTAAATTTTACATAGGTCACTCTTAAAGTAGTTCCTCCTATTTAGCTGCATGGAAACTACAAAAGAAACGAAGAGCACAGTAACACAATTTGATTGAGCAAATTCTCCGGTACAAAACGCTACTTTTCAGCATAGTCGCCACCATCATTAGCTACGAATTCTCAGCAGTGGTGAACAATAGCCTGTGTGCTGCACTTGTAAAAACCTTTGCCAGTGGAGTTTACCTATTGTCTATGTCACCACTGCTGAAATGCACCACTGACCACCTCACTGTGCTGACATCCACTTTTTGCTCTCCATAAAATTTCAGCAAGCATTGAGGAATGTGAGTGGGTGCCATTTTTTTTTTTTTTTTTTTTTTTTTTTTCATGGAGGAATTCAGTAGCACATTTCCATGGTCGATGCAGTTTTGTCAGAGTGCCTCTCTGCTGCCATGTGTTGCACAGCAACAAAATGTGCTGGAGTATTGGTTGGATGATTTAACCTCTACTGCCATATCACCAACATAGCAAAAGAGGGGGTGTTATTTTTGGAGCAGACTCATGTGGGCATTTGTGTGTGGACAACCTAAATTTTAATGCTCAGGATGTTTGAACACTATCTTTTTGTAAATTAAGAAACTTTGGGAGGTAAACAGCAAAGAAAAAAAAAACAACAACCACTGACGACAAACTGGAACCACATCTCCAGATGTGAGAGTGAGAATACAGCTATTAGAATTAATTCAGTTAATTTGTCTTTATCATTATGCCATAACTTGTTTTTATTTCGTTTCAGTTGCATTGCACACTAGCCATATTATTTTTATATTTCTTAAGGGCAAGAGTGATTGACATTTGTTTTGGATGGTCCTGTGCAACTTTGAACAGCCAATATGCCACATTATAACTGTATTATAGTTACAAAACATGATCAGTGGATTTTGAAACAGCCGCAGACTGGATGCAGATGTGCTTGTTCTAGTTCTTACTTAAAAGCAGTATAGATAATCTTTTATCTGCCTGACCGTGGTTATGTATTTGAACTCAAATTGCTGATAGGCAATATTCTCTATAGTTTAGGATTGGTTTCATTACTATTCGGTCAGGATTTTCCTTTGCCTTGTGGCCTGTATCTGGAGTAAGGCTCTGGCTTTATTACTGATGGGATGCTTCTGTTAAGGAGTAAGATTTCTGCAACACATTAGTGGCCTGACACGACAAGGATACTAAGATATAACATACTTTTAAGTTTAAAATCTTAAAGAACATGCTCCTCTCTCCCCAGAGGTCCTCAAAACAACAAAAGTCCAATAGAGTTAACACAGAACATGTAACCTGCAATTTTAGAATTAAAAAAATGCAAGCTTTACAGAACATCGTATTCTCATAGTTTTTATCTTTTTTGCATGCGTTATTGACTCTTTTCTTCATTTCAAGCATGCTGAATTCCAGATTTTATCTTTAGCTTGGATTCTAAGCTATCTGTATGAAAATTAAGAGTCTAGTTTTCCCTTTTTTGGGAACCTGTTGAGTCCTGCAGCAAATCTCGCTTGATCCTACCAAAGATCCTCTCTTTCTATCTTCTGTCATCCGTATCAGGCCAGGTACATACACATAGCTGAACCTCAGAAATGGAGCTGTAGTGCTCTTTTTGTGTTGCAGCTTTTTCGTTCGTGGTTTTCTTTCGTTGTTTAATACAGGTGATTGTTTTCAGGTAACTACTGAGATATTTAATCTTCCTGATTGTGGTCAGAATCTGCAATTTTAAACTAAATATTTTCATAATTGCATTGCCTTCTTTTAGTCATGTATTTCCTATGCAGATATATGCCTGATGCTACTTTTTAACATTGAGTTTCGTATATTCAACTTAGGAAGAACAAATATTGTTGATGTTAGCAGAAACTATGAATAAATCTGCTAGTAAGGATCCTGTCTTTTCTGTGTGAAGTGGTGAAGATGAAATAAGTGTTCCAGGAGAGCATGAATACTTACATTCCTTTCTTTTGTAGTTGGTTGTTGGAGTGTAGTGATGATTTTGAACCAGAGTGGCTTGTGCAGAAATCAGGTTTATCAATTGTTTCTTATATTGCAGCTATAAAAGGATTTATAGTTTGCCTTTTTTTTGTTCCTCCTTATGTTGAAGAAATAACAAGTTAAAAGTTATTGTATGCCAAGTCTTTGCTCTGAACAGTTTCTGAACTGGGAGAAATTGTGAACATGAGAGGAGGAACCTTTGAGGAAAATGAATGAGGAAGAAAAGAATATTTACTGCTGTAGCTCTTAATTTCTAGAGTAAATATTCATTACAATTATTGTTATAGAAAATTACACACATAAAGGATATGATTTGTATATTTTCAAGGTAAACAATGTGTATATTTTCCAGCTCTTGTATTTTGACTTCAGAATACTCCAGGTAGTATTGATGTGTATCTTTGTAGGGGAGGAAGTGTGCAAAGAAAAGTTCCTTAGGATGAAATGTTATTAAAATGTTTCCAAAATTATTTCTCAGCAGGAAATCTCATTTGTTCTTGTGTAGAAGTTACGTTGAACTTTAGAATTTGTTTTTCTGTAGAAAAAAACTGCCTGTGAACATTGAATCTTTATAACTTGAATGATTGAATGCTGTAGACTTAACTTGTATACCTTAAGCTTCATTTTGCTCCTCATATATATGTGCAGGTTTTCTGTCCTGTTTTAATAAAAGAGGACTTTCTAACTACAAATGTCAGAGAATGCAGATTGCTTAGATAATGCCCATTCACAGGCTTTGTCAGCTCTTACGTCTTCAATTTCCATGACTTGGTTTTCTGTGAAGTAGGGATGTGGCTTATGTGTCAATTATGTTTAGACTGCAGGATCCTGCTTAGATTGGAGAATAATGATTTTGAATGCTGTTTGTAGCAACGAGATTCTGCATAAGATTAGCCAACTGATGTTACATGGAAGTTGGATTTTTCTTTTTCTCCTTGCTGGAGAACCAAAGAGGACTTTGCAACGGTGCATTGGCTATTACAGAACAGATCTTATTCTTTTGGTGGAATAGCTTCTTGCCAATGAGCTTCCACTTCAATAGCACTTCTTTGGTAGTAGTTATTAGCTGGCTTTTGAAATTGCCCCTTCCCAATTTTCTGCAGTTTTGCCTTTTTCCAGAAGCATCTTTCAGATTGTCTTGTGTCAGAAAACAGACTATATGAATAATGTTCTTCTCAGTGCTTGGGTTTTTTTATTTTGCTAGAGAATGACATTGGTGCTTTAATAGTAGCTTACCTTTCAGTGGCTCTGCACAATTTGTGTTTCCATGTTTTTAAATACTGGTTTTCTGTACCCAAGTATAATTTGAAGATGTCTGTGACTGAGAAGCATTGCTTGACCTGATACATAAGACAGTGTATAAAATTAGGGAGAGATGCTTCATGTGATACCAGAAACTTTACTGTTTGTCCCAAAAGATAATTTGGTTGTTTGACAAATGTTTTGAAAACTCCTGTCTACGTACATACGTGTTTAATATATGGCAAAGTTTGTTACTGCCTTTATTGAAGTAGTAAGTTTGCATTAAGCTATGCTGGCTGGATAATCGAAGATTACAAAAAAGCGTTCTTTTCTGTGTTCAAGAAAAGCAAGACAACTAATTTTTTTTTTCAATTTTCTTTTTTTCCAATATTAAATGTTTTGTGGTAAATTTTGATGGCTTCATTTTGTGAATTTTATCACAAGCTTAGCTTTCAGTGTCTGAAGTATGCTTCTGCCGACAGCAAATCGGTGGCTCTGTCAGGCTTACTTTCATTTATGTAGCGCTATTGCCAGAGATCCTCAAGTAGCTGCCCATGTTTTGTCTTGCATTCTTTAGTGTAATACTCTGTGTATTTTTGCGTGTATTATTTTCCATATATTTATCTAGCTTTTATCTTCTGAAAGTGAATATTTATTCTGTAAATCTCCACATGTATGAAACCAAGCCATAGTCTTGAGATGTGTCAGCAGAGCCAAAGAAGGTGGATCTTATTGCATTCATCCTCTCCTAGAAATCAATGTCTGTTGGATACTACACCCTCAATTCTAACCAGTTTGTATGTTGTAAGGTTTTTGTAGAACAAATAGAAAAAGACTTACAAAATCTTCAGTGGTGCGAGAACCTGGAAAGCAGAAACACTGAATTGGAACAGGAACTTCAGCTGTTAGGAATAGATATAAGAGAGTGGTAGAAATAATTTGCCTTGTACAGATCTTTTCCTTTCCTGTCATTTCCCATAGTGAAAACACAGGGAATGACTGTATTTACTCAAAATAGGAACTCTTTGCAGCTTTGGTCAAAGGACTGGAGTTAGTCTGTTTTGATAGAAGTGTTGAGAAGTTAGTGAAATATGTTACTTGGTCTGGCTGTTTGGATCCAGAACTGAATTGTGGGTATTCTTGGCTTCTAAAAATGAATTTATTCCATTCTGTGTTTTTAATATTGACTGAGTTGTCATGGTTTAGGCAAACTGAGCTAAGAGCTTAAATTCTTAATTTTAGTTTAGGCATACCCTAAGCATAACTTACTGTTCTCAATTTAGGCACATATGAATGAAATATTTTCATGCAACTGGTCAGGTCTGAATAATTTGCCTGGATGCAAAATCTGAGCTGTACTCTGTAGTTACAGCGAGTGATAATTGAAAACTTACTTATTCCCTTCCCTCTGGAAATCACAGCCATGGGTTTCTTATGAAGGTGAGGCTTTTGGAGGATTTAACATAAATGCTTGGTATTGATTTTTGCCTCTTCTTCTTATTTCTTCTAATTTTTTAGTTAGTAAATAAAGTTAGTCTTGTTCATGAATTTATTTTTTAAATCCTCATTGACCCATGAATTTGAACCCTAATAATTAGATATGTTTTTCTTCTAGTCACAGGGTTTTTAATTTCTTTTTTTAGAAGAGTACGTAGCTGTTGAGAGGCTTTCCAGAGATGAAATGAAAGATTGAACACTGCATGTTTTATGGCCAGAAATACAGAAAAGGAAGTCTTAATGCTTGTTTCTCTCATATCTAAATGTGTTCTGATTTTTCAACACTAATTCATTAATATCCTTGTATATTAAGACAGTATTGTGCTTTAGCTTTTAATTCTTTCTGATGTTACTTCAGTGACGTTTATAGGCAGTAGTTTTATTATTTTATGGCCAAAGTAAGTAAATATTTCCTCACATAGTTTTTCAAAGCAGAACTTCTTCCATCCAGCTAGCTCTTTATTTCGTATGTTCCAACTTGAGTTCTTTTTCTTTTTTTTTTTTAATAATTTTATTAGAATCCTGTGCAAGGAATTCTGGAAAACATTGAAAACTATCTCTTGGTGCTTTTGATTTTTTTTTTTTTTTTTTCTTTTTTTTTCCCCTTGATCTAGTAGAAATACTTGTCTTGCTTTTCCCTCCCTGTTAACTGCATTATCGTTAGCTGGTCTTTCTTATGAATGAGCCCATGGTTCAAAATGGTTCTTCTTAGTATTAATTTTTCTCCTGTATTTGCATCAGTAAATTTGCTTTGTAACTTTTCTACTTTGTGCCTTGTACTAGTAGTATTTCCGGTTACTTTATTCCATTGCCATCTGTCTCCATTCAAGGTAAAAACAAAGAGAAAAACAGAACTGGTTTACCTCTGACTACTTTACAGTTCTTATGCAAGCCATTCTGAGTCTTAATTAGTATTCCTACACAACATACATCACAGAAAATGAGGTGGAAAAAATGTACTATGTTTTTCATCTTGATTAGGAAATGAGCAGTCACAAACAGCTGTTGGGGTATCCTTGAACAGTCCATCTTTAAAGAATCGTAGCATCATTAAGATTGGAAAAGATCATCTAGTCCAACATCACTACCATGCCCACTAAGCTGTGTCCCTCTGTGCTGTGGCTAGCCTTTACATGAAGGCTTCCAGGGCTGGTGACTTTACTTCCTCCCTGGGCAGCCTTTTCCAATAGCTCGCCACTCTTTTGGAGCATAAATTTTTCCTGATATCTGACCTAAACCTCCACTACCACAGCTTAAGGCCATTAGCTCTCATTGTGTTGCTAGTTACCCAGGAAAAGAAGCCTGCTCTCACCTAGCTACAACCTCCTTTCCAGTAATTTTTAATGAGCTATGAGGTCACCCCTGAGCCTCATGTTCTCCAGACAAAATCCCAATTCCCTCAGCTGTTCCTAGTAAGACTTATATTCCAGACCCCTCACCAGCTTTATTGGATGCGATCCAGGGCTCCAGTGACTTCTTTGTAGTGAGGGGCCTGAAACTGAACACAGTACTTACGGTGTAGTCTCACCAGTGCTGAGTACAGAGGGACAGTCGCCTCCCTGATGCTGCTGACTGCACTGTTTCTGGTACAAAGCCAGGATGCCATTGGCCTTCTTGGCCACCTTAGCGCACAACTGGCTCACATTCATCTGGCTGTCAGCTGACACTGCCAGATCCTTTTCCTCTGTGCATGTGACAATTTCTTCATGTTCTTCTAGTTGCTTCTTCAGAATTTGTTCTAAACACTCCCATTTTCTTTTAGACAAGACAAGGTGGTTCTAAAAAATTCTTACATTATAATAAAAAGCATTTTTAAACAGAGCACAAATAATGGCAGTAAACTCTTCAAATAGTCTTGATATGTCTTTCAGCTAATGGTAACGACAACAAGAAATTCAAAAGTGAAGATAAAATGGATGGGGCGCCTTCTCGTGTTCTTCATATCAGAAAACTGCCTGGGGAAGTGACAGAAACAGAAGTTATTGCTTTAGGCTTACCTTTTGGTAAGGTAACCAACATCTTGATGCTGAAAGGGAAAAATCAGGTAATTTGTTGCTTTTTTTTTTTTTCTCATTTCAAAATATGCTGTTAAAATAGTATTGTAATACGTCATGCTACAGTAGGTATTAATGAGGAAAGAGGAGGAGGGTAAAAACCTTTTTTCTTTCTTTAAATCAGCTTATACTGTCTTGTAAATTCTGTTTGGGAATGTGGATTGGTTAAGAGCTAAATAAAGTAGGAAATAGGATAAATACTGCAAGTTAAATACTCAGTTCTGCATTTCTTCAGATGAATATTTGGAGGTGGCTTGGCAAATAAAGTTAGTAATTGGAGGATGGTGTCTTATAAAGGTGTATGTTTGGCAAAATGTGTTCTCAAAACTCTTGTCTTCTTTCTTGTGCTTCTAATACGAAGGTTGTCTACTTGAAATTTATCAATGTAACTTGATTTTATAGGCTTTTTTGGAACTTGCAACAGAAGAAGCAGCTATCACTATGGTTAATTACTATTCAGCTGTGACGCCTCATCTTCGTAACCAACCTATCTATATCCAGTATTCCAATCATAAAGAACTGAAGACTGATAATACACTGAACCAGGTATATTTGTTATTACATGGTATTAGAAATGTAGGCAGTAGGGTATGTGATATATATACCACCATCAATCAAGAATACCTGTTATTTAAATCTACTTTTGTCCACGTTCAAACACTACAGTAGTTTTACCAGTGGTTTTGGGAATGAAGATTTGCTTTCTCTGTGATCCTTCGATTAGGAGGAATTTACTTAGTGTGAAAGGAAAGATTGTGAAGATGTTTTAACTTAAATTTTTTTTCACAAAATAAATTTACGTCTTAGTTTAGAAATTGCAGGATGAGAAAATTAACTTTTTAATTCTGACACCTGAGATTGTAATATCTCTTTCAATTTCCCTGGTGTTAATGACTAATGCGAATGGCTGCATTTCAGTGCTTTGAATGAATGCTCTGGTAGCACTGGTGGGCTCTTCTCCTGTGATCTTCTGTTCCTGATGAAGAACACGTTAATGCTTAGTGCAGAGATAAACTTGCATGTTAGCAGAAGGAAAAAATAATTAGTTTTTGCCTCTGCAGAACATATTTTAAAAGAAAGATAAATGCATATACCTGTTTCTAGTACAGAAACTTTTGTCTTTTTTCTAACGGAAAAATTAGCAAAAATAATGCCTTTGCAAAATAGGTTTTCCTCCTGATGTGATGAACATTTTTTTACAACGGGAAAAAAAGATTAACTTACCACAAGTCAGTGATTATTTCAAGATTGTTTTCTTATGTTCATCTTCAGAAGTGGCTATTTATATAAATCCTAAACGTGGTTTTGAACTTCTGTGAAAAAATGCTCACTGTTGTGTTCATTTAATAGATTATCCTTGTGTAAGCATGTTAAGTCACGCGCGTTCCTTCACTCCATCATGTATTTAGTGTAACTTTAGTGCACTGAAGCATGATGTGTAAGCGTACATGAACAGTGCTATCAAGGGTTGTCTGTTAAAAAGCAACCTCAAAAGTTGTGGTTTTGTAGGTTGCACAGTTCAACGTTCTCCAATCACTGAAATACATGAATTTTAATTGATGTGCTTCTTCTGTGCTCACAGAGGGAGTAGGAAATAATTATGTAACTCAGCCAAATATCGGAACAGCTTGAAATTTGTAATAATTTTCATGCATTAGGGGGGAAAAGGAATGTCTTTATCAGAAGGCATTTCTATAGAATTACAGTAGTTGTTTGTAAATACAATTAAATTTTATTTTCTCAGCTTTCATCAAGTCTTTTAATTTTTTTAATCCTTCCTTAACTCGTTGATTCATTTCAGTTTGAATAGCGTCATGTAAGTTGTGACATGAGATAGCTCTGATACCTCTGAAATAGTGCACTGATTTACTGTAATGGTTATTACTAGTTAGTTTTGCCTGGCGTGCTCACTTTGTTGTTTGGTATTGTTTTGTTTCATGAGACTGTTCTAATGGAAGTAGTAACTGAAACTTTTTTTTTAACCCACTACTTTTTCTTTCTCAGGAAAAAAATTATCTTTCTGATACTTTCAGTTTTGGCAGCAGCAGCAGTTATGTAGATGTGTGTTGTTGTGATGTCTTCATAAACCTTTGAATTTCTAAAACCATGCTTTTGATATTTAAAAAAACAAACCAGAAGGAAACTGAAGAACTTATGGTGGAAGAAGATTCTGTTTCTCTTTTTAGTAAGAAGGGTAAATAACGGACACCAGGTTGTTTAACTCTGTCTGGATAGTACTTTCTGATACGTCTGTCTTGTGCATTATTTCTTTGTGTTACATCAGAGAAGCTTGACAGTGTTCAGCATTATTCCTTCTTCACAGAACTTTCCGCGTAATTTAAGTGGCAGTGAAATATTAACTGTACAGACTGTTGAAAAAACAAGATAAAAGATTACTGGCTTCTGCACTTTTTTCCCCTTTAAGAGTATGTAAGGAGTTTTGACATCCACAAAATGATTTTTTAATAGTTAATAGTAGAACAGTAAGCTTGCTTCTAGGAAGATTGATATTTGTGCCACTTGAAGGCTTAATTGAGGTATTTGTTTTTATTTTCTCACGGATTGGACTGCATTACATTCATATTCTGACTCTTTTTTTTTTTTTTTTTTCCTGAATATCATGCAATTTTCTAATTAATTTCTAGCTATTGTCTTGAGATAGTAAAATCTTTGTAATTTTCTTTTCAAGCGGGCCCAAGCTGTTCTTCAGGCAGTGACAGCTGTGCAGGCAACAAATGCTCCCATAAGTGGGACCACTGTTAGTGAGAGTGCAGTTACTCCAGCTCAAAGTCCGGTGCTTAGAATAATTATTGACAACATGTACTATCCTGTAACCCTGGATGTTCTTCATCAGGTAAGACAAATTTCATTTTAATTTGACCTTGTAATTAGCAGGAACATGTGTATAAAACTTTGTTTTTGACAGATATTCTCTAAATTTGGTGCTGTATTGAAGATAATCACATTCACAAAGAATAACCAGTTTCAAGCTTTACTCCAGTATGGTGATCCAGTGAATGCACAGCAAGCAAAACTAGTAAGTATAGTTTTCTTTTAAGGGTAGATATGTTTCTGTGCTCTAGACATTTGTACAATGTTTGCAGAACCCTGACTACTGTAGTTGTAATATTCCTCCTCTGTTTTTGAGAGTTCTTTAAAAATAATTGGGAGTTTATATCATTTTGACAACAATCAACATGTCATCAAGACCAGACGTTTTGAATTAAGTGATAATGATGTGACGGCATCCATGACGAGAAGAAAAGTAAACCAGAGGCAAAGACTAGATTTTGTGCTTGTGTGTGTGATATATATATTTTTATATATAGACAATTTTTTATTCTAACTTTTAAGAGTTAAATCTAATTAATTTATATTCTTTAACATTCACATGCAGTTTGGGTTTTTGGAAGGTTGGTTAAAATTGATGTGCTGGTTAAGTGTTGCTTGACAGCGTAGAAAGAGTGACTTACCCAGAGGTGACAAAATAGCTGAGGATATCATGTAGAAGTGAAAAGCTCACGCCTCAGATGAAGTTGATAAAGACTACCTAGTAGTAGAGGAAACAGAAAGCAGGCTTTGGTTTCTACTGTGCTTCTTGAAGAATGACGACTATTGAGATAAAGACTGTCATTAAAAAGTGGAGGATTGTTATTTTCATTCTTCTCACCATATGAAATAATGAATGTTGATTAAAAGTATAAGACCGCCAAGACAGGGAATGGCAAAAAATGAGAGATCTATTCAAAAGGCAGTGTATAAGTGCTCTTCCTTTTGAGAAAAAGTAATGGTAGCATAGGACAAGCAGATTTTTCAACTTGGTTTATGATGTCTGCTTTAAGGTAGTCTACCTCAGGAAAGTAGTCTGGAAATATTTGTAGACTTTGGAGTCCAGTTTTAATTAGGGATGTTGTTTACTGACATGTTATATATAAAATACTAGGTGGGAGGGGTGTGTGAATGTATTACTGTAACTACTGGGGAAAAAAAAAATTGCATGGATGGGATGCAGCTGTCAGGTTTGTAAATAGACTTAGAATGACATAAAAACTAGATCTTTGACCTGAAATTACTGTGGGAGTTGACTGTAAGTCATTTGGATTCACAATTGAGATACGTTTTGATCCCAGTGTTCTTCAAGTATTTCTTACGGATATTGTAATTCAGTTTTGATCAACATTTGGGAAGTTATTTTTCAGTAATAGTTGATATGTTTTACTTCACATTTTTGACTTCGTTTTTTGAATCTTAAATGTGTTATCAGAAGATTTAATGGAAAGACGGCATCTGTGAAATGAACTGTAGCAATCTGAAAATTATCAGTATATTTCTAGAACTGTATTCTAAAAGAAGTGACAAATAACACGGGATGAGGTATGTAAAAGTATGAAAGGAAATAAAGAATCTGCTGATGCTGACTTCTGATAAATTGATACTAGCTTGCGGGACACTATTGGTCATAATATTCAAAACAAAACAACAACACCTGTATTTGCTCTGGTTTTGCATGTTTTAACTGGGGTAGCTGTTCACTAATGGCTGCTCATGTGTGAATGACTAAACTTAATTGAATAACAGTGAAACCTGCATGTATAGTTATTGTCAGAGTTATCTTAAAACCTAGCTTAGTGACAAATTGAAACAGGAATCGGTTTATAGCTTCTTATTTTAACCGATTTCTAAGTAAATCCTTTAATGAGGGAAGATTTGATTTTTATTTTTTCTCCTTCCTCTTTTCTCTCCCAGAGATAGAGTAAAATTGATACTGTTGTTACGATTAAATTAATGTGATAAAACATGAAGTCACCCAATCAAAATTGAGAAAAGGAAAGAAAGTCACACGATAAGGAAAAAGCCTACAGTTTAAATTCAGCTGGAAGTAGTGGTAGAAGCAAGAGGATGTGGTGGCAAATTTAAGTTACATGGCATTCAAAATTAAAATCATGGTAAAAGAGTAAAGAAATTTTCAATTTGTTTTCCGTCAGTTGTTACTGTAGAAGATAATGGGGAAATTTAATTTTCCACTGGCACTCTTCACAGGAAATCAGAATGTGGTCTTAATAGAAATTGAAGACTTTATTAAGGAAGTTAAAAGAGCAATTTGAAAAACTCAAGTGATGTAAGTACCAAGGAGAGATGTTATTCATTTGAAGGTTCTGAGAAACTAGTGACACTGGCAAGAATGTACAATATGAAGCCTCTAGCCCTGTGGGACTCCTTCTGCTACCCGAACGAGCAAGTAGTGAAAAATTGCATTCCTGTTCCACTTGCTGTGTGAGAAACTCATTTCCTGTAAAAGTAGGCTGTGGCTACACTGATTCATGTTTCATCACCACCTTCAGATTGGGTCATTATAGTTCATTATATCTGTAACTAAAGGTAAAGACAAACTTGAGATTACTTTCAGTGCAGCAGTCTAGCCATGGTTTGGAGAAAGTGTTGAGAATGTGCAGCACTGGAGCACACCGAACTATTATGCTTCCTCTGGTGAAACAAAGGGATATTCTGGAGGTGTCTGTATTCATATGGAAATTTTTTGTGCATCAAAGCCAGCAGATTTTCACAGTAAATGATAGTGCCCTCAATAGAAGCAGAAAGCCTGCTTAGGTTGCTATGAAAGTAATGCCTTCTATGTATTTCCATGGAAACGACAACAAATACAAAGAGCACAGTAACAGTATTTGATAGAGCAAATCCTCAGCTACAAAACACTGCTTTTCAACAGTCACCACCATTAGCTATGTGTTTTTGCCAACAGTGAACAAGAGCCTGTGTGTTGCAGTCATAGAAATCTGTGCCAGCAGAGGTGACCCATTGTTTCATGGGTGCTGTGATGGCATTGTTGCTAGGAAAATGTTGCCTGTGAAGTCCGTCTTTCATCGGCCTTATAAGAAGGAAGTCAGAAGGTGCCAAATCTGAACTATACGGTGGGTGTGGTAAGACAAGCCACAAGTGTGCTGCATGGTCTTCAGACTGCTATGGGGCCTGAAGCTAAGAGTATGGTTATCTTCTTCTCTGTCAGACTCAGAAAGTTTGAGCCTTTAGCTTAGTTGGTGTCATGATGAAATGATCAGAGTTGATGGTTTCCAGGCTCCAGGAAATCCAGAAAGATAACCCCTTTCCTTTCTTAAAACACAGCACAGATCAGTTTACCTGCAGAGGGCTGCGTCTTGATCTTTTTCTTCAATGAGGAATTCACATGTCTCTGCTCCATTGACTGCTGTTTTCACTCCAGCTCATACTGGTGACATTGTGTCATACCACTGGTAACAGTGTGATCCAGGCAAACTGTCACCTTCAGCATTGTATTGGGTCTGTAAATCCTGACAGGCTTGCATACCATGTTCTTTCTCTGCCTATGTGGGTGTCTGTGGGACACACAGCTGATGAAAACTCAGATATTCCAGTTTTGCCACTATAGTTTCCAATGCAATTTAGCCAATACTTAGTCCATACACAGTTCCCTGATCATATTCTGCCAGTTTGCCTCAATGAGCTGAGTGAGACGCTCTCACTTTGTCATGTGACAGGTGTGCATGGTTGTCTGGGAACGTGACTTGTTTTTCACTTCACTTTTGCAGCTGCTGAAATGCACCATCCACTCCCTCACTATGCTAGCATTCATGTTGATCTCCATAAATGTTCAGCAAGCATTGGGGTATGTTGGTGCAATTTTTTTCTGCTTAGAGGAATTCAGCAGCACTCCTTTGCTTCGTGCGCACTTCCATGTCAGACACCATTCTGTCAGACTGCCTCTCTGCTGTTGTCTGTCACACAGCAACGACGTATAACGAAATATTGGTGGGGAGGGTTCGACCTCTCCTGCCGTACTACTGGCATCCATCTCCACATGGACCAGCGTGATCAGATAGGAGGCATCACTTTTGGAGCAGCCCTTGCAAACATTCGAACGCCACTAATGCCATCTTTTGGTTTGATTACTGGGAGTAATGCTGTGCATGAAAGTCATCTTGACCCAGTATGAGTTAAAAATACCGCATATCTACTGAGTTTCTGTTGGACTTAGTCATTTGAACCTAAGATGGCATGTAGCTGTTCTGGAGTACCAATAATTAGTTTCTCAACAGAAGTTCTTTTAGGGTCTGACTCCACACTGGAGATGCCTTCTTTCCAGTTTCTTTGAGTGACTGCTTCATGGTGGTTCTTCTGCTAACAGTCTGCAGAAAAGACCTCTGCCAGGTTTTGTCACCATAAAATCTAATGTGAGCTTCCTGTGGTCATTCTCTAAACAGAAAGCAACAGCATTTCCAGTTAAGATATTTAGCTTCAGCACAGTTACCCTTTATTATGTTAAGGATTTTCATGCCCCCTGAATCCTGAAGAAGATTATTGTGCTGAAATGATAGGCAGTGCTTGGATCAACTGACGAGTGCCAGATTGTGCCCATTGTGTTAGAAAGCCCAGCAAGTGCAGTAATAGTGTTTGTTTCCTGGATGCTCCAGCTTTGTAGTGAAAAATGTGATGTGTAACTGGTCTTTTAATGAAAGAACTGCATGCAGAGAATCTTAGTTTTGAATAATGGTCTGTGGTTTATAAACACTGTTTAGCCACAGAAGCTTCTTGCATCCAAGGCATTTGTCTGAAAAGAAACAATTTTCGTTCAAATACTTATCCAAAGGATACACTAAGGATGCATCTCTCCCAAGAGAGATTTACAGTATAACCTTTGAGCTGAGTTGGAGTATGTTGTGTGAGGATCACATTTTCTTTTTTTAAATCTTAAACTACTGTGATGTATCCTTTTGAAAATATTGTTTCTAGTTCCTTTTTGTAGTTTCACTGTGGCTTTTGGTTAGTTACGTGCTTCTGTTAAGTATTGACCTGTTTGGAAACTACAAACACAGATTGTATTTTGGCTTGCTACTTTTTTTTTTTTTTTTTTAAGGCTAAGGATTTTTATCAACATCCTTCTTCTAGCCATAAATTAGAGTCTACAGACTCCACATGGAGGTATAATGAGAGTCTTGATTGCGTTTTAAATACTTAGTGCTTTCCTGTGATTTGGACTCAGCTAAAAAGGAGCTGCCTTTTGGTTCCAGTCATACCTAGTTTTCATTATTATAAGAATAATGTTTTCTGTGTGATAATTGTGTCGTTCCAGAGTAAACTCTAGTTGCGTAAACTGGACTTAATCCCTATGTTAGTGGATTTTAGATGATAGGCTTTGCATTGCCAATATTCTTTCATCTGAATTTCAAGCAGAAGTATTTGTTGAGACAAATATCTAGATTGTCAAGTTTTTTGTTTTTTTTTTTTTTTTTAATTTATTTGCTCTGTGTTCTTTTATCTTCCTACTATTTGAAAGTTCTAGTAGTACTAACTTATGTGTTCTTGTACATTGGCTGCTAATGCTGTTAATTCTTTTAAACAATTTCGTAAGCCCTGGTGATATATTACCTGAGATAATACATCTTGTAGGAAAGGACAACCTTGATAACCCAGACAGAGTGAGGTGTCTGTGGGACATTCAGTTCCCAGGTGCATTGCCGTATGAAAATAGCTGTGATGCTTTCCATGGCCAATGGGCCTAATAGTTTTGTGCAGCACTTAATTCAAAGTAGTTCATCTTTTGAGAACTTGAATGTGTTGGGAAGTTTTGTAGGTATAACTAAGCTAGCTTGCTTTGGTCCAGAGCTGATGTATTTTTGTCTAGTATTACTCAAGAGAAACAGAAGATTTAACTTTCGTATTTGAAAATCGAGAGTTTCTATTGAATGATCTGGGTGTTTCTTGGAAACATAAAATAACTTTAAAAAGTTTTATTCTGTGTAGCATTAACAGCTATACGTTACTATATGAAAGCATGCTCAAAATTTCAGATGGAATTAAATTAGTCTGGTACAGAATGATAATGATTGAAGCATATATTTAGGTCTTAATGGAGAATGTTTCCACATAGATGTGGTACCATGGTAAGAGCTGGTGTGAATTCTGTTGTTAGTAGGCATCCACTAAAAAGTAAGAATTGTGAAAATGGAACTTTTTTTTTATTATTAAGGTCTAGCATTAGACTAGAAGGTAATGTTTTGGGTTTTTTTTTTTTTTTTTCTTCCTCAATTTTGGCACTAATTCTAAAGGGAGAGTAAAAGGAGGCAGGAACAAATATGCTGGTTTGGCACAGAGCCATCTACTTTATGGTGTGTAAACCTAGATTTTTTGATATCTTAAGTCTGCTTTTTATAGACTTCTAGTGTGATTATTTATTTTTTTTACTTTTTGAGAAATGTTTGGCATTTTACCTGCATTAAAGCTATACTGTGAAATACATGTTAAATTATATTCAGCAGGAGTTTGACTGTGCTGATTTCTCTGCACCTTGGTGCATGAACAATCTCTTGATAAGAGAAATAAACATCAAGCATCCTGGAATCATGTTAAGAGAGGTTAATGCATTGTAATCTTAATGGGTTATAAGCTAGACAGTAAGAGGGATAAATAGTTAAGTACTGACCAACCCGTATTGTGTATTATTTTAAATAAATTGTTTCCTTTTTGCAGGCCCTGGATGGTCAGAATATTTATAATGCTTGCTGTACTCTACGGATTGATTTTTCCAAATTGGTGAATTTAAATGTCAAGTACAACAATGATAAAAGCAGGGACTACACTCGTCCTGATCTTCCATCTGGTGATGGACAACCAGCACTGGACCCTGCTATTGCTGCAGCATTTGCAAAGGAGACTTCTCTTCTAGGTATGACTCTGACTCTATTGTTATGTGTTGCAAAGTCCTTGATGAAGATATTAATTAGTCTTAAATTGCAATGGTGTCCTGAAGCCTATTAGGTTTACATTGCAATGTGAATTGTAGTAATACAGTTGCATTATCTTCAGAAGCCCTGGAGAAGTGAATGAGAGAATGCATGGCAAACGATAAATAAGCTCTCACTCTGAATGCATGTCTTCAACTGCAATGTTGTCCCTAACAACAGAAAAATAAAAGGGATGTGACCAAGTAACTTAAACTGCAGTTCTTGAAAGTGTCCTGTGACTTCAGTGAAGTCAGTCATATTTATCTTGGTTATTAATGGAGATCTTATATTGGAAGAGAGGGAGGGACCTTTTCTGATTCTGCTAATGACTGGTTGGGTGAGTTTTGTGTATCTTAACTTTGCTTCATCTGGCAAATGCAAGTACTCTGATCTTTGGGTTAGTTTCTTTCATTTTTATTGCCTCAACTTCACGAAAGGGTTCTGTTAATATTATTGTTACCTTAGCCAATCAAATAGTTGTCATAATGAGAATTATACTTGTTTGAATATGGAAGTATGAGGCTCTCTATGGAAGAAAAAAAAAAGGCATAAAACACACGACATCAAAATGGAACAAGAAAACAGAAAAAAACTTGAAAGCCTGAATGGGTTTATGACTGTGTTTTTATTCGCATACTCAAAAGGAGAAAGGTGAGAGCAGCTGTAAGTTCAGAGAGTTGTAAGATGAAGGTTTGGAAACTATGATGTGTGAAGTATGGCAGAATGATTGCAGTGACCTTCCTCCTGCTTCTTTTTTATCTTCTGATTTTATATTTGTATTTGCTTTAGAATTGTCTTCTCTAATGTCAGTAGTGATAAAGATAGCTTCAGAGTGTACTTAGGTAGATTATCTGCCATTCAGTTTTCACTGATGGTTCCCAAAGGGTGTGCTTTGCCACAAGAGTGGAGCTCCATTTTGAGCTCGATGTGATGCTCCTCAAGTTCTAGTGTGTTTGCAGCAATGCTGTGCTGCACCTGTGGCATTCTTGCTAAAACTCTTGCAGTAGCCGTTTTTAGTATATGTGTATGAGATCTCTTAGCAGAAAATGTGATAAGGCTTCAGTTTTAACCTTGATTTCTGTTACATTATGCTGTTAAATAGTGGATTGTTGTACAGCTTTCATGCTTTTTTCTAAAGTGTATAAAAATTCGTATGTCAGCAGTGAGGTTTAGGTTAAATGTTTTATGAGTAGAGTTTTAGTGACAGGATGACACTCTTGTATTAGTCTTGGTGCTTCAGTCTTTATGATTGAATATCATGTGTGTGTATGTATACCTCGGTTACATTCTGCATGAAATTAACCCTCTTCTTCAGAAACTGTAACTTCGTGATGTGCTGTAGTAAAACCTAAAATGTGAAACTTCTTGAGCTATTGAGCATAGATCTTCAAAGAACCTCCTATTGCCCCCCAAAATCCTTCCAGGCTAAGTATAAGAAGGCATAGAGCAAAGTAATGAGTACCAGGAGGTAGTGATTACTTGACATAAGGTCATAAAGAAGTTTGTAGCCCAGCTAGGGACTAAATCCAATTCAGTCACAGTTTTACGTATCTACATTAAGATGATTACTTCTATTACCTATTATTTTCACCCATAATTTTTAGTATAGCTTTAATTTGCCTATTAATAAAATATCATTAGTAATTTGTACTTGAGAAGTTGCACAAAAAAAAAAAAGCTGGGAATAAGTAATGCGTGACATGCTGTGTTGAGGATAAAAGCTCAATGGCTAGGAAGAGGGGTCTATAATGTTTGTATGTTTTCATTAATATCCAGAAGAAGCAAAAGCCTGATTGTTGGAAGCTAAAATTAAGTTAACGATGACAAAGCTTTCCAATAAGTGCATTTCTTGATACAGTATCAGCAGTTTCTAAATAGTTGTAGGTAAGTCATTAAAAAATCAGTGAGTTGAGTGATATCAATAACTATAATCTAAATTTTATTCATAAAACAAGATTTTACTTCTATCGAGTGGCAAATTTTAGAGACCTATAAAATAAACCCATAAAAAATGCAAATCTTGTGATATCTCTGACCCTTCCAGGAAATGAGAGCTGTGTGCTGTATAACCAAGTAGAAAATTGTTGCACTTGTAAATTATCCAGGCTTTCATGGATTGTTACTTGTTCATATACTGCCTCCTCAGCTGTGATGAAGCTAAGTTGTCAGAAATCTTGGAGACTGTAAATTGGGCATATTTTCAATGAGTCTTACTATCTTTTGAATGAAGGGCAAAATTACTAATGAACCAAATGAGGCTGCTTTCAAATGGCTGTCGTGGTCATCATATCAGAATTAGGCTTTCTTTTTTTATTTCCCTGGAATGTGTTTCTTTTTATAAGTGAAGTAGAGAAAAGTTATGGAAGATCTTCCAGGGAAAAAAAAGCCTTTTGTGTAAATAGCAGCTATATTGTAATAGCAGCTACATAAAAATGAAATGCTAAATAAAATGCTAAACAAAACCTACTTATAATTGCAAGATATATAATAGTTTAACTTCAATTTAGCTGTTTATTACTACAGCTAGAAATTTGCTGTTGTTACTGCTCCTACAGTATTATTTCTTGCTGTCTTTTCTAGGTTTTTTTATTACAACTTTTCATTAATTGCCTCTTCTTAAAATTCTTATTAAATGAATCTGTTTCAGAGGATAACAATTGAAAACATTTCTATATAAATGCTGTTAAATTAATCTTTGCTTTATACTTCATCAGTAGGACCAAAAAAATCCTGTAAAAAGTTTAATACTATGAAGAATTTTGACTTTTAAAGTATCAGTAGTGTCATTATATCCAATTACAGAAAAAGCCTTAACTTGGTTAGGCATCTTCAAATTCTTTTATTTCTCAACGTGCTGGACTAGCTTAGAGTTTCTAAAGTTATGGAGAGGTGCTTCAGACACATTAAAAGACTTGAAGCATGCTAATATTTTGACATTTTCTCGTACCTAAATGGTTGCTGCTAAGCTAGTACAAAGCAAGTTGTTAGCTGAAAATCTGTCATACTTTTCCATCATTCTTCGCATTTGTGTCTCTGTGACCTCCACAGTAGCTGAGTGTAAACAAATTTGAAAGTCAGTATATGTGATACAAAACACTTAAATTACATTTCCAAACTATAACTTGTAGAGCAGAATTTTATTTTTAAAAACTCTTACTTGAGAATTTGCATTTTATATTCCCAGATTTTCCTTTGTATCACAGTCTGCTTTTGGCAGTAAGCTGCTTTGTTTCATCTGGAAGGGTAATTTTTTTTTTTAACTGTCTCTTTTATAAGTAGGTTTTTCTTGAAAGCAAAGCCATATTCTTCAGTTTTACCCCAAGAACAAAACAAATATTTGTGTTATATATGTATAGGATTGTACTTACACTTTCCTGTATCACAGAATTGGTTTTAGGAAGCAGTAATCACCATGTGTTTGTTTGCCAGCAGTGGTTTAATTTGATACCCTCTCTCTGACAGATGCTGTTACTTCTATGTTCACTCATAGAAGACCTAGGACAGCCTTATAATGGACGATCACGTGTTAGCATGCCTGAGAGAAGTACTTTCCTAGACCAGAAGTGGCTAGTGCTTGGCTTATGTGCTGAAGCGTATTATGTATCACTTTATTTAATATAATTGGCTGCTGTTTCCATAGACCATCAAATACTGTTTGAAATGCTGATAAGGGCTTTTGTCTCAGTGGAAGAAGGACAAGGTTTTTCTTTCTGTTTTGTGTTACAGACAGTTCCACAAATATCACAAGTGATGCAATAAAAAGATTGTGTTTATTGCCTCAATTCAAGTAAATCTTCCCTTTATCTTGTCCTGAGAGATTAATAGAATTTTCTAAATATTTTAATTACTTAGTACTTTATATATCTCTGATTTGGTCTACGAATAGTAGTGCTGTGCTATTGATTTATCAGAAAGCATTCTGTATCTTTAATTTCCTTCTTTTTGGAGGGGGGGGGGGGGGGGCCCCCCTGATTTTTGTTTTTATTTTTGTGTGGGCTTTGACAAGAAATGACCAGAACGTATTTTTTAAATCATAATTGATCAGTAATACTCTGTAAGAACTTTAGAAAAACAGGGATTTATGTCCTGTTCTCTTTGAGAAGACATTTGTCCAGCCTGGGAACATCTCATTTTTTTTTTTTCAATTGTTTGATTTTTCATCAATTTGTTTAGCAAAAGGTAACTAAAGAGTAGAAATAAATATAGATGTATTTTCTAGATAATAATGGTAAAATAACCTCTTTCCCCCCCATGGTAACAACCTTCATCTCCCTCCATGTGATACTAAATCTGGGGTATTTGCCATTAATACAGATGACTGTATTTACTATTTTCTGCTTAATATTTGGTCATTGACTGAAACTGAAGAACTTTGCTTTTTCCTGTTGTCTTCCTCTGAAATAAATCTGGGAAGAAAGTGTTGCATAGTGTAAAAGATGATATTTAGGCTGTCTACCTGGTGTGTTGGAAGACTGGTCAGAAACTTTGCTAGCTGAGCATCATCGTACAAACATCTGAAATTTTGCCAAAATGTGAAATCGGAGAAGCCAATTTCAGAAGAGAAAATAAAACACTTTAAGTTCTGTTCCTGTTCTTTTTACATATTTTGCTACATAAATGTCCTTTTACTGGACTCTGAAATATGCAAATAAGAATTTGACTAAAATATGATAAGGATATTCTTGTATGGGCTGTCTGCAGTGCGCGTATGTTGCCGAAATCTTTCACAGCTCCCAGAATTAGCATACTTGCCAGGTACAGCAGTGACATCACCGTGAGAAGCATTCAGATTTCTGTAGGATCCGAGTTTCCTTGGAGGAGTGGTAAAGTGATTTTTTTTAGGGAATAAGGTTATTATAAAACCAATTTGCTGCAGCCTTGTGTCTCCTCACCTCATTTATGGTGTGAGAGATGGATAGGCCTTTTCTCTTGACCAGCTCTGGAGTATGAAGCATGATGTTGAAGTGAAAGTACCTTTCAAAGGGTGATATAAATACAGTGGGGAACAGTTCTGGTGCACAAGAATGCTTATTTGAAAAGAGGAGAGAGTAGTTTTTATACCTCATCTCTTTGAAGATTTGATTTGAATCATATTTAATATTTCTATCCCTCATGTTCACTTAATTCATTTTACAACTCTCTGGACATCTACAGCAGCTAGAATGGACTGCTTTCTAGAGTCATATTCAACACTTGTACTGATGTAGGTGCTGTTTTCATAAGCGACTTGTGTGTGTTTCGTAAAATATGCTTTATTTTAAAATTAGGGCTTCCTGTTGCAGCTGTTCCAGGAGCTCTGAGTCCTCTGGCTATTCCAAATGCTGCTGCTGCAGCTGCAGCTGCTGCTGCTGGCCGTGTGGGAATGCCTGGAGTCTCAGCCGGTGGCAATACAGTTCTCTTGGTTAGCAATTTAAATGAAGAGGTCAGTGAGATAATTTGACACTGTTTTTTCCCCTCTTTACCCATACTTCATTGGTCATCATTTTATTTCTTTGCATTTGGCCTCTTACGTTTGGATTTTAAGCTCATGGTATTTTTGCTGTTATATTTATTACCTTACTACTCTCCCAAAGTTAATTTTGAAGTCTTTGTTAAATACTTTTGTTTTCTGAGGTAGCTAATGACTTAAAATGTGCTTTGATAGTTGGCTACCTGTTTATTCTTAAAGTATGGTAACTATTGCATGTTTGACATTTGAATTGAAAGTTTTCTGTTTTATTTTGCAATTATGATCATTTAAACTAGAATTCCTGTTTTGTTTTTTCTAATTGTTTGCTGCTTCATTTCATGCTTGTATCTCACATTGTAAGGTCTTAATTTATGTGAACTACTCTAACACATTTTTCTTTAAAGGTTCTCCCAAAGATCTTGACGAAGCTCTTCCAGTCTCTCTTAGTAATTTTTTTCATTGCAGTTTCTCATTTGTCTAAAAATAATAAGGAAAAATTGACAAAGCACTTTCACCTTAACTGTATCTTTCTTGCTAACTTTGAAATCTAAAGGAGTTTGTTTGGTTATGCATCTTTACCGTCCTTTATTTTTATTTTGATGGCTGTGAAAGCTGGTATGAAATGTGGGAAGTTTGTTTCAGTCTAGCTGTTCCATTTTTAACTGGCCTCTGTCACTAGAAATCATTAAGCTTATTTTATCATCTGGTACTATTTTGTCATCCACAGTCTTGCATGCTAAAATGTTTGAGGTCAGAGTGCCATTTTGGAAGATTATTTTGCCTGCATTTCATAACCAGCCATGCTTATGCAGTTGAAGTTTAAATTTCAAAATTTCTATTGCATGCTTTTTTATTTATTTTCGTGTTGATGAAATGCTGTAGTTTACTCTTGATATGAATGTACTTTACCCATATTTGTCTTGGGTGACTACATTTTACTCAGTTTTTCTTGTACAGTACATAAACCAACCATTTTCTGACCAAATTCCTGCATTTCCTATGTACTGACCTATATTTTATTTTTTTGTTCCCCACTTATTTTTTTTTCTTCTGCATTGCTGTTTCCCCCTCCCCATTTCATCCTTTTCCCTTTGTGTTCAACTTCCCTTTCCTTGTCTTTGCCCAAATTCCCATGCCCCTCCCCATTTTACCCTTTTCTCCTCGTCTTTGTCTACGTTCCCTGTCTTCATTCCCTATGTTCATGCTTCTGTGCTTGAACAAAATGTTCCTCGGACCAACTTGCCCCAATTAACCGCCTTGAAACCATGATCCATGACCACCTCACCATTCTGCGGGAACCACCCTTCGTTATGGATGATCTGTTCATCTCCGCTCTTCCTCGACTCTTCTCTCTTCTTGTCTTACGCTGCTTGCTCTTCTCTCCTTCTAAAGATGGTTACGCCCCAAAGTCTGTTTACCCTCTTCGGTATGTTATTGTTAGCACTATACTTTTATTATTGATTTGATTTTGTTCTGTTTTGTTTTTTTTTTGTTGGTTTTGTTTTGTTTCACCTTAATTCTTATTTGTAGCTAGCACTTTGGCTTAAAATTCAGTAGTAAATCTTTTGCTGTTTTTCTTTTGCTGTTTAAAACTCTCCATAGACACAGATTTTCTTTTAATGCATGCTAATATATTTTGCATGGTCTTTAATTTAATATCACTCACATAGCTTTGAGGGTTTATCAGAAATTCTTTTCAAAACTCACTATTCAAAATCTTTATCTCCTTTATTCATTTGTGAGAGTGTTGAGTCCGAGCGAGTGATCTTGTTGCTGTCTGAATGTTCCATTGGTATGTGAAAATATGTAGCTTAGTTGACTGGCTTTAAAATAAACTTTTTCTTTTGGGTTACCTTTGACTTTGAAAAGGTGTTTATGGTGATGTGCAGCGTGTGAAGATTTTATACAATAAGAAAGACAGTGCTCTTATACAGATGGCTGATGGAAACCAGTCGCAGCTGGGTAAGATTAGATTTCTATTTATATTCCCAAAAAGTTAAGCTATGTAAAATGAGGTGAACTGAGGGTGTTTACATCTGAAAGTTCTTGTATCGTAGTTACTGACAAGGTCTGAAATCTTATTTCATCTACATGTATTTCAAAAGCTTGACAGTGTAGAATAATTGAAAAGTTGAAACTGGCTTTCCAAATCCTCATGTACTCTACAGAGATAGTTTTTGATTAGTCCTCTAGCACACTGATTTTCTTGTGGTTTTTCTTCTTGTTTGAAGGGCTGTGTATAATGTGTCACATGCTACTGAAAAGCAATACTACATTGAGAAACCTGTTGTCTCTTTCAGCTATGAGCCATCTTAATGGACAAAAAATGTATGGGAAGATAATTCGTGTTACCCTTTCTAAACATCAAACAGTTCAACTACCTCGAGAGGGTCTTGATGATCAAGGGCTGACTAAAGATTTTGGTAATTCACCTCTGCATCGTTTCAAGAAACCTGGTTCAAAAAACTTTCAGAATATATTCCCTCCATCTGCAACGCTTCATCTATCCAATATTCCGTAAGTTTTGCCTGTCAGAAAGCCTGGAGTATTTTGTGTTAATCATAACACAGTGAATTAATTTCTGATTCTGCTTGTTTTTTGTCTGTAGACCATCAGTAGCAGAAGAGGATTTACGCACACTGTTTGCTAACACTGGAGGCACTGTGAAAGCATTTAAATTTTTTCAGTAAGTAATTTTTCTGTACGAAGTTTTAACAAAAGATAGACTAATTGCATTTTTTCCTGTGTGTCTTAAGTGCCTAGGGCATAGCAAAAATTAGGAACAACTCCTGTAGTGTTCGAGTTCCTAATGCCGTTATTTTGTTTCAGAAGAGATCACAAGATGGCACTTCTTCAGATGTCAACAGTAGAGGAAGCTATTCAGGCTTTGATTGATCTTCACAATTACAATCTTGGAGAAAATCACCACCTGAGAGTTTCTTTCTCTAAGTCAACTATTTAAAAAGGCAGATTGAAAATGAGGGTGTATTGCATTGTTTGGTGTTGTCACCTATTGACTGTTCCGGAGAGTGGGGACCAGAGTTTGTCTTCTATTTTTGGATTTTCTTTCTGTTTTCCATGCTGTTATCATTCCTTGGT
This sequence comes from Centrocercus urophasianus, assembly GCF_019232065.1. Taxonomy (NCBI): domain Eukaryota; kingdom Metazoa; phylum Chordata; class Aves; order Galliformes; family Phasianidae; genus Centrocercus; species Centrocercus urophasianus. The sequence continues at coordinate 12,458,482 of NW_024884733.1, read as the reverse complement.
TGTTTAAAAAATAAGAAAAAAAAATTAAGAGCAGTGATACTAACTGCTGTTGTCCAACTGTTGTTTAGATGAACCATCACTTTGTTTAAAAGATTTCAAGTTAATACCACAGTTTTTCAACTTAGTTGACATACGTGCCTTATAAAGGAAAGCTAGTAATGCTGGAATTGCGTAACTAGTGAAAGCGAATTTGGTTGTGTGGGGCACATTGTTACATGATAATTTGAGTATGTTTAGGCAGGGGTGTGTAAAAAGGTTAAGCTTTTGTTTCTCCTGCTTGGAATTGATTTCTTTATCTGCTGGCTTGTCACTTAATTTTTATTTGGTAAGATACATTGTACTGAAAGAGTAAAACATTGCTATTTGATTTTGCTACTTTTTGCTTTATGCTTTTTTTTTAAAAAAAAAAAAAAAAAAGAAGGCCTTTAGTATTTTATGATTCTGGTCTAGATTCAGTTATGAATGTAGGCATTTGTTACAATTACCAAGGTGCAGAATATTAATTTCTTAAAGGACAAGAAGTGACTTCTGTGACTTTGAGCCCTATGTGGAAAGCATTGTGGAATCTTAACCTTTTTGTACACACTCTTGTGGGATGTATCATATAAATGTCAGCACTAAGTAATGTCTTGTTTGTGGCTGAATATTTTTCGTAGATGTTTTTGAAGTTGACATGACTTATGTGCATTTAAATATATATTGCCATCTTTAGTTTGTAATTAAGATATGGAATATGGTTGTGGATTTCTGAGCATGTACAGACTGGTCAAGCTAGTTCAGGAAATGGTGCATGTTTTTTTCAATGATAAAGAAAGTTCGCTGCAAACAAACACTTGCAGGAAATTTTGTGGCAGTTTTTTAAAACTGACAACCAGGTGGGACCAAAGTTTATGTGCCTTTAGTCTTAATTTACCTTGCATTGTAATATTCAGTTTTAATAAATCTCTTCAAAATATTTTATATTTAGAAATTAATCTGACTTTACTATAAACATTGCTCAGAATCTACAGATCCAGTTAATTTGAAAGCAGTTCTCTGTCAGTCTGAACTGTTACCTTGATTCTGTTTAAATGACCAATACTTTTTGAAATTGATGTACTTAGTTTCAAGATTCATAGATTCTGTTATCTATGTAGAGAAAATGGTCATGTATATTTTCTATTAGTTGAGTTTTTACATCTTTAGAATTGTAAAATTCAGTATAGTTTGAAAGTGGCACAATTAAAAATTAATTTTCTAACAAAGTTGGGAGGTTTGACGGTTGTTTAATTTCATTTTGTGTGTACTCTGCTTACCTCTGTAGCATGCTCAATAAACACTTCTGTAGCTCTGTATTCACCTTTTCTGTCTTTCTCTGCTGCTTTCTCTCTCCTCCTCCTCCTCTTTGTTTTTCACTTCTACTGTGCTTCTTAATTCATGTTTATTCTCTGCCAGGGTGGGAAAAGCATAATAATTAATAATGCGATGGCTTTTAGCCGTAAATCTGATGCTGTGAAAAATACCAGATCTTTCAGAAAGATAGTGACCCTTTTGCAGGTGTATGCAAACAAATTAAACATTTCCCACCCTGTTATAACCTATTGCTTTAAAGACATAACTTTTATTGTAGTTTGTTAGCTTTCTTTTTCTATCTTTTTAGTTTTTAAGCAGATGTACGCACTAATAGGTCTCAGGTTTGCCATGCTCTCTTGCTGCAATTTCATTTTTCATTTTTTGTCTGCTAAAAAATTCCTACTAATCATACAGTATAAGTATGCTCATGGGATGAAATAACAAGGTTGGTAGCTTGGTGGACCATGTGTTTCTAGATCATGATATTTCAACCCTTTAGAGACATGGGTACAAGTGAATGTAAAAGCAGTTCGGGCACTTTAATAGTGTTTCAATGTGCTATTTTGGGTTGTCGTTCTTTTTTGTTTCATGTGATTGTTTTTCTCAATTAAAAATAGGATTAAAATTTTTGCACAGCCCCCTGTTAAGAGTGAGTGTGCAATTTGGAAGCATTACGGAGGCAAAAAGCTATTACACTTTTCAGTTCAAAGCATTTTTTTCTGTCACTTCTCCAATACAACTGCTGTAGATTTATTGATGTCCGATTGCTTTGACCCGTTGCCTGGCTTTTGGGTTGGCTCTGAAATCATTAAATAGCTCTCAGCTATTTAAAAGTCACAGTATAACTAAGGGGGGCTTTCATTAGTCTTCACTGTGTGAAACAGAATGTATTAAGCTCTACCTGCTTTATCAGGGATACACCCAGGTTCTGAATTCTATTTCAGATACCACAGTGATCACCTGAAATACTGGTAAAATCAGGCTTGTCCATAGATTAAAGTTCTGAATCAAAATATCAAGCCTGAAACACCTACAGGTGTGAGTGCGACTGTCTCACAGCTGTCTTGAGCAGTACATGTGGAACTCACGAAGCTGTTCTCTCAGGTTTCTCATCTGTGCAGTATGATGCTATATATGTGCTAAAATGTTTCATATTTCAGAGCATGGTCACGTGTTTCATATAGAAATATGATCTGAAACTTAGAATTCTGTGGTACTCTGAAAAATCTGTCTGCAGTACTTGAATGTTTTCAAATACAGAGTGGTGCTTTGTTTTGTTTCCTGCTTTTGATAGTTACTTCCTTAAAATAGGTTTCTGTACTTTTCTCAGATTAAAAAGTTCTGTGACAAAGGTCTCGAGAGAGAACAGATGTTGAATTTGATTTGATACAAATTCAGTAGTCTTTGTTCTTTTCATATTTTTATTTGTATCAAAATTCGTTATGTGAAAAATTGAAAGCAATTATTGTCATGAAAATATGGAAGAGGTTTTTCTATGAATTCAGTGAATAAAACCACTGTTTCTTTGTTGATACTTAATCCTTAAAGGATATTGTTAAATATCTTCAGAAATGCAGCTTTTATATCCAAACTTTCCAAAGCATGTTGGTTCTTCATTTTGTATGTTAATTTGTACGTTTTTATTGTAAAACATATACATGCAGTACATATTTTTTAAAGCTTCAGGATGTGAAAATGCAATGCATCGTTATTAAAATTATGGATAAGGATTGTGAATAACTTAATCCATTCCATGGAATGGGTCTTTAGATCATTACTGGTGTTTTGCCATAATGTAGGCATATTGATAATCCAAACTCACTCTCAGGTTTTTAAAAAATGTTTTTTTGACATTGAGAGAAAGCGATTACTGATTTTTATTTTCTTCACAAATTGTTTGGTTTTTGACAATGGAACAATGAAATGGATTAGATGATGTCCAAAAGTGTTAGTCAGGAAATATCCACTGGCAAATGCAGCACACAGATGAAGTAAAATAAAACTTGATAGCATTCTGACTAACAATTGTGGTAATTCTAATACTTCTGAGTTAAGTGAATGTGATTTAAAATACTTGTATTTATTGTGATTCAGTGTTTTATTAACAGGCACCTTTGCCTTGCAGGAGTAACAGCTCAAATGACTGTTTTGTAGATTGTTGTTTTTAATGTTTTACAGTAATTTTGTTTCCTAAGCCTTCTTAGGAAGAAGTTCTCTTTGATTCATTGTAAGTTTCCTTATTTGTTATAGTGTGTCACTGCATGAGAGCAATGATACTGATGTTTATCTTCAGAATTTAAGGCACTGTGATTTCATAATGTAGTTTACTCCAGATGATTTGTTGAATTCTATGCTTAGAGAAGTGGTTCTGGTAGAACACTAGAAAAATGCATGGAGGATGTTTCTGTACAAACAGGTATGTAAATCAACTAGTCCATCTCAAGAAATTGTTTTTCTGGTATTAAATGCTCTATGTTGAGTTTCTTTTTCTTCAATTGAGTTTGCTGTGGGTGAGGCTGAAGTCTGTATGTTACCCTACTCCATTCCACATAATGGGGCAACCTGAAATTGAGTCTACATTTCCTGAGGTGAACAAATTTTCTTTTAAATAATTTGGCAAAGTGTCCCATCTCCTGTAACCCTTGCTTGTGCAGAGAAGACAATATAGTTTATGAATGTGGCTGAGATTGTATTTGAAGATATTTCCTTAAAGGTTTTCCCAGGTCTTGGTCGTGTTATACCTCCAATACTTCTTACCTGACTGTTGTAAGAGGCAGCTGCATTGTGCTGGTGCACTTCTCATCCATGCAGGTTGGTTCCTGCCTGGCTGAGGAGTTGTATGCAACATTAATGAAACTTTTAAAATTTCCTTTAATGTAAGATTTGATGTGGAATTATCTAATCTGAGTCTTGTGAGCTTCACGCACCTTTGCAGCGCGTCTCCATGTGAATACACACATGCATACGCACAGAAACACACAGAGCAATGTGATTTCATCCTGATGGCTTACAAAAGGAAACTGGTGAATTCCTGTCCTGCTTCACTTCTCAAAGTACCCTTTTTATTCCTTGTGGCTTTCTCAGTAGGCTGTAATTTCTTCCAAATTTAGCTTGTTGATGGAGAAGTGTGTTGCTTTGTTTCTCCTTTCAGTGTTTGCCACGTGTTGTGTTGAAAATGTGTATTCTTTCTTGATCAGTTCTGCACACAGGCAGTAAAGAAAAAGCAACTTTTCTGTGTCTTGGAAAACATGAATTAAATGTGGATTGGCTTAGACATCACTCTGAGAATTTAGCTTAAAATAGCAGTCCTATTATTGCAGAGTTCTGCATGTTATATGAATTCTGTTCCACTTTCTTAAGGAAATGACACTTACCTACTCACATTGTCTCCATGTCTGTGTCGTGTTCCCTAAACTCACTGCTCTGCTTGCTACTCATGCTCCTACTGGGCAGCTTTCTGTCAGCAAGATGGTCTCAACTGTGTTGCCATTTCTGTGTTTCAACCATTAGCTGACTTGTAAGATGTTCTTACTTTCACTGCTGTGGGAGAGGAAATGAAAAAACAGCTGCTTCTTCCTGTGTTGGCATGTGTCTGTAAGTGGTGGCAGCCTGTGACGTAGAAAATATGGCAGGACCTGGGGCTGTTGGGTGGAATACCTGGGAAAATTGGAGGAAGAGTGCATTGCAGGTAGAGTTGCTGGACACAAGAGAGGAGGGAGTTTCTGTATGTGTGTGTTCCCTTTGTGCATAAATACCTCAAAAACATTGATAAGGAGAGAATATTTCACAATTTTTGTTATTTTACTAAGAAGTTACGTCTGAACTATGTAAATAGCGGGTAGTTGCTGTAATTTATCCCTTTGTGCCAGTTACAAGCTGCTGGAGGTTGCAATCACTGTAGATATTTGTTGATCTCCCTAGGCTGAGTGATCATGGCACCTAGAAGCTGGCAGAACTGAAAGCTCAAAACCACTGGTCATTGGATGGGTTCCATGTCTGCATGGTTTAAGATGATTGGCACTGATAGCTTTCCAGAGGGCTGGATACCAGCACCTAATAAGATCTAGTAAGAGACTTCTTAAAACAGTCATCAGAAGTGACATGCTAGGAAACCGTTTTTTGGATGGAAAAACTGTCTGCTTATAAGATTCCGACTACCTGTACCCTATGGAACAATGCAGTGTTTCAGTATCCTTTGTTCTGACCCAAGCCACTTTGATTTCTTAATGCTGTGGGTTTACCTCTTGTAGCATCAACATCCTTTGAATGTTTTAAATGCAGCTGACTTCATGCTGGACTAGTCTGCTCTTCTCTGAAGCAGGAGGGGTTTCTTGGCAGCTGCACTTGACAAGTACCAGTGGTATACTGCATGTACCGAGTGGGGATGCCAGCCCTGCTCTGCTTTAAAGCATTGACAGTCCTCAGGTAACAATTAACCACAGTACTACACCTATAAAATAGTCTCTTCAGCATGCTCTGCCTTGTAATCTGAACATGACCTTCAGGGGCTGGCTGTAAGGTTACTTGGGTGCATTTTTTGTGAATGCTGGTTGGTGTTGAAAAGTGCCCCGTTTCCTTCTCTCCTCTGATTGTTCTTGTAGAAGGGTTTACCTGGGATCGGTATCTTTCCCCGGTGATGCTGATTGAAAATAATCTGTTTCCCTGGTTTGGAGCAAATTCAGATAAACCTTAGCCATTTTTGGCATAGTTGTCTAACCTGTTTTTAAACTTTGAAAGCGGAGGTTGCACAACTGAGAATCTGTTAGAAGAAACTTTTTGACTTAAATTTCTTTTTGAAATTTATATTCATATGCGAGTGCCATATATAAATCAAATTCCTCTGTTACAAAGTTGAAGTTTAGATACATGTGGTTTAGTTACTTCTAAATGTATGGTTTATAGTAGATTACTTTTTTTTTCCTCATAGGTGGCTCTATAAGGTTCATAACTTGCAAATTCAGTGACTTGTTGGACTTTCCTCCGTGTTTGTCATCGTTCCGAGGCCTTAGCAAGTTGCATGATTTCAGAACTCCTAGGGTACGTGCTGTTGAGTGAAATGAGTGCTGTACTCTCTACTGACTCTCTGATGCCCTAGAAAAATCTGGATGCCCTCTGCTCTTTTTTGAGATTGTTTCCTTACTGAAAATCCTTACATCGTATTTAAATTTCAGCTTCATTTAATGTTTAGCAATTGCTGGGATTCTGGTTAACCAACAACCTTCTACGGCAGGAACTTTTCTACGTATTGATGTTATATTTTGAAATGTTTTAGAAACTATATTAAGCTCTGAAAATTATTTATAGTAGTAATTAAAAATTGGATGTTACACTTTCAGTAATACTTGATGTAGAATTCAATGAACTTTAAGTAGGATTAGAGTTTGGAACAACCAGTGTTTTCTGAGCAGGAAAAACTGAGTCTAGACTTCTGCCCTTTAGGAAGTTGTTTCTAGGCAACTGCTTCTGAATGCTGCTGTGTTCTCTTAGCAGATGTCTGTTCTGCTCTGCCAAAAGGAGAAAACGTTCGTCCAGATGTAGTGACTGAGTATGCAAGGGAAAGGAAGAAGAAAGAGTAATACAAATATTCAATTGTTGTACAAGAACTTCAGCTCTCCAGAGATTAAGCAGTACTGGAGGCCTTCCCCTTTGAAAGGTGACAGCACAGGTAGGGTGAGGAGGCTGAGATATGTGGTGTCTCCTCCTATGTCTCCCTACACATCTTTTTAAATAGGTTTTTTTCTGTTTTCAAAAATGAGTTGGGATTTTTGAAATTATGCTTTAAGTTTTAAAGCTCATCAAGCAGCATTATGGAGTCAAGCTGAGTATCATTACTGGGCTGAGCGATTCAGTTAAATGGAAGTTACCTAAATCACTGAACTTAGTTGTAACTTAGCAGACTGATTTTAATAGATTTTTGTATGGATTATTGAAAACTGTGAATAAAACTATGATCTGGGTTGGTATGGTCTGTAGTGCAGAATCTCAACAGAACTCTGTAGATCTATTGAACAGATATCTGTGCACTGAGTTGCCGTTCTGTCAGGTAGCTGAATGCCTCTTTTCCAGCATTCCATTACTCAGAGGCGTTAGCTCCTTCCACTCCACAGAGCTGATGGTTTAATCTGCTTGTTTATGTGAAGGTACCAAGCTCTTTACTGACTTCTTCGTTGTTCACCTGGGACCTTTATTTGGTAATTTTGTAAGTGTTAAAATGCCTTATGTATTAACATTTAACCTTCCTCTTTTGCAATCATTTTTAAGCAGTAAGAAACATGGTACAATTCAAATGTTTTGAATGTCAGCTTTGTTCCAAATTTGATATTGCTGCTTGCATTTAGATGATAATCCCTGACACTGCCTCACTGCTGTAACAAATTTCATTATTTTAGGCAGATAATAAAGTTATTTTATTGTCCCAGGAAATAAGACATTGCTAAAACCTCTAAGAAACATGTAACAATCCTGATTCTTGCACAAACTATTTTAACGCTAATAAGACTTGGAGTTTTATATCCACATGCTGAATATTTAAAGTTGATGTAGGTTGTTTGCAAATAAAACTCTTCAGGGTCCTCCTGTAAATAAATGCAGTATGATGTGCTAATCTTTGGTGAGTCATATCCATACAAAGATGGCAGATTGCTGTCACCTGGAACTTGCTAACATTGTTTTCAGAAAATGCTGATTCAGCAGTTTTGAAAAGCGACTGGTGTGCATCTTGCACTAGTGAAACTGAAAGTATTCTGAGTATTCCAGGTGCACCTTTTGTGCTGCAAGAAGCACACTGGAGCTGCCAACAGTATTCTTATCCTAAATTCAAAACACAGTAGTAGGAAGAAAGGGAACTGTCCCAGCTGAAGTAAGGGCAAATCTCAACTTTTAAATGCTTTATCATCCTTTATGGCAGAACTGGTGTGGATTTTAGATATTGGTAGAAATACTGGGTAGCTCTTGGCTTTAAGCAGATACCCACTGTTCAATGACCTAAATGCCCATATGAAGCTGCTGAGTTTTTAGACACTAGTAATTACTAAAATACTGTGTATTATACAGATACAACGTGAGTTAATGTAATAAGTGCATCGCTTTACAGCAGCATCTTACGAAATAGTTTGCCACGTGCTACCAAAAGAGTGAATTACATCAGCTTCAGGGGCTATGCTGAATACTTTAAGTAAAGTTATTTAAATTGCTAATGCCTTTTCTCCTCTCAGTGAGGTATAAAAGTAGTTCTAACAATGAGTTAGTAATGATAGTCTTGAGGATGCTGATTATTCTGCACAATATTTTGAAGTTTTTTTTCTACTTGTAGCTTATTGTGGGACTGTGATGTGTTACTGCTGCTACCATTCCAGGTCCAAGCATGATTTTCCAGGCGTAACTTTTTTTAACCTAAAGAAGTTTCTCCAAGTACTTATAGCTGCATCGTTTAGTGTTGAGGTCTTAAGTGGACTGAACTTTAACTGAACAAGTTGTTGCTGGACTCTTTTTGTTCTGTCTGAAATCCCGTGTTTTCTCTCTGTTTCATTCCTTCTCATGTCCTTTCCCATTTTTCTGTCTAGCTCTGGCTAGGTAAACAAAACCTTAAGTAGAAATGAATGCTTTTTCTAACACCTGTTTTCCTTTCTCACTAAGAAACAAAAGAAAGCAACATATCAGTAGCAAGAGCGTTTTATGCTGTTTATATTTTGTTGCTTCTTTATTTTATTCTGGGCGCGTTCTCCTGTTTCCTGCCTCTTTGTCCCTGAGTACTACTTTTCCCCTGTGAACGACCCCTGCACCCTTGCTGTGGGCTGTGGTGGTTGGTGAAGGTGTAATAGTACTGCAGCAATGCAAGCTTCCAAGTTCTGCTTTTAGCCATCTGCGAAGGAAAATTCATTAGAAGTTGTTGGGTAAAGGTTCAGAAAATGCTTTGCATTCCTTGGCTGGGATATTCTCCAAATGGGGAGAGCTGAATCCAGAGAGCATTACCTACTAATGTGCCACATTCTTCATCCTGCATGCAGTGCTGGCTCCAGGAGAGCTTACCAGCCAATACATCAAAAATTGTGTGATGGGAGACATGAGCAAAACCCAGTAGTGTATGTGGAACACTGCAAGATTCAGCAGGGAGGAGTCAAGATAATGCTAAAGTGTAGGGATTGAGAACGTTTGGGGTCATGCATATGCATGATAATAATAAATTTTAAGTTTTGCTTGATAATGTTATTGTGGTGGCAGCAACACTTGAAGAACACACCATGAAGTGTTCTAATCTATTGATGTGGAAAAACCAAATGAGGCCTCTTGAGGTTCTGCCACCTGCCTGGGCCTGCTTCTGAGGTTAGGTACCAGCTGGGTATTGCAGATTTAGTGATTTCCTCCATGTTTTTAGATCACAAGAATGGTATGGATAATACTAAAAGGAAGGGTCAGCAGTGTGAAAAGATCGATTGACAGAAGGGAGGATGATTGCCTCTGACAAACAAGGAGGATGCATGTGCTCCTCCCAGGGTTTTCTGAAAGCAGTTTCATTCAGCATGTTTGCTAATGACCTTGAAGGTTAGGTTAATTTGGTATTGATCAGATTAACAAATGTAAAATGTAGTAAATAAAAGCAATTAATTACAAATACTGGGGAGGACATTAGCTTACTACTGAATTATAGTGAAGGGAAGTTTAACATAAGGAGCAAAATGCCAGAGAAATGCTCATACTCCTGGTATCCCAGGATATCTTATGACTGCTTTTTTCTTGTTGAAGAGAATCATAGAATCATTTGAATTGGAAGAGACCTTTAAATGCCCTCTAGCCCAACTGCTGCTGTGAGCAGGAACACCCACAACTCGATCAGGTTGCTCAGAGACCCATCCAGCCTGGCTTTGAATGTCTCCAGGGATGGGCCTTCCACCACTTCTCTGGGCAACCTGTGCCTGTGCCTCACCACCCTCATTTAAAAAAAAAAAAAAAAAAAAGGCAAACAAAACCTTTTCCTCATATCCTAAATCTCCCCTCTTCTAATTTAAAACCATTTCCCCTTGTGTTATCATAGCATACCCCTTCTTTATTACAGCTCTGCTTTAGGTCCTGGAAGGCACTTTTAAAGTTCAAGTGTCTTATGCTTAGCAAGCTTACTTGAGATTCTCCTATCAGAAAAGCATAAAGAGAAAGATTGTGGTAAAATACAGTTTTACATTTCTTGGTGCAAAAACTGGAAACGTTCATCTCCAGAGGACACTGCTGCACAGAGCAGGCACCAAAGCTGGCCTGCACCTTCTCTCAGAGATCTTGGGCCTGAAGTCCAGGCCAAGCCCCACAGCAGTACTTCTTGAGAGTGCTGTCGTCTTTTCTTTGGGGCTTTATTTGTCAGTAGAAGCTGAAATGATCCTTCATACCTACATTTTAAAAGCTACTATTCTAATTGGTGTGATGTGAGGTCTGCCAGTACATACTGCTATTTGTTGGCTCTTCCAGCTTAGCAACATTCCACAGTGCTAACAGGAGCAAGTTCCTGTTTGCTTTGGCTCTAACACTTGTGTGGATGCTTTAAGCAAGTCCTTTCTCTTGCTCTTTCCACTACTTATGGCCTTCATGTATATTAAATGACTAACTGAAAGAGGTGAGGCAAGCAGCCTGTGCACCTCCAGACCTCTGGTTTTATGCAGCTGGAGACAGCGGAGCAGCTCTCCCTGATTCTGGTCTCCCCTACAGTCCATCCTCATCCCATGACTCCACTGAAGAGCCTTTCGCGTTTCCTTATCAAAATTAACATTAGCAGGGAAAAAAAAAATATCTCTGTTACATAAATTGCAACTGTATCACCTTTTCCCAGGCGCCTGTTTTGTTTTTAAGGGAAATGATAATAGAAATACTGGTGGGGAAAGATAGAGCACAAGCAATTCCCACTCTTTCCTTTGAAGTGAGCAGTTTAAAAATTGGCTTCTTTTGTTAGAATTCAGGGTAAGTGCTTTCCAATAGATGAGATATACTTTTGCTCAGTTCTGATGGACTCCACCAAATCAACCTCCCACTCAATTCAATTAATTCCCTCCCCCCTGTGTGTGAGGAGCAAGGTTTGGATATAAAAACACCGAATGTAAGATTAAAATGTCTACAGAGATGATCAGAAGGGAGTCTGTTTTAATAACCCTCTCAGATTGCTGTGCATGAGATGTGGAAGTAGGAGGTTTAATCTCAGTGCAGTGCCTTTACAATTATAATCAGAATTGAGCAGGGTATTGGTCAATAGGAATTGTGCTCCTTGGGGTAGGGAGAGTACTGTAACAAGAATTAAGCCTCAAGATGTTAGGGAAGGAAACTGTCTGCAAAGAATAATCAGCTGCAGTGGTATAGATCTCAGGTTCATGGAAAGAATTGTTCAAAACAAATAAACCTCCCCAGCAAGAGCCAGCAGAAAATTCATGGAAACCAACGTCTTCGTAGCATGAGCGGTAAAGAAACACTGTTTCCTGGTGCATAATGCTTTCTTTGGTGGATTTTGCCTTTGAGGTACTTACAGCTGGTGTCAAGGTAAAAGGAGAGAATTTTTTTTTATTTTGTTTCCTTATGGCCAAGACTGGTTCCTATAAATCAGTTCAGGGTGCAAAAAAAGTTGTCATTAATTTTAGGAAAGTCATGGAAACATGTAAGGTGTTAATTGAAAATTCTGCCGAGTTCTTTCCTTCTTAATCTCCCAGGCTAAAAGCTTGCTGAGTTGTTTTTATTTTATTTATTGTTTTTGTCACATAATGTGTGTCTAGTGTCTTTTAAATTATTCTTGGGCTGCTGCTGGCTGAGGTATTAGATAGAAACCAGGCTTAAGACTTGGTATTAGGTAGTTCTTGATTGTTTTCCCTTTTTTTTTCCTATCCACATCTATTATGTGCATTATTTGAAATGAGAGATTAAGTGTGATTAACGTGAGTTCACTGTTCCTCAAGTTGTGCTTTGTGATGGGAATCTTACAGTATCTCTTAAGACTCTTAGAGACAACGGAGATAAGGCGTAACTTTATAAGGTGCTGTAATTCCGTGCTCTACAGATGCCAATAAGTTAAGATTCTTGCTAATTCAAACTGAATTATCGTTTCTTAAGTAATTAGAGTGAATTTGAAAGTTCAGCAGAGGAAGAGGATAATTTAGAGTTCTGTAACTTATGTTTGGATACATAAGACTAATAAAATGGGGATAAAAGTTTAAGATGAGCATTGTAAACTCCGTGCTGAGAGGGGTAGACACAAACTTGTGGAGTGTTTGGCCTTCCCAAATATCTGATTAAGGGTCTATGAACACAGTGTGAAAAGCAGGAGCAGTGGGGGTGTCTGTCTCTTTATTTTTGAGCTTCTGGAAGAAATATCTACACAAATATATCTTCTTGTATCTTTTTTTCACACTTAGGTGCAGTTCTGAAAGAAGAGACGTTAATGATATAGACATGAATTTTGACAAAAGATGTCGACTTATTTTTCATACTCAAAAGAGAGGGAATTTTATTAGCAGAGGTCACTTGATGAAACAAAATTTACTGAAGTTACAGTGCATATTTGCATTTTGGCAGTTCATAAAGCACAGAATCATAGAATGCTTTGGGTTGGAAGGAACCTCAAAAATCACTTGGTTCCAACCCTCTGATATGGCAGGGTTGCCACCCACTAGATCAAGAATTAGATCAGGTTGCCAGGAGCACCATTCAACCTGGCCTTGAACACCTTCAGAGATGGGAAGTTTCTGACCATCTGTATTATTCAGACTTTAAGCATTCATGGGATTGTGTAAACATGAAAATTTGAGTATGTTCTTCATAAGTCAATTTTCTGTGGGAGTGTTTTCCTTAATGTCAGATGAGTCTGATTTTTTTAATATCGGTCATTAATTGTTGGTCCTTTGTTGCTTAAATTTCACAGTATAGATGCCATATTTGTTATAAATAGAATGCGTATGTACAGTGTGCAGCTTAGTCAGTGTTTCCTTAAGTTTAACCTTAGTCACATGATTAAGACACTTGAAATTAGCATTTCAATTTAAAAGTAAATTTTATTTCTGAGAACTGTCAGCTGTCATGTCTTTTAAATAACTTATATAATTACTTCAGAATAATAAAACTGCTCACTAGTTGCAGTGAAGCAGGATCAGGCCTCCCTGAAGGTTGCCAGGGAATGCATAAGAGAACATCATAACACAGCTTACCTTATTTTTTACAAGCATGACATGCAGGCTCTTGTTCATCACTGGGGAAAATAGGTTACTTATAGTGGTGACTATGTTGAAAAATAGTGTTTTGTAGCTGAGAATTTGCTCTATAAAATAATGTTACTATGCTTTTTTGTATCTATTGTAGTTTCCATGGAAATAATTAGAAGGCATTCCTTTTGGAGCAGCCAATATATGTATGTCTTTTAGGGCTGCAAGCAAATGACAAGGCCTGGTTGTGAGGTTAAGATAACTGAAGAAGTTGTGAAAAACAGTTTGGATCTGAAGTAAGAGGTTGCTCTATGTGAGAGCTGATACTGAAGTTAAGTAGTAACTGTGAAGATCATCTGGATTTCAGAGGTGGGAAAGGTATGGTGGTGTTTTTTTTTTTTTTTTTTTTCTTCAGAAAAATTCGTAAATGTATGAGGGAGACTTGGCTGGGGGGAGCACAGTTTCAAGACTGACAGCAACAGAAATGCCATCCGTGCAGGGCTAGGGTTACCTGGGTTAATAATGTCAGAAACACCAAATTGGGGCACAGAGGCTGGTGAAACGGACTACTGTAGGGAGTGTCACTAAGGGCAGGTTGTTTATTGTATGGGGCAAAGTGGGAGAATGAAAAAGAGGGTGAAATACCAGGACAAGATCTTACAAAGTACACATTCCTTGTTTGGAAACCAGATGACAGACTCCCAGTGAGGGCACTTTCCCTCCATCCCTAAGCATTTGGTGCCCATCCCTGACCATTGGCTCCGACCATTCTCTTAGCAGCTCAAGATACCTTTGAGGCTTTTCATGTGCTGTGTTATTAGGATTGTCCTGGTATTGTTATGGAGTGCAAACCCACACAACAGCTTGAAGCTGACCCTTGTAGAGCAGTACGTAAACCCAAGTTGTGGCCAAAAACATGTTGAGCTGAACACAGTGTGAGTATTCTGGAATAAAAGTAATCTAATTATCAGAGTTCAGATTTAGATGATATCATTTTTGTTTTAATATAACATTAATCTTATGGAATTCTTGAACGAGCTATTTAAGGAATTGCCATATTAGGGAATTATTTATTTTTAAACTTGCATTCATTGCAAAGATATACACTGCCCCTATGTCCCAAGCAACGAATAAATGGGTGTCAGCAACACAGCCAGTCTGCTACCAGTGTTGCTTCTGCTTTCCCAGAGCCTGAGGGTGCAGCAAGCTGTGATGCCTGCCCATGCCTCAGCACCAGCTCGAAACACAAACAAAAGACAACACAAAAGACGGCGTACAGTGCATGCCCCATATGGGGTGAGGACTGACTGCAGGTCTCACTTGCCCATCCACCAACACTGATGTGTCCTGCTGGTAACCAGGGCTCTGCTTGCAGAAAAAAGAGCAGGGCTCCTGAGGAGGAGGAAGGACTGAGCGAAGCTTTCAGTTACTCCGAATATCCCTGGTGGGGGATTATTTGGATGATTGCAGGATCATTTGGTGGCTCTCTCTCATAACACACCTTTGAACCTAGACTGCCTTAATCTAGTCCTGAATAGAAGTTAATTTAGAGCTATTCAGAAGCTAATTTAGAGAGATTTACTGAGCTCTCTTCAAAGGAGCAGTCTTTTAAGATTCCATTTCTAAAACATGATTTTTCTTTTTTTAGTGTGATTTCCAGGCTCTGCCGGGGGGGGGGGGGGGGGGGAAGTGCCTTGGTTACTATTGTAACACATTAGATGCTGGATACTTGATATTTTTTTTAGGAGTTCTTCTGGAAAGACCAACACTTGAGGTGTTGCAGGGACCAGCTCTATGTGACACACCAGTGTGACCTTTGAACCCACCAGTATAGGCAAAGACACCTTCCTGGGCTATCCTGTGGCTTTGGGGATGCACTCCATTCCCATGGGGTTGGAGAAGACCTTCTGTGGGCTTTAGGCTCCAGGCTGTAGTCTACTCTTGCAACCACATCACACTGCTAACTGTGCCTACCAAAGCCTTTGCATCATTTAGTGTATTAGACTCTGAGTAACCAAAAAGTTTCTCCTTGCTGAAGCTTGGGTCAGTTGAGATTCTGTGAACTATGTGACAACCCCCAGGCCATCTGAAAGGAAAATATGTTCCAATGTCTGCCCAGCCTGGGGAGGCCAGAATCCAATCTGCTGTGGTGACTGCGTTGGCTGAATCCATAAGAATGTTAAGGCATTATTCCGCAGGATGCAGCTGAGGGAGGAGTAGCAGAGTGCTGCTGGGAGCATGGGCAGCCCCAGAGAGATGCCAGCAGCAGATGATGGGGACAGGGGGAGCTTGGGTTCCTCTTACCCTGTTGGCACAGCTCTGTGAGCCCAGAGATTAGAATCCTAGAATCATTTGAGTTGGAAGGGGCCTTTAAAGGTCAGCTAATTCAACTCTCCTTCAATGGACAAAACACTGGGCTAGTCAGGCTTTTGTCATTCCTTGTACAAAAGCGTACTAAACATAAGGGAGCCTTTTCCAGTAGAATCGTAAGATCATAGAATGGCTTGGGTTGGAAGGGACCTCAAGGATCATCAAACTTCAACCCTTTGCCACAGGCATGGCTGACAACCTCCATATCTAATACTAGACCAGGCTTCCCAGGACCCCATCCAACCTGGCCTTGAACACCTCCAGGTGGTAGAAAGATGGGCCATAATCTTTTTTTGAGAAGTGCTTGTAAATTACTTCTTTCAGGCAGATTAGTAACTTGTTAGAAGCGGGAAATTTTTAAGAAAATGCTTTGCATCAATTTTAAAATGCAGAAAGCATCTACTTCCTCATAAACTTTATTACTTAAGTATTATCTGAAAGAAATGTCAGGCTGACTCTTCACAAATTGTTTGCTGCTGATTCTCCTGTTACTTTATGGATGTTCTGAAAGTTTTCACACCGGCTTCTTTGGAAAATCTGTAAATCTGGGGGCAGGTTTCATTCAGTAGCATCATTGTTGTGGCAGGTACATAAAGTTGAGTGGGCTGGTCACGTGCTTCCTGTCTGTCAGCCCATCACTGTTAATAGGTGCTTGAAGGAAAATTGCAGTTATTTTGTGCAGCACTGGATGCTGAAAGTTCATGTGTCAGGAAAAGAGGGACATGGATGAAAAATCTTTCCTAAGACTATTTTTTTTTAATCTGCAGAATTTCTTTTTAAATGCTACCTTTTTAGGGGCAGTTATCTTTTGTGATCTTGTGTTAATTTGGACATCCTGATGCTCCTTGAGGAGGATGTTATACTTGGTCTAGATTTTGCTACTGAGACATTGAAACTTGGGTGGTTGCTTTTCAGAACTGTTGAAGTCCACATGAAGGCTGGTGGAGAGCTGTGGTGTGCATTTTCCTGACTTCACGGAGGTACAGCTCATTCACAAGTGCCAGCTGTTGACATCTGTCTTCTAACCACTGTGTGTGTTGATGTTTCTTAGCTGTAGAGTTGTGCTGCGAGGTCCAGCAGTATTACAAGAGCACTATCCACCACAGATACAGGTACCTTGAAAGCGGGTTAGAGCTATAGCTCTATATTTTTAATGATGAAACAAACATCCCTGTCTTTTCTTGCCTGAAAACAACTCTAACAAGCCAAATTACCCACACAGGTAGCTTCCTTGGATACAATTTGTCCAAGATGATAAATGCAGAAAGCTGTGCTAAACCTGGATTAGAGGCATCCTGGAGTGTTTCAAATAGCTCAATACCAAAGGGTTTTGGTATGGTGTGTTACAGCATGACAGTAACATGACTGATTTGCTAAAACAGCCAGTTTGCCATTTATAGTGCAGGACTCAAAATGAAGTCATCTTCCTATTGGCTGTAACCACAGCTTGGTGGGCTCTTTGGCATGATTCATCTCTCCTAAATTTAGCTGCCTAAATAGTAGGCATCTCATCTGAACCGGTCATCTAGCTTAGCCTCAAAATTAGTCATCAGAGATAAGCAGCTCAACAGGTCAGTCTGACCTGTGCTGGGTTAGGGAGGAGGGTTCTAGCTGCAACTGGGAGGTTAGTCAGCTCAGGAGAAAACTGTTTTTCACTTGTGAGTCTCAATTCAGTGACTTCAGGCAGCAAGGCGAGAGAAGGCCCGTCCTTTGCTCTCTGTTTTCCAGGAGCATCTTTTAAGCTTCAGCTATCAATGTCTTTCCTCGTAATTGTGGAAAAAAAAGAAGTTTGTTTGAAGCACTGAACTGAGTTTTCTTGCCGTTATTTTTTGATGACTTCCTCTTTTTATTTTCTCTTAGTGTTTCTTCTGTGGATTAGAATAATTTCTGTGGTTGGATGAAAAAGTGGAAAGAGATGTTCTGTACTCTTTATTTAAGCACATTTTTCCAGTAATCAATACCTGAACTAAAGCTATGTGTTTCAGTGTTTTCTCCTTTAAAACATAGATCAAACAGTGCTGTGAACCCATACATCTTCCCTGTCAAACATTTAATTTATTGTGCTGTTCATTTGTAACTTGAGACTAGAGAACTATTGGTTGACAAAAGAGGATGGATGGCTTTTTTATTGAGTCCTTACACAGCTGGCAGAAGATAGCAAATGGAGGAAGGAAATGTGCAATATTCATTTCCAAATTTCTAATAAATCGTGGGTGGATCACAAAGGGTTTATGCTAACCTGTAACTATCACATTGCATTTTCAATGGGTTGGAAGTTCATTATCATTTGTCTCATTCCCTGTGGTTAAACTGAGTGTCAGAAAGCAGGTTAATAAAACTTAGATAGTGATATACAGCAACTGTTATTATGGATATATAGTATCAACCATTTTTAACTTAGTTTTAGCTCTTGCCTCATCCCTCTGGAATTAAAGTAATGTTTAAACAGTTCTTGTTTGGTGTTACTTATCCTAGTATATTGTAAGAGCTCCTGTTTCAAGTCCTCAAAGATGTTCAAGAAATGTGTAGATGTGGCACTGAGGGGTATGGTTAGTGGTATGGTGGTGATGGGTCCTCGGTTCAACCGAATGGTCTTAGTGATCTTTTCCAACCTCAATGATTCTATGATCTTGGGAAGATGCTGTCAGCAGCTCTCTTCTTTGGTAGCAGCTCTTGACACTGAGCTGGTTCATGGACAGGACGCTGCTGTGGGCCGCACTTGGGAGCCAAGATGGAGCCAAGATCTTGAGCTACAAGAAAAGATAACTATTTTATAAAATGCTCAAGTAAAATGGTTCGAGATAATCATTCCCTGGCTTAAATCTTAATTTTCTTCCCCCCCCCCCCTAATGAATTTGTAAGTTCCATCTCAGGCCTTGGGGACTTTCGACTCTGCTTTTCTGCTGTGTTTGCACCAGCATATCCACCCCTTCTTTCTCTATATAGGTAAGGACCTTAGTTCTGTTTGATAATTTTACCTATTTATAATGTTCGTATTCCTACCAAACCCAAAAGTATGGATACCCCCACCCTGAATTTTGTTTTCTGTGTCTCTTGTGCTCTCAGCATTCAGTGTATGCTCTTACTTTGATCCCTAGTGGGGAAAAAAGGGCAATTACCACAATGATTACTGGATTAGTAATCTAGGAGAAATTTGTATTGTTTCTGAACTGAGAATGTTTTATCACTGTGATACATGAAAAAGGGGAAATCAGGGAATTTCATCCTTATCATACATAAATTTAAAATACATATATTTTTTTAAACGATTTCTTTACCACAGGCTATCAGTGGGTGTAATCCGTGCAATCTGAACTTCAAAGTACTTCGTTATCTAATAACAATAGAAGACTTATATCCACTCACTAAAGGGGGACAAAACCTATTTAGCATAGCAATTAGAGATTGTGATGGGTTTCAAGTTATCCATCTTGATGGGTTGGTTAGAATATAGGTCTGTATTTTACGTTTCTCTAACATTCCTGAGGTTTTTATGTTTCCCTTTTTCCTCTGGTTGATTTTGTGTGTAGGTGTGTTAGCTAAAGATGTTAATGCAGTTTGCACATACGTGCACGTGGTGTGTAAGCTAAATAACAATTAGTAAAGAGCATTAGAAAAGCTACTATACTAATAGAAGTGTTTCTACTCAGCAGAGGGTGAATGAATGCATTATATGATAGTTCTCAAGAATTTAGGACAGTGTGTATATGAAGCAAGTGCAAAAAAGGGAATATCTGAACTTTTTGAAAATAAGTGAAGTTTCTGCTTGGCTATGCCTTAATGAACGAGCTAAGTCATGTTGTTTTTACCTACACAACATGAATGGCCCTTCAATCAAAAAATCCAGTATTGAGGACTAAACGGCAGACAGTATACGGCTGCAAATGTCAAACACAATATTTAGAAAAACATTGACAAAACAGATTCTTGTATTTGTTTATTTTTTAGAAAAAATATACTCTCATAGTAATTGGTACTGACCATGGAAACAACATATAAAATTAATATGATTGATTTTTTTTCTTGAAGCGAAAATTGCTTTTATACCACAAC
Source organism: Centrocercus urophasianus (assembly GCF_019232065.1). Taxonomy (NCBI): domain Eukaryota; kingdom Metazoa; phylum Chordata; class Aves; order Galliformes; family Phasianidae; genus Centrocercus; species Centrocercus urophasianus. Next base: position 12,438,569 of record NW_024884733.1, on the reverse strand, counting down.
TTCATTATCTAGAAATCAGCATGATGAAATCTTAGCACAGAGCACACATATGGAGCAGCACAAGTTAAAAATAAATGCATTCACTCTTATTTCATTTGGAAAAGTTGCTATGTGTAACAGGCAGAATGAAAGAAGAGGAACAAGCAGATCTGATCTGCTGTGACAGAACCTAACAGGCTTAGCTGCCTCCTGTACATTGCTGACCACACTGAATAAGCACCATCCAGACTGCTGTTTGAAAGCTTTTAAAAATCCTTTTAAATCTTACAACTTTAATACAAAGGGAGAAGGCTATGCAGCTTGTAGGAATTAACACTTAAAAATGTCTTTTACCCCTGCATGGAACACTTGTCACCTTGTCTTCAGCAGCTAGTTTGTAGAATCTGTTGTTAGTGTGTTCCAGCAGATTGTCTGGCTTGAGACCTTATTTATAAATGCATTCATATGTACAATTCCCCAGCCTTTCATCTGGAGATGACCTTTGAGTTTCTGGAGATTGTCTCAGAAATTATTGCTTCAGATTTCTCCTCAGCGTCATGAAGATGTACCCAGCTGCTACCTTCATGCTTTCCTCAACAGAAAACCTTGTGGAGCTTCTCTTATCCAGATGCAACTCCAACCCAGGCTAGCAGCTTTTCGATTTCCTGTGAAACTGAGCCTGTGGTGTTGAGCCAAAGCAGCGTGCTCTGGGACAGCCCGTGTGGCAGGCCAGCCTGTAGTCCTCATGTACCACGATGTTTTCTGGGTGGGTCTACGACCAGCTTGTTACCTTAGCCAAAAGAGAAGCCGAACAGCACTGGGGCAGAGCAAAACGATGTGTCAAGCAGTATTAAGTTCTCATTCTGGCATGTCTGCATTGCTGGAGCTGATTTGTGAAAAGCCAAAGAATTTGTCTGGTAAGTATGAATTATTGGAGTCAAGGAGTCAAGTTCTTCACTTTGATTTTCACCAGATCTACATGGCTCATCCACAGGGCTTAACTGTTAATGACTGTTCTCAGTAACTGATATATACTTCTCCAAATTATTCCTGCAGTTGTCTTTAAAGGGGCAGATTAAAGCGTGCTAAGCTAGATGGTCTGCACTAATACCTTTTGATGGCTGTGTGGACACCAAGATGTAGGTAGGAATTAATTGCTGAGGGACTGCACCTGCACACAAGGATACCCTGCACCTACAAATACATTCCTCAGGGCTTGCATAGCTCTGTGTTAAGAGACTTGGCAGATTCAACACCTTCACAAGGAAATTCTAAACAAAAATTCTGCTTCAGTTACTTATACTATGAGCATATTGCAAGTTACTTTTCCTTTCTTTTTAAAGAACTGTGCTGAACTTGGAACTAAATAAATAACAAAAAAACCCAAAACCACCAGGTGGGTAAAGATCTGTTAGAATGAAATTGCAATTACTGTAAACTACTGTCACACTTCAAATATTTCTAGTTCCCGCCTTCTTATTTTATTTCTTTCGATACATAATGGACTTATTCAGTAAGTGAAACAGACTGTTTTGGCAACCCATTGTGTACTTTGTTTTCTCTAACTTTTTGTCTGCTTTTACATCTTGACACTTTACCAAGGAGAGGTATGGGGAAAACCTTCTTTCAGACTACTTTTCATTTCACTTGTTGCAAATTATTTGACAGGCTTTGTTTGTCTGAAGTGCATCTCCAAGTTCATTGTAATGGGTACCAGAGTCCTTGACAGCGTTGGTAGGTAAAACATAAGGTGTCTATGGGATATTTAGATATTCAACAATAGTTTCTGAAATTCCAGATGTAACTTTGGCCACACAGCATTCCTCTTCTTCCTATAACATCTTACAGTTTTACATGCATTCTCCTTTTTTCCTCGCAAGGCAATATAAAACTACTTCCCCAATCTTTTAAATGTCAAAGATGCACACTGGGAATAACACAGGAAAAGGTTTTATTTAAAATAGACTCAGCAACACTGAGGTAACTGATGTTTTATTATGTTGCCTGGTTGAACTAAACCTAGAGCAAATCATGCAGGAAGATGAATATGTTTTAAAGGCCTTTGAGAACAATGATTATTCTTCAAATGTATCCTAGCTTCAGAAACATGCCTAAAAAAATAATTTTTTTATTTACGCAGAAAATACATAAAGTGTTCATTATCTTTTAGAAAAGTTTCTTTGCTTGCTTTATATGTGAGCCAAAAAACTTATCTGTGTATTTGCACCTGCCTAAATACTTCATAAACTCTCCTGCTATAATTTTGATGGTTTCCAAGCTCAGGTTGATGCTTATAGTCAGTTTCACCGATATTCAAGAGCATGCATTTATATGTAGCTTATATGTCACAGCTGTCTCCATGTGTAGGAGATGAAGCAAGTCTCTATCCATACATTAGATATTGTGTCCATCACTTAAGTTTCAGCATGCCATTGCGATGGATTATCTTAGCACAAAGATGCAAATAATATCCCTTCAAGATGTTTCATGGCTGAGCTCCAATCACACAAAGCAACATATCCTTTTAGTTACTGCTATCATATTTTCTTTTTCAGTATCCATTATGAACTTTTTCCATAAGTCAACATATTTCTTCTCTCCCTGAACGATACAAAATAGTAAGAGAACAATAGTTTCCGAGGTTAAAAGAGTACTAGACGTGGCTACGTGTTTTAGAGCTTTGTTGGATATGCGTAGAATGTGTGCTTTTTGTTTAAATGTTCTTAGTTTGAAAGAGTGAGATGGATTGCATTTTCTTCATTACTGTCTTTTTGGTGCATCTTCACATAGGAATGTGTTCGTCTCTTGGGAAGTTGGCAGTGTAAGTGACTGAAAAACTAGCTAATAAATCTGGGATTAATAGGGCTGTAGACAGCAAAGAACACAGCGTAGGAAGGATCACCAGCCACTGAATGCTGCACATCTAGAAACTGTCAATAGAGAGTATGAAAAATGCAAAGGACAAAGCAAAACTAACAGAAGTTCCGGCTCGTTTTTTCTGCTTGCTGAAGCAATCTCTCACATCAGTGTATCCTGGTTCCCTAGGGAAGAGTTGTTCTTAGGGGCTTGATCTTGCTTCTATTCACAGCTGAAGAAAGTCTCCTTTTAACCTAAAGTGGGTAGGATCAAATCATTAATGATTGTCTCTCCAGAAGTAAAACCAGCAAAAGTAACAATGCATCGTGATACACCATACTCTGTATACAAAGTAGCTCTCTATTCTTGTGTTAAAATTTGTTCAGATTTAGAGGTATTTAGAGATGGGTATTAGATCTTTAAAGCTGATTTTTCCAGTTCTTTTAATTAGTGGACCAAATGACAAATACAGCTGTTGTACACTTGTAGTATTGAGGACAAATCCTATCTGAGGGGGAAAAAATGTGAAGAAATTTTCTGTGCGCTGAATTAAATCTCTTGAACTCGATTGTGGCCTAGAATGTAAGTAAACTAGCATGGTGCTCTTGAATTCAGTGGAGCTACACTGGTGGCTGTGGTTGATAATAATTGAATAACGCAGTGAAATTCCTTGTTTATTAACATGAGGATAAAACAAGAAAGGGAGAAAAGCTGCTACATTTCTTCCAAAACTAATCAAAGAAATGAGAACTGCTAAAGATTTGCATCTTTGATGTACTCTTCTTTTACCCAAAACTGCCATAAAAAGCAACAAACAAACCTATGAACCTCAGAAGACCATGGGTACACAGAATTCTTTCTGGTTGGAAGGGCAATGTGAAGGGAGGTACTCATGATGTAAGGCAAGCATAGCACCTTGTTTACTATTGCATAAATAATCCTGGTGATTGTAGACTGAATGAAGTGTGTGGTTAAGTGGCGATGCTAGGGTTGGACAGGAAATCTTGACCTGTAACATTGTCTGAAGTATTGCTGTTATGATTTGCTCTTAACCAGAGCTGAGGTTCACTGATGGACTTTGTATTGCCATCTAGAAGGTTTCCAGAGTAAACAATGTATGAGGCAGAGTCAGAGCGTTACTGTCTTACTCCAGCAGTGGTGAAAAGAGATTATCATAACAGAGGTGGTTATGCTTCTTTGCACCCTAGGGATTCAAATTCTGTGGCAGGATTAAGATTTGTTTACGTCAGTCTAATTTGGCGCTTGAGTTTTGCTTTCTCACAGCCATACTCATCACTAAGACTTTGTAAAACAAGCAGTAAATGTGCTGATCATGTTCGTGCTGAAAAGTATAGCATACATCTCCACAAACACACACTTGTACAAAAAGACCTACCTTTGATTTAGTGGGATCTGAAGCTTACTGCTCTGGCCTCATCGGTTTTCTGCAGTGGTTCTTTATTTAGGTTTTTTTTTACCTGAATGATAAGAGTTCTCACAACGTGGATGTTGGATATGCAAGAAGTGCAACTTCTAATATTTTCCAATGTTAGCATAAAAAGTTTAGACTCTATGGAGAAAGTGCCAATGCCAGACCTTGCTATAGTTTTCTTTTTAAGCTTAAACTCTTTCAGTGAGCATCAAGTATGGACCCCTGTGTGAGGAGGGAGATGTATTACTAAGCCTTGGGTCTCAGGCAGCATGCTCCTTAGCTTTCCAGAATAGGAAAGTCGCATTTACACTAAGTACTGAATTTACAGAGGCTTTTTATTTCCAATATTGCACTAATACTGAATTTATTTATTTATTTAGAATGCATGCTCCCTCATTTCACTTTCACCTTCTGCAGTGAAGTCATGCTTCTTGTGGCTGTGACCCCAGAATCAGTTGCTAGAGAAATAAATGTGGTGGCACAGATTAAATCACGGATTTCAGCACAGAATTGAGTGCATGGACAAAGGAGAAGATAAGTGCCTTTCTAAAATAGATAGATTTATTAGAAAAATCCATTTGTTTTTGTCAGCTCTGTTTGAACAGATTGTTCTAGAATCAAAATCTCCACTTAATAGAAATATATATATATATATATATATTTAAATTTTGCAGTGATCTTGTGCTCCTGGATCTTGCCTAGTTTCCACTTAAATAAGCTGAGAGGTTTATGCTACTTTCAATGGACTTTGTTTAAAACCTCTGTTAGAAACTCCTCGTGTCTGGCATTGCTAAACTGAGAAGGCAGTATTGAAAATAGGAGTTTGTCATGTAACTCACTTTCAGAGAACCCAGATCCAGAGTGTGCTGGACTCTGCTTATCTATTCTCTCAGCCTCTCTTAAATGCAAAGGGAGATAATCTTTTCCTAGAAGCACTTAGAACAAGATTTTAAACCATGAGTGCTGAGGTATCAGAGTTCCTTTTTACCCAAATATCTGGAAATATGGCCTTCCTTGTGATGTTTCTACACAATTTTAGCACAAATGTAACAATTATATCTGCAAATGAGAAAAATACATTCTGCAATAAGACTTGCCTGGACTGCAAATTAAAATGTTTAAAGAACATCATTCTTTAGTTTTAGGCTCACCTGTAGTGGAATGTGATTTAGTAGATTCCTTGTCTACTTCTTGCTCAGCATTTGCTGTCTAAACATAGGATGTGCTGCTCAGGTCAGTGTGCTTGCTTTCACTGTTAGGGAGAAGATGGCAGCTCTGAAGGGAGCAGGATGAAGCCAAATACTGAACTGCGTGCTGGAGGCTGCTGTTGACTACAGATGGAGTTGAAGTGATCAGCTGAGATCCACTTCTAGATGGGTAAAGCCAGGTGAGATGCATACTACCTCTAGCAAACAAGGAATGTGTTTGGAAGCCTTTCTCTCTGATCTTCAGGAAAATACAGGCTAAGAAGCTGCAGTCCAGCTGTCAGACAGAAGGTTGCATTCTCACTGAAAGTGGGTTTGATACTTAAAGGGGAGATGGATAATTAAGACTTCATCTTCCAAAATATTAAATATTGATTTGTAGACATTTAGAAGCAGGCTTAATGCTCTCCTGAGAACTGGCAGCAACTGTAAAAGATTATAAAAGATTTTAGTTCTCCGTGTAGAATTTAGCATTTATTTTTTGTTTAAAATTTATGAAACGTGGGTAAAATAAATCAGGAGGTAATGTCTGGTCCTCTCTGTGCCTACAAGCCCTGCTGCATGTGACGTGGATGTATGGTGGTTTTTTTTTCTTTTCAGTTTTGTATTGGCTTTTGGTTTATTGAAGTGTCAGGGGGTTTATAAGCTCTTCAACTCCAATTTTTATTGTTTTATCCAACTACTGTCACTTCTTATCAGTATTAAAGGCAGAAATCAAAGCACAGGACCCATGGGAAGCGACGTTTCAAATGTACACCATTGCTTTTCTTTGTCATTGTTCTGAACTATGCACCCTCTGCTCCTGACAGCATACAAGATAAGGAGTTGAGTTCACACTTTGTTAATTCATTTGTGAATTAAACAAAGGTTGGTTTTTTTGTTTTTTTTTTTTTTAAGTTAGAATGTTTTTTTTTTTTTTTTTTTTTCCTCCACTTCCCTATTTCTTTTTTTATGATTAGGGGCAGTTGATGTAACGCAAGAGGCCCTATACAGGACATCTTTGCCTTAGGCAACCACTTCATCTTCAGCCTTCCACTAATTTTCAGTTGGGAACGTACATGCTTGCATCTATTGAAGGAGGCAAAAAAAAAGTATTCTAGAGTAGCTGTTTCTTACAGGTGACTTTCCCTGAGAAAAAATGACCCAGCTTTATTAATTGGGTTAGAAAACCTGGCTCTAAGCATGGAGTGTGTTGCTCTGAGTCAAGGCAAGCAGGTACTGAGCTGCTGTGCATGGGACACAGCCGTGTGGAGAGTTTTATCTGCGAGGTTACTTGGATAGCTGTGCCTCTGCAGGAAGGAAGTAAGTTGAAGAGGAGTTGTTAAGAACTTTTTTTGCTTTTACCTTTTCTTTTCAGCTGTCTGTGTGATGGAAACAAAAATGAATTTTACCAGTTCATTGTATTTGGTTTAACAAGTATATTGAATTTAAGAGATGACATTTTCTGCGTTTTCTTCACAGTAGTTTCAAGTTGATCAAATCCATTTCAGATTGTTCCCTAGCTTATGCAGACTCACTATAAATAAGTGTAAACAAAACGTGTGTTCATTTTACCACTGGCTCCATTTATTAGGTTTTAAGGGTGCGTTTCCACTATGCCATCAAGTGCTGTGAAGGGGGGAAAAAAAGGAAGAGCAGTGAGAGAAAATCTATTTGAGAGTAAATAGTCTCTTTGCATATGTGTTTATATAGGTATATGGGTTTACGTGGGTAATGGCAATGGCACTGATAGAGCAGACCTGTTTTAGCATTGCAATGACAAATCAGATGACACGCTTCAACAACAAAAAAAAGAAGTTTGTTGGAGGCATGATTATTTCCTCTCTACAGCAAATGGAAAATTGACTGAGACGAGAGAAAAAAGCAAGTTAAGGTCCAAATTGAAACACTAAGTTATATACGTGTGGCAAGTAAGAAGTAATTAAAAAAAAAAAAAGACCTCACTAATTTTAAAGGGAAGAAAGGAGAGTTAATACAATTAAACTCAATGTTTAAATCTTACTTAAAACTCTGCAATTGTCAGAAGCAGATATTTCATTACAAAGATGCTGCAGTGGCGCAATCAGGGGGAAAGGCATTAAGGCAAGGCAGGCAAATCTATACATTCACACATTTCATATTTATTTTTAAATAAGCATACAGGATATTTTTAAATCCTTGGAATTAAATTAAATTCTTTACCTTCTTTGACTATTTCAGCTGGGGTATTGAGCCAAGAGGGAAATATACTTCATGTTATTTTCATTTTGACATTTTTATTGTCAAATGTTGTGCACTGAGTTGAATTTTGTTGTGCTCAAGTTTAGATATTTGAATCTTGAGGTCTTTTTATTCATCCTGTCATCTGTCATTGATGTAACTGACTTCTGTGACAGCACTGACAGAATTTATCCAAGAGTTTGCTTGATGATACTTTATAAAATCAAATATAAATAAAAGGGCCCATCATCTGGGGGATATGGAATTGGAATCCAGTGGGTGTTGATGGTTCACAGTTTTACAAAGAGCTATTCAGGAACTCACCCAACCACTTCTTACAGATTTATCTCTTTTTGTGTATGACCATGTTCATATTCCCTTCAGGTCGAGGTGCAAAATGTCATGTTTTTTCTTTTACTTTTCTTGTTCTTTCTTTCCAAAGACCTGCCACATGATCAAATATGTACCTGCATTTTTTTCCATGACATTTCAGAAATACTAAATATTGTATTCTGGTGATAATGCTTTCCCAAGAAGGAAGGAGATGGCCCATTTAATAATGTATACTTCATTTACAGCATGGAGTGTTAGCCAACTACTCGTGATGATACCTCTTCCAGACATAATACTGTTATATGCAGTGTTCTGACTACATTTTTAAATAGAACAACAACTGAATGATACATTCAAAATAATTCATGGAGAAGAAATAGAAGTATTTCAGCATGGGAGAATATTTATGCATTATTTAACAGCAATAATGTTTGAATTCATACATTATGCAAATGCCGTTGTAATCAGGAAAATGAAAGAACTTGGACTGCTGCAGCATCTTTAAATCTACCATTAGGTACTTATTTGTGCATATCATTTAATACTGCACAGCGTTACAGTATGTCACTTGAAGAGAGTTATCAGAGACCAACAGGTTATAGAAAATAAAGCTGATGAATTCCAGATTGCTACTTCGATGCTAACGCCTGTAAGTTTATCAGCAAACAAAAGTGAAGGTTTTAATGGTAATTTACGTAAAACTCCTCTTGTGGAGATAAGTTACTGGGGTTTTACTTGCAGTTCACATTTTGCATTGTGATCCTTGCCTGTGCTCACCCACACACAACAGACCAGCAAACAGTGTGGGCTGACACAGAAAGAAAATTCTATTTATTTTCTTAATGTATCAGCAGCTCAGTCCCTAACTATCAAAACCAGCATGCCTGCTCATCTAATGCCAAATAGCTTTGGCTTAGTCTCCTATTGTCTTCAAGATAAAGTATAAAAATATCAAATAGCCTCTATTTCATGAAAGGCTTTTATAGACCTTCCTTCTTACTACTTAAATGAATTTTATCTTTGCTTAATTAAATATAGAAAACTCATGCATACATGTGTGTACTTGACTGCAGCATCCTTGAGTCACTTTTCTTGTATGTACCATTCTTCGTGATTTTGCAGTTTGAGTGTGCTTACGTGTCTTCCGTGGGAAGAGGAGCAATGGTTTGCCATGAACACTGCCCACCAAATTGGAAGTAAGTGTTGCATTGAATCTTATTTATTTCTCCTACCAAACTTTATCCATTTTTAGTGTTTTGAGAGGGCAGATGAATGAAGAAGGAGCTTCATAAACAGCCATTGTCTCTGCCAGGTGCCTTCTTGCCTTTTAGATCAACATTTGGGAAAATGCTACCACAAGCAGTCCCAAAGATTCATAGTGATGGAAGGTTTTTCCCCTGTAGTCCATGAGTGAACAAAATTTTTTCCAAAACTGTGTTACAAAACACTTAATTATTATTAGTATTTCTGTTAATGATAACACTGAGAGCAAATAGAATTGAAGAACATCTGTACAGAAGTGAACAAACCATTTTTAAATGAAAGTGGCCCATCGCTTGTCATGGAGTTATTTACAGAAACAGTTAGTGGAGATAAATTTATATTCTGATTTCTATGTTTTATGGCAAGCAAGAAAATTTGCATGCATATGCCATCAATCCAGCATGTCTCATAAACACTATATTCATGTAATACCTCAGAAAATACTGAACAGATCTTCCTGCAAGTGAGTGGCATTTGGACTCAGTTTGGGTACTCACCAATTTGAATCCAGTCCACAGCATGGAATTTTTACTGTGCTAGAGTCTTCCAGAAATTACTACTTTTTGTGGCAGGCTGGATGCAATACAGTTTGCTCCTCCATCACAAAGACTGTGCCAGGGCTTCTGTTGTAAAATCTCTTACTAACAAGAAAACACAATTCAACCAATATATTATGCTCCTGACTAAGAATTGGCATACAAAAATTCATCCTGGAAATTTTTACTAGTGGCAAACAATAGTAACTTCTCAGAGTGCAAAATAATGCATGAACTCCCTTTTGCTGAGTGTTAACTAATTTTTATGGCATTGTAGTAATCAGTTGTTGTAAAGCTGGCTTGGAAAAGAGAGGGACAGTAAGATACAGCGGGCACCAGTGCTGCAGTAACAACATGTACTCACTCCAGTGCCAACTGGAGATCACCAGCTGATGATAAGGGCAGCCCCAAGAAATGGGAGTGTCCTCATTTCAGCTGGAAAAGAGCTGATTTTTCCTTTGGAGTATCTGGTATGATTTGCTTGAAGAGAAAAACAGTGTCAATAATACACTGATCTTTCAGTGTGCTGAGAAGTGCTATAAAGGACCAAGCATGTTGCAGTTACTGAGCTTCTATTGTCATGACAGTGAGGTGCTGAGAGGGGACAGAACCAGGGCAACTGACCTGAACAGGCCAAAAGGGTATTCCAGTAAGCTATGGCATCATGGAAAGCAAAAAAAAAAAAGTGCACACACACAAACATGCAAGTTCTAACCAGAGGAAGGGTGTGCTTTGCTAAGAGAACACACCCTCTTATTGCAAAGTTATGAGCTATTAAGCTGGGAATACTACATTTCTGTAAATTTAGAAGAGGGTCTACTAAATGATGACCACAAATTGTACAAAGCCAGAAAAGACTGTGTAACTTGTTTGAGATATTGTTTAGCAGTTGAATAGAATGCCTGCATGTGGAAAAGGATCTCCAGGTTGTCTGCTTTCCTTAGGTCGCCTTTTTTTCTTTCTTTCTTTTTATTTTTTTATTTTATTTATTTATTTATTTATTTATTTATTTGGAGAACTATCATTTTTCTTGCTCCCAATAGTTTCTGATTGTACTCAGGACATGCTCCAAAATCCACTAAAGTCAACAGAAAAATTACCTGGTAGCCCCCAAACACAATTTCTGTGATTCCTCCTCAAAATCGTCAGTATCCATCCCCAGTGTGCCAGAATAATTGTGTAAAATTAGCTCTGATATGAAAATTGGCACTGACTTCAAAAGATACCCCAGTGAAACATGGTAATTTTTGTTTAAAGCATGATCTTAATGCATGTTAAGTTCCAAGCTGATAGCTTACATATTCTTATAGTGAATAAATAAGTGTATTTATGTATTCCATAATGTAATGGTAATGTATCTCCCATATGACCATCTGACATTGTTTCTTCTAGGAAGATATAATGAATCTTCTCTGCATCACAAGAAAAAGGCTACTCAATCTTAAGACAACATTTTAATCTCAGTCAAAAAGGGGCATCTTCAACATAAGGCTGTCTGCAGTCATGGTGTGGCTTTCCTAACTTTGCTATTTCCTTTGGGCTTTATTTAGAAACACTTTAGCAACACTTCCTAAAACATGCAGATGTTGAGGCTTCTACTAACAGCATTATTAAGATAGCATCTTAATTCTTTTTTCTTTGGGGGCAATATGTTTCTCTTCCAGTTTATTATGGCAAACGCTGTAATTTCCACTTCTTTCAGTGTCTGAAGCTTTCTGCTTTAATAAATGCACATATTAGATGCTATTCTTTCTCAGCTTGATAGGTGTATAGTGTCAGAAAAAAGAAGGTCACAGTGATGTTAAATTTGCTGCTGAGTAAAGGATCAGAGTGTAAATGAAATCTTGAAAGATGGGAAATGAGAATGTGCAAGTGTAAATAATGTATTAATTATTGACAGCTAAGGGACCAAAGACTCCTATTTAGTAATGACATCTTCATTGTCACGCTGCCTGACAATATCTCAGGTATTTTTACTTTAATAAAAGGTTTTCCCCCCAAGACAGTAAGTATTTCAATTTTCCTGTGTAGCTTTATTGATATTTTTTATTTTCTTTGGCTTTTCTGTATCTTACTGTATTCTAAGTCCTTGATTCAAAAGGGAACTGGGGGGGGTAGTGAATTCCCCCCGGCAAGAGATCTTAGTACAATACAAAATATTTTTTGGTATAATAGATCACAATATTGAGGTGCAAATGGAAATTCCTTGTTGGTTGTTTATGAAAGTTAAAATACAGTTTAGGCAGAGATGTGGGTTAGGTAAGGGCTTGGTTTTGTCAGCAGGACTTTATGGTAATTACTTGTGCTTAGTATGCTGGAAGCTGAATTGCTTTCATTGTGGCTTCCCACGGTGGTCTGCTTTGCTACCCCAGCTCACTGGAGCCCACCTGCAGGCAGCCCGGGGCTGGGGAACCCTCTGTGCAGTGCCCTGGAGGACAGAAGGTGCTGCTGAGGGTTGGGGTATAAAGCAAAAGGAGAGGTATCTACTGCAGGTGCTCTCCAGCCCACTGATTGCATTTTCTCTGTCCTTTTGGAATAGAGCTGGGTGACTGTCGAATCCTATTATCTGATTAAAAAAAAAAAAAAAGAAAGGCAGGTTCTGGTCTGTGGAATTATTTAGCACGTTTCTATTTAATTAATTGTCAGAGATAAATTCTTGCATGTGGGAGGATGGGAAAAAAAACAACAACAATCAAAAGAATTCTAGTTCATTGTTTTCAAAACATTGTTTTGATGGAATCAGAAAGACTGTTCATCTGAAGAAGTTCAATTTCTTTGCTTAACAGATATTGAAGTTTTTACATGAGATACAACTTATGAAACATTTGCCTGAGATTTCCCATGTGTCAGTTGCACACAGCCCAGCTGTGTTTCCAGCCGACAATGCTGCTTACCTGTGGAGCAGTGCAAGTGTCTCCTGGCCCGTGGTTCTGCTGCTGAGCTGTGTAGGGAAATAGCCATCTTGTTACAGGGTGCTCCCACCTGCATAGCCTGCTTCCAAGGTGTTACTTGTAGGTGTTGACACCACTAGGAGAAAATATGCTTCCTATTTATGTAAGTCTGTTGTTTCTTACAGGGCATGTCTCAAACGTTAGCAAACATCATATTTGATGCTTCTTCCTCTGCCCAAGAATATAACTTTATCAAAAGGAAATTTCCTACTCATTTGAGCAGTCTCCATAGCAACAGCGCTGTACACCTGTGATGTATGGGCACAAGCTGTTACAACCTATGAACTAGCTGGAGTGAGCTGTGCCCCACCCCCTGCCAAAGCCAGAGTACGTCTCCCATGTATCCATGGCACCTGGTTCTCCGTGGTACGTATCTGCAGTCCGTGCGTAAGATTGTCGTGTTTGGAATCGGTGCACTTACATTTAGTAAATACAAACAAACACGCCGCTTACATGAAGTTATACACTTGCAAATATTCAATGTGTTCCTGTCCTGAGGGAGGACTTTATAATGCAAAAATTATACAAAAATAAAAGCTCATGCTTACAGTTGCTTCTGTAAGAGTTTCCTAATTCAAAAAATTCATAAAGTGCCTCACTCTTGCAGATCTGTCAACCTGTTAATAGTATATCATTAAAAAGAGAATAAAGCAACACATGCTGAATTATTTAAATATCGTTCTAATAGTAAACTGGAAGTAATTATGCACCTTTGGCTATCAATATTGCAAAGAGCCTGTTGCCGTTCACTCTGTAACTTTTAGTGAAATTGAGCTCACTAGTAAGAAACAAATGGTTGCATTTTAAAGAAACCCCAAATTATTTCCCCAGGTCATTCATAAGGTAGGTCATTACGCAGAAACATTTTCTTATGCAAAGGAAGGAGAAAAAAAAAAAAGCAAGTAGCTTACTAATGCAATGGAAATGGTGTTTGGAGCTTCCTGAGTTTATTAGCTTATTTAAGAGGAGGCAAATCACAAAGAAGATGCTTGTTTGAAATACATGCTGTATGAAACCCTACATAATCATGGGCATTACTCTTCAGCGTATATATATAGCTAAGCATAGTGCTTCCTGCCTGTTCCTGTGTTCTTGTGTGTGTCTGTGTGTTCTCATCTTCATCTTTACTCTCAGATTTGCCTTCGTTTCGTTCTTGATTTGGTATTGCCCATTACTGAATGCAGTCAAGCAAGAAGCGAAAGGAGTGAAATATGATGGAAGATGTGTGCGTATTTTCAAAACCGATAACAGGCTGCCTGATTATTTTTTTTTTAGTATCACTCTGTGCTGCAGTGTGCTTTTTTTTTTTTTTTTTTTCCCCCCCCAGTTTTATTACACTTCACATTTTTATGCCAGTGATTGTAGGCTTTCTGCTCAAAGAGCAAAATCTCTTGTCCTTGTTTGGCAAACAGAGTGGATAATATTGTTCTCCTCTTGTTGGGGAAGGAAGTCGGGCTGGTGACTCACATCACATAGGCTTACAGCCATTGAGGCAGTTTGGTTATGGTTGGGGACTGGAAGGGAATGGAGTTTTTGCCAGCACTTTAAGGATAGAAGACAACTATCTCCCATTATTCTTGTTTTTTTATAATAACTGTTTTTTTCCTCAAGTGTAATTGTTTTCAGGTTTTCTACTAGGAAATATCTGTCTTTTATAAGCTGCTAATACTCTGCTTTAGGCAGAACACAGTGCTTGGAGCTTATGGAGCCTGATTTCAGGGAAACTAGCAGCATTATTGATTTTCATTGGGCTTATTAGGATCAGCGTAACATGCACTTTTGCTATACTAGATTGTATTTGGCTTTCATCATGAAATCTCATTACACTAAAAAGAAATGGAAACAAGTTATGCAAGTAAAAGATTTTTCAGAATACTATAATGAAATTACTTTGCATCTGTGAAAACACGCTTCGGATGCAGGTCGTTCAAACGCTGAATGCTTCTGGTTAGATTCTGCTCTCTTTAACTTTTGAAAATTAAGAATAGAATCTCCAGCATTAGTGGAATTATTTCAGATTCATGCTAATGTAAATGAAGATCTAGCTCGGTCCTTGAGGTAGTCATGTTGTCTGAATCCTGAGAGTGAATCAGTGGGTTCCCAGGAAAAAGAAGCCCCACTTGTTTGCTTGCAGCTAGGGTGGAATGTATTATAGCCTTACAGAGATGTGTGAATTGCCTGTAGTGTCAAGTGCATGCTCCTTGTAAACCCCAAGCCAGGATGAGCAATGGACAATAAGCTCGTTTTCACCCTTTTGTTACAGCAGGGCATTGGCTTGTTGCAATCTGTCTGATGATGGCAGAGGAGGCATGAGCTGGCAGCTCAGCATTGGCAGCAAGTTCACAGATTCTACTCCCATTTGCCAGGGCTGCACTGGGAGGTAGCAACGCCATCCTCCTGCATGGGGTAGCAGCAGGCCTGGGGGACATCTCCATGGGCAGACCTTGTCTCATGGTATGCTGAGCCACTTCACAGGACTGAGGAAGAGACTTTTGTTCATTGGCTTTATTCTTTCTTTTTTAAGCACTTTAAATTGGTGAAATGGAAAACATTTTCCCCAAACCTATAGTTATTCTCTAAGAATGTCTCGAGATCCTTGGGCTGTCAGGAAAAAATATCCCCTGGCTTGTTTTGATGGTGTCTACTAGAATTTCATATGTTTCCTAGTGACTAGGATGATATTATTTTTGGAAATGTTCTAAATTTGATTAAAGGCAAGTTCTTTTGAGAAGGTAGAGAAAATTAATTTTGAAGAAATATAAAAGGTTATATTCAAGCTTCCTTTTCAAATTCATTAGCACACTTCAGATCATTGAGAACAATCTACGTAAGGAACCAAAACCAGCAGGCAGCACTCAGTTATAAACAGTTATACAGATTAGATGTCAAGAAGCACAAATTCAAGATACAAAGCTGCAGCTTCAAAGTTGCCTAGAGAATCACCTACACTTAGCATCAGTCTTTGTATACCCAGTTTTTGGGTAGATTTGAGTCCTTCCCTTTTTTTTCTTTTCTTCTTTTTTTTTTTTTTTTTTTAAACAGAGAAACTTTTGTATCTTTAATATCCTGGGATGGATTGATCATGTTTTAAGCTGGAAAGCTCTTTTCATAGTTTTTCAAACATAAAAAATAGATTCCTATAGGGGAAGGTCTCCTAAATATACCCATGATTGTCTTATTTGTGAAAGGGGTTTTCAACCTGCTGACCACACTGCTTTATGGAAAAGAGATCTCTTCCATTGTTGTAAATGACACTTTCCTCTAATGCTACAGAATAGTAATAAAAAGTGCCTAATCCATCTGATTGTCCAGCAGTCCAACGGTTTCCTATTGGACTTGGCAGACTAAATGAAAACAATTAGTAAGACATTTCAAGTAGAGACTCTCCTGCAAATACTCACATTCATGGATTTTAATATTAAAATAAAAGAGAGAATTGCACATCAAAAGAGAAGTTATCTCATTTGCTGGTGCAGCTCAGGGAGACCTATTGCTAATGTGTAGCAGGTGAGATTTAGTTCTCTAAGTGCAGGTAAGGACTTCATTCAGATCTCAGCTTTAGAGTCAAATTAACTGAGTGAAGAAAGCGTCATCTTTCTGACCTCTTTCCAAACAAACGCCACAAAAAGCTGCCTGAAATAAGGTAGCTTACTAAGGCGATGGTAACAGGTGCTATGGGTAGCTGCTGGGATTCTGTTTAATATTAATCTAAAATAATTTAAACACCATCTTAATAGCCTTATTTTATGTCTCTTATCTTGATTTTAAAAATTGGAGCATTCCCCTCAGTGCAGTTAATAGGGTCAGTCTGTGAGCCTGTGCTGGTTACCATGCCTTCAGTCATGTGGAATCCAAACAGCCATTATAATTTGTTTCTAAACAGATCAAGAGCTATTTACCATCTCAATGTTTTGTGCACAGCTGGGTGTCTGGCAAACATCCAATATCCATTAACATTTAAAAATTAGTCCCATAATGCATCTTTTCTGTGGCTTGAGGAGTATACACACTGACACATGTTGGGAAATATATTTGCACCACCATTAGTCTGGCTGCATTCAACTTCCCAGTAAATGAGGGCTAATTTAGTTTCCAGAATGGTGTATCTTAAATTCATGCAATGACCTTAGAGAAAGCAGAGTATCTGAAGATATAAAGAGGAAGGAAATGTTCAGAAAGAATAATGCTTCCTTTTTTCTACCAAAAACATAAGAGTGTGTTATTATATATTCCCAGCATCCATGCCTGTCCCTGAAAACCAGATTTCTCTAATTCAATACTTCTAAAATTTGTAAGCAGGATTTATGTAAGAAGGAATCAGACCGATACAGTAAACTCCAAGACCTCCTTGCCCAGATCAAACCTGCTAATGGATCTTTTTACAAAAGCAATTGAAGGCCTGCCTGTAGCAGGTCTGACTCTTTGTGTTGCCAACTAGTTTTAAGTGTTCTATTTCCCACCAGCAAGAGAAAATAAGTAATACAGGCTTCACAGTAAGTGCTACCTACGCTGCTTGTAAAATATATTATAACAATGCCATAAAAATGAAGTGACCTCCACAAGTAGCAGTTTGGCAAAGAGATTTAATGAAAACAGAGGAATTCAAAAATATTTCCTGAGAATTATAGTTTGCCAAACCTCCACTGCCATGATAAATTCCTTCAATAATACCAGGGGTGAAATGGGGTGTATAGTTTGGCTGGTGTGTAAGTGAGAAGAGGGATTTTCAACACCTTTCCTTGCAGTGTGTCTCTGGGCAATCAGGTTCTAGACTGATGGGCTGCTGCTGACTGCTGCAAAGTGCTGCACCAAGCTGAGCTCAGCTCGCTTCATCTGTGTCACGCTGCTTAATAAAACTAAATTGCTCCTGCAAACAGAACACTGCTCTGCAGCCTTGTGGAGTTCAGACATGGATCAAAAATGTAATTGTTCCTCAGAATTCCTCAGAAGTTAAAAACTCAGGAAAACAGGACTTAACTAACTGGGCATAAAGCAATCCAGTGAAGCAGGGTCTGAGTGATGAGTGTGTGCTTCCTGCTGCAGCGGTGAGCACTGAGGTACCTGTCCTCCTGGTACCACTGTCGAAGCAGAGCAGCTGAAGGAGCCTGGCTAGTGTCAGGCTGCAGGTTGATAAGTGAGTTTATGATGGCTTAATGTGTAAAAATATTTACATACCTTTACCATGCAGTATTTATATGTGTAAACAACTTCTCACATTAAGTCAGTACAGTTCAGAGCTGGCCTTTGTCAGGTACTGCATCAGCACTCTTTTTCCTCTTTTTGGTTTGTGCAAGAAGTAGCTTTTTGATGAAACGTCTCCTTGCAGATGCTCTGTTGAAACCATTCATTGTGCAGTTAGTATTTACAGATGCTATTCATACTGCATTTGTCTCTAAATACATAGCTTTGTGCTTTATTGGTTTCAGCGGAACCCATGCTTGTAGTCCACAACAATAATATATTTTCATGCATCATTGGCAATACAAGGCTTCATTTAGACTATTGATTAACATTCCGATTGCATTAGGACTTGTTAGCTGTTCATACCTTTTTATTGTTTGCTGATTTCAAGAATTGACCTTTGCAGATTTACAGTATCTAAGCAATTAGCCAGTAATAGATTAAATTAATAAAGAAGATTCTATCAAATCTGAGGGCTTCACAGATCTATCATTTAATATCCCTGTCCATTTCTTTGCATCATGTGCAGCCCCTGTTGCTAGCAGAAGCCCAGGTTTGACAAATCCTCCAGGAGGCTCTTGAGGTGCACTCAGGAGATATTGCTGAGAGGCACGATCGGCTAGCTGTGCAAAAGGTAGGCATGAGGGGTGGCAGGAAGGCTGCCATGTTTTCTTTTTCTGTCTTGACAGTCTCTTTTGTTTTTCATCTATGGATTTAACAAAACAAAACTCAAGCTAATTTTAATTTTTAATTAAAGTCAATAGCTTATGTTTATACTGATGTGTTTGGTGCAAAGAAGAATAAAAGAAAATACAGAGAGAATCTTGAAAGAGAAATGCATTTCTCCAGCTTAATTATTTAGTTTCCAACTAAGAAACAGCTCTGCAGAGGTTGATTATCCTTCAGGGATATGTTAGAATAAGTGAACAATTAGCTTGATTTTCTGTTGAATATGTAACTTGTGACTCAGTATGTGATCTATTAAAAAGATGATAATTCCTCTTAAACTATGTGCTAATATACTTGGAGTCTGTTACTGATGGTAAGAACTAGTGAAATAATCTTGTCCCTCATCATAAAAGACAGATTGCTGTCTTGTTGCACAATCAACGGGAATTTTAGGTCTTCTAAAGGGTGTATTGCTTATGCACCAAGGAAGAGAAAGGTAAAGCTTTCCTGTTAAAATGTAAACTGGCACACTACACAACGCTTCAGTGGCTTGAGAGGTGACTTGGAGAGCTGGATGTGTTAAAGGCTGTGGAGGGAGGCAGGAAAGGACGTGGCTTGCTGTTAGCATTGAGACACCAGAGGTAGACGTGGCCAAGACAGAGCTGTTGCTGGGGCCACCAGGCAGAGGTGCAGTGCCAGAGACTTGGCATGGCCTTCACTGGACTGCAGTTAGCAAGAAAAGCAGGACTGGAAGGGAGATTTAAGAGTTGTATAGTAAGCACATTTCCGAAATACCACTATTAGTGCAAACTTGGTCTGTAGCATACTGCTCCTGCTTCCATCTTGTGGATGGGTTGTAAATATCCAGACTACTGAGCCATTTTTTTAATGTCTGCTTCTGTCTTGTGGCTGGATTGAACACAGAAATTAACAAAATATCCAAATTTCACATGAGAAAAGCAGAATCCGGTTTTGTGGTTGGTTTGTTTGCTTCTTTCTTTCTTTCTTTTTTTTTTTTTTTTTTTTTTTGTGGTACTGTGAGATGAACTTTACCACAGGGAGAAACCAAGATGTATGAGCTTTATGTATGTGACATGCAGGAAGACAGAGTTTGCAAAAGTACTGCTAAAATTCCTGCATACATCAGTGCCACTTTGCACACCTCAGTCTGTCAGACTACACTCCTTCAAAAAGCCATAGAGCTGCGCTTGCCTGACGTGGGCCTAAATTAGAGGGCAACCAAATTTTGACATTGAAGCTCCCGTGGTATCTGAAATCTTGCTCCTGGTCATACGTGGAATCATCTCAATTCTCTCAGGACTGAGCAGTGTGGTATTGAAAGTGCGTGCCTTCATCTGCAGCATGAGCCCAGTGTTTTAATATACCACGACAGCAAAATCTGGGACTCGTCACTTCAAGGCCAGACTACTCTAAATGCTTTCTAAATCTTCCCAGCACACTAATGTAAGGGAGGAAAAAACCCAACCTTTGTTTTCTTTCCTGGAATTGTAGCAGAATGTTAAATAATCCCTCCCACACTTAACTTTTCAATATCGGATTCAAGGTCCTACATTAAAAAGAAGCAGTCACTGATGCTGGTGTGGGCGTAGGTTGGCTCAGGGCAGTCACCAGCTATTGGCACACAATGGCATGGCCACCTTTGCCCCAGTCCCACAGTGTTGGAGGTAGCCTTGTTGGAAATGTGCCTGCATGTGGGGGTCAGGCCAGCCTGCTTGAGAAGCTTCATCCACCTCCTGTGGCTTCTTCTCATGCTGAGGGGCCTTTTGGACCAGAAGCTTGCAGGGTGGAGGTGTGCCAGGGAGCTGGTGGCTGCGCCTTCGGAGCAATCTACTCCAGCTTCCCTTACTTAGTTTTGTTTTGGTTTTTTCTTTTTTTTTCTTGCTATTTTAGCCACCTCATGGTGTCAGGAAGATACCATGCTCCAGTTGCACTGCATCCTGCTGCCATGGGCTGTGTGCATGCAGCAGCATCACCAGAGGAGATGATTCCAGAGTCCAACACCTGAGCATGGCCCCTCTGTCCTCAGCACCACGCCCTGCCCTCTGGCTCCCACCTGAGGATTTGCTCCCAGATGTTGTGTCACAGAAGTCATTGGGAGGTAAAAGGCACATAGCCTGCATTTCTTTTCCATTTAAAATGTATAGGACGGCAGCTTTTTTCTGGTTTCCCTCAAAAGATCCTCTGTGTTACTCAGGGCATGCAGCCTGAGAGGCAGGGGCTGGCGCCATTCCTGATCTACTGTGATGTTACTTTTTGGCTTCCATTTTCTGAAGGAAGCCAGTGATGAGGGTGAAGCTTGGAGGGATTCTCTGTGCTGGGGCAAAGTACACCTTGCATAGCAGTACGCATCTTCTGCAGTTACTGCTTGTAACATACCTTTTCCTTTCGCTGTGGCTGTGCTCACTGACAGAGAAGGGCTCCAATCCCTCCCAGCTGTGATGTGCGGATACTGACACATCACAAAATGGACACATTTGCCCGAGCATGATTTTTTTTGTTTTGGCTCAACTCCATGGATGGATTAAGCCCTGGTGGGGTAAGCAGAGGCTCCTGAGGAAGTTATGGTACGTATTGGAGGCCCACTGCCTCAGAGAGCTGTGCAGCACGGCACACAGGAATCTGGGTTCAGGTGTGGAATCTGGTGTGAGATGGCACTGCAGAGCCGCTGTGTTGGCCAGCACTTGTTTGTCCATCTACTTCCTGTAAAGCTGAAATTAGCTAGGGGGAAAGGGCCAACCTGGTTTTTTTTATTATTGTTTTTTCATTTGCCTGTTTTGTTTCCTGAATAGTGATACCTGTGGTAAAGCAGCACTTGGTTTAGCTTCTGTATCTCATTGTAGAGGAAAAATTTTTCATGATCACAAAAGTTTTCTGACTCACTTTGAGGTGAACCATGCATTGCTGCAGCTTGTATCTCCACTCTTTAACAGTGTGTGGTGAGATCACTGCCTTGTATGATACTAGAAATTGTACTTGTATGTTTCAGCTTATTCCAGACTGGAATTTAAAGGAAGGCTCTTGCAGAGTACGTCTGTGTAAGTGTGCTGAGCTGAGGGTAATCAGTTGGAGCTGCAGGACCAGTAAGGATCATCTCTGCCACACATTGGTGTTAGCACTCCTAAACAGTGACCTCCCAACATCTGCCTGGGAGACTGAGTTTGATAGCACTCAAGTCCTACAGCTCCTTTGTTGCTTTTCTCTCAGTCTTTTTGGGCTACATGAGCTCTAGGTGTATGAGAAAATCTAGGAATGGTATTCTCAGGATAAGAAAATTAAGTTTTCCACGTCATAATCTCAGCTACAATCAGACATTGGTTTTCTTGTGAAAACTGAAACTTTTTGAAATGCATAATATGCTAGCAGACAACTGAATGTGTGAGGTACCCATGAAAGGCTGCAATGAGCTGCGGAGCAGAGCTGCGATCTGCCTCAGGAGGGAGTACCAGTGACCAGTGCTGAAAGCCCTGCGGTCAGGGCACTGAGCAATGGGGCTGTGCTAGAGGTCCACAGCACATACACTGCATTGCTTTTAAAAGTTTTTATTTTGCTCTTGAGGAGTTAAATTAGCATATAAGCCATTGCTACGTGTTTATGTTGAAATGTTACAGTGGAAATGTTCTGACCTGGGAAAGCTCAAGTACTCATTTTTCTTTAAAAGCTTTTGTAGATGAACTATGGCTTATTTCCTGTTGTATATCTAAGAGGCTTTACTAAGAGAGTTAAAATTGAAAAACAAGAAGAAAAATAGGACCTCTGTCTATTCAGATTGATTCAGGCTTAAAGATATGTTACAGCTGCATTTTCTCATCAAGCATCTCTTTCACATAGAATAGCAGAGTGAAAAAAGTGCAAGGGTCTTTTTGATTCATTGAAAAATATATTTCTAATGTTTTACCAGGGTATTGAAAGATGTTCCAAGGCAGTATGGAATTATATAAACATACATATATACATATAAACTTTATTAGAGGTGATTGTGGAGGAAAAAAGATGAATATAGAATTACTGTAAATAGCACAAATCCATTAAAGCATGCAAGTGCTAAGAGGCTTTTGTGTTGAATAAAGGTTCAAAAAACCTAAGGTTACTTCCAAATACAGAACTAACCTGTGAGTTTGGATTTAGCACTGACTGGGCCTGTCACATTTCCCATTAATGAGGTTCAGCTCTGAAGAAAAGGAGGGAATAAAAATGGTCTGTGTGATGAGCTGTGCAATGCAGTAATTGGATCAAGCTGAGACATCGGTGGCCTTTAAGAGCAGAAGAGGAGATTAATAAGAGAGTTGGCATATGCAAATAGTTTGTTCTATTGAATTCTTTCAACACAGTTTTTATCTTTTTTTTTTCAAATTAGGATAGGCAGAACAATTGGGTTGTGGACTCTGGGAACATTACCTGTTTTACTTCTCAAACTGGTAGGACATTGGTGGTTACACCCTTACTGAAAGAAAGACCTTTCCATGTTGATTGTACCACAGAACTTTGGGGACCGTCTCCTGTGTGCCCCAGTGGCTGTAAGAAGGCTTTGAGGGGTCTGAGTTTTGAAGTGAGTGCCTACAGGAGGAGTTAGGTGAGAGCTGCACAGGTTGAATTCTGGCAAGTCCAGAACCATCAAATGGATCTAGAAGTCAAGGCAACATGTGAAGCAGGAAGATTCTCTGTGGATGTTTTCCAGCTCTTATCAAAAGTTTACAGAGCATATGTCTAAGTGTAGTAGAAGTCAAATTTAAAAGATGCCAAGGACTAGTTTTTCCTCAAGTGGCTTCTGAAGTGACTCCACATTATCCTTGCTTTCAGACTGATGATTTTAGTCTATAAACCATGAGCATCTGGGATTGGACCATTCCAGGTCAGCCAAGACAATACAGTTCTATCGCTGCCTATCTGCTGGTGCCAGTCTGCTATCCCAGCCGTGTAGTTTGATACAAGACCAGTGTCGTCCTGTCCTGTTCATTTAATCTTGTAGAGAAAGTTACCTTCATTAAAAGTCTGAGTTTGACATTTACTTTTCCACACACATAGGATTTCTAAAGCTGTATCCTGACTCCTGGCCCTCCCTTTACAGCTCAGCATCCAAAATGCTACAGGCTAGCTGTACAGGCTAGCTTACCTTATTAACACCATTTCCTATGGGTTTTGCATTCACGGAGACTTAATTTTAATTTGAGAGCAGAAGTGATCATGTTTTGGACAAGCAAATGAGCAGTTTACTAATCATTTACTAGCAAACCTGTTTTAATAGTAAAACTGGTTTTATATTTGTTTAGTTTGTCTGTGATACCATGTACTGTTTCTCACTGGTGGTTTTAAAGATTGCAGAGGTTGCACCAGGATGTTTGCCCTCTGTGCTCTAAGCACTTAAAACATACAGCAGAAAAAAAAGCTCAAAACATTGACAGTGACATTCTTTGCTTTTTGTTTCTTTTATTCAAAAACTAAATGTAGTATTTTCCACTGGATAAAAATGATCGACATTCCAAAGTTGCCACCAATGACATTCTTCAATCCTCAACACTTCTCAATAATTAAGTTATTCTCACACAGCTTCTTCAGGTATCAAAGCAGTGCAGTTACTGCAGCTCCATTTCCCAAGGAAAGGAGAGCCATGCTCTCACGCTATAGACTTGTTAGCTTGCTGCTTTTCCTCTTTTTGAACTTTTCAGCTGTACCACAGAATTTCAAATCAACCTGACAGCATAAATACCTGAAAGACGGCAGGCTACCCCAGGCTTTGTGGCAATCTGGTGCCACCACGTAAGGACGTGGGGATTGGCACTGCCGTGAGGTGGCAGAGGAAGGGCAGAGCCAGGATGGCCCCTAGGGGATACCAGGGACAGCTGTGGTCAGAGCACGTGTGGTCAGCACAGCAGCAGCCTGGATGCTGCTCCCACAGGGCTTGTCTGAGAGGGTTTACCCAGCAAGGAGATCAGGCAGTCTTCTTCCATGTCTTTCAGGTGGCCCGTGATCGGTTTGTAAATAAGAACTGAAACCATACGCGGTATTTCAGTGGATTTTTATCTCAATTCTTTTTTGGGAAGAATGAAAATATAATAATGTCATCACTTGGGAATGTTTAGAAAGGACTGCTGGCTCAAATTAGGCCTTTTATAAGCTCTAGATATTTATAACTATTTCAGTTGTTATGACTTTTTGTTTTAATGAGATGCAGTGCAGTCATTCCCAGTGAAGGCAGTTGAATAAATAGCGTAACATTTTGCCATGACTCAGTCTTTCATTCCGAATTATTATTTGGTCCATACTGCCAGAAAACAAGGTATGCTGAGAGAAACGTTGGGATGCTAGCGGCGCTTATGTATGCCCTTCTTACCAAGGTGTGGCCTAAGTAGAACAAGAAAACTCTTCTTATATGCAGAATTTCTGTTACACCTTTGTACATAAGTGTTTGTAGGAAAAGAAAATGTGGATGCCCATCTCCACGTCATATTATATTACTATAATATTAGTCCTGTACTTTATCAAGCATTATTTTTAAAGTGGTTTTGCCAAATAAAAGAACCCACAACACATGAATCCTTTTTCACTTGTTTGACAAGTGCAGCCTATACCACCTCCAGCAGCACAGGCTCCGAGTGCTGATCCCCTGTCCCCAGCTCCATGGCAGTGGAGCACAGCCAGTGGTACACTGCCCCTTGTGTGTCATGTCTTGCTCCTGTGCCTCTTCTGTGTAGGCAGCAACGGCATGCCATCTGTTGGGGACATTAGCATACCCAAGCTGTATCCCTGCAATGCTACTAGACAGTATAAGGAATGTATTACCATGATGTGGTGACTTCCATTTGCATTTCACACTTTTAGCTTTGCTTCACACATTTCTTCCTCTCAGACATGATAAAGGGAGGAAGCGCTCTATTTCTTGTCAGGGTGGATGGATGGCACCCCTAGAAGAATATGCATTTGAAGCAATATGTTCTGCATCACTGACGTAAGCTAAGATGCTGTTAAGGCCCAGGCAGGTTTGTTTTCCCATTCAGTGCTAGCAAGCAGGGCACTCAGGGACTCGGTGTCCTTGAATTTAAAGAAGATTGAAATGTTGCATTGTTCAGGCTGAAGGGAACACGGATGGGAGTAGAGTGATTCTGGGGGCAGACAGTAAACACTTGATTGCAAGTGTGGTGTGAGCTTGGCCTACATTCTGAATCTCTCCGTGGTCTCTTTTGCTCACTCCATTCATATTCTCTGGCCCTTTCATCAGTCCCAGATTTGCTCAGCACCTTCTGCCATATTTTTATTTAGGTCTGTAATGCTGAATGTGCATCTCGTTGGAAGAGCAGTTCATGCCCGAGCATTTATGAATGAGGAATGCCAGGGTAGTAGCGTATACAACATTATTTCTTTGTCAATGCTTCATCTTTTTAAGGTTGAAAACTGTCCTCGTGGGATTCATTTGATAGACTCTGAAGTCATCGTTTAGTACCACTTTCCAGGTATCCAAATTTCAAGGTGCTGACATATTTCTGGATTTCTTAAAGTGAAATGCTACCCTAGCAAGCCCTGTCTCCTGCCCTGCCCCAGCTGCGTCCATCGTTTCTGTTGCTGGCCTCTTTCGCCTGGGTGCATCCCAGCTCTGAGTGCTCATCTCCAGCCCCATTTGTCATGTGCCAGGTCCCCAGCTTCTCCCTGTTTACTGCTTTTGTTGGAATAGCTGCCAAAACCTGCAGAGAAAGCTGTAGTAGAGATCAATGTAATTCTTTTAAATATCCAGATTTTTCAAATCTGGCATTGGAGACCAAGAAACTGGAAAAATTGTAGTTCAAGATAAGATGGGTAAGGAAGAATTTTTTTTTAAACTGATATTAGACAGAAATAACCAATTTTTATTGCAATGGATTGCTCCTTAGTTCCTTGCTGAAGCCATGGGAAAGAAATGGAGACAAATTCAATGCAGTGCATTTTTTAATAGTGGTTTTTTTTTTTTTTTTTTTTTTTTACATGTTCACAGTGCTTATCAAATACTTTGTTCCTGCAGAAAGTCTCTAGAACAGTAAAGCATAACTACATGCTTGAAGGGACTTCTGTACATTGAAGGGATGAATAGAATGGCAAACAATTATTACTTATTTAACCTTTTGCCCTTTACATACAAACAATTTAGTCAATATCTTATAGTCTAACTCTAAGGTATTTGATAGATATATCTTTGGGAAGGATTATCCCTTAAAATGGCACCTTATAAATGTGTAAACTAATATTTGTTACTGTTTGCATATAAATGCATGAAATACAGAGCATAAAGAGTGTAAAATGAGTGGTACAAACCATGCTTTGATGTCTTCACTCTTCGAAAATAACAGCATCTGCCAAAGCATCTTTAAATTTCAATCAAGTTCTCTAGGATGGGCTTACAGCTAAGCCATCAGCCCCATGCAATTCCTGCAAATATTTCCCTGCTAATAGCTGCTACTATCACCCTTGCCATTTGGCTGCATAATGTGCAGGATCCTGGAAAAGATTAAAAATATCTCAGTATAGAAACCATCAACAGCTCTCTGATCTTCATTTCATGTATCTTTCAGGGACTGGAAGCAACACAGTGCTTGCATTTGCCAAAGCTGGAGAAAACATCAAGGCACCTGGTAGTGAATTGCAGGCAGAGTGCCTTCAGGCAAAAAAAATGGGAGGGATCTGATCCGTGGCTCTGCTCTCTGGCCATACTCACACTCCAGACGTGCCTTTCTTATGGCTGCTTAAAGACGTGTTCAGGCCTAAGCAGAAACCCTACACACACTGCAGGCTTGGGCAGAGTGGTTGGAAGCTGCATGGAGGAAATGGATCTGGGGGTGTTAGCCAACAGCTGGTTGAATGTGAGCTAGCAGTGTGCCTAGGTGGCCAAGGCCAATGGCGTCCTGGTGTGTATCAGAAACAGTGCAGTCAGCAGGAGTGGGGAGGGAATCATCCCCCTCTGCTTGGCACTGGTGAGATCACAGCTCGAGCACTCTGTTCAGTTTTGCACCCCTCACCAGAGAGGGGCCCAGGAAAGTAATTGAGATCTTGGAGTGTGTCCAGAGAAGGGCAACAAAGCATAAATCTTATGAGGAGCATCTGAGGGAACTGGGATTGCTTAGTCTGAAGGAGGATCAAGTAAGAACCTATCACTCTCTACAGCTCCCTGAGAGAAGGTTGTGGTGATGTGGACGTCAACCTCTTCTCCCAAGTAACGGCAACAGGACTAGAGGTAATGGTCTTAAGCTGTTTCAAGGGAGGCTCAGGTGGGATACTAAGAAAAATGTATCCATAGAAACTGTGGTCAGGCTTTGGAACAGGCTACTCAGAGAAGTGGTGGAGTCACCATCCCTGAAGGTCTTCAAGAAATGTGTAGGCAGTGGGGTAGTGTGCCTGGACAGCCTCCTTGTGTCAAAGGGCAGCACTTCCACTGACTTATGCCTCTTTGGCCTGCAGTGGGTGCATCAGGATGACCCTGGAGGGTGTTAGTGGCAACATCACATCTTCCTGTCCCTCCATAGCCAGGTGTCAGGGGCAGCTCTCCTCTTGTACCTCTGCTAGGAAATGAACCAAAGTGGGGCTGACTGGGAAATGATTGCTTTGATGGAGTTAATTTTTTTCATAGAAAACAATAGACTTTTGTTAAATTGATGTTGGATACAGACTTGAACATTCTGATTTAAAATGTTTTGCTTGGAATCTTTCTATTTTAGAAAAGGAAGCAATGATTTCACTTAAAAGTTTATTTAAAACTTCTTGATTTAATATTGACTACGGTCATCTTTTTTTAGGAAATAATATAAACAACCATGTTTATCTTGCAATTTAAAAGTAATTACAAGCTCAACTGCTGAAAGGAAACAGACACTGGTCTAGACAAAACAGTGTCTTGCAGTGAGTTCTAAGAGGCAGCCATCCTCACTGCTTCAGCAAGTGTTCTGAAAACAGGAAACTTTGGACAGTTACGTTACCTGGTGATACCAACAGATGATGCAGTGAATAGAACATCATCACCTGTTAGGACACCATAACACAAAATAATTGACCAGCTAAGATTCAAAGTGAAAATAAGAAAATAGTCCAGATCTTTAGGAAAATAAACCTTTGTTTTAAATGAGCACAATCCTCCTCCTGTAAAAATGTTCTGCAATCCTTTATTGCTCCAGGCTGGCAGTATGGCAGCATGGTCCAGCTCAGCTGAACTCCAAAGGAGTGTGAGCATTTGATGGCATATCGGAAAGCATAGCTCAGGAGAGAAAACAAAAGCAGAATGCAGAGCAGTAGCCCTGCTTCTGTGGTGGAAGGAAGGAAGTGGTTTCTCATCCAGCCACATGGGCAGGGACATCAGCTGGCTCTCTCTCCTTGGGGCTGCATGGGGTACTTCCATCCCACAGGGCTGGCAGTTCTCAACTCTGTACTGCGTTGCCTTAGGGACCTTGGGAGGAGAAACCTCATTGGAGACAACAGAAGCCAGCAGCAGGAGTACTCCTCTTGCATGTATCCTCCTGCAGCCACCTGCAAAAGGCAGAGAGCTGCATGTTAGGCGCATTACTGAGATGGTAATGGGGAAAAGGTTTGCATCATTCCTTTAGGCAAGGTTCTGCTGCAGCAGAGTTGAACTGTATTGCTAAAGGCATCCAGAAGCCAGTGAGGCTGCTGGTGACCAGTCTCTGTGGGGCAAAATCACAGTGTGAGAGTTTACAGCCAAGATAATGTGCTGTGGGGTTGGCAGTGCTACAGGCCCCAGCCTACTGATATGAGCACAGAGAGTTGCTGCCCGCCTTCTCCTAACAGGATGAGGTGTTAGGTTGGGTGGGAATGGGTTGTCACTACCCTGTACAGCCCTTGTGGGTATCTTTAAGGGGTTGCTGTTGAGGAGAACATGAGCTAACAGCAAGCATTGCTTTATGAGCAGTACACATGGTAAACAAGATTATCCATAATGAGATTAGCCTTCGCCAGGCTAAACCATGGCTGAGTTCATCTTGCTCTGAGGCAACCCTAAAGCAATTGCAGCACTAAGTGCATGTAAACAAACACACAAAAAAAATTAAAAAGAGGCAATTGGTTGGCACAGTAAGCTTGTGGGCCCCTCGCTTCAAAGGAAACTCTGTGTGCCCACGTTAGATCTCCATCAGGATGGATGCAATTTCTTTGGAGGTGCTGTTCTCAGGGAGCAGTGCTGAGAGGCGAGACCCAGCCTGTGGTCTGGGAATGGCTGTGGCCTCCTGGCAGGCCCATGGCACGCAGAGCAGCAGGCCTCCTGGTGTGACTGATGTCCTATGCACTTATGCCAGCCATTAGATGTCTATGGCCTTATGGTGGTGCAAATTAAATTAAAATCTGTTTCCGTCATGCTGTTGCAATGAAGGACTGATCTGGTGGTGTTCTCAAGCCAGCATGGTTTGAGCCATCCAATCTGTCCCAGTAGCCCCTGCTGTGAGTATAACTCCCTTGGCCTCAAGATCCTTCTACAGTTGAACGTGCATCAAAGGGAGAATGGCTGGCATTTTAGCAAACATCGTTTGCATCCTTGCTGCTACTGCTTGCAGGTTTTGGACTCTTTATTTTTACTCGGTCAAATCTCATTATCAACCATCAACTTGCTGATATTCAAAATCCAAAGCAATGTGATGATTTGTTTCCCATCAGATATTAAATGGATATTTTACTTTCAGTAATTAGTCTTTTAATGCATATAAATTCTCTTTTTAACAGAAGAAAAATATGACCTAAAAGTCTTTAATGCCAACCTACTCTTTTTTTTTTCCCTGCTTCTTTTCACTAATCACTGTGTCTGTAGTGCCAGACTAAAATTATGCTGCTTAAACTTGGTAGAGTACTGGCTCAACAGCAAAAATGGGAAAATAAGACAGAGGAAAGGAGTGGAAAGCAAAAAACCGTACAGTACAGCAGGAATGCTTTTCTATTCCATTTCATATTATGCAGTGTGCAGAAGCATCCAATTTGATAAATTGACTCAGAACAAACTGCTAGCGAGAGAGCAGGAATAAAAGCAGACACCGACCTGCTAATAGACTCAAATTAAGTGAACTTCTTGCTAGCCCCGCCACCTTCCCGGAACAGTGCAAAGCTGAGAGTCAGGCACACTATCAGGCAGTGTGTGTGCAGGGCTGAGGCCTGGCCTGGCCATGGGGTGGGTTGCAGTGCCCTGCATGGGCACCCTGGTACTGTGCCCACAACCGGTAGTCACTGGTTGCCTGAGTAGTGGTGCCAAGAAGATACAAAGAGGTAGGCCAGTTGTGTGCATTGGGTTGGCTTGGTGCAAATCGAGAGTGTGTGTGTGAAGAGGAGGTATTTGCGTTAGTATTTGTGATATTTCTCTTTCTCAGAAGCCCTATTAGTAATCTCCCACTTCAGCACTTCACTTGTTGGTTAGTCCCCATTCTCCAAATGCTACCATGTCACAGAGGGAATATCAGCCCAGAAATAATTAGTATGGCAATTTGGCACTCACTCTGCAAATTACATCTAGCAGTTGCATGCGAAACTGTCTGGAAATAATCTGGTATTTATCAAGAGTTAGTTTAGTAATGGAACTTTTTGTTACTGTTGCTGTTCTGTTGAAGTTTGTGGTTGAGAACTGTTGCTCTGTTGCTGATGGAAACATTTTCCAGCAAGAGGTAGAGATGTTAAACCTTTTCTACATCTGTTTGTTGGAGTGAGGTGTCCTTACTTAGTGTCTGTTCAAAATACAAGTGTTCTCTGACAGTTACTCTCTGGAGCTCTGCCAAATTCTGTATTTTATGCACATGATAGATTATTGGAGCTCTTCCTCCTGTAATTAACCATTAATAGGTGCAGAGACAACAGTGAGATCTCCCACTACTAAGGTGGCTGCTGAACCTAAGCTGAACCATAAAGCCTCCTGGTGCAGAGGAGCAGTGGTGCCAGGAAAGGCTAGAAGCCACTTCTGGAGCAGGGGGCAGCTTTTATTGCTGAGAGATGGTGCCCTTGAGCTTGAATTTGAAACCTCTCCATCCATAACAAACATTTTTAGGACAATGGTGAGAGAAGGGCAGATTAGGCTTCCTTCTGCCAACAGCCCCACCTTGGACCAAAACAGTGCCTTCAGCAAATGTGGGTTTTGCGTTACTCTGCAGGTGCTCTCTCTGGAGAGCTGCAGCTGAGTATGCTGGTCCTGGCCCAGCCCAGCTCCCAGTCACGTCACTCAGTGTCCCCAGCCAGCCTGTCCATGACAGCAGGAGCCTTTGCAGCACATCTGGCTGATGGGATTTAAAGAGGGGAATAATAGACA
This sequence comes from Centrocercus urophasianus, assembly GCF_019232065.1. Taxonomy (NCBI): domain Eukaryota; kingdom Metazoa; phylum Chordata; class Aves; order Galliformes; family Phasianidae; genus Centrocercus; species Centrocercus urophasianus. The sequence continues at coordinate 12,406,704 of NW_024884733.1, read as the reverse complement.
GTGGGCTCCCAACCATGGAAAATCCAACATCCTTGTAACATGGGTGGTACTAAGGTATGAGCACTCATGGATTGAGGTGTTGGTCTAATTATAATACTTTTCTTCTGGCAGCCTTTAGCTCCCTTCAGATTAGTGGTTCCTATAATAATCATGACTGCCAAATGAAGGCATCTGTAAACGCTAAAACTTGCAAGCTCTTACCAAGTTCACAGCAGTCCTGTTTGTGAGATAAGTTCTGCATCTTTCCAGCTGACTGCCAGTAGAAATGCCCCAATGACTGGCATGTGCCCTCTCCCCTTTCTCCAGAGCAGCCTCTCCTGTGCTGTCCTGGTGCCCCCCCCATTGGCCGCTGGGCTCCCTGGCGTGTGCACGCTGGTGGCCTTGGCATGGTGCAGTACACTTGTGCCGGAGCCTTTCTGTAAACATGTTTTGGCAAATACTATAAAGGAGTCATTTGACAACACACTCATTTGAACCCGAAAGGCTAAAGCAGAAGTGACAGCATAGCATCATCACTCTGCTACCGCCGGCTTATTATGTTTATTCAACATATGTTGTTATTGAATTAAAGTGATATTTTTCAATTAACAAGTGCAGCAAAGAATGAAATCCTCCTAGCTCGTTCCTTTTTCTCTAGCCACGTGTACAGCTGCTGCAGGGTGCCCAGGCTGTGGAAAATGAATGGAGGGGCTGAGGACAGAGCTGGGGCATCACATGTGTCCTGTGGCCCTGCGGAGGGCTCTGGCTCCAGGGCATGGCAGTAAGCTGTGACCCAGGCACCTCCAGGCTTGTCTGGACTCTTGTGGAGGCTGTTGGACCCAGGGGTCATCCTGTCACCCTGCTCCAAGACAGCTGCTGGCTTCGGCAATACACAAGGCGATGTTAATTTTGATTTGGAGTGTGCTGTAATGAGCAAGCAGTGTGATTAATGCATAAAGCTGACAGAATGCACAGGTGTCTTCAAAGAAGCAGAGTGTATGGGGTCAAGAAAGGTGTGTGGGGTGAAATGATGTTTCAGAAGCAGAAAGCACGCTTGGCTGACTCATGAGCTGAACTGTGCAATAATCACAGGTAATTGTTGCACACTAGCCATCAGAGTATCTGCATGCATGCCACACTGACCTGCACTACAGTTCCCATTTTGGCTCTGGCATTCTCTGTTCACACTGCAGAACAGAGATGAGGAGCCATTTCTACCAGAGTCAGTATTCAGGTTGTTTCCCCATCCTGCTCCCACAGGTGGCATTGAGACATGTCCTGCAATGGTGAGGAGAGGAGAGCCACTGATTTCAGAACAATGGAGAACGGAGATGCCTTTGTGCTCACCCTGAAATAGATCTGTGCTACAGTAATATGCTTCTGAATCAGTGGCAGGGAGGTTGCTTACAGTCGTGCTATTTTTACTGCAGTGAAAGCAAAGGAAGGCATGCAAGGCTGTGAGCACAGGTAAGGCAGGGGTTATGAGTTACTGGGTACAGCAGGCAGCAGCCTAGGGAGTTCACTCAACCCAGGGGCAGGTTCTGGGGCTGTCTGTGAGCTCTGTTGCGGTGGGGAAGCAGCCTCAGCACCTCTTCTTTTGGTGCAATGAGGGCCCGTGTGAGGTTTGGATTTCACGTCGCTCCCATCCCTTGGTACTGTCCTGATGGGTCGGTATTGGTGGCAGTGTGCTGATAAGTGAAGACATCACATAGAGTGATTAGATCCCTAAGAGGTTGTTTGAATTTGGAGGATAGCACAGATTTTTTGTGTTATTTCCAGTCTAGACACAGGCCTGGCCTTGGAAGAGGAGCAGATCTACAGGCTAGTAGTTTAAGGGCAGGAAATTCATCTTGTATAGTGAGTAGGGATTCCTTGGGCCCTAACAGCCATTTTGTTACCCCCATGGCAGGGCTGCTCACAACTTCAAAGCAAAGCTGGCTCTCACCACGCAACTCAGGGGCACATCCTTTTGTGCTGCTGACATGCACACCCCCTTCAAAGCTAGGCTTTGGGCTGCATACATTACAGACAAAGTATTTGGAGCTAGCCTTGGAGCTAGATCCACGGATAGTTTTTTATCAGTGTTTCAAATGACGTGCTTAGAAACATAGCAATGAGTAATAATTAACATCTGTCTAGACCTATATGAAATCTGTACTATATAGAACATACATATATAAACATGTCTATATTGCAGATGAGTACATATAAGGCACTGTTTATACACCTAACATTTCATGCAGCAAAATACCATTTCAGCTTAAGTAGCATGAAGTCATCCTCGTTCTGCTATAATACAGACATCTCTCATCTATTTTTAGCTCCGTCTGCCCAATTCAGCAGCACTGGTAAAACAGTAACACTTTCCTTTCTCTTCTTGTGACGCTAATTTTATTCTGGTATCCAGACCCTTGCTGGCCTCTTGCTTCATCCACATCCATGTGGACTGGAAAGTTCAATTAACGTAACGAATGGCCCCACACCTGAGTTGTTGCAGCAGGCAAAGGGGAGCCCTGCCAAGTCCGAGGTGCTGTGGCGAGCTACCAGGGGGAAGCAGTTTGCTTCTAAGGCCTCAAATCCTACTATAGATAACTGGGATGAATCCAGGCACCCAAGTAGAGAAAGAAATCTCTCTGAATTAGTTACTCATCAGTGTGTGCTGCCCTAACCTGGAGGTTACACCTCTCTTCATTACCGAAGGGCAACACAGATGGCAGGGACAGGCGGTATTCGAATGTTGATGTAAGACCAGAGAAGCGGTGTCTGTCGCAGCACAAATGTTAGGATCGCAGGTACCGCTGCAAGCCCTCGGGCTGTTGGGGAAATAGTTAAGCTTGGAAAGTTCTGTCGCACCGAGTGCGCAGGCTTTCCGCGGTATTGGCTACGGGCTGTAAGGCAGGAGGTAGTTTAGTTTGCATCTCGCGTTAGACTGCTTCTGCCTCCATTGCCCGAGCCCAGCAGTTAGCGGGGCAGCCCGCAGCCGCTGAGCGGGCGCTCCCCTCTCCTCTTAGCGGGACCTGGAGAAACGCTGCCCTCTGCTGCGGGAAAGAGAGGCGGCCGTCGGCGCACGCCCGCAGCCGCTCCTTCCCCCGGCAGCGGCCCGGCCCGGGGCTGGCTCTGCTCGTAGGCGGCTGCCGGCGCTCTGACAGAGCCCTAGGGCAGCAGCCGTCGGCCATTCTCTGTGCCTGTTGCTGGGCTGTACAGTGTCTTTAGTGGCCCTCGTTCTCACCTGGTTGTTTGGCTTTGGGCCAGCCACCATGGCTTGATTTATAGAGGCTCCGCGCTAGATGGTGAAATAATATTCAGCTTGGAACAGACGCAGCGTATTGTTCAAGTGTTAATCAACCATACAACAGCCCTCAGGAGAGAGGCAAGCAAGTTTTTAACCTTCATTTTACAGATGCAGAAGGAGGTTAAGAGACTGCCAGGTTCCCCATAGCAGCAATGCTGATGGTGGGCACTGTGGCTCTGGGCAGTGCCGCTCATCAGTCCTGGGGGTCAGGAGCCTGTGCCAGGGAAAGGGAAGTGGCTGTGCAGCCCCATTGTTTGGGTGCCTTAGCTTTAAATGCTGCTATTTCTTCTCTTGCCTGGACAAGAGGAGTTCCAATGGGCTGCAGGTGAGGGCCCCAACCAAACCACTCTGCCTTATTTCTCAAACATTGGAAGCACCTATCTGTTATTTTAAGAAGTGCCATGCTGTAGTGAAGGATAGGAGAGATTTGCTAAGGTTGAAGAAAACCCACAGGCATGTATATGTCCTCGTGTCACTGCTAGCCTCTGTGTGCAGAAAGACCTCTTCTGTTTGGCTGCAGTGCCGTTGGAAACCACAAGCTCTTTGTTAACCACTAAAGGAGATGTTCTTCTGGCTAAACTTGCACCAAATCACAAGTTGCCCAAAAGTAGGCTATTGATTCAAAGGCTTATCATTAACGCAACATTCACTCATTCCAATGCCTCACCTCCAGCATCACAGTGAGTGCCAGTAAAATTAAATTAGCGCTGTGCTAGTGGGCAGCTGGGAGAGTGCTCTCAGTGCACTGAGAAACAAAGGCAGGAGGAGGATGTGGCCCCAGTGCTGCCTGCAGCACGCACAGAGCCTTTGTGCTCAGGTGCTGTGTGCAGGGTGGGCTGTGGGCCTTTCCCTTCCCAGCTGCATAGCAGACTGCTCTGGGGGCTCGGGGCACATCTCACACAATGAGCCACGTAGGAGGAAGCACTTACCATGTAATTCAGGTAGGAAAAGCAGCACATGTGAGTGGCATAGAACCTACCGGCCCTTGTAGATTATATGATTTATACATTCACTCAAACAGCAATGAATGAGCAGTCTTAAAGAAGGCAATATGCTATTGTGCAGTTACTTCTATGCCTTGTTTTTTTAATGAAAGGGATTATACATTCAAAGTTAATTAACTGATTTCTCAAAATCATTTACACATCTACTCTGTTTCCAGTAAAACTCCAGTTTCACATTAGTAACTTTAGAAATCTATGAAGAAAAAAGAAGATGACAACCGACCAACCCAACCTCCTGCATTAGCTACTCTGTTTTATTTGCAATGACTTCAGATGTGGAATTGTTAATACTAATGAATTTCACAGGCTACACTTTGGCCCATGAATTTGCATCAGTCCATGCTTTGGAAGGGTAGTCACTTAAGTACTAGCCTGGAACCGGTGTCTGCCCGAGCATGCCACTAGCAGGTGGCATGTGCCAGCTGAGGAGGTCTCCGATGGCTGACTGTGCCCTATCTGCCTTGGTAGTCCTGCTTTTCATCACTTCTACTGGCCAGAATCTGGACTGGAAGGGAGTGTGGGAAGGGGCATGCCTCAGCACAGCCACTCTCGCGCTGTACCAGCTCAGCAGGGACGAAGCACAGAGGAAGGAGAGAAGTGGCCCTTCTTGAGAAGAGCAATGTAAACACAGGCTGGTGTTGCCTCTGCCATGCCACATGCGTGGAGCACTCCTGCTTCCTTGTGCTGATGGTGAGCTTACTGTTTTAATTAAGCTATTATTTCAATAACCATCACGAAGTGCGGGCATGGCTTGGGAAACATTAAAACCAGGGTAAACAAAGAATGTAGCACTCCATCTGCTTCTCACACTGCAGTTCAGCACCGGGAATGTTTGGGCAGCACACACAGCTGAGTACTGTCAGTATTTGCAGTAGGACTCACCACGCCAAGCCCAGCCCGCGAGTTGTGCGTGGGCAGGGGGCCTTCAGTGTTTTAAATGATTTGTTCTTTTCTGTTGTGAAGAACACCTCGGCTTCGTCGCGCCGAATGCTGCCTGTGAAGTCTGCTTTGCCACTTAAGGGATGCTAAATGGAAGCTAGCCAATGAAACGGAGGTAAATTTAATTACAAAAATATAACATTCTTCAAAACCAACAGCTCACTCTCTCCCCAATGAGGAAAAATTAAAATAAAAGCCCTTTGGAAACGCTGAGGAAATATCAGGGGCTGAGGTGAAAGGGACACAGCTTGACAAGTACGCTGAAAGCTGAATGTGGATTACCCGTGAGTGCAAAAATGAATAAATGTGTTTTATTCCATTATATTAATGAAATGGTTAATTCGGTTGCTATAGCAACGAAGAACAGCCTTGCTAAAAAGCTAAAGGGCTATACATAATGCCTGCTACAAGGTCTCTCTAATTCTAAAGCTGATTTTCTTAGCTACAATAGAAGTGATATGTGTTTTCAATATCATCTTAAGCTTTTGCATCAAATCCTGAAGCTAATCCAATAAATAGACTGGTAGCATAAAACAGCATATATGTTTGCACCTCATAAAACTTACAAAAGGGGCTTACCTACACACAATCAAAAGAAAAGATCGATAGAGTGCGGAGTGAGGCTTTTTAAAAGACCGTTCTTCATGCGATGGTGAAACAGCAAATATGTACAATGGGAAGTTCCTGCAATTACACATCACGTGACTGTGCAGGAAATCACTGCAGAGCTGGCTGAGACACCAAGACACAATTTTGCTGACCGCCCCGATACATATTTATCCTTATGCAAAGTAGAATTTATTTCTGTTTCACTTGCATTTCGTATTATTTTATCAAATAATATAAATAATTCTTAAAGGCTTCGAAAAAGGAATTCCACAGTCCTGTTTTTGTTCTAACATCAAAGCGATGCAAGGGCTGACCGGGGCCCTGCAGCAGCGCGGAGGACAGACTGAATCTCACGAAGCCAAAGCAGAGCACGACAGCCCTGGGCAGCCATTCCAGCCCCTTCTTGGGGCAGTCAGCACCATATGGCCCTGTTGCCTCCATTGGGATGGGGATGGCCATGCAGCCAAGCATCTCTGCCCTTTGCTTTGCCTCTCTTGTTTGTCAGAGTTGTCAAATGTCCTATCGCTCACCCTTCCTAAAATAAATGAGAATGCAGTACACCCACACGAGTGGCAGAAGCCTCTGACTGTCACCAAACTCAGACTTACAGATCTCTGGTGTGTACCTGCACAAAAGGGCTGCCTCTTATCTGCAGGCCATCTCATCTGCACAACAATGGGAGTTTGGTTCCCCACAAACCCTATTTCTCAACAATTACACGTGGAGACTTCAGAGACAAGCCCTAACCCTGTCTTCAGTGAGCAGAAGGAGGGCTGTGGCTCCGGACCAGGCAGGTGAGAAGTGTGGCCTTGGGGAGGCCTGCAGGCAAAGACAATGTGTGCTGCCCATAGAGGCATCCAGTGTGTTTGCTTCTTTCTTGGCTGAAATGCAAGCGAAGAACTCCTGAGGTGGCTGGTAGTCATACCAAGGAGCAACCTTAACTGTGCTGTAATGTCATGTGCTTGGTGTAAAAAAAAGATGAGCTGGGAAAGCCCAGCCACAAAGGCTGCAGGCACATTCTCTTGAAGAAATGACCACAGAGTGCACAGTTCCTCAGAAAAGAAAAATGGCAACAGCAGAGACGAGTGACCCAGATGGCCCATAAGCAGCCTAATTAACTGAAAGGCCCAGCAGCCACACTACAACTACCAATCCAGCTGCCTACAGATTCTGCCAGGTTGCCAGATGTTGCCAATGAAAACTTATCTTGCACAGTTCATCAAAGAAGTGGAGCATCCTAGTGAAGGGAAACTGTTGCCAATAAAATAAATACTTTATCTAAAAAAATATTTTCTACTAGGAAATGTCGAAAAATATAAAAATTTAACAATGTGTTCAACCTCACTGTTACAGTAGATATACATACAGAATGTGTTGGCAAGATCTTCTTCTTGACAAGAAATATCCATGCTTACCATTATATTTCTAAGGCTACAGTCTTGGACTGTGTTAAAAAAGGTGGTTTTATGAAGCATGGAGCTGCTGCCACTCAGTTGGGGTTTGGCTAGTTTGCCTGGAACTAGCAAGTTCTTTTGCCACATTGAGATAACAAAGCTGGAGGAACCAACAGTGAGAGAAATACGTATAGGGAGAGGGATGCAGGGACAGTGAGCCACTCTGGGGCTGCTGGCTGCCGTCTCTTCCCTGGGTGCCCTCTCCTGTGTCCATGAAGAGACAATGCAGAAGACTCCAGACAGGTAGCCTGTGTGATTCTCTTGCCCAATTTTAGGGACCAAGCAAATGGGCGTCTGCAAACGAGTCCTCCTCCTCCAAGAAGTGGTAAAGCATCAGAGCAATGCGCAAATACATTGGCTGCAACGCTGGAAATATAGGCTGCCCATCAGGTTTGTGCACAAACACTGGTTTTAATTTTGCTAGGAGACCAAATTAATGTTTCATTTCAAATCATGAAAAATACATATTTTTAAAATCCTGTGTAATTTTTCAAGTGCAGCTATTATTGTTGCCAGTGCTGTGCCTTGGAAATACTGAGTATGTTCATCCTAGAGGCCAAAAACCAAACTGCCTCTATAGCCTGTTAGCAAGGCAAAACATCTCTTTTTCCAATGAACGTGTATGAGTGCACTGGGATTCACACAAGCATATTTGGCAGACTTTTCAAGTATTTCTTGGACTGAAGAGCATGCACTGAACATGGGGAGCTTTTTCTGCTCAGGAATATGATGTGAATAAGAATGTGCTAGTGCGGCAGAGGAGGATGGGCTGTGACATTTCTATCATTATTTAATTTGTCAAATACAGTTTACAATATTTTATAACAACAGTTATCAACAGGACAACGTGTCTAAATGCTGTGAGGGTCAGGGTTGCAGTATCTGGCTCAGTATGCCTTTAATAATACATAATTCCTTAAATGTGCAGATAAATCACTGAAATACATGAGCTTAATTTGGAACCTTTTATGCTTTGAAAATTCATATCCCTTTTTAAATAACTGGCTACAGCATTTGCAAAATAGACCAGATTTTACTTGGACCAGATTTTACTGATTTGTTTCCTTGTTCTTGAATGTGCTCAGTGGGATGGATTCCCCAAGATGGAGGTATAAACCTACAGAACCCAGGTCTTTTGTATCTTCCTCTACCCACTGTTAACACCTCATCTGACTGATGTGTTAAGACCTGCAGGAGACCTAAATGTGGCCATTTCTCTGAGTTCCAGCAACACAGAGATATATCACTGACTGTCAGAGGTAGAAATTATCCACATTCCTTCAGGAATGCATTTCCCAAAACTGTTAATGGACCTGGGAGAGGAGGAGTGGGGAAGAGGGTGGGTGGGAAGAAAGAAATCTGAACAATATAACTTGTTATTCCTCTTTTAGGTTTTGTTGTTGTTGCTGTTGTTTTTTTTTTTTTTAAATGGAATTATAGTCTTGTTTCTCATCTTGACCCACAGAATATCACTAATTTTCCAAAGATTACTTTATAGCAATTTAGGAACACTGGATATCCTGGGAATACTGATTATCACAAGAAAAGCTCTGTTTTTTTTTGCTACATTTGCGATGTAAAAGAAGTACCTGTGTTTAGCCACTTAATTGAATCAGGTCTCATGACATCCTCTCTGTTTGAAAGGAGCCATGCTACCAGATGTGATGTTTTCAGTAGAGGAAGGGACAGCGTTTGAAGACTGTGATAGGATACCAAGTAAGAGGTAGGTGGTAGCAGCCTGGGATAGGATAGACATGGGTCCTTGTGTCTGCTAACTGAGCATATAAGAGCTACCTGCAGAAAATCTGGATTTGATTTTTTCCTGCCCTGCTCAAGAGCACAGTACTTATCAACCAGCTTTTCAGAAGAAGACTGAGACCACCCAGATCTCACCCCAAACACTCACCAAACAACTTGTTCTCACTCTGAGTCTCCTATTACTCATGTGAGAGAAGGAGCTACCAGAAGACCAAGAGCTTGAAATGAGTTTCAGGCAAATATTTTTTAATCAGTACAAGTATCTGTTTCTACTCCAGCGTGAAGAATTCACAACTGTGAGGAGAAGTATGAAGACAAAGCTATTAGTGGAGACTTCGGGCTTGAGCCTGCCAAGGGATGTCACAAGGTGAGCCTTCAGCGTGGGGAAAAGGATGCAAAAGGAAGACACGTCAATGGGAGACAAAGAAACACCAAACAGGGGCAAAGAGCATGCTGCATTCTGCACTACAGGCAATTAGTGGAATAATGTAAACGTAAATTAACTCATTAATGATTCCTGGAGTGCATTATAGAGATCACGAAACACCACCTGACAAGTCTCTGAAATAAAATTCTGCTTTGTAAGTAATACAAAAAAAAACTCAACACCAACAAGTTGGTTTCAATATTTATTTGTAATTTGGAGCACAAATCGTAAACCAGGAAAGTTGGAATATTTTTAATCAAAGCTTTGGTCGATTACAATATGGGGTATAAGAAATTGAATGAATAGATCATTTACTATTATTATGAAACTAAAGGCTTTATGTTCTTAAGTGGAGTAAAGCTGACAGCAATGCATTCATATTAGAAAGTTCCTACTGTGAATGAAAAATGGGTTAATACTGAAATGTTGTTCAGTGAGACAGACAAATCTGTACTTCTTTTTGGTTGTGAAATCACGGTAGCGATACGCAACCACTAACTATGAAGAATTGGCAATGGGGGAAATCATCTTGCCAGTTTGCCCTATACACGTATGTTTGGCAAACGTGGTTTGCTGGGTGTGTATTCCAATTGCACCTAATCAGATCTCTGACCTGTATCATGTACATTCCGGAACATTAATTGGCACAATTAAAAAGTTATTTAGAGGATGAGCTTGGAAAAAACACGTTGTCCCTTCTCCAAATCCTAAAATGAAACCTGGGCTTTGCAATAAGCTGGTTTAACTGTTTGTAGATAGATGTTACAAGTGTTCAATGGGGGAAAAAAGTAAGGATGACGGTACCCAGGCAACACCAAATCTGAATAGTTCAGCATGTGTCAGGGTACAGCAAATTTATTCTTATTAAGTGACTGGTGTGAGAAAGAATTAGAAAGGATTATAAAAATACACTACCATATGCTGTAGTAGTTGAAAGTGATTAATCCAGTTCTTAAATCCTATTTTAAATTCCCTTTCATTTCTTCCCATAGAAAAATGGAAGCAACATCGCTTTGTTTGAATGCTGTGTAGTTAATTACATCTTCTAAGAAACTCTTTTAAAATGAAATGTAATGTTTAATTACAAAATGCCTCCTTGAAAACTGTTAGCTTGTACATTGATTTGTAGTTCATTAAAAATGGTTTCTTAATTATATTTACAGCCAGAAATTACATAGAGATTAAACAGCCTACAGAGGACTTTTGAAATTACGGCACAAATCGCAAGGAAAAAGTTACATTTCAGACAGTGGACAACTGACAGCTACAACCACCTAATTGCTGCCTCTCTGTAATTTCAGAACCTAATTGTCATAAAAATAATAACTGGAAAAAAAGACAGTTCACTGTAATGACTCCCAGTATCGCTTTTTTTTTTCATAAAGGTTGATTTTGAGGTTTAATTAGAAGGCAGATCAGTGGCGGTGAGGCAGCGCAGGGCCGGCACGGCTCAGCACGGGGCCAGGGGCAGCCCTCGCCGGGGCTCATACGGGGTGGTCCTGGGAACCATGCGGATGCAGTCGATGATGGGGCAGACGCTGAGGCACAGGGTGCAGCCCGTGCAGCTGTCTGTGACCGTGGGCAGGTGGGTTTCGGCATCAAACTGGATAGCCTGTGGATGGGAGGGTCACGTTATTGATGCCCCTTGCGGGAAAGGTCAGAACTGCTCCCATTTCAGTGCCTGCATTTCCTGCAGTGAAGCTCTTGGAGACATCTTGGCGCACTCCGGTGCTGCAGCTATAGCAACTGTTGGGCTGGCAGGGAAGAAGCCCCCTGACTCTCTGCAATTAGGAACGCCATCCCAGCCTCCAGAGCGGGCTGTAATGGATGACTCCGGCCCCTGCAGCTCAGGCTCACAGGGATGATACCCTGTCCAGAGGCAGTGTCAGCACAGTCCTCTGCCAGGGAGCACTGACACAGCCGTAGCCGCAGAGCAGTGCTGACAGCAAGCACCTCTAGGCTATTCTGGCTTTTTATTGTCAGCAAAGCACAAGCAGTTTAATAAAAAATGGGGAGAAACACACCATGTTGTGCCTTCTGATTATTTTCCTTTGCAAGTCTTCGAAAGGACTATCTGAGTTTTGGGCAGGCAGAGCTTTCTTTCTTTCTCACATTTCCATGCAGTGAATCCTCATTACCAATTAGTGTGATAAGTGAATTTGAATGTGAAATAACAATTGAAGTCTCAATGAAATAAGCTCCTGGTATAATGGAAATGGCAATTAAAAACATAAACAAAAGCATCACAAAACCGCAAAAGCTCTAGTGTCTAAGAAACAAGCCTAGGAAAGTTTTAAAAAAATAAACAGTAGAAAATCTAAGAGTTTTAGGAAGACAAGATCTTTCCTGGCCTGGAAACCAAACTCTCATGTATCTGCAACCAAGCTGGGCCTGCAAATGTCCCCAGGTACTGCTAGCAGCTGGGGAGCAAGCGGGTGGGTCTGTAGGGCAGCTCCAGGGCATGCCTGTGGCATTTGGGGTTTTGTAGGGGAGAAAGTGATGAAACGGATGCAGAAAAAGCGAGGGCACAAAGTAGGTACAAAACACCTTGAATCTGTGTGTTTTAATTCAGCATGAGCACAAAGAAAACTTTGGTTTGCATTTAGGTTTCCTTCCTTTCTCCCCAGTAATAACGTGCATCATTAAGGAGTTCGAAGAGACGGAGTCCTGGACTGCAGTGCCACCTTCAAGTTAGGGAAAGCTCTTCTGCTGGAGCCCTACAAGATGGTAGCTCTGCTGAGCAGTGTCGATATTTTGAAACAAATATAAGCAGATATTTTGAGGTATCTGTGGCTTCTGACTTCTTTGCAATTAATAATTTCTTTGCAATTCTCTGCAATTAATTTATTTGCCATTTCCTTAAACATTAAAGGAAAAATACTTTTTGTGCTAAGCACCTCCTAGGCTTTTACACTTTGGTGCCTTTGATACTGATTTTTTCCAGTTATAGAGAAGTAAGCTGCACTAAATATGGACACAGTCCTTTGCTCTCCAAGAACTATAGTCTCCCTTTTGCTGGGAAATGTGACACAAGGCCGTGAAGATCGCAGTGTCAAAAAGAAATTTAGGGAAAGACTACTCTAATCATCTAATCCTGTAGAAATGCAGCACTGGATTTCTCATATCAATGGAAAAAACATGTCTATCTTTGTTCTGACGGTTGTTTTAATCACAGGAGCTGATTTTAGATGGGCAAACTTCCTTCTTTGGCTGTGCGTAGTTAAGTAAGTCATCAGATAATACTGATTAAACTGAATTAAGGAAAAACAAAAGGTCTTGGTGTTCTGAGGAGACTCACTGCTCAGTTAAAGTGTTTGTCTTTGACAAATCTTTCTTGTAATGTGATGAATTAAAGAAATACTGTGGAAATCATTGTTTAATGCACAATAGATTCCACAGAAACCCTGCTAAAGAACCTGTCCCCTTACAGCCCTCCTTAAGATACTGAAAGGCTGCTCTCAGGTCTCCCAGGAGTTTTCCTGTCTCCATCTGCCCCTTCTAACATGGATCTCCTTCATTTTCTTCCTCACCGGAAGAACCCTGTTTCCACTTGTGGTTAGGGAGAGGCCAGGAAAGTGACCCAGAGTGAGCAGAGAGACGCGGTCCCATCCTTGAATAGTCCCCCAGAAGCTGCACTGGGTGCTGCGGAGCAAACGGCTCTGACAGGGCTCATATGGCATAGCCTGGGAGCACACTGGGGCGCAAATGCGGTGTTTTAGACATCTGCTTTTGCCACCTGCTCATTAACAGAAGGTGGATTCTTTCTTCCCAGCAGCAGAAAGATAACTCATTGTGCCTTCCTGCTAATTACAGCTGTGCTCTTACCTGGTAGCCGGAATCATTACAGGTCATGTAACATTTGCCACAGTTGATACACATTTCCTCGTCAATCAGAGCCACAACTTGCTCTGTGTTGCAGAGCTCACCATATGTTCCAATATACTGCAGCGCTTTTCCAATTACATCCTAGGGAAAAAAAAATTATTGACTCATTTAGAAGATACCTAAGCTGTTTCTATAGCTGCACAGGAGCACTCTCTAGTACTTTAATATAGAAAAATTGGCCAGGCATTGTGAGGATGTTTATGATTTTTCTTATAAATTTCCAATTTTTCAACTCTCAAATATTCTGTAAAATACAAAGAAACCTTCATAACAGTACATTTTGAATGTAGGCAGCAGCTTTAAAAGTATGTATCTGTATATAAATACATTATAAAAATAGCTTACACATGTGGTACCTTTGAACATACTATTTTATCTGTCCATGTTTTACCATTACTGTGTGACATTTCAAGAAACAAAATGGTGCACAAAACAGGAGTGACATGCTGCAGACAATCTGACCATCCTTGGTCATTTTGCATTAGCACAGATTTGAGAACTCAGCAAGAAAAGTTTGAATAAACAGAGAATAATAATTGCTTTTCTTTCTTTAGTAAGAAAGATGCACAGATGACATGAAGATCATCAGATTATTCCAAATATTGTACAAAAATAAGATGTAGGTCTTGTTCTGCAAGTTTGGGTTCAGTTCTTTTAACTACATAGGAAAGGTTTTTTTGGCATCAAGTGTGCACACCTGTGCTGCAAAAATAAACATGCATGGCAGACGCACACAGTGTGGGTACACACCATAAGAAGAGGACGTGCCCTCTAAAAGAAATTGTTGGGGACCTACCTGATGCAAATCATTTGCTCTTTATGTAATGGGAAACTGCACAGTTCAGAGGCAGTTCAACTGTGCAGAATGAAAGGCAGGAATGGGACAAGTCCCAGGTTCTATAGACAATAGATATCCCTCAGTCAAATCAGCTTAACTTGTGGAAGTATAGCACAGATGGTGAACATCACTGCATTTTACAAGATTCTCTCTGAGGTACAGTATTCCTTGCCTGGATATTTTCTGAGTTTGCTAAGTATGCTTTGACAACAATTCTCATGCTGCAAAACAAGCTAGATTTTAAGTGCAGGGTTCTACATGGTTAAAAAAAAGTTGAGCTCTATAAATTCACATTATGTGATGCAAGAATACATTTTACATTTGCTTTAAAAAGGGGCATAACTGTTAGATATTTCAAAAATCTTACTGAATTTTAGGTGCACAAACCTGGCTTCAAAGTCACGCTGCTGTAATAAATGAAGAAGTCATTAGGATTTTAATTAGGGAAATTGATAAAAGTCAACTGAAAAATGCTAGAGATCAAACCAAAAATGAGACACAGACAAGTCTACCTAGAATTACAAGCTTCAAAGTACTTTCGCTGGCAAGAAACATGATAAGAGTTTGTTTTCATATTGTTTCTCAGTCAAAAAAAAAAAAAAACAAAAAACTACCAACCGTTTTCAGTGTCTTCTAGCACACTATAGTTAAACAGTATAATTTGTAATCACACACAATGCTCACTATAGTTTTCAATCCTCAAATAGAAAAATGAAGATCTGGATTCCAGTACCTACCATTTTCATTGCATATGTTGTTCTGGGCAGCCTTACTTTCAGATGAACTAAGAATCACCAATCCTTCCTATGCCACATCAGAGGAATAAGGTAACACAGCTTTATCAATGATAATTCTAAAGAAAAGCTTTGCTACATGGATTAAATATAGAAATTGGTTCAACCTTTTCTTTCTGAGATTGCTGAGAGCTTTGAACATCGTCTCCATTTGCCTGGCCTTCATCAACTAAGTTACAGTAGTGTCTTTACACCCTGAGATAAATCTTGTATCTCACTGGATGCAATGGTAGGATCTATGAGGTTGCTGTTAATTTCTGCTGAGGTAGGAAATTCAGCGATATCCCAGAAGAAGGATAGCGAAAATATACTTTTTTTTGTTGTTCCAAAAATGTTCAAATTTTTTCTCTGTGCCAAATCATAACTTGCTTACAAGTGACATACCTTGGTTGCATTGAGCCAACGCTAAAAGCCTTCCAGTTCTCTGCAACATGTAAAGAACATTAATGTTCTTCCACTATAAAATGTCTATGGCACATTGCTTAAGGCAGCATGATGAGTGTGGACAGATGACTGCAAGTGAGCAAGTTATCACAGCTTAATGAGTTAGCACTCATCAACAGAGCTGTGCAAGCTGATTATGTGCACGGTCCAAATTCACTGCAAATTTGGAGTAAAATCTGTTTGCTTAAACCACTGTAAAAGGTCAATTAACTACTTTGAAAGTGTTTAAGCTAATACTTTTTGCTTTGCTATTGCAAAGGGCTAAGCTTGAACACACAGCCCTTTCACATACCTCCTCTGATGAACACTAACTCAATCAAACATAATTCCTTAGGAACTGCTCGTGCCCCTGTGTTTTCTTTTTCTTTCTCAGAAGAGTTAATGGATTTACTGGGAATTGTTCAGCAGTTTTCAGGTTGCTACAATTCTCAGGTTTCTGCAGTTGTCTGTATCTGCTGAAAAATTGTACTTGTCAAATTCAGCTCCTGTTTGTTTCAAGTCTCATGTAGGCTTGTCTGTACCATACCTGTTAGAGGTTTCTTTGTGATCTACTGCCCTCAGCAATGCTAAGTATCCTGTAAGCCTCTCTCCTGTGTATACAGCTCCCAAACACTGCACGGCGTGCCACGTTTGTTGTCTACATTTAAGGGACCGTGCTTCTGTCTTTTAGAATCTGAAGGAGTGATACAAAACCTGTGCAACATACAGAGAAGAAGCTTTCCATTGCCTGCTCACATTTTAAAAGAGTCTATGCGGGAGATCCCTGATAGTGAAGGGCTTTTTAATCTAACAAAGGCAGACATTTAAACAGCATAGGTAATTAACAATTTTTTCAGGGAGTAGCTGGATTCACATTTGTATACTTTAAATATGGTTTGGACGTTTCAAAGGCCAAAGCTCTGGCAGGTTGCAGAAAAGGGCTGCTCATACAATCAGGGGGTGTAGAGCCTTGCTTACAAGAGAAGACAAAAAGCGCCTAACAAGATGTTTAGCCTAGGAAGATGAAGGCAGAGCAGGAATATGATGTCACTTTATATATGCACCAGGGAAGGAAAAGAGCTATTCAAGATAAGCAACAATGTTGGCACAAGAACGCATGATTATAAGCCAGACATGAATAAATTCAAAGCTGGAAATTAGAAAAGGTTTCTTTTAAGCAGGAAAGGAGTGAGGTGGTTAATGGCCTTCCAGAGAAGCAGCTGGGGGAAAGGATGGAAACAGTCCAAGATTTAGGATACCATTAGGTAAGCTCAGGAAATGGTTACTAAGCAGAACATGATCAAAACAGATTTTTCCAGCTATAAACTTACAAAGGAAATAGCAAAAACAATGCATATGACATGGTGATTTCTGAATTTGTAAGCAAGTCTCACTTCTCAAAGCTCACAAAATACTCTTTTGGGGACAGAGAAACCCAAAGAGGGAGGGTGCTGACATTTTGGAGGCTTGAAAGTGATTTCAAATGACTGTGTCAATGATTTACTTCTCATTTGTGCTTCTGGATGCTGCGTCTTTTATGCACTTCCTTCTCTCAAGGAGAAAGCACATCTTTATCCATTTGCAAAGTTTGAAGACTTTATTGACGAAAATAACACTGGTACTTAAAAGATGTTCTGCAGGTGCACTCTTTCACAGTGTCTCGAGCTATCTCTGAGTTTCTTGCTCCCATTGAATCATAAATGTTTGGAACAAAATAAACAGTGCAGCAAGAAACAATCAGCTTTCACAGTTTAAAAATGCAGTTTCACTCCAATAAGAGTCTGTCTAAAATGGCACTATGGGATTCCACACTTGGTATATCTCAACGGCCTCCAGATCAAATTTGCAGTGTTTACAGTATAATGTTTTTTTTTTGTGCCAAATGCCAGACCTGCAAACAGAAGCCAGGTTTCGAACGTCAAGCTGTGCGCTTCTGGCTTGTACATTACCAGCAGCAATTAACAAAAAAATGAGGAAAAATCTGGAAGTTGAATTTAGCCCTAAGTGACACCTTTGCAATCACTGGGACCTAGAGCTCTCATTTGGTTACTGCTGTGCTGTCCCACTCTTCTCAACAAAACTGTACCGAATGAAATGGGAGAAGAATTTAGTCCCTTAAATGGAACTGGCAGGGAATTCAGTTGCTATGGAGAGAATCAGAGCAGAATCCATTAGTTTTATGTTACTAATGAGTGCAGAAAAAATTCATTTTGTCACTAAGCTAAGCAGATGTGGTTTTGAGTATACACAAGGAGCAGATCTGTTCTGTAGGATATTATTTTTACAATGCTACTTTTATTACCATAGCTGTATTTCTAATGTTCGTGTATCAAACATTTAATTGAGATGAGTGTTTCATTAGCCATCATATTAGTAAACCTATATTTGTAAATACAATTCACAGCTTAGGCGTAGCTCACCCTGATTCATGCAGATTCCACTGAAAAAGACCACGTGCTCTGGAGATGCCAAACATCACAGTCCTACTTTAGTCTCCATTCAGAAGGCCACCACGTAATGCAGGCACTGTGAGCATCTCAGTGAGCAGGTCCAAGGGGTGCACATGTGCTTGTCCTCATAGCGACATTTTGCTTCAGCACAAAACTCTTAGCATGGCCCACCATGTTCAGGAGAAGTGATCACTCAAAGCTGACAGCAACAGCAGGTAAGGAAAGCAGGGAAATCTTTAGATTAGTAGAAGTAAAGACCTGCTGGTTGTGAGCAGCAGTCTGTCCCAAGGACAGGTCTGTGAAGCATAAAAGGAATAAATAGTCAGATAATTGGTGACCAAACATTACAGCGTTGGCTCTCAAGCACAAGAAACTACATTATTGAGAAATAAACCACAGAAATCTCATAAGGAATAAAGATTAAAGAAAGAAGGTGGTAACCTGAGGATGGCAAATACATATGTGGGACCCGTGCAGAAGTGCAACAGAAAATGAAAGATCTGGGGCATATATCCACCATATGAAGTATAGGAAAGCAAAAAAAGAAGAAAAAAATCTGCTGAGTGTCAAAGTATGCAGTTTTGATTAATACTGAAAAATAGAGAAAATAAAGGGAAAAGCCATGGGGAAAGCTATCCAAAAATTAAATTAAATTTTGGATAATCACAGAGGATTTTTAAGTCTATAAAAAGGGCATTTTGGCAGCACGAGGACTTTAAACAAATGTTGGAATTTACATATCACCAAGCCAACAGCAGATCAGACAGATGAGGGAGTTCTGGGCAAGCATCAGGAAATCTGCAGCACCCTTTCAAAAATGCAGCCAGCCAAACCAAGGGTCGTGGCTGTTGCATGGGCAGCTGACTCTTAGGCGCTCCCAGCTTTTGGTCATATCACTGCTCCACAGGGCTGTGGTTGGGCTGGGATTAGTTATTAGAGCTGACCATTCCCACTCCCCTGATACGCCAGTCTGAGCTAACAGAATGTATTCTCCTTGCTGTCCAGAGGGTCAGCCAAGACGGAACTGCTTGGAGACAGTTTGGGATTTGTAATTCTAAATGTGAATACTTCTAGGACAGCTACAGATAAATCACTCAACTCTGAGCTCATCTGCCTCTCTGCAGAGAATCCCTGATCAGGGAAGGGTATCAGATAAGTCACTTTTTTTCAGTAAGCTTCACTCAGCTTCTGTAATGAATATTCTCAATCTTTCTGGCAGATTTTTTCCACAACGTGTTATGGATGGGTCATTTAATAATAAACGTTATCAACGCATCCTTTTGTAGAGTGACAAGCTCTCTAACATCAAGAAAATCCAGGTATTCTGTTATTTCTTAGTGGATATCTCTCATTGCTGTTTTTCTCATTATGATTAAAGCATACCCTTCTAAGATGCTAACGCTGAAAGATTGTCTCAAATCAGCTGCCTTCTAATTGCCAGTCTTTTTCAGTCTTGTTTAACTTAAATGAAGGTGTGAAAAAGAGCCTAACCCTATTTGTTTGGCTGAGAAGCTCCTCAAAGCCACCACATACAAAAGTATACAGTGCCTTCATGAACAAAAGTTTTCGTTTTTGGAATTCATTTTCCCCTTCCCTGCAGTAAGGCCTCTATTCTTTTTAACCTGTCTCTGAGTGCTTGGCTCTTTTTTGCTTTTGTAGTTGGAACTGGGCATGATAAATTATTGACCTCAACTTATTATTTATGTTTTTTTCAAGTCTTTATGTCTGTTTTTCCCTTTTGCTAAAAATTTTCCATCATTCAGTTTATTTGCTTTTGGACAGTATCGGTTGCTTTGGTTTTTTTTTTCTCATTTTGTGCTGTTTTCAGAAGCACACTATCTCATCGAAAATGCAGTTATTGGCTGTTGTTTCTTCTTTCTCTTTTCTCCTACATCAATACTTTCCTGCAAAGAGAATAGAGCCATAAAACCTCTGAGGTCAAGTAGGCTTTGAAAATGTTCGTCATAGTGCAGGGAAAAGAAAAAGTACATTGCTGTTCTTCGGGACTTTTCATACACATAAAGAAGGGAACCTCTGCACAAAAGGAAGGGAGAGATTTTCAGTAGCAGGACTCATACCAAAACGATCTGTCCAAAATTGAAGGGAGGTCTACAGCAGTGGCAAATAATTGAAATTAAACAAGGTGACACAAAAATTCTCCTTAGCTTTTTTTTTTTTCAGTTCTAGCAGCTAACTTGGAAGGCTGCGCATGGCAGTAAATGTTGCAAAATTTCCTTGGGAGTTATATAATTTGAGCCACTGTCTGTGTTGTATGTTATGTTTACTTTTTGCAGGAATTCATACAAGACTGATCACACAAAGTTACCTATCTGTGAATCTGATATTCATCCATATCTGATAAAGACTGTTAATAACTTCAGCAGATATTTCCACATGGCTTCATAAGAGAGCCTAAGGGAGATTGCTGATAAAAGTTTTCCTTTTGTATTTAATTATTTTTGCCTGATTTTTTTTTTCTTCTGTTTAAACATGATGTTTAAGTAGGTTTTAAAGAGAGTACCTAGAATGATTAGCTGATGACATTTAATTTTATTGGCTATTTAAAGGAAGGGAAAAGTTCCAATGTATGGACTATGCAGTAGATGGGGGCACAGGTTTTATTTTCATCTTGACATTTACTCATTGCAGAGGGTGGATCAGTTCCTTAGACAAACATCTTCCAGCATTAAAAGTTCAGTTTGAAAACCTAGGACTCAGCTCTCATGTGTATCGAACACCAACCTTTTCCACTGATTCTACATGAGAGATGGAATTGTTTAATACATCACAAATAATCAAGAGATATCACACAAAATGGAACTCATACTGTCGTGTTCAAATTAAGAGAAATTTTTAACAATTCAACTTCATTCTTCAAGGCATTCAGAGTATTCTACAATTACTTTTACACTGCCTGAATATCTTGATTTTGAAAAATGACGTTAGGAAAACACCTATACCTGTACATCACAAATCATTTCCCATCGATTTTGGTTAAAAGCTAGAAAGTCTGCATAAATAGTTGTCTTTGATGCCCTCTAACAAGCTTAAAAGCCGTAATAACTAAGTCAAACTGCTAGAAATGACTATGCATGTCAACTGCCTGATGGCTGATCACATCTTACATATAAACATACCTTTTTTTTTTTTTTTTTTTTTTTACCTTGATTGCTGGAATGGGCTTCTTCGGAATGAAATGCTTTTTTTCAGGAAGCACAGCAGCTGTGCCTTGTTCCTTCAATTTCATCTTGTTCTCAGCTATAATTTTTTTGCGTTGTTCCAAGTAAGGCCCAAAACTGGGTAGTTTCTGAAAAGAAAATCAGGAAACATTATTAATATACTCAACAAGAGGGCATAATAAAATGAGTGTTGCGTGAGACTTGCTTCTTACTCAGGAGGTTGAAATAAAAATCAGTGGGACTGTACCAGAGTGAGAAGTGAATAAAAATCAACCATGAGTTCATTCAGGATCTGACTTGAAAATCAATATTGAAAATTAAAATATTAATATGGTGCAGCAGAAAAATAGCTGAATTGCATGTCAGTGTCCAACAGACTTCCATTTCCTTACTGCATGCTTGCTTATATATAAAAATGTACCATGTTAAATAATTCAAATGTATAACTTCATTTCTATAGAAAGTGGAAAGGTATCACAAGACTATCAGTTTACTTAGAAGGGCTCTAGCTGTGTTTGAGACTACTTGTGAAGCTATTTAGACCTGTGTATTTTAAAAGCATACAAACCTGTATTTCAGGTTCTGATACATCAGGTTCTGATGTATTTCAGGTCTTGCCCTGTCAAAGTAATGCTCACAAACTGGCTAACCAAAGTAAGGCTCAACAAACAAACAGAAACACATTCTAATCTCATCATTTATCTCCATGAAACACTTGTAGTTTTCTCTGTGACATTTAATCCTTGAGTTCAATCAAGCAAATCCTAAAGGAAAATTTCACTAAATTGCAGAACTCACATGTCACCCAGGAACATGGAAGTGCTTGTTCAGATTTCATAAACCTGCCAAACTCCCACATTCCTGAAAGAAAAAGTCCCTTTTTTGGCACAGCAGATATACGAAGAAATCTAGCTGACCACTCACAGATTTGATTCAGGTGAATAAATAATGGTAGAAAATATGGGTTTTTGCTTGATGCAACAGACTGTGCCCTTCTTGCCCTGAAACTATTTCTTCAGACTGCAAAAAGAATTTTATCCATCTGACTAGGGCCTGTTCAGAAGCTACTGCAGTACTGCAGAAACTAGCAGGTAGTAACAGGGGATACATAGCCTCAGTAGTTGTAGCATTAATTCACACTAATAATACAACCTCAAAGAGCATATCAAACAAGTTACAGTACTGCTGTGGTTATCAATTTTTAAAGAGGGAATTTCAATGTGAATTTTAAAAACAGAATTATTTAAAAATTCAGAAATTATTATTTTTTTAAATGAAGTAAATCCAGAAGAGGATACACTGCTCCACGAGAGAAAAGTTCCTCAATGAGCTGTCAGTCAGGATATCCAACCAAGGGACCTCAGGCCTCTTGTTATGACAAATAAGAGCTTTCCTGGCTGCTAGGTTTTTGGCACACAGACCAAAAGTGAGGTCCTTGAAATGTTTCCCTGCTTCCCAGACTTGGTCTGTAGCTGCAACAGATTTTTATCTTCGGGCCAGAACTTGCAGTCTCATGGTGATCTCCAAAGGAGACCTGCTGCAGGCTGGGAATGCCGTATGCTGGGACAATCTCTCAACCTAGGTAAATGCAAGACCAGAACTGAGGTGATGCTGCAGATCCCAGACACCATCTGTCCAAAATCTAGCTATAATTATCTGAATTTGCCCAATGATACAAAGCACTTTTTTCATCTGTTCAATGGGAACTTTGTTCCTATATGTCATGTTCAAGGGCGCCCTTAAAGATATCAACAAATCCTTCTTTTCTGTGCAGTTGCCATACATTTGTGATTCATGTTCTTGGAAATAAAAAGGTCTAGGATAGCTTAAATTAAGCTTTTATATATTACCACAAACAGCTGTAACATAGTGGCCTTATATACCAAAGGAACTAAGTACATAGAGTTATTTTTATAAGGAAAACGAGTAGAAGTAAAAGATTTGTCTAATTTCAGTCTAAACAACGAGCTTTAAAGCACACAAACAAAGATTGGATTCTTTATAAAAACCTTTAAAAAGAACATAAGACTTTTAAAAGAAATCTAAAAAAATACAAACTTTGATAGAAAACATTCATGAATACCTGCTAGGCTGCATCAATTAGAGACATATTTTGGCTACAAGCAAGCAGTAACTGTGCCACTATTTTGTCTCCATGATGTATGTGCTGATGCCAGCAACTTTGGGCTTGAAAATGAAGCAAACCTGATGACAAAGCATATTTGGACTCTTTCCTGCCTAGCCAGGAACTGAACTGCAGAATAGGTAGCAAAGCTAATTTTGCTGAAATTTTCATTAAAGTAGTGAAGAGTGAAAGACAGTTGCTTATGGCATGACTGATTGACAATCAACTTTGGGAAGTATGGCCAAATCTCTGTAGAATAAAGCCTTTATTTTTCTATTCTCTTAATGTATACGCAATCTCTTACTTACTACAGACACAAATGTTGAGCTCATTGAAACAAAATAGGTGATTTGAGGATAAGTACAGAAAGACAATCCATTTTGTTATATAAACAGAGGCAATTAATTCTTTTTCTAAGAAGCAGATTTTTCTATCTGACACAGCCACTAGTTGGAATGCGCAAAGGTTGCTCTGAAAGTAATGCCTCCTATTTGATCATGTTGATCCACAATGTCCGAGGTGGATGTTGGTGGTATGACAGTTGAGGTTGAATGTTCCCATCAATATTTCATTTCAGTTTGCTGCTGTGTGACAGATGGTGGCAGAGGGGCAGCCTGATAGAATGGCACCTGTCAAGTGCGTATGAAGCAAAGGTGTGTCACTGGATTCCTTCCTGTCCACTGACATTCATTGACGCTTGCAGAATGTTTATGGAAACCAAGGAGAGGATGTGAGCACAGTGAGATGGTGGGTGGTGCATTTCAGCAGTAGTCACAGCAATGTGAAAGACAAGCCATGTTCTGGATGACCTTGCAAAGCTGTCACATCATGAGATGAAGAGTGTCTCAGTCAGCTCAACTGTGTGTATCAGTGGATTATGAACAGGGAATTGTGTAATGAGCTGAATATTGGCTTCAGTGCCTTGGAAATAATGGTGGCAAAGTTAGAATATCACAAAGGTGTGATCCTTTTGAATTTCCTAGAATCTAGACAAATCATCACCTCTGACTGCTATATTGTAACACTGACTATACTGAAAGCTCAAACTTCCAGGGTCAGACCAGAGAAGAAGTCAACCTTTCTCTTGCAATATTGTAATTTCAGGGCCAAACAATGGAGCACATTGCCAATCTTGGCTGGACTGTCCACCATACCCATCATATATTTTGGGTTCCTTCTTTTCAAGGCAATGAAAGATGGACTATACGGGCAACATTCTCCCAGCAACGATGCTGTCATAGCGACAATGAAACAGTGGGTCACCTCTGCTGGTGTAGATTTTTATGAACATTGCATGCAGGCTCTTGTTCATTGGTGATGAAAGTGTACAGCTAATGGTGGTGACTATGCTGAAAAAGAGCATTTTGTAGCCAAGAATTTGTTCTATGGAATTTTGTTATCTTTGTGGTCTTTGTAGCTGCTGTAGTTTCCATGGAAATATGGAGGAGGCATTACTTTTGGAGCAATCTACATACCACAGATATTTTGAAATGCATCCAACACCATCATTACCATATCCATATTACTTCAGATGTTTTGTAATGACATGCATGTTGAATTAAACTATACAAAAACTGTGTCTTTTCACACTAAGTGATTATTTATTTAGAATACCAACATCCAACCTGCGTTTTTGCTGTGCACTGCTCTATTTCCATCAAGAAATTGATTAAATGGAATGTAAAATAATTAAGGGAACATCTAGATCTTCGTCCAATCTCAGGCATGCACAATGAGCTTCTACTGTCTTAACAGAAGATGACTGTGCATCCATACAAATGATCCGGTCATTTTGTGCTTAGAGTCTAGTGGTTCACAAGCAGCTAAGCCAGATTTCATCAAACAACACTGAAAAGCAGTAATATTTTCTATAACAATAAATAATACATGAAAATGTAGCCTCAGGAGCTTGGGAAGGACTTATTGAAGGTTTACCTTATGAGTAATGCACAGATATAGAGAAGGCTGATGAGAGCTCTTGTTCAGACCTGTAGTTTCAAGCAGTTTTGAGACAAAGACCATATGAAATGGGAAGCAGTATTTTAACGAAGTGAGTTTCCAGATATAGCAGAAGTGAAGACGTTGAAACAACTGCTAAAGAGCTAAATATTTAAGAAATTTTAAAATAAAATCACCTCTGATCGTTGTAGGGGATATCTTCCAAAGCACATGGGGGGATTTAATGGCACAGTTCCCAATGAAAGCACA
The DNA here is from genome assembly GCF_019232065.1 of Centrocercus urophasianus. Classification (NCBI taxonomy): domain Eukaryota; kingdom Metazoa; phylum Chordata; class Aves; order Galliformes; family Phasianidae; genus Centrocercus; species Centrocercus urophasianus. The sequence goes on along the minus strand of NW_024884733.1, from coordinate 12,381,340 downwards.
AGAAAAGTGCTGGTGATTTAAATCCCTGCTTGTTTTTTAATTCTTTGTGCTCTATGTCTTGAAATTTATTTATTTTCCACATATCTCCACATCACTAAATTCTTTGTACACTGGTATCTTTGTGACATCAACATCTGCCTAGAAAAAAACAGTGTGAATATGTGGATCACAGCGAGTGTTTAGAAGATTGCAACAAGCAGAGTAATTAGATAATTTTTGTCTGCTTATGTATCTGTATCAATGATGTCTATAGCTGCATTATTCCTATCCATCTGTTTCTATATAGCCATAATTTAATGTGTTTCTATTGCAGAGGATAACATCAATAATGGAGCCAAAATAAATATATTAAGTGGTTTTGTTTCATTGTTTATAACTGCATTATCACAAATCTGGAAGCTTGAAATATTATGCTGAAATATTTTACAGAAAGAAAGAAAAAATCCAACCCTCCCTGCTAAAGACTTCCAAAAGCTGCCTTTTAACTAATGAACTGTATAAATCTTCAGCAACATTGTGATTTTTGTTTCAGTAGTTTCTCCAGGGATTCATCATTGATGAATTTGTTCTCACCAGAAAAGCTAAATCCTACTCATTTAGAGATAACAGTATCTTCCACTAAAACTGTCTCTATCCAGATATAAAAAAGCATTACTCTGCCAATAGAGAACTGACAACATAATGAATCAACAATGAAACCTTAAGCCAGGAGAGCTTTAAGGTGAATAAGTCTGTTTTGATTATAATTTATTCATGGATCAATCTAAAGGTAATTGAGCATATTACGAACTAAAAAAAGTGCTTGTTTCCTAATGGTAAAAACCAGAGAGTATCTTTCACTTCAGATAGCTGTAATTTTTATGAGTGCACCAGCAAGTAGTGTAACTGAATTGGAGGTGGAACAGGCTAGTGAACAGTGCAATATGCTTCAGATAACCAAGTCTTTAACTTTAAAATTGATATTCTCCATATTATGGAAAAGTCCAGCTATGTCCCCATGCTGTAGTCGTCATTTCTTTACTAAGGAGATGTCTCCAGCTAAGGGGCTGGATGATACCTGCTGTTAGAGAACCCAGATTTCTGCTAGCACAGGGATTCACCATCCTAAACCAGCAATAGTGAGCAACAGTTTCCTACAGTACTCCAGCAGTTCCTGCTCATACAAGCTAATGAGATGAGGCACTGAAAAGGACACTGGAAATTAGTAATTTTCATGAAAGGGATTTTCAGGGAGAAGTGATCACAAGGTAAATAAAGAACTTATAGAAGCAAATCTCATGATCACTGTCACATGGGGGTTTGGGATAGCAATATCTGTTAGCCATAAGTCAACAGGATTTAAAAACACCATTTCCCTCAAGGTTGAAGAATTTCTCATTGTAGCAGAAATGCAAATTCACAGCCTGAAGCAGTGATTGAGCACTTGGTGAAAGGCAGGCCAACCCAGGGGAGTCAGATGAGTGACTGGAAGGAGTGGAGTCAGGACCCATCCTTTCCCAGACCACATTTAAGAGTTGGCAGTGGAGGCAAGGACATCTTGCTGGAGATCCCTCTGTACCCAAGGCCTTCTGAAGGTAAGTAGCTCTTTTCCTACATTTCTGCGTCCACAGCTGCTGAATTTGGACTCATTCTCATTTGCTGTATCCAAAGACTTTGCCACCCTGCTATTATCATGGTACTTTCCATTCCATAATAGCATTACGCTCATGTTGAATGTATGAGGTATGTCTGAGGTACGAAGAGGTGTATGCATTCATTGTCTAAATTCCTCTTGTGCACTTCTGATTTGTAAACAATTTTAAGTGATGCTGTGATGTTTCTCATAAATCTGCAAGTAGATTGGAAGCCAAATCGTCTTATATAACATACTTCACGTTTTTCAAGTGATGTTCCTGCTTGCATATAAGAAAACTAGGTGAGAAAAAGAATGAAGACTGAATACTGTTTAACAAGCCAAATTGCTAAAAGTTCAAATGATGTACTGAGCTACTATATGCTCACTGCAATAGTGATGCAACAAACAAAGGCCACAGACTCTGTAGTTATGCAAATGGGTGGATAATGAAGCTGGGGTTGACTGGTATACATCTCCCTGGCCTTGAAAAACTGGGGAAATAAGCAGCTGAGTGGGTAAGAACTAAGATGGAAAACTCCTGGGAGGTTTCTCAGTCAAGGACTGCCTCAGACATAGTGAGTATTATGAAAACTGCAGACAAGAATGAATAGCTTTGAAGGGGGTAATAGGTGAAGCAGGATCCCTGAAACAGGGAGCATGGTACAGAAAGGCAATCAGATAAGGGAAACATTAACATTTAAGCAAGGTAGGCAGCTGCCCTCACCCAGAAGCTATGAGAATTTAAATCAGGTTTGTAGGGGTCATTTTATAAGCCCTCAGTACAAAGGTTTTAGTAAGGCGTGACCTCCATTTGTTCACATGGAAAACTTTCTATATTTGATGCATATAGTTTTTCAGAGAAACCAGTTTCTCTGATTTACTTTTAATGATTACTCAAGTTGCTTCTGAATCCTTCAAATTTGTTTTTTTCCGAAGTCAAATATGCTCAAAATGTCTGCATAAATCTAGAAGCCTTATTATGTGCTGCTACATACATGTGCCCTGACTCCACCTTATACTGCATAACAATTCCCCTTCCAGTGGCCTGCCTCCAGCCTCTTGCAACTTTACAAATACCTTTGCTGAAGTTTCCTGATGTAATATCTGCCTTCTTGCTCTCTGAGAATACAGCAAAACTTAGCTCTAACATTTCCAGAGAGTTAGGAAACACAAAGTCCCAGTAGCCCAATACCAAACAACAGCAATAACAACAATAGCAAAATCTTGTCACAACGTCAAGAACCTTGAGCTTCTTCTGGAAAGATAAGCAATAAAGCTAAAAGCTGAATTCTGTCCCAGCAAATGTAAATAATGTGTATTTGTATTCATGGATATATGGGGAAAACATTTTGCACAAGCTTTTCCCAAGCTAAATTCTCTTATATGCTGTTCTGTGTTGGCTTGACTGTTCTAATGGATGGGGCTTTCCTGAACACTACACAGACTTTGCCTATGTCATGCAGGAGTCATCCAGATGCATGCAGATTTCAAGTCAAGCCCACATACATACTGGCACACTGAGATGCCACATTGTGGCATACTGGTCACATTGGCAAGCTCCACTGGGAATCCCACCAGGGGCCTCCCCATGGCACACAGGCAGGCAGCGTGTCATAGGGAGGACAGGACATGTCTGTCAGCCTCCAGCTGACAGAGTATCTTAGGCCAGCAGAAAATTTGGCCTTTGTATCAAAGCGCTCTCACTGCTGAGAGCTGAGTCATTATTGGCATCACTGCCTTTCATTTAATGATGCAGAACAGCCTGCAAAATAAAAGGCAGAACAGAATATTTCTGCAGAAAAAAAAAAAAAAAAAAGAACTCTCTCTGCTTTTCAGTTATGTTGATTCTTTTCCTTGGAACTTTTATTTGCTTTGTAAACAGTGTTGTCTCAGTAATCTGTAATTACTGCACATAGTCTGTGTGTGTACCACCACATTTGGTTACTCAACTATTCTGTCCACTCTTTAAGCCATGATTATTTAAAGTGAGCGAGCTCACCCCCAACCCTGCCATAATCCTGAAGCTAAACGCAGCGTTAATGTGTGTTCTAAGAAAACACACTGCTGTCACCTCACCAGGAGATACGTGGTACCATGCTTGAGCATACTGATAAAATCATTACTGAAAATAACAATTATTTCTTCTTCCATCATATCTCTACCACTGCCAAAGTTTTCTCTACTAGTTCAGTATTGCCAATGAATTATTCTTCATGTTCTACCTCAAACACCTGGTTTTTAGAAGCTTATATTGAGTGAAATAAAAGATTTTAGGATTATGGGCTTACTATAGTGCAGGAAAAACTCACATTCCACAAATGTATTGAAGTCTTTCTGTCATGAAATATTCATCAATAAAACAAAAAGGAGTTAATATTTGAAGCAAGCTTAGACATTTACAATCAAAAGCCAGGATGACATAGATGATAAGGAAAATGCTACCTTCTGGGTTGAAGAAAAGATACCGATACACACTACTGTGCTACTTCATGAACATCTGGCAGTCTGTCACTTAACAGACAACAACATCTTCTCTAAACAGAAGAGCCTTGAATTCATCAGGGATTCCTGTAGTACAGTATGTGCTTAACTTAAGTACCTGCTTTCTGTGATTTCCATACATTACCATATTCATGACACTGTGGAGTGAAAGCATTCTTCTCACTCTCTAACCAGTACATGCAAAAGAAATTAAAACATTGGCAGGCACTTTGTCTCCAGTTTGTTGGACATGTGAAGAAAGGACTTTCCACCCATTTACGCAGATGAAATTCTGTCAGCTAAGCAGCAGCGTAACAAAGATGTCAGCAGAATGGCTATTAGCAAATATCTGACAGCTGAGAAAATACAACTATTCAAATGCATTTAGGAAATGTGGATCTGTATCAGTTGCCTTAGCACTGGAAAAACTTGGTGCAAATAACATTTTGTACTTCTACCGGTAGAGAAATAGAAATACATCAATCCAGCACTCAAATTTCCATGTGTATGCATATACTACACTGTTTATATCTGTATTTTCAGCTTATGTGCTTCCCATATTAATGTTGTAAATTACCCGATCACCTGAAAAAATGCCACTGCTAGGCACTTACAGCTGCTCGTAATTGAGCTTTTCAGAACAACCACAAAATCACCTGCTTCTTTGAGTTTGACCATCCTCTTCTGGTAGTAAATTTGCTGAGGAGATTGTGCTCCAGCAGTACCTAATGGCTGTCCATTTTCTCCGTCCTTTCAAAGAAGCTTTAGAAGTCTAGCCATACTATTAGAAGGAAAAAAAGAAGTCTTTCCTTGCAGCTGTGAGAAGACATGAATATCCCTGCTTGTACAGCTGCATTGGTGGCTACCAACTGGCCTGTCCATCAGAGATGCTGCTGACCCAGCCAAGTGAGTGGAGCTGTATTTAGCAGACTTTGCTAATTCTGGTTGTGTTGGGTACCAGAATCAGCCTAGCTCTGTTTCAAGAACTGTGAAACTGTATCCAAAGTGCTTGTACAGCCCACATAACCTGTGAAATGTTCCTTGAGTAACCTGATGTACCACACAGCCCGAGTGCAAATACACTCTGCACGGCTTACGCAGTGGAAGTCTATGTTGCACCAGGGATGTTTGTAGGAAAACATAACATTTAATGAGTCATGCCTATGAAATATGTGCTGTCAGGGGAATGGGAGACCAGGCAGAGTGAGTGACCAGCACTACCTCTTCCAACCTCTGGAAGAACCCTAGATTTTGAAAACCATTCTGTGAAGCTCTGAGTCTATTCAGTAAAATAACCGCTGTTGTCACTGGGCATAAAGAGAAGTGCATTTTCACCATTGTTGAGTGTATTTTAGTTACAGGTTTACTTGTTAAATACTTTCTGCTAGCACAGGTAAACTTGCAAAAGAGGTAGGAGCACCCATGTTTTCCACTGCTGGAACCACTGCGTATTTGTTTCTTTATTTTAAATGAAAGCTCCAGATTTATTATCAACTTGCCTACTGTAAGGAGAGCATCATTTCAATAAATCTACCACTTTTCTCTGGTAAATTACACACCACAAAACTAGTCATATATTATTGTATTAATAGATTAATTAAGTGCAAACCATTACTAATAATTTCTTCTACCACTTCAGCTTCATTGTAATCCATCTCTTGTCAGAGGAACTACAGCTCTTATCCTCCTTCTGCACAGATTACAATGCTTTCCTTCATTCATTTCTCACACAGTAATCCTTCCATCTTTACCTCACAAAATCCTAATTTAAATGTAAAGTATTCGGTTCAGATAAATGAGCTCTAGTGAACTCTTGAAGTTAAGACCAAGAAAACCACCACTATCTTTTAAAACCTTCACTCAACAATACAGTGTTTTTTATCATCACCTCGATAATCTAAGCTCACTAAATTTCATCCTAAGAGTCATAATACAAATAGTTTTCACATTAATATTAAATGCCTCCATACCTAGATAGTCCACCTGAATCAACTGAAGAAAACCTTGAATGTCCTCTTATGAGGAGTTTGGGTGTTCTGCCTTGAATGACACCTTCCAACAGCTTCCGTGTGATATTAAAAAAATAAAATAAAATACAAAAATACCTGAATATATCCAGATTGTAAAATTGGAATGGTCCACCAAAAGAATCTGAGAATAAGCAATTTTGACAATGTGAAGTTATTTAAACTTTAAAAAAGATCTGCAAATAAATAATTGGTTAACTATTTATAAGTAATATTGTATCTAACGTGCTGCCAGAATAAAATACCAATAATGTGTTATAACAGTGATACCTTCATTAAACAGGGATAAATGTTTTATGTATCACTATCAAGCAGTGAGGAGATGCCAGTGTGTAAGTACCAAATTGATGCTATATAAAAACCTTAAGTTACACAAAGAGAAAAGTACTCATAGAATCAAACTTCCAAGTCTCCTGTAGTGCTTCTTTTGCATGGCTATCTGCCTTTATAACAGCTAAAGTGTGATATCAAAAGTATAATTATATTCAGAAAATGACATTACAATAGTCATATATTCTAAAATGCTAACTTGATTAGATTTTCACTCAAGACAATTTGAGGGAGAATTTGAGTTTTAAAAATCTAATCTGCAAATCATTAGACATACATATAACAGGCATATATCACTGTATTTTTAAAAACCAACTTGTTTTAAATTACTATAATAGCCTTAAAATGAGTTCTGAGCATCTTGTCACTACAAGACTTTGCTCATTTGTATGCACAGTTAGGCTTGCAAGTATACACATTCAGTTTTCACTCTGCTATGAACATATAACCACAGCCATATATTGTTTCAACATGCCATCCACTTTTTCACTATCATTTGATCCTTACATGTATACAACTGATATATAGAACCCTGTTCTTTACATAAAATCTTGACCGTGTGTTCATTGGGCTTCCCTTCCCTTCCCTTCCCTGCCCTGCCCTGCCCTGCCCTGCCCTGCCCTTCCCTTCCCTGCCCTTCCCTTCCTTTTTTTGTCAGCTTAAGAGAATCAGTACTGCACAACAAACAATGTAATTTATATTCACAAAGGAACTCCTATCCTGATCCTAAAACCTTTTGCACGTGGGTGAACTCAAAGCACGTGGGGAGTTATCTGGGGTTAATTCCTGGAGGAAGAAGGACCACGTCCCACTGTCTGACCATCGTCCACTCCTCTTGGACACACGCAGTTCCACCTGACATCATCACATAAGTTACAGGTGCCCAATGGAAGGTTAAACAAAATCCCCATCTTCCATGCTGTTTGAAAAAGTCATGCCTTCAGCTGTTCTGCACCCAGGTAGTTCCCATAACATACCTCTTTGTGGATGAGAGATCGTGCAAACCCCACAAGCTTCTGTACACGGAAAGAGTATTTTAACATCACATCTTTTAAATTCTAAAAAAAATATTCTTTATATTCTTGATATAATCTATCTTGCTAAAGTTATGCCAGATATTTATAGTGATCCAATCTACAGCTCAAAACTATCATCTATAGATAGTTCTACAAAAAAACAGAAAGGGAAACAAAATTTTCTTAGTGCAGCTTCTGTACATTAATGCTGCCTACAACAAGGCTGCTGCTATAAAGGTCACAGATAACATAATTTATATTATTATAGATAATCTGAGTCTTCTGTGTGCCCACACTTTTCCCTCTGTATTTTATAAAGGCGTTGTGTATTCTGATGGATAAAGCTCCTAGGAGAGCTTTAGTCTCAGGCTTGGAAGGCAGGTGCGGTCACCACACGGGAGATTTGTTGCTTCTCCTCCAGCAGGATAGGAACATTTCCTTTCTCCAGAGAAGATGCAGTGAATGACCTTGCATGAGCAATAAGTTTGCTTTCACACATCTTTCTTTTTGTGAAGACCGCTCTGATGAACCACTCAGCACAGCAGGACAAGCTGCTTCCTATCACTGGAACACTAACACTGCCAGGAGTGGGGTGGGCAGGGAGATGTGCAAGGTAGCAAACCACATGGGTGGCCTTCCCATACTCTTTGACGGTGGGAAGTGCCTGGAGCACCTGCTGATGGGGAAGGGGAGAGGGAGAAGGCTGTGAAGAGAGAGCAGGAGTCATATAATTATAGTGGTTGGAAGGGACCTCTGGAGATCAGCTAGTTCAACCCCACTGTTAAAGTAGGTTCCCTAGAGTAGGAGACAACAAGATAGCTGGTGGGGCTCTGCTGGGCAGCAGCAGCACCCCTCTGTCCCATTCATCTCCCGTGCTACCACAGCCACCTCAGGCACTGCCTGCTCCGATGTGACCTGACGGAGAGGCTTGTGCTCCTCAGCCACCATTTCAGGCTATCTGCAGACTCAGACAAATGTTTATTTGAGCTCAAACGCCAGAAGACAGAGAGAAAGAGAGGGCACCTCACTCCAACCTTTAATCTTTCTCCAGATGGATTATTTTTTTTCAACCTCTTATTTTGAAGCAGAGTTCTCTAAATTTCCTGCACACAGATGTGTTTTTGCAGGACTAAGAGAGCTCACTGTTGTGACATTCCTCAGTTACGTTCAGCTGAGATGACATTATTAAGTGTGAATATAACCACTCCCCATCCTTAACCTGGGAAACATCACAAACAGAACTTAGTACTTATTACTAGAAAAAAAAAAACAACAGAATTCAACTTACTTGGCAACTTGGTTTAGAGGATTAGTCTGTCACCATAATACTGCAACAAATGTGACTTGCTAGCAGCATAAAGTGTGGGTGGGCATTTTTCTGCACAGCCTGCCTCTCACACAGCTGTTGGAGCAGTGTGAAGTTTCACAAGCCAGCTATAAAGATTTTCAATGGGTTGTTCATCAGTTTGTTCCATTCTGCTGCCAAGCCCTGCCACTTTATCCATTTCCTTTGCCTCCTGCTCATCGTGCGCAGACATAGGGGGTGACACTAGAAAATATGTTCACCCACTCCTATTTTATACAAATCAAAAGGTTTCTCCAGTGTGGGCAGCTTGTGCTCGAGTTCATCTTCAGGGAAAGGTTTGCTATTAGTAGAGTCCTTGTTTCTTGGTGGTTGTTAGCCTCTGGATTTCCTTTCTTTTTTTGTTATTCCTTTTACCGCTGCCTGCTGTAACGCTTTTTGAGGCAACAGACTCTTTCTTGACATCAGTATAGCATCAGGCTACTGTGAGTCCCATTTTTCCACTGAAGATGTCTTGTCTTGCTCTTTGCTGGTTTCTTGAAAAGACTCAGCAATTTCAGTTCTTGACTCAGTTTTTGTACCATTTGACTTTCTGCAAGGTGATGATTGTGATAGCAGAGCTAAGAAGTAAACTAGATTTATATCTCCAGGTTATTTGCATGAACAAACCAGAAACATCCTATGCTCCACAGTTTCAAACTGCAGTTCAGGTAGTGGGGAGCCACTCCTTCTGCAGGGATTGCTGCAAGATGTCTGTTAAGCCACAGAAGTCTGACTGATACTAAAAGGTCAGGTTCTGAGATCTGCTGTTTGAAAGTCAATTGCCCTACTTTTGCTCACAATCTATTGAGAGCATAATGAGTCTTTATGCCTTTACCTTCTGTTAAGCCTATGTTTCTCCAAGGGTAATACACAGCTCGATGCTCCCAGTATACAGTCCTGCTTTTGAATGGAGGATTCTGTCCCAGCACAGCTGTGGCAGATGCACATTGTCATTTGTGCTCAGTGATTTAGGTGCTATAGCCTGAATTCAGTATTGTAGACTTTCGCTCACCTGCAGGGTTGCAGTATTTCAGGAGGCTGATGGGACTTTCCCTGCAAATATGGCCAACGTGAAAGATCGATAGGAATTTAGCTCATTAGGCATGAGCTAAATCTTTGCTTCATTCAAGCAGGGTTCTTTGTAGCCCCTGCCTCAAACTGACAAATACTTGGCTTAAATAATATTTATGCTGAATTCACTTTTTTTTCCTATTTTGAAAATCTGACATTCTTGTTCAACAGTACTGTTTCTATGCATACCTCCCTCAAACAACAGTGCCTCCAGCACCCTGCATCCTGCAATAAAATGGCCTCTGCATTTGCATGCTGCAAAGCTGCGCTGTGGGATATTTTGTACAACTCCGTTATGTGTGAGAAGACTGCAGGGAATTACAGTGGTTATATTCATAGCGTGGTTTTGTTTAGTAATCACCTCAGGAGACTGTACAGATCTGAAAAGCTTGGAATAGTTCTCTGAGATGGTTTATGAATCCTACTAATCTTCAAACTGACTTATCCATTTTCAGGTGCGGGTCTATCCTGCATGGTTTTTACTTTTTAGGAGCTAGGTAATAGCCTTTGGGAGGTCAGCAATTATCCCAGTGCTCCAGGAGTCAAATGCAATTTCATCTCATTTTATTTCATTTTAGATTTATTGCCTTGGTCATTTCAAGCAGATAGATGAGATTGTAATCATGATCTGCTACAGCTTTTGCTGTTCTGTTTCTGCATCTGTACAGCTATGGCAGCAATCTCAATAAGCCTCGTTTGCTCTTCTTGCTTATATTGGTGGTATTTTTTACAGAAGGTTTGACCTCAGATTACTTTTTCTTCCACCTGTATTGCCCCCAAAGGTTGCTCAAAAGGTTCTGAGGTAGTTACTTTCTTTAATTCTTATATCTAATAATACATTTGCAAATATTTCAGTGTTGCATCAGAAACTGACACTACTTGTACTTCTGTGAGAGGTAACCTGCAGGTCTGTATATTACTTTGCTTGAATTGCTTACGAATATGCATATGTGCCTCTCTTTACAACTGGCTGGCCTCCCATGTCACCTGCAGCTCTGGAAAAGCTCAGCAATGAGACTTAAGTCCTCCTTACTTACTCCCTTCTCTAAGGACAGAGGATGTTCTATTAAGCTAGAGCTCCACTGGCTGCATCCATTTCTAGCTCTTCGATGCCAGCAGGATGTTCTAGACCTTTAAAACACCATGCAAACACTGCTTCAGGTATCTTACAGCTTACTGCCCATTAAAGTTTTCTGGCTTTTTGCTTCTGAGTTTTATGAATTTCTTGCCCCAGTTTAGCCACATGCTTCATCCATTCTCTTGTTTCAGTTAAAAGCAGTGTATCTGTGTATTATTATTTCCTGGTATTTTGTAATGTGTCCACTTCTCTTTGGTACTGGTCTTGTAATTTACATTGCACTATGGCTTTGTCGATTGTTCTGTTGTGTAATGGTAATCTATATTTGTTTTTCTGCAGTTCTAGATTCTCACAGAAGACCCACACAGTCTCTGTTATCTAACATTTACAGATGCTCAATTGGCCAACTGGCGCTCAGTCTCTTCTCTGTGTCTGTGCTGCTGCTCTCAGTTTAAAGTTCATGCTTGTGCAAATAGCACCAAAATGTTTTTTTTTTTTTTTACTGTTTTGTAGTACATCAAAGCCAGATACATTCAGAATTAAATTTTCTCAGTCTGTTTTCTTTTTACAATCCATTTTGATTTATCTATTTTGCTATTGCGAGCAAGCTTTGGTGAAACAATTTTCTTGCTAGTCCATAGAATTCCATATGCAAAAACACTACCAACTGAAGCATGGGCTTTCCTTCTCCGCTTTGTGCTAATGCATTTATGCTTGCACAACATCTTTCCTGGTCTAAGCAAACATCTTTTCTGCGTGGTTAACAGCTCATGTCTCTGCTCCACTGCTGGCTGGCCTTGGCTTGCTCACTAATTGCACACATTAGCTCTGCATTGCTGTGGTGCTGCTGCATGAGCTCTCCAGGAGCCACCACATTAGTAGTTCAGTTTAAATCAGGTGTACACTTCTGAAGGGAATGTCCTGATTATCCCCACATACAGTGCTTTGGTTCTCAGTGCAGAGCAGTCTCAGAGAGCACAAACTTGGATTTTATTTTGGATTAAATGAAACCTGAATGTGTGCTGCAGCAGCACTGCTAAAATGAGCTCAAGCTACTAATGGGCATTTAGCTCACGAGGCCAGACTAGAGCTAAAACACAGTAAAACCCCTCTGAAACACATACTGTACGGACATCAGTCTATAGCAGCACCCATTTCATTCTGCAACTCCATTCCTACTTGTCTGCACAACTTCTTAATGTAAAAATAGCTTCTGAGGGCTCTCATTTGAATTACTGCAACTTTGTCCTACTCTTACTTACAAACCGAATTCATCCATTAGGATGCAAAGAATTCAGGGGTTAGCTGTCTTATTCTATTTAGAAAGGTAGTGAGCTATAGTCTTTCTAGACTATCCATACTTGGATTAGTCACATCATACATAAATATGTGAATTAGTCACACATATACTACATTACATTAAATTCTATTTTATTTCAGATAGCAGATATTTTTGGAACGCTTCTAAAAATTCTCACTGGTTTTCTTGATTTTGGAGCCTCAGGCTGTGAGAGCTCTTTTTCCCAGTGCAATTTTCACAAACTCCCAATATAGCTCATTTTTATGTCCATCTGTCCGTTGTTCGTGCCCACTCATATAATGCCATAATCACTGCTTCTCCCTTTCTCCCTCTCTCTCGCTTTAATACTGTTCTAAGAGTCTCAGTCTATATTCTCAGTAGTAAACAAGTCTGGGAGTGTTCCTGGGCAAAAGGGTGCTGTCATCTATCCTAAAAAAGTGTTACAACGTTTTCTTGTCTGCTCCATGGCCTGCACTCACTATCAGCATCCCAGCAATTCCTAGAGAGTCTTTGGAAGTCGGCATGCTCCAGGAGCTGCTCCCAGCAGGCAGCCTGCCTGCAGCCAACCTGCTTTGGAGACTAACAGCTTCTGATCACTGGCACAGGCTGCATGGTGCCAGCTGGCCTCAGTACCCAGGAATATTCCCGGGCACGCTTAATTTGAAAGTACAGTCATCTCTCTACTTTCTGAAGTTAGGTGCCTACAGGAATCTAGTCACTTCTGATGTCAGTGCCCAGGCAGATTGAAGTAAAACACTGTAACATCTAACTAGTTTCAATAAATGTAATTCTTTGTCATTAGGGACTTCCTGGAACCAAACTCACAAGACTTAATTTATAGCCATAGAAAGTAAGTCCTAGCGTGGCATTATTTAACATAGATATCACTGCAGTTTTTAACGTTTAAGGACACATTTTTTATCTTCAAAAATGGGAGAAGTATAAATGTCATTTTCTTTTTACAAACAAACAAACAAACAACAAAATAAACAACATTTCAGCATAAGCCAAAGTCTGAGATATATACAGTCCTAAAGTAAGCTGCTTCTCTTGGTGTGTCCTTGAGGTACATGATTTCTCAATTTACACCAGGGTTTCCTTGCATAATCTGCATAACGCCAATGTACTATTAATTTGGAAGCAAAGCATCATCAGGATAGCATTAAGTTTTCTTTCAGGCACATTCTCACAGGTATTAGTGACACTAACACTGGCACAGATAGATTAAAAGGTAATAATATTTAATTTGATCTCTAAGTGAAAAACAGTTTAAAAAACATAGTGTAGCTTCCTCCTCTCATGGGAACTCAGTTTATTTAATATAATTTGCTATTTTTTTCCTTAGAAAAAAGTTGCTTCAAAGTCTTTGTGTATTTTCCCCTGTAGAAATAAGTTATAGTGGGGGTTCACTGATTCTTTTTATAACAATAAAACAGATCTGAGCTATGCCAAACACTTGGCAGGTTCTAATGGCAATACCAGGAGTATGGACAGTACTGGAGGAGTAGCCCTGCCACCTGGTCTGTCTCTTCAAGAATAAGAAATACTTGGAGAATTCTGGTCTAATGTCTTACTTTTTCTCTGAAAATAACACAGATTGAGCATGCACAGAATCAGCCTGGGCAATGGAATTGGGAACTAATTTTCATTTCTTTTCAGTGTTTAATTAGGTTTTTTGAGCCTGCCTCTCATGTCTGTTTCAGAAGACAAAAGAAATGAGATAAAATGGACACTTGCTACATATTGCTGTCTCCTCTTGCAAAAGTTTTATGCCACCTTCATCACTGCAATAGTGTCTGCTAACTAATGAACTCCACCTATCTTACATGGCTCACCTGCTCTCTCATTTCCATTACTCCTGTCCTCTCTCATTACCGGACAGGCCGTTTTGTTTTGGTAGGATTTTACTAATTTCCTTCCTGTAAAAAGAAAAGCAAGCAGCAGTGCAGACACGCTCCTGCAGAGATAAGGCAAAGTTGAAAATGTGCCTTTTAGTCTCAGCATGAAAGGCAAAAACACTAATTGATTCTTAAATTCTGTGGGAGCTTGTGTCACAGCTTAGGACATGCCCTTACACCACCTCAGTTACCTTGGACAGCTGTATTAGAAAAAGAGCACTGCTGAAGATCCAGCAAGCACATGGAATGAATGGAGTCATGGAGTACAGTCTTCACCCTGAGTTTTAAGCTAGCGTGTAAAAACCAAAGGATCTTTGGTACTGACTGTGCTGCAGAAAAGAACAAGACCTGCCTTGCTGTTCTGTCCTGGGACAGCTCACCAAGGGCTGCCACACCACCACCATCCCAGTTTCTAGCTTGTGCTGGGAGGTGGGGAAAAACAAACATGCTGAAAAAGAGGAGGTGATAGAGGAGGTTAGCACTTCATCTGAGATGGCGGATGGGTCTTCCCTTCAATAGGTGCTGAACCTTGCTGCTGAAGTTGATGTGCCAGAAAATGCTGGGAATCCAGCTTAGAAAACAGAGGGAGGATGGGTCTGGTGAGCATGCTGTAACTCATTCTTTTGAGCATTTGCTGCACACTAAAGTTTTCTAGGAAATAATTACAACTGCTGCTACTTTATACTTTCTTTTGCCTCACAGTGGAAGGTAAATCACTGCCATAAATCCTTCTATATAAATGCAAAACAGAGCTAAAAATGAAATTGATGTCACAATTTTAATTTACCTCTTTCGTTGTTAATTTATACGCAAGCAGTGTGCCATAATTTTCCCTGGAAAACAGTCTGATTCATTTTAAGCATCCTCCCATGAAAATCAGGTGCAGGTATTCTGGGTTTCATGTTGTATTTTTGTATATATTAATGGATGTATATTATCTCCCTCTTTTTTTTTTTTTAAGTTGTGGAAAAGAATGTACCCCTATAGTGAGACAAAGCAATGTAGATTTCAATGTTAATCTGAAGTTTCTGATTGCTGTTATATAAGATGAAAAATAACCTAAGTAGCCATCTTAGAGTCTTACTATCCTTATGTATATGTGCTATCAGGAGCAAAAATAAAATCAAACTTTGGCCAAGCTCCCTTCACAACTAGAAACTTGGTTCCAGTGAAAACCACTAAGCTAAATGTTCTCTTTCAAGAATTCCTCTAGAACTTAAGACCAGACAAACACTACAGCATAACATTTTTCCCTCTCTTTCTAAAGTATGCTTTACATGCAGTGGTCAGGACCAGGACATGAGATCCACTAGCTTCAGGACAGCAGGTTTCATGGTGAGGTGGGCAGGAGCTGGCAGGAGTGCCATGCAAGCTGAGCCAGGAACAGCCACTATGGCTGTTGTGGGACAGAAAGCACTGAAACACTGTGAATTCTTTCCTGTGATTTCCATGAGACTGTTTTCCAAGAGAAGGATCTTGGAAATCAATCTTATTAATTTCTTATGGAAATCAATCTTATATTAATAATCTTATTAAAATCCATCTTATTTTGGAGAGAAAAAATACCCACAATTTGGAATGAAAATTTTGAGGTGCAGAAATTCTATCTGGGAAAACATAGGTAAACTACACTACTCTATGTCTAGTCAGCACATTATCCTGCTGCCCACTTTCATCTTTAGAATGATCACTTTGTATAACATCCACCTCTAAACAGAAACATGAGGGCAGCATGACTGAGATAAATCATGTTGTTTTCTCTGCTGGGTTTCCAGAGAAAGAGGACAGATTTTGGTTTGAAACTGATTTCAGATTAAACGTAATATCTATAATTAGGACATCACCATCACTGTATTTTATCTTTCATTGTAACGTTGCTTAATTAACTAACATTTCAATATATGTGAGTGAAAACTTTCATGTCTCAGCTAAAACATTTTCGCAAAACCATTCAAAACCTTTTAAAAATAATCAGAATCAGATTTATACATAATTAGCTAATACTAAATAGTTTTCAGCAAAGTTCTGAAACTATGTGTATTTATATATAAACAAATGTTTAGAGTTACTGTTAAAATCAGATTTCTTCTTAGTTTTCTTAACTCTAAAAAATATCTCTTCATAACTGTAATGGCCAATTAGAAACCAAATGCTAGGAAACTATCCCAGCCTAATATTTTAATTCAGTTCAATAATTGTTCAATACTTCCTATTTCTTTGCATTATTTTTACTTTATTATCCTTTTATAATACCCTCAAATATATCTATAAAACTTTACAGCCCTTTTCTAGAGGCATATGGTGTATGTTGTGAAGAGAAGCGTGTTTATGAGCTGCAAGAAAGGAAGAAAATTATATTGCCCTTGTGGGGCTGAGACAGAGAGAGCTGATGATAGTTATGAGCAGAGGTACTGTTGTATCCACCACTACCTACCAAAGTCTTAATTCTCCAAGTTTTCATTGCAAGAGAATTGTCTTGGACACTGCACTATGCAATTACCTTGTAAAGGACTGATAGCACTGTACAATCTCCTGGTGCTCGAAACTGAGTCTCGTAGTGCTACAACACAGTCCCTCTCACTGCAGTACCAGGCTAAGTGGGCACACCTTGGCTTGAATGAATTTTAACTGAACTGACATCAATTTCACTAGAGATGGGGAAGTCAACATTCAGCACACCTAGGCACTGTTGAAGAGTGACTTGTCGCATACTGACCCAGCTCCACTTTCTAAACAAACATCAGTCAGTAGGAATAGGCTCTAATAGCAGAGGCTTTGAGTTAGATGTCCCTAAAGGTTTTGGTCACAGTTCTCAGATCTGGGTTTCTAAAACAAACTTTCAGAATGTATAAGAAGCAAATTATGTTTTTCTAAATGGAGGCAGACTTACGAGCTTTTCAGACTGTGAGTTCATCCTCAGTGTTGTAATAAATAACTTTGCAAACAATTCACACTATGTAGACTAAAGTACATCAGAGATAAACGACAGAAAAATAAATTAAGTCTTACAGAAAACTGTAAACACTAACTTTCTCCTCCATCTGCTTTCTCTTTATAATTAAGGCCAAAATCCAGCAGGCGCAGAAGTCCACCCACAGATCAGACACGGAAGGTCAGAACCATGCTATGACAAACTTGCTAATAAAATGCCTGCAGTCTATCAAATAAATGATTATGACTCTGCTGTGAAGAGAAAGAGAGGAATCCTGGAGCATGAGACAATAATTAAATGTGCTCCATACCACCCAGAGCAGCAGCCCCAGAAGACCATGCTCCCTCTTCCCGGATGCTCTTTTATAAATGTTGCTTATGAATACCACGCTGACGCTACATTCACCAAAGGATTCTTGGTGCTGTTGCTTTAACAGGTACGTTCAGAGGCTTCACAATGTCATTTATGCAAATATAAATGGCATGTGAGTTGTTCATAGCTTAGTGATGCATTCCGAGTAAAAGAAAACATGTAGAAATATTTGTGCTCACAGGGCTTTGTGGTTTATGTTGAGCTTCCTGGTTTTCATAATGGAAATGGAAATTTTTGAAATGGACACTTCAAGATGTCAGAAGCTGTCAGCAATTGAAAGAAGGCTCAGTAAAGGTACTGAAAAAAGGCTGGTGAGCCTGGGTTAGACTTCTAGCCTGGAATTGGAAAGGATGCATTTTTAGCATATCTTTTATATCTTACATGAGAACATAACTATTCAGCAAATAGTAAGTAATGATTAGCATTTAGGACGCATCGCTCTATGGCGTAAAGACGGGTAATATAAACAGAATTATAATTGATAGGTTCTAGAATTGATCTATTTTAAACTCAACTGCAAGGTCTTGGATGTAAAAAAGATGTAGAAAAAACATGCACATGCGCTTTGCTTCCGGGTTTCTTATGAATCCAGACACACTGTATAAAACAGCAAGGTATTTGATAATTTTTATGTATAAATAAATCAGCAACTTGGAAGAGATACTACATAGTAATAGCAAAATACGCATTAATTATTCCAAGCAGACAAATAGGAAAGAGACAAAATGTATAACAAAAGAATAGATATGCAATATGACATATCCTGAGTAATGTATGGGCTATAAAATGACTTAAGCTCAGTAGTTCCAAATGTAGCTATCAAAAACAGAGATGTGGCATAAAGAACAAAACGGAGCTATTTCATTAAAACTTGTCTACTGAGTTGAATGAAGGGCGAACAAGGTCTTACCTATGTGAGGATTAGACCCACCTTCTTAATAACAGCTAGTGGAGGAGTTCTTAAACATCAACCATCGGAGTACCCAAGTGCAATCAGTCTGAATGAGATCCCAGGAAATCAATAAAATTCTTGCCAGGCCCCTTCAAACTATTATAGAGCCTCAATGTGCTACAGAGCTGCAGATTACAGGCTGGCTGTAATTGCTCCCTGGAACAACCCAAACACGGTTCCAGGGCCTTAATGAATTCTGTGCAGCATGGATAGGTCAGCAAAGTACAGAAACCTCTTTTCTCAACTCCTACATGTAGAAATGGTGTGCCCAACGTTTCCTTTCACTTACAGGAGGCAGTTGCCCTCTGCCAAAGTATGACTAATGTGCAGTGAAACAGAAAGACATTTTTAATCCATTTGTCTGTAAAACCCCAGAAACTGCCACTCTCGGAGCTGAAGCGGACATGTGATTGGAAACAGATGATTACAGAAAAATCTTCTCTGTTTTTTTTTATAGCAATGAAAATAAAATGTGTGGCAAAGATCATAATCAAGATCCTTAAATATGTTCTTAATCTTTAAGCAGAAGGACATTTCAATTGCACATTGCCAGGTACAGTTGGCTCCAATGGTTTACACTGAGCCACTGAAACACTCTGTTAGGATGCAGTGGCTTCCAAGGATAGCTGCTAGGGCTCAGCTGAAATGCTCAAAGGGCCATATGCTAGCACGTGCATATCAGACAAGAAAAATCTAAAGCCCAGCACATACACCTGGCAACCTGAAATGTCTCCTGGCAGGATTTTGCTAGACTTCGTGCATTCAGGTCTTAAAAGTCCTCCCTCCCTTTAATCTCAGCAACACAGCATGAAGCCTCCATCACTTCAAAAAGACTTGCCTTCCAATCAGGATATTTTTTCTGCTGCTTTTCCTGAACACGTCCTTTTCTTTCAATTCAGTGTTGGCAGAATTTTCGTTCTACATCATAAAATTCCTTACTCTCGATTGATTGTAAACTTTAAATATTTGTAGATTTGAGTTCTTCACTTGTTATGTTTCTGTGCATCCTTTAGAAAGGACATACAGACACTTTCAAGTTTAGTTTCTTTAGCCTCTCCCCATAAGTCACTCCTGGATTTCTGATACATTTGTGCCTGTGACTACACTTAGGGCTCCTAAATAAACCTGTTCTGAAAACAAGAGATGTTTTAGTCAAGAAAATAAAGTGAGAAGTCATAAAACCTCTCTCAAAAGTAACCCAAGAATAATACAGTTATTAGAAAACAGCCCGAAAAGCAATATTTAGTACGCTATAGCCAATTCTACAGATTTTGTTTTGTTTTTTTCCTTATGTGAGCATTGTGGCTCACAAAGCACCTTTCTAAGTAGACAGCTTCCTCAGGTGCTTGAAAGGTAATTTTGTTTCAGAGTCTAAGATCCCAAGTCTTTGCATGCACATCAGTAAGTGCATCTGTGACTAGTACCACAAACAAAATGGAACACGTAAATAAATGAAGCATTTGCTAATAATAGTTACCTGGAGGTACAGAAGAGACATTTTTGTTTGGCTAGATATTTGTAAGTCATCTGAATATTGGCTGGATATAACCTGCATCTCCTTAACACTACACCTCAGATAATATCAAGTATTTTACCAGTGCTTAATGAACAATAAAGGTAGTTAGAACTACTGCTTAGAAATACACAATATTGTTTATAAATGGCTTGGCTCACTAGGGGTGAATTCTAGAGGAAGAATTTCATATCATCAGGTCCTCAGACTTGTAATTATAGCTTACATTTTGAAAGGCACAACCTTGCTTTCACAGATGAAATTTGCATCAAAATCTGCACTTACAAAATCAGAGAATGGTTTTGCACATATAAATTAATTGCTGACATTTTCTGGTGCTTGAACTGCAGACAATTAGCTATCAGTCACTACTGACCGGGGCTTTGCCCAGCAAGGATGCAAATGCAAAAAATAAGGCTCTGCGACTAATACCAATCCCATGAATACTGCAGTGTCCTAAACATCGCCAAACTTGGTGAGTTTCAACTCACAAAGAAAAATCTCTTTGGCTGTAAAAGCTGATACAAAACCGAAGGTTGGAAGAAGAGGGTGGGGGAAGGGGAGAGAGAGACTGATTTGCTTTCAATGAATATGAAAAAGCTGATCTCTGCCATTGAGCAAAATTCTTGCACCAGCAAGTGCTGACTGATTGCCATGAGGAATGCTTTATCACCAAGATCCAGACACCCTGTCATATGGTGATTATTATTCCTGTCATGACCCTCTGGTCATCAAGCCACAGTGTCTTTTGTCACGAAACAACTATCCAATAAGGAATAATCTAGGAATAAGCCTGTGGCATAATATCTTCTACTTGCTTATACACACAGCAGGAGTAGGAAAATCTTCTTCCTATGAGTTATTACCTGCTCTAATCCACTTTGGAAAATAGCAGTATTTCCTTAATTTTGTGAAGCACGCAAACATATTTTTCACAAGCCACAGCAAGCTGAATAACTCAGCCCAGAGCTGAAATAAAATCTCAGCGTTCTCTGAGGTAGAGACAAACAGTCCAACATCACCATCAGATCCACACAGAAATTATCAAACGTTCCCATTAAAACTTAATAAGGACATGTAAAGGCTGAATTGGGCACCATCTTGTTCTGCTTTTAATCTCACATTGTCTACAAGGCCGAGGTCTGGCCTAAATCCTGCTTTTGGAGCAACAGCTCTGACACACAGGAGCAATGCATGTTCAAAGCCCCAACAAGCACATGTACCACCTACCAATCTTAGCTCTGTTTTCATTCCTAAATGCTAAAGCAACACTAAATTCTTCCCCATTATCCATATTAATATTATCTAACTATATAGTTCTGCAGAACTCATCAAAGCTTCTGTGCATTATTTCCCTGACTTTTCTAATTCTGCTCTCTGAGAATGGAGCCAGCGCTCTGCAATCACAGACAGCACACTGCACTGAAAGCATCCCAGGAGGAAGGGCTGGACAGCCCTGCTCCAACAGCAGACGGGAGAAGCCATGTCTGGCCACGCCAGCCAATTCTTTTCACGTCTTTTCTCTCCTTATTGCTTATGTAGATCACCTAACACAAGGACTGCTTTGAACAGTTTTATCCAACCAGCAAGATAAGTAACAAATACAACAATACACACGCAACTGTACAGAATAAAAAATTAATGGTGTTAGAGGAGGATGATGCACACAGACATTAAGTGTGACACTGGGGAGGAAGTGGGGGTAAGTGCGCATGGTTAATATGAAAAGATGTCAAAAAAAAATGAAGCATAATAATAGTGCAATTTATCCTTGCTAAACGTACTGCGCCGTGCTATAATTAAATATGAAAACCTAAATTTATCTCTATGTTCGGCTGTCATTAACTTAACAGGGAGTGCACATGTTCTAATCTAATGGCTGATTTTTTTCTCCATGTGCAGCATATTAAAATGTATATTAGCCTCAAGGTGCATAAACACAAAATAATAGACCAAAGGTTTTGGCCTGTGGAGAAAAAAATCCATGCTCAAAGGCCGTCAAGTAGCTGGTGATGCAGGGGAGACACTCACTTAGCCTCATTAAGCCAAAGCTCTCTTTTGCTTGTCTTTTGTTCTGCATGACAGCAGCCTCTTTGTTGTATAATAATTCATTCCAAGTTCGTTCCAAGCTACCGAAACTGGTGAACTGTGGCCATTTTAATGAGCAGTATTGGTGGTATGCATAATCTGGAAGCCACGTGGACCAGGCAATCACAGAGCACTGCAGCCAGCAAAATGAGATACTGTCGAAATCACAAATTTGTCAAGTTGTTTTTGGACAGGGTATTATAATAAGCACTAAAATATGCATCTTATTACTCTGCATCTGCCAGTCAAAGATCACTGTAATGAATGCATGCTGCAGGGTATGACCAGGCCATTTTCCTAAGTAAAACAAACTGCAGAGTACAAAAAAAAAGAATTATGTATTTTTGGCAGTGCCTGGATTTTTTTTTTAAATCCTTTTGCAACAAGAGCTGGATTTTCCCGGCATGGTATCTGTTGCCAGCAGTGAAAGCACTAAAACCAACACAGCCAAGGAGTTAATGTGAATACACTGTTTCTTAATAGCCACATTCACTAGCTGTGAATATCAAACTTCAAACTCAGTGCTTAAAGCAAATTTAGCATACAGTACATATAAAACCTACAAAGACTAAACTTCTTACCTTTACCTTAATAATCCTAGTTCCTTTTGTTTTATCAATTTCTACTGAAAATGCTTCTCTGTTAGGGAAGATACATTTTTAATAAGAAACTGTGGACTGCATAAGAAACAACACTGTAGATAATCACAACATAAACTTCCATAATAGACCTGTTAAGAAAAAACTAATGTTAGAGAGGCTGTTTCTTCACATATTGTTTAGGTTAGTGACTTTTATCTAGCCTTGCAAACTCTGGGGGATTTATCAACAATAACAAAGCCACGTGACTGGTACAGCAGGGTGCAGAAGGTTGCTCTGCTAGTGCTCCCTGGACTACTCCTGAGGATGCTCTGCAGACGGACCATCAGACTCCCATGGGGAGCCATGTCTGGGGAAGCCTTCTCCACCCTGAGAGAGAAAGTGAAGAATGGAGAGAGGGGAACAGGAGGAAAGGACTTAATTTTTCATCTGTCTGCAAATACATTTATGTAAAACCGTATTTTTGGTCAATCCAACAAGCTAAAATAGGCTAAAATAGCCCCTGAGTGAGCTGATGCACAGTCCCTTTAATACCCTAAACAAAGAGCCCTTCTTTATCAACAGTGACTTACACTTACAATCATTAAGGTTGGAAAAGACCTCTAAGATCAACTAGTCCAACCACCCACATACCACCAAT
The DNA here is from genome assembly GCF_019232065.1 of Centrocercus urophasianus. Lineage (NCBI taxonomy): Eukaryota > Metazoa > Chordata > Aves > Galliformes > Phasianidae > Centrocercus > Centrocercus urophasianus. Next base: position 12,358,083 of record NW_024884733.1, on the reverse strand, counting down.
ACTGTCCACTAAACCATGTCCCTTAGGAAGCTGTGACTGGCTAAAATCTATATTTCAGGTGCAAGCATTCATGAATAGGAAATGGAATCAATAGCATCAGCCTAAAATTCATCTATTCTCTGTCTGAATCTTCAGAACTGCTGATGGGAGTAAGGGAAAGGTTTGCTTTGTAATGTGACCTCTAAACTACCATTTGATGAAGCGGTCTGTGTTTCTGGCCAATGGCAAGTGCTGTAAACAAGAGGGCAGTTCTTCACCACTGTGGAAAACTGTCTTCCCAAACAACAGTTCACAAAGGGCACTTCCAAATATAAGGGGTGATCACCTCTGCTCATTGAAGGTGGTCGGAGGTCTTGGAGAATCTGAAAGCAGCCAAAACTCAGTGCATGCATGGCAACAGTGTCCTTATGTAGCTGGCAGCTTACTTATATAATAAAAGAGCCAATGTAATATTTTACATGAAGCCTTGAAGGTTTTGCAAAATTTTCTCTTTGCCCTGTAAAAGCCTGTTTAGATTTGACTGCAATAAAGTTAAAATTCAGCAGGCTTCTACTACTCAGAAGAATCAGCTTCTAGTACCCATTGATATGCAACGGAGAGCATGTTTAGTCATAACAGGAAGTCCTTGTATTTAGAGAATAAAATGAGCAGTCTGTTGAATTTAAGTTACAAGAATTTTCTATGAAGTTCTTACACTGAACTGTGCATGCTCAGGATCACTCTCTTTCACCTCTTCACTGAAGACACTGTCTATGTTTTTACCAGATATGGCTTTTATGTTTGCATTACAACACAATCCCAACAGATGAGGATGATCACTAGGATAAAGAGTTTGTTTGGGTTTTGGATAATTCTGAAATGAAGACACTTCGGTTGTTTTCCTTTTTAACCTTTAAATACAACCAAACAAATGCCATTGGTTTTCAAGCTTCTGGTGCTGAAGGAAAGGTATGAAATGTCTGTACATATTTACTCTTTCCTATAAACCCATAAACTGCCACATGTACCTGGCATGTGCAGAGACCACTGTGTTAAGTATGATTTTTATAGCTGACATTAGGTGGAAGTTTATAGAGAAACACTTCTGTTGCCATCAGCTGACACCAGTGTATTTCTTGGACATAATCACTTCAGCTCCCTGGAGTAAGATCAGTGAGCAACTAATAAAAGATTCCTGCAATAAACAGACAAGGTGAGACAGTGACTACGCAGAGGAGATCAAATTGCACCTCTGGGGAATATTGTACCCTGTCTAGATGCCTAGTGCGAACACAGTTATCTTTATCACTCCTGTTGATATATCTTCCCAGGAAACTCAGAGATATTATTCCAAAACACAATTCAGTTAATTTGGAATTATGAGATACTGTAAATGTATAAATATATTAAAAATCCCTCTCTTAAGCAGTCACCCTAATAATTTCAGGTTATGAGAGCATGCTTAATTGTGTGCCTCATTGCATCATGCTCTGATCTCTATCTAAATTCATGATGAGGCAAGCGTGCTCTTACAAAAGTTCTTCCTTGACGGAGTGAGTGAGAAAGAAGTGTGGTGTCACCATTACCTTGCCACTCTCTCATCTCAGTGTCTATATTTGCAAGCTGAGATTATAGCTGAGACAAGCTGACAAGGTTTATTTCATGCATTCAATGGAAAGGTGATTCAGAGGGGATATTAATGACAGCCACCTGTGTCAAGGTTTCAAATGTCAGTTCCTCTCAGAAAAAAACACCTAAACAAGCCATCAGAAAAGCAATGAGGAAGGAAGCCCTGAAAACTGGCTTTGTCCACTTTTGTGAGGCTGATGCAACATGTATGCTAGGAGTGTCTTTGGAATGGCTGTGGATAAGGCTGCAGTCCTATTAAAGTGTGAAAAATATTAGTGTAGCTATGGGAAGCTATGGAAGCCAGTGAATAGAAGCCACAACTGGGTTTAGCATTTCTAAGTAGGAATCTCATTGATACGACAGGTAGTGTACTATCACAGATCACATCTTGGGACAATGGCAGGTACTGACTGCAGCAGCAACCATTGCATTAGCAAACACAGAATGCTAATGTTACGGGAGAGCTATTGGTAAAGATGCACCAGCTGCCTCAAAGACGATGCATTCAGAGTCTACAGACCAAAAAACACATTATGCAATGTTGCAAAGCCAAAAAGCAGCACTTGAGTTCCCAAAATATTTGTCAGAGCTATGATGCTTCTCATTTGTTAAGGGCTTGAAATTATCAGATGCAAGTATTTCTAGCATTAATGTAAAAGCACAAACAGGTACTGATCAAAATCATTCTCCTTTTAGACGAAGATGGGTGTGTCTGCTCTTAAACTGCTTATTCACACCACTTAGCACAGCATTTTTAGTACTCTTTCTGTTTACAAAGGAAATGATTGTGATAAATGTAACAACCAACAGAGATAACTGTTTATTTTGCTGTTTATCTGGTGTCTGCAGGGCAAGACAGCTTCGCTTTGATGTCAGGTGCTCTGCTTAGAAGAAAGTGTTTATCATTTCATTGACTCTGGTCATCAAATACTAAAAAAATTCATGACAAAATTCTACTGTGTCACTCTCCTGTGGCAACACTCTGCACTCAGCATCTATTTGATGCAGATATGAGGAAAGGACATGAATTATCTAAAGACTAGAGCACTGCTATATAAAAATATGGACATTAACATTCAGTATTGCACTGTGAGTCCACATAGATACCATTATGAACATATTTAATAAGAAATAGGCCCAGTCCTAATTCTGCAATAGACCGAGGACTGGGAAAGGCTTAATGAACTTTTATACAATCAGAAAGCAAGTGGTTCTCAAAGCTTTTGAAAATTATACTTGTTCCACAGTTCCTTATCATTAAATTTTCAATTGCCTGAATAATCTCTGTGTTTCCATATGAAAATCAATAGGAATTTCATCACCTACAAAATGGAGAATTGTTCCTTTATATTTTTACGTTTACTGCAAATAAATCAACATTTTTAAATGGAATCTTCACTTTTTAAAATGCAAAACTTCATCAGTATTTGCTGTTTAGCTTCTTAAGGGGTTTTACCAAAGAAACCGCATTTCATCTCACAGTACTGCTAAGAGAAACTTGGACATTTCCTTGGAAGTTTTTAATAACTGGAATGAAGGATTCTGGCTGTCACATTTTAGTGCACGTTTAAGATATGGTCATACATTATTTTTATCAATGAAAACATACACACCACATCAATAGGCTATCTCCTCTTTTTCAAGAGGGAGTAGGGGTGTGCTTTTCAGTGAATTTATTTTAGAAAGAAAGTCAGGAGTACATGTTATTACTTGCTGCCAAGCAAGCTAGATACTTGTATTTGAATCTAGATGGAACCGCAATACTTAACTGAATTTGCTAGGCACAAGTACATGAAATCCAATATTGATAATAATTTATGAAGGTAAGAATACTGATTCCTATAGTATTGCTAACTTAGTTTATGATAACATAATTAGTTACACTAATAACACTGCTTAGGCACAGTGCAGCTAATTATGATATTATAAATATTAATGATATCAAGCCTTTGTATTTGATTGCCCCTAGTAGGATCATTTATCACAGTACTTCCTTTTACCCGTCTGGTGTTATTTTTCTTCCTTTTCCCTTGAATGCTTATTCTTGGACAGTCATCCTGAGCTTCAGTTTAAAAAATATCACTGCTTTATCAATGGTGCAGCTTTATATTTTATTTAGTAGCAATGATCCAGTGATATAATTCTATGCTAAGGGCAATCAAATACAGAATTGGTTATATTCTGAATATCTTGCTCTTTTTAAATGCCTAAAAAAGCCAGCCAGCCACAATTACATCGGGCTTTGTTTTTCATTCTTTTTCATGTGACTCGTTTCAAGTTAAGATTGCTTTGAATTATTAAGTGCTCCCTTAAAGCATCTTTTCACACTACCTTTTTCAATGTTAACTATTGATTTAGTGACAAGCAGAAAATTATAATCTTTTTCTTATTCAAAAGGACACTAGAAACATCTTTGTCAATGGCTGTCTGTTTAGTAAAATGCAAACTTAATTCCAAGAACAGAGAGTGCTGCTTTAAAGAATTGCAAAAAATCTGTGTCACATGAATTGAAAATGCTGTATTTCTACAGGTGTTGCAGAAAGGTAGTTTGGATATAACCCTCTGAGACTGGCTTAACTGCTTAGCTTAAGTAGATGAAAATGAAACTGCTTATATCTTCTTTTATTTTTAAGCAGTGTATTATTCAGAGCTTTAGGAATGGGATTGTCTTTTCTTCTGAAAGGTAATGTTATAATTTTCAGAGCTCCACCGAGAACAACAATTCCGGAGTCTCTAATCTCCTGCTAAATCCAACTCCAGTCATCAGCAATGATAAGCAGAGATTTGGAGGCATTTGACACTCCAAATCCTATTCTTTTGTAATTCTTTACTTTTTACAACATTTTCAACAGTGTTATATCAGATTTTTAGAAGGATAATCAATAGGCATGATGTATAACTGAAATCAGTCTTCAAAGGGATCCCCTCTAGTAACTAGAAACAAAAGCTCTGCCTCCCCGCTGTGCAGATATTTTGCTTAAAGCAGTAGGCAGCAGGGCGTCAGTAGGAAGCTGGTTACACCTCCCTGCTTCTCAGCGAGGATCAGCAGGTGTCCTGGTGTAGGGGTGAGCAGCACTGGGGCTGCTGCAATCTATTGTATCTGGCAAAAATCTCCAAAGATGCTTTTGTAGTAGGGAACTACTAGAGCAGAGAGGAGGGACAGTCCAGAGGTTAGGAATTCACGCAGACCATAGTTTACATTCCTATTCCACCACTGACTTTCTAGATTTAAATGATCTCATGGAATTTATTAAATCATTCAGTTTTTCTGTTCATCACCTGGAACTTCCTGTCTTGTGGTAGGTATGGGAGTCAGTATCCATGACAGACCACGAGGTGCTCAGGCATGATGACTGTAGGATCATCTCCTACTTGATGGAGCGTTCCAACTATCAACTTGGTTGTGACAGAATGGTCTTTCAGATGATCAAGTCTAGTGCTAGGGGCCTTTCATATCTCCTGAATATTTCATTATGATGGAACACCCTGGCACAATATCAGTATCTGTCTAAATAGAGTTGAGTTTCACTAAAACAAGCAGTCCAGAAATTGCTCCAAAGCATTTGTTATTTCACATTCTACACATTAAACCACTACTACAAACAGAGTGGAGACATCATATTCAGAGTAAAAAGTTATCCCATATCAAGGCATTTCAAGTCTGCCTCCTTAAGCTGCCCTTAGATATTTGCTAATTCACTGAACAAAAAAAACCAAAAACAAACAAACACAAAGCAATTAGCAGAGACTGTGTACAGTGAAGATGGAAATGCATAGACATAGAGTTATACAGGAATAACAATGATACCTTTCCTATCAGATCAGCAATATTGGATACCGGTTTTCCTTTCTGATGGCGCATGGTTGCAGGACTCTGTCCATTCCAGTCTCCAAGTTCCTCAATGCTTTTCAGGTAAAGAAGAGCTCGCAGTCCAGTACAGTAGTCATCAATAACAGTGAAATCTTGATTCTGGATTGCACTGCACACCTATGAAATGTAAGTTCAGTTATCAACAATGTCCAGGCACAAGAAGAGCGAGCACAAGAAGTTAGCAAACTTTTTGGATTTATTGATTACTAGATGACCCTCATAGCAACTAAACTGGCAAAGAACAATTGGTATTTATTGGCTGCCTGCTCCTGTGTCAGTTCAGGAAAAGAAAGGACTGTGTAACTCCGATTATGTCTAGGTTTCCTGATGGAAGACTTTAGACCAGATCTGAAGGCTGTTTAGAAGCAAATCTGCAGGCCTTGCCCTAAGAGCAACCAAAGTGCAATTCCAGGACTCTGCAGCACACACAGATGCTACCTGCATATGCTGGGTATTCCCTAGCCTGCTTGTTTGGGAAGCACAGATAAATAGATTTAGACCCCAATCAAAGAGAGATTCTGTAGACCAGCCTTCCAGCTCAGAGAAAGGTCAGTCAGAGGAGGCTATTCAGGATCACAACCATTTGGGTTTTGAGTATTTCCAAAGACAATCCACAGCTTCTCAGGGTTTGCTATCCAATTGCCCTTACGGTTTTTTTCATATATTTAAATTGAACACTCTGTATTCCAATTTATGCCCATTGCTTTTGTCCTTTCCCTGGATATCACTGAAAGGATACTTTAGGTGCTTTAGAAACACAGGTAGCAGTATAGCTTCATAAGCATACAGAGCAACAATCCCTGATGTGCAAAGCTTAACATTTAGACACAGAACTACTGATAGCATACAACTGCCTGCCTGACAAGTTACAAGGTTTTTCTTAAACTACCCTGTGGGTATCAGCTCTGATTGAAAACCACAGAGATCCCAACTAAACTGACAACAAGTGAATAAAATGCTCCAACTCCTCTGAACACATTCTCATTAGCTAAATCCTAACCCACCAGTGGAGAGATACAGGGTTGGTTGACTACTGCTAATTGTCATTCCCTGGAAATACTCATAAATTCCAGATGTGTCAGTGTTTTCAGATTCTGATTCAGCTTTTATTCTAAAAACTAAAAACAATGCTCCTGATAAAACTGGCATTTACATACACACATAATGAGCATAAAATTGAAATAGCTATCTACCTTTGAACATGAATGTATGGATGTGCACAAATGCAGGCACACTCTTTGGATAAGAAAATATACTTCAGACCACGTTTGGTATCAACGCAATAATACAGGGAAAATTAAATGCAGGAACTATATAATTCTTTTTCATATTTAAGATATGATAATACAACTTGCAAATTTGCAGAAAGGTGCAATTCACATTGTAAAATACCATACACTATTACTATGCAAGAGAAAAAATAAGGACAAACTACAATTTAAGCAGAACATTTTCTATGCAGTGCATGTACATTATACAAAATCTGTTTTTCTGCAGAAACAGCATGGGCATTAATTAGGTCTGCTATGCCTTCCTCAGACTTCAAGACTTTTTTATTATTATTCCAGAGAAATTACAGAGAACATCCTAATAATTTCTGGTACAGGATATTTAACTGCAAATCTCAACTACTGCTTATTTAAACCTCTTTGTTCACCAACAAATTTTCTATTATTTTTGTGCACAGGTACCCCTTTTATTAACTATGCTTAAAAATACTAAAACTGTAAAAAAAAAAAAAAAATCAGTCAAAAGCCACATTATGTCACTTGAAATAAGTTCAGGCACTGTTGTCAAAATCTTGAAGTATTTTGACAGGATGTATACACATGAGATACACTGGAGGATACCTGTAATAACCTTATAAATAAGGAGGCTTTTACTGTTTTCTATCTTATGGTGCAGTGTTATGAACTGCAACAATATAAAAATGTGCAGAAGATGATATCACACTAAGACTCACTGGGATCAATCCGAGTTCCATGTGCATTGCTTGACTTCAGTGGGAAGCCAAGAAGGTTTCAGAACTGAAGGCAAAATATAGTTGTTGGTTTTTTTTTGTTTGTTTGTTTCTTTGTTTAAAGAATGTAAATCACTGCACTGAGGAAAAACGTTATCTGAAATAGAAAGTCTTAGAAACTGAATTAGCGAGTGTTTTCAGACAACCTTGTTCTTCTGTAGAAGCCTTATGACTATGGTGCCCAATGGTGCAGATAATTCCCCAAAGACATGCTTTTCACCGATTTCACTGTGATAAAAGCAGGGGAATATTTTTACAGGCTTTTCCTGGAACAAAGAATATTCAAACCTCAGTGCATACAAAACCAACAGAAAGAGTTTTGGTCATGTTTCTGGAGAATTCCAAAACATTTTGAACTTCAAAATTTCTTAAGCCGTATATATCAGATGGTGATAGTTGTGTTTTAGTCTTATAGTATCTCCCATTGATCTTCCAATCAATGCAGAAGGCTTTGTTGCCTTTTAGAAGGGGTTGAAAAAGAGAAAGGGGCACTGCACAATGTTAGCCATGACAATTTCTACACTACAGAGATACTACAGAGATAGCTATTTAGCATCACACCTGGCTGCCTCTGTTTAGATGACACTGTGCCCCCTTGTCAGCACAAGAGAGGTGGCAGGGCAGCAGACTCAAAATCCAGGAAAATCTCAGAACTGAGTTGACCTGTCTCACACATCACCAGTGCCCCTGCTTTGGTCCTGCTGATTGCAGTGGGAGCAGGCATGCTCACTCTCCTCGCAAAGCTGAATGTTGAACACTCACTTCTGCTGGTATCTTATTTTACAGGTGTGAAGAGCAGCAAAAGTGGTCCAGCTATAGCTGTATTTAAAATGGAACTGCCTTTTGATTGCACCATCATTTAATGTCTTATTAAACAACCTCAACAGGAGATTAATGCAAACAGGGTGCTACCCTGACAGATGCTCTCAGTGCCTCATGCTTGAACCTGATGGAGAGCAGCCCTGTCTGTCGTCGTCCCCCCGTTAATATCAAGCTTTTCAAGACTAAACACAGTGAAATTTATTTCCCTTTAGACCCTGAAGCAAAAGCCTAAACTTCACAACTGAGCACATATGAATGGTTATATTGCTCCAGACCAGCAGCCCAAAACCTGTGGCCAACAGAAACTGCTTATGGACAAGAAGTGGGTTGCTTATTTGGTTGAACATCCCAGGTTTTGGAAAGCAAAGGTGCTGGGACTTCACGTGGCAGAGACAGCATCTGTTCAATGTCCCTTGATCCTGCATAATTCAAGTGAATCACTCTTGTGAGTTAATTAACATTCCGCAGTGCACTGACCCAGGCATTCACCTGAAACAGTTCGGTAGAAAGTAGCCTTTTCTTCTTCAGAAGAGGAAGGCCCTATAAGTAATCAAGGGCTTTGTGACTATGTGACATCCTTGACAGTAAGATCCCTTCTTTTTACCTAATTCAGATTCCTCTTTCTTTCCAGCTGTTATCCTTTGCTCCCCAAAAGAAATAAACAAGCCGACATACTGTGTATGATCAGTAATACTGTACCCTTAATATTCTGAAATATAAAACTGTTCAGCATAAGTTGCAATGGTAGGTAACAATTCTAATCTATACAGACACGTCTGAGATACTGAAAGACACACAATGCCTGCTTTGCTGCTGGTAAATCAAACATACACAGCATGATCTCACTGGGGAACGTGGGTGCGAAATGAATCACAGACTAAGGCTCTAAGTAAAACTGCTCTGCAGAATGCAGCAATGGAGGAAACATTCAAAGGTCCATGCTGATGTCTTGCATACAAAATGACCTGTCTGCTCAATTACTACATAAACATAAATAACCAGTCTAGCTTTGTCAAAGGATCTAGAGCCATTACAAATCTTACTTGAGGAACTGGAGTAAATTGTCAGGTTGTTATTATTGTGTAAAATGAATATTACAGAATACATGAGTTTTTTTTTTATCATTCACATCAATCTGAAACTTTTAATTTGCATACTATGAAGAAAAAGTTCATTATCAGTGACAGGTTCTACTACAGCAGTTATACAACACTGTAAGTGCCTCTGCTTTTAGCAGAATCATTACACAACAAAGAGAAGGCAATTTCTGAAGTCTTTCCTGAGACAAATCCCTTAAGAGATCTGTGTAAGAACTTTAAGGTTTAGCTCATAACCAATATTTCTAGCAGGAACAGGAAGAATATCCCCACACTGCATTATCATCCTGCCCAAACTCTGGCATAAGCCAGGGGGCTGTATGCAAGACCTGTGCCATTCACTCAGTGCTCTGAACAAAGCAGCACTGAAGCATTTCCAGCCAGATCATCCACTGAAACAATTTCTATCCAGTGCTTTTCTCACCTTTTCCAATGGAAGATGTTGCAGATGACAGAATAATTTCTATGAAACTAGAAAGAAGAAATCAGCAGGTCAGAGAATCTGGTCTGTTTAGTAATGAGTTGCTTTTCAAGAAGTCTTCTTGGTGTGATTAGATCTGTGAGAACAAGAACACTGCAATGTCTAGCAGCAGTCATGCTCCTATTTGAAACTGTCTCAAGATCACTGTTAAATCCCTTTGCATTTGTGGTAGGTGGTTTAAAAGACAATAGCTTGGAGAAAATTTTAATTTTTACACGCTCTGAAATATATACATGTAGCTCTCTTCAGAATACAGATGTAAAATAATTGTCATCTTTAAGAAACCAGAAGTAACAGTAAGGAGGCATATGGGTGGCAGTGATACACAGTAGAAGTAAGAGGCAGAAGAAAATCGATGGGTATATATTTGTATACAGAATTGCAAAGCACATAGTTTGACTGTTCTACCATATTAGTTTCCATTTGCTGTAGCTGTACAACATCAAAGCAGTGATGTTCTCATATACTGCATTTAGTGATAATATAACGGGCTAGCAATATATAAATAAATAAATAAATAAATCAAATAAATAAATAAAATCAAAGTGAGAGTTTCTAAGTAGTTTCCTGGCAATTGAGACAGCAGGCTCTTTCATCTGTGCTGTAACTGTGGCAGTGCATTGATTTAAACTCCTTCTGAGATCTCAAATGCTTTTATATTCTTAGGTCTTGCTGGCTGCTTTCTCTTTGCTTTTTTTCCTCCCTTCAAATGATAAAATTCTAGCATTTAGCAGAATGCCATCTTGCTTCCCCAGAAGACGGAGACTTATTTCAGCTTTGGTTCTAAACTGCACAGGATCTCTAAATAAAACAGCTCTCAAAATGCCACCCTATTAGGAAATCAGTCTTTGACTTCACAGTTTCTAATATTCTTATCATAGCAAATGGATAAACAAATATTATTCCTCTTGGATACCCAGGAGAGGTTTTACAATGAATTAACATTTATTTCCTATTAATTTGGCTGTCTTTGAAATATCCAAATGGTAAAGAAAATAATTATGCACTGTTTTGATTTTATATTATAATATATATTCTATTTTAGCATTATCTATCACCATTTTACAGAAGCTTTCTTTTTCTACTAAAATGCTTCCTGATAAGTACTGAAGATATAAATCCTGCTTCCTGTTAGAGAAATATTTATGAATGACTCTAAGGTGTATTTCGATGTACAGTTCAGACTACTGATTTTTTTGTTGTTGTTCTTTTTTTTGTTAGCATCTAAGGACTAAGATACTGGTGGAAGAAGACTGAAGGCATAAATGAATGCATGGTGCTTCAGGAAGGATGCTATTTTTGCCTATCAACCTACCCATATAAATCAACAGCCTTTAGAAAATTAATGTTATTGTTGTGGGCAAAAGCGTGATTTTAATCTGGGGAAGATACGTAAAATTTTAAAATTATTCTCAGTAGCAACTGAGAAAAACTGACTCAACTAGAAAGGAGATCTTACTGGGCCATGCAATCGATCTGCTGCATAGCCCTCGGCTATGGAAATTACAGTGTATGCTTTCCAGCTCCTCTACAAGAATCTACATGTGCCCGACATGCAAAGCAAAAAGCAGTACACACTGGTTGCCCAACACAGTGCTCAGAATATAGTGGAAAGAGCTGCTACCTGACAGAAAGGAGACATAAAATCTTCTCCAAGGAGGGTTTCTGTACTTACAATCTTCAGGATAACAAAGTCCATGGAAAAGCTGCCTATGTAGTGGTGGTTCCTCCTCCTCATGTCTCAGTGAGCACTAACTTAGCAGTACATGAAATGCATAGCCTAAATTATCCTTTCTATCAGTAATTATTAGTTTTGCTGAAGGACTGTAGGATTAAGAAATATTAGTGGAAGTGGATTATCAGACAAGGTGGTGCACTCTCTCGAAAAAAAACCAAGATTCTTTGTTACAAAGAATAAATTTGTAACTGAGCGAAAGCTTTCCAAATATTGATACAGTACAGATGGAATGATTTGATTCATTCACATTAGCTGCTTAAATGACTCTAGAGATATAGGTTAGCAGATGGGATGTTACTTAACAAGGCTTCAGCTACTGGATCAAGATGCAAAACTGATTTGGATGATGGCTGATAGCCTTTTTAAAACATTAGAATTGAGCTACATGAACTAATGAACTACTGTTTGTTCCAAAGTCCAGGACAGCTTTCAGAAAGCAATCTGGTGGACTTCTATACTGTATCTATGAATGTCCTGAGTTGTGGGAAAAAGAAAAACAACAAATCTTTTTTTTACTGAGTTCTAGGCTTAACATCCTAATAAGCAGAGGGCTTAGTGGCGGCACTGAAGGGGAAACATATAGCAGAAAGATTCAAAGATGCTAACTGCTCTGTGATTTGCAAGTAGGCAACCACTCACATGCAGGCTTAAGAAACCTATATAAAAAAAAGACTGAATGGTAAAACATCATGTGAGTGTCATTAATGAAATATTCTAGTTATTTTAGTTATGCGAAGAGAGCTCATCAGTTGATCTGTTATTCTAATCAAAAGTATAGGCTAATGTCAGTAAGTAATGAAGCTCAAAATGAGCTCAAAGGAGATGAAGGTCTTCAAGAAAACTTGCAGGATAAGTGCTCTACTTCTCTACAGCTCAGATCTTCTCTATAGCAGGACAAAAAAGTGCTGAAGCGGTATTGAGCAGAGCAGAGCTGACATTTAACGAGGATGGGGGCAGGCAGCACAGGTAAGGGAAGCAGGCAGCTGTAGGTGGGCAGCAAGAAGATGCACACAGCTCACTGCAAAGCCACAGAAGCCTGCTGAGATAGGCTGTGAGGAAAAACTGCCTTAGCACCAAGGTGACATCTTTGCTGGGACCCTGAGTACAGGGCACAAACCTTGTCTAGCAACCCTGGGCACTAGTGAGTAGCTAGCAACGTCAGAGAAGAAGGCTAGAATTCACTGGTATAGCAGGAGATAAAAGCACTGTAAGGGAGCTATTAGGCATGTTATTCGATGCATTAATTCATAGCCTGCTCCAAAGTACCCTTCCTCCCCTAAGTCTTCTATGACAATTAATGCATATTTCATCTAAATACCTACTAAACTGGACATTTAGAAGTGGGAAACTGGTACTTATCAAAGGATTCTGAGTTATACAGTTCTGTATCCCAAATATTTGAGAAGAAAAATGCAGAAGAAATGAAGAATTTTCAGAAGGCTCCCTGTGATAATAGTATTTTGGCTATTTTTTTTTTCTCCTGTCAACCATCCCTAGAGGAATGGTTATATTTCCTTATCTCACTAGAGCATTCTGTCAGTACTTGGAACAGCAAAGTGGATCTTTATGCAGTAGGTGGGCAAATACACTGATAAAAGTGCTGATCGTGATCATCTTCACCCAGAAAACAAATACGATTCCACATGCCTTGAGCACTGAGCAGTGTGGAGACAGCCTCATAATCAGCCATCTACAGCAAATTGTATCATTGTACTCTAGATCCATAAAATGAAAGATAGCGTTGAAAGCAGATGAACTAACTCCCCTGTGTGAACAGTGCAATCACATGCACAGGCTCTCCATCTTTAAATATATTTTGAATATCACTTCATATTTCGTTCGTTAACACCTAAAGGTCTCACCTCTCTCTTACAAGTTGTGTTGCGGAAAATGAAATCTTCCCTTCCTCCCAGTGGTTCTGCAGCTGCTGGCACAGAATCAGGAGCTGTGCCAGATAGATGGAGATTTACTCAACACATTTCAATGTCCTATATCCCTCCAGTTCCTCAAAAGGTATTTCTAAAACAGATATTAGTTAAATTGCTCAGACCCAGAGGTTTGATGTCAAAAGCCTGACAGCCCCATAACACATTTAGTCAGAAGTTAGTAACATTTTTAAGATTATTTACTTATTTATTTACTTTGTGAGCTAAACAACAAAAACTCCATCCTGTCTTGACTGGAGACAGTAAGCTTTTCCATTTTTGGAAATGCCTGTTTGTCAGAAGCGAGAGTGGCTCTAGGTAGACACGCTTTTCAGAAAGGAACTGTATCCTGAAAAAATGTGTGGAAAAAGTTTCAGAATTGCCAATATGTGCTGTTTGACAACATGAAATGCAACAGCCCCATTTAGCTTTAAAATGTCTGTTTTGCAATCTAAGTTAATTGGAATGAAATGTCGAAACTAAAATATGCTGCAAAGCGATTGAAACAAAATTTTGATTCACTTAAATAATATTTTTTCTTTAACACACTTTTTTAGAAATCTTATTATCAGTTAAAATGGAAAAGCATTTCCATCATGAAACTTTCCTGTGACAGAATAACTATTTCTTGGTCATCGGCTTCTCCCTGTGCATCTTTCCTGTGGCCTCTTATCTGCAGGAGGGTAAACACATCGGTAAGGCAGAGGCTCATTAATGCGTAGAAGATTCAGGTTAGAGCTCCTGATTTTTTCAACCCAGGACAGTGAATCAGGCTCAGCAGGGACTTGAACCCAGATCTATTTTGATTAAATAAAATTTGTCAATGAGGAACAGTTTCCTCAAAGAAGTTTTTAACAGACTCTAATGAGAGCCATCTACTAAGGGACGTCATCCTGTGACCAGAATTCTGAAAGCTTCCTACTTCTCCAAATCAAACAGAAAAGCAATTTTTTCATTTTGGAACCTCAGTTCAGTCCTGCAATGATTAACCCCTCATCCTTGTGAGTCTTTCTCTCTACTACTGTCACATTTTATTTCAGTTAAAATTACTTTCATCCTTTATCAGCTTGCCTGTACGAATTTGTGCAGCAGCCGCTGTGTCCATTGAAGAGTGAGATTCATGTGAATAAAATAGTTCTGACCCTCTGAGTCCTCCGTGTCTGAGATAAAAACCCACTTCCACATTTCCTTGGGGATTGTTTTACCTATCTCTGTCCAAAAAATAAATATCAGCAAGAAAAGCAGTGACATAACTCAGATACTGAAGGAAATTAAACCTTTTCTTAAATGTACTGCCAGCTTCAGAAAAATGGTTTCTCTGTTTGTTTCTTTCATTCAAATCGCGTGGATAAAAGGGCATCTCTGCAGACAGATCAAGCTGTGTCAGAGGGCTTATATTGTAGCAAGAAAAATACTTCAAAAGGCATTGGGGCTTCCAATCCCAGATTGCTTCCTCCATCCTGGGCAGAAAAAAAAGACTCTTCTACCTCTGAGGGAACCAGTGGAATGGTCACCTGGTCTTGTTAAACTGCAATCAGCCCTGCACCAATCCAAGCTGGTGCACAGCCCACAGTCTGCAGGATCAACAGAGCTGTGGCAATACAAAATGGAAAATTTCTTGCTTGCGTCCATTCTTGGTACGGCTGATAATGTTTCCCAGAAAAACATCTCTGACAGCACAGCTTTGCAATCCTGAATGTTTTGCGTTTTCCCTTGCAGGAAAATCAAGCCCTCTGCCAATACAATAAGTGTAATTTAAAAGAAAATACGGGAAATTCTCTAATTAATGGAGATGGCAGTAACAAGAAAAGAAACTCAGCATTTTCCACTGTGCTTATCTTTCCTTCTCTTTACATTTTCAATATCCAGTATGAGTTGGATATATTTTCAGTTTGATTTCCAGTCACTTCCACATTGAAACCCAAGAGTAACTTTGCCTACAACAAAACTAGAAAGCCAAATTTCTTTTGAAAAGTCATCTCCATGTTGCTTCTACTCTGTAAACTTCTAAACAAAATCACTTGACATCAATTCACACCATGTCCTTTTATCTGCAGAGAGGACAGGTCTGTGCTCGTTCAGACAGTGGCAGTGTGAATCCACACCAGTAGTGTGTATCCACATTAAAAATAGAAACAGCATCGAAAAGAGAAACAGTATTGTGGATCCTTGGGATACGGAGGTAGAGACAGCGCTGCTAAAGCAATTATTATTTGCATGTCTTCAGCTCTGAAGTCACCAAGCCACCAGACCCAGGGTGGACACCTGGGTAGAGAAGGGAAGGGGAAACTCAGTGTCCCCAGTTGCAAGAGTGAGGGACAGATCCTCTGCAGGGGCTGGGATCAACTGCCACAGGACAGCATTTGAACTAATACTCCATTGAGACCTAATTTTTATTAAATAATTATTACCATTCAGTGATAGTTAAACCTACTTTGCATGAGAATCCATTATAAGAATGAAAAATGGCAATTGTTATGGAATGAGCTTGAATTCATTCTTACAAATTTATGAAATAACAATCCTATCTATGCAGACCTCATTTACTAGCTGGCAAAATGAGTAGAAAAAAAGGAAAGCTAATAGAAAAATCCCTTAAACAGCTCCAAACAAAATGTAAAAACTACTGCAAAACTGCACAAAATAAAAGGCGCTGTTAGCTTAGAGTTCAGTCCAGAACTTTATGATATGATGATTTGAATACTGAACTTTATCATTAAAAGTGGCAAAAAAAATAAAAGTAAACATCAATAATGAAAACCTGTTACAACCTTATATTTTTATCCATGATCAAGGAACTTTCTAGAATTTTTTGTCTGAGAAATTGAGATTTCCACTGAAAGGAATTCTCACCAGCAATTAGCAATTTCCATTTCAAGTATATTTAACAGAGCAAGTGTGGCAGTCCTCTAATGACTTTTTTTTATTAACAAAAGAAGACAGACAGTTGAGAACAGGTTGAGTTTCTCTAATTAGCAGTGAGCAGAGAAAAAAGCAGAAAATAACGAAATGTTTATTAGAAGGATCACTGTATGTATCTCTGTCCCAACTTCTCTCTCTTTCACATTCCTTTTTCTTTTGATTTTATTTCGACATGTTCAAACAGCACTTTGTTCCCTCTTTTGTTTCTCCATGTACTGCAAATTTCAGCTCTGCAAAGAAGGGCCACTCCATTCAGTGCCACAGCCATTGAAGACTTTTTTAAGCATGCGGCTCTGTGAGCAGCAGAGCTAATGATACCTGGCTTCCAGCAGGTCTGTGTCTCCTGGTTGGGTTCTCTGACGTCTAATAAGGTGTGACTGCCAATTAAAGGCTTTCCTGTGGCTGACACAGCCCTGGCAGTGCTGTCCCATGTGGATTCTCAGAGGTCTAATGGAGGTGAGCCTATAGCATGATCGTTCTTACAGTGAAGGAATGCAGGTACAAACTCTCCACTGAGTGACTTTTTCATTTTTCCAAAACTTGTTATTGTAAAATAATTTCTATCTTCTGCCAAATTTCAAATAAAATGGCTGCAAAGTTCAAATGTGTCTGAGGATACTCAAAAGGATGTACAAACACACTGAGCTTCTTTGGGAACATAGGCTTTAGCAGTTTTTAAATCTCTGCTTCTACCTGAGGATATTCTTATCTAAATCAAAAGACTTACATGTGAAAGGTGTGTTTGCCTTAAGTGGTATTTTGCTTCCTTAAAATTATTGGTCTATAAAAAATATTAAAAATATATAAAAAATAAAGAGCTATTTTTTGAATCTGTCTGACTCTCAGTTGTACAGTTCTGGCGACCTGCATCCAGCAACCTATTCGTTGGTGAACAGCTTTGTACAGGTTTTGTTCTTCTACCCCGAGTCACAGTGTGCATCAGGTGTGTGCTGCCAACTGATGCTGAAGCACACCTGTTCTCTGTCACCATGAGCAGAGCTCTCTGAGACAAACCTCCCTGCCAACATAACGAAAAACCTCTGTTCCCCAATGCAGTGTATGGGTGGCAGGGACTGAGTGGGGTGAGCAGGAGAAGCCCAGCCATAGAGACTGCACCCTGTGCTCGAGACTTGCCTGCAACCTGACTTCACATTCCCCACACAGAGCTGAGATTAGACACAGGGAATCACTGAGCTCTTCTTCTGCATTCAAAGTCACTGGTATTCAACACAAGATGAAATAGTTTTCAAGGTAGAAATTGGAACTCCAAAACAGTGGGCCTGTTCTATCACTGCCCTGCTCCATCAGCCCTGTTATTATGACCTCTTACTCCCCATACCACTAAAGGGCATAAGCAGTAATTCATTCCTGGATAAGATATTTTTGGCCTCAGCTAGTCCGCACTTATCTCAATATCAATGCCTTCACTGACTTGAGCAGACACCAAGATGCGCTTAAAAAACCACTAATTAAGTGCACAGAGAACTGGCTCTCTGTTTCACAGTTCTGTAGCCTATAAAAACATTTAAAAATTGCATCAGAGACCTTAAGAAGAATTAAAAAAAAAAAGAGGGGGGGGAAATATGGTAAATCATTACAGGATACATTTACTTCAGAGATTTTGTGGGTTTTTTTTGTTTGTTTGTTTGTTTGTTTGTTTGTATTTTTGCGCTTGGAGATGAGAAAATGATAGCATTTAAATATTAAGACATGACATAATCTTTATGACTTTTTTCATATCATTTTAGTGATTATATTTTCAGAGCCTTGCTTGTATTTTCTGACATCCAGGACACTTTATATCTCCTGGTAGGGTTCCTTGCAGGTTTTCATATTTGTACAAATAGAATCAGACCACT
Organism: Centrocercus urophasianus; assembly: GCF_019232065.1. Taxonomy (NCBI): domain Eukaryota; kingdom Metazoa; phylum Chordata; class Aves; order Galliformes; family Phasianidae; genus Centrocercus; species Centrocercus urophasianus. The sequence goes on along the minus strand of NW_024884733.1, from coordinate 12,339,740 downwards.
CACTCGGAGTTCATATCCTATTACTTTGCAATGGGAAAGCTTGTTTATTCATGCACAAGGGGCCATCCCTCTGTTATAAAATCTCCCAGCTAAAAACTTCAGTAAAATGCCTGCTGAAGAAAAAATAATGATCTAACTGTCCCAAATCCCTTGAGACTCTGGCTCCACAGAGGTACCAACAAGAAATCTCCTTGAAAATGTTACAAAAAATACAAGCAGTCTCATAGAAACAACTGTGTTCCACACTGGGGGCAGATTTTATCTTGCAGAAGCAAAAAATGGTGGTTTCCCATCTGGAAAATATTTCCAGAAGGGGTTTTGATCTTGGTCTGACCCCTGAGATGCCATGCAGAGCTAGCATGGAGAGGAGGGCACGGACAGAGCCAGCCTCACACAGCTGCCCCAGGGTACAGGCACTCCCACAGCACTCCTTGCCCGTGACAGAAGGTCCTGGTGCAAGGAGGGTGCAGCAGTACACACTGCCTTGCTGCACTGCTGCAGTGCCTTCACCCAGCCCTGTTCCAGCTGGATGCCATGGGCAGGTCTTGGGGTGACACTGATGGCTGCTCTCTGCCAGGTGGGACCATAGAAGAAGGCAATAAATGGGTGGATTTTCAGTCTTGGCTGTGTGGTGGAAAAACTGGGGACAGGTATGTTGTCCATTTTAAAAGAACAGAAATATGCTTGAAAAGAAACACATATTCTTTTCAAGTTAATGACTAAAATTTGAGATTAGCGAACGTGTTCCATACCAGAATATAATGTTAAAAGACTCTGCCATGAAAAATGTATACTTCAGAAAGTACCCCTTTGTTCTACCTTCTTTTTTTTTTTGTTACAGCTGCTAGAAATAATGACTACAGAATCTCTTTCAACAAAAGGTCATTTATGTCAATGGACAGAACACAGAGGATCAGATCACCTGCGGTAATTGCAAATTAATGCTCTACTGCTAATGCATTAACTACACAATATTGATCTACAATTGAATCATACAGGCTACTGTGAAGTGATTTTTACTTTAATATTTTTATGCTTTTATTGCTTTTTCCATAATGCATTTTCTCTTTCCAGTGGAATTTTCTATAATTGTCTCTATTTTTAATTTCCTACAGCAAGATGACTTTGAAAAATGCAAGTCTGCTTCAAAGCCTTGTAAAAATCTGACAAACCATCAATGTGTCATGCTAAATCACATACATGACGCAAAAGATGCAAAAAATTCAATATACATCTTATTTTGATTAATTGTGGCTTTAAAAAAAAGCTCACTTATAGAAAAAGCACATATTTCAGCCCCACTGGAAGCCTATAGTAATGAACTGTACATCAAAAAGTTGCAGCTAGACATCTCTGGAGCTCTGGAGCTTTGTGTATATGAGGAATGCAGGATTGGATAAAGGAGTGCACGACAGAGTTATTTTTTTATTCCAAGCACATACTTAAAAGGCGTTGGGGTTTGGGTGCCTTACAAAGAACTACCATCCTAAGGAATCAGCTAAAAAAATCACAAAAACATTTCAGCATTTTACTGAAAAATGTTAAAAGACTGTTGCTTTTTTTCCCTCACTATATCATAATATGGAATAATACAGATAAATTGCTGTATAAAATTTTAATTTCAGCTACAACTGGCTACAGTGATCCAGTGTGTTTTAGAAAGCCGATGCAAAACTTCCTCACATACAAACATTTTGTCAGTAGTAGCCTAAAATGCTGCTCCCTGTTTTCTAAGGCTGGAGACAGAATGCACAGTGAATGCTGACGTTCTTTCCCAGAACCATTCCCTAACATACCTGATCAATTCCATTTGAGGCTGTTAGAGCATGCATCAAAATACGGGTTCATCACCTGACTCCTTACTTGCATTCCTGTGTACTAAAATTTTGTAAATGGAAAATTAAGAATTTCCATTTTGTTAACAGAAAATAAATCCCCACATTTTAAAAGAAAAGCAATTGGAAAAAAAAAACCAAACAATGGAGAACTGATCACAGGTGAAATAGCTGCAGAGGCAAACCTGATCTTGGTTTTAATGGGGCTACATTTATTATTCATAAGCTTCTTCTCTAAGAGAGACCACATGGCAATTAACTCACACAAAGCCTTTGTATTTTCCTTGCTTCTGAACATCATCCTCTCATGGCAGAGAAGACACTGGACTCTTGTCCAGGCAAAACAAAGAGAAGTCAATGGCCACAGAAGCACCGCCATCCTGGGCTCTCTAGCTGTCCTCTGCAGATGGATCACTGCAGTCTGTGCTGCCTAATTATATCAGACATAATGTGTTTAAATGCTGGATGAACTGACAATTTGCATCCCATTAAAACATAGCTAACAAGGGCACATCCACACACTGTTCTTTGTAACAAGGTGGTGGTAGCAGGGCCAGTGGGCAGGTTCAGGTTTTTAGCTGGGAGCAGGTGAGAAGATTGCTCTCATTTGGCACAGCTGAGTGCAGAATGCATGTCCACACTGCCAAAGCCTTGGCTGTTTGCTTTCTGCCTCTGGAGCAGTCTATCACTTTTGCTGAGAAAGCAAAAGTGACCTGTCAAAGCAACAGGAGTTTTCACTGTTCAAGACAAAAGAACCGAGGCATTTGGTACCAAGGACGTTTTAAGAGAAAAAATGGGATTCAAGGAGAAGTATGTTAGGCAGCTATTTGTATGACCCTGACGTCAGAGATAACTTGTTCCAAAGATAACTTGTGAAGATGAGGTTGCCTTCTTCTGTTTATCACAAAGTATCTTGCCTGTGCAGCAAATGGATGTCTCAGTCTAGCCCCAGAGAAGTGTATTCCTTGTATAAATGTCTATACAAATTACCTGTTTCCCTCACTTTTCCATTTGCCTTTCCTTAGATGAGAGAAATTTATGGCATACTCACAATCTAGCATGACGTTTTCTAAAGACAAATTTTTAAATAAATGTAATTGAACTAGTTCAGACCCTTACATACGCAGCACTTTTACAATTCATTTATTTCAGATAAGTTCAAATGACTGCCTTACTTCAGAGAAACAAAAATAAGCCACTCAAACTGAGGATGGATTTGATCTAGAGGAGTTTTAAATCAGTTCTAGAGCTGATTAGACTGGTGAAGTCTGAATATAGTGAGAGTTTTTTCATCATCTCTGGGAAAGGCCATTTGGAAAAAGAAATTATTCTCTGAAGCATAGAATACCATATAGATCCATTTCTGGAAGCTAGTTCCAGAGAACGTAACTATTAGTTAAAAGAAAATAATAATAGTGCATCTAAAGGGAGGCTAAAGGAAAGAAGGGGACAAACTCTTTAGCAGGGTCTGTAGCGATAGAATGAGGGGAAAAGGCTTCAAGCTCAGGGACAGTAGATTTAGGTTAGATATAAGGAAAAAGTCTTTTACAGTGAGGGTGGGTGAGGCTCTGAAACAGGTTATCTAGTGTTGTGGTTGATGCCCCATCCCTGGAGACTTTCAAGGGCAACTGGTAATCTTATCATAAAAGAAAATTATCTTTACCATTGTCTCATTACCAATGGGGCACAGTAGAAGAAAACAAAAAAAAAAGAAAAACAAAACAAGAAAAGAAACAGCTACACAGTCTATATAAAGGAAACATACATAAATGACATTTTAAAACTTCATTTTTAGTCAGCCAGAAACAGATGTAGTAGAAGTAGAACAGAAAATCATTCTGTTATGTGTAGTTGAGATCATGTAACATTGTAATTGACAAAGTCATCAAAACTGGAGCATTATTAGCAATAATAAATGAAATACATAGCACTAAAAACATTCCCTTGCCAATCCTACTTCTTTGTTGACAAATGCTGCTCTGTAATTTGTACCATTACTTAGCACTTAAATTGAAGCTCTCAGAACATTGTGTAAAAAAGGTAGGTCTTGTGTTTGTTCATGAGAAAAGAAGTTTGAAGCATTCTCAAAGAAACTTAAAAGATAGGAAATAGTATTAACAAAGCTAAAAAAAATGTAACAAATCTATAGAATACCAGTTGTCTTCCACTTCAGCTCCCCAAAATACTAACTTCAAGCATATTAAAAAAACAAACAAACCAAAATACCAAATTGCCCTAGAATTTTTAATTATTTTTAATTGATATAGTGAACATGTGACTACTGTCAGTTGTCACCATAGCTGTGCATAAACTGAATCTAACACTGAATCTAATTCTTAATGTTGCAGTGAATTGTGAGAATGAAACCACTCCAGTCATCCCATGGCGTGACACAAAGCCAGTATCTACAGCTGCTGTTGACTTTGATGGGAACTCCACATAGAGGGGGACAAGTACTGTATGGGAACTGCTGAGTCACGGCCTGAACCTCTGATTAATCACCTGAGGTGAGCCTTGAGTCAGCCAGAGGAGCACAGGTGAAGGCAATTCACCTGTGCTGCCGGAAGGGGGTGGAGCCAGGCTCCACCCCTCCTGGACCTTTTTAAGAGCTGGCTACCAGAGGGGAAGGATCTCTTCTGGAGATCCCCTCTTTGGTATCTTCTGGTGAGCTCAACCCAAGGGTAAGCTCTTCCACTTATTCTCTTTTGTGATCGTTGTCTGCTTTGCCTTACTCTCATTGATTGTATTGCGATTGTAACATCTTGATTATACAAAATTATAAACATCTTGGTTATACAAGTACCTACCAGAATATAGTGTTATATAATGGAACTATCTAACTTAACTACCATGCGTTCCTTATCGATCTGTCTAACATATGCTGCAGTGCTGCCCTGACATACCTATTAGAGCAGATAAGGGCTGATTTCCAGCCAATTTTCTGGTATCCACATTAACAAACAAGATTCCTTTTCACAACAGGGACTACCTAACCCAGCCAGTTTGTTCAGGGCTTCACAATAACCCATCAGGCAAAGTAAACAGCTTCAACCACTGTGTACAATCCAAAACCTTACTCAATACTATGGCCTACAATAACAACCCCATATGCAGGAGGTGCAGCTCTGCACCTTCTCTTACAATAAGCATGCTTAAGAGGCACAGATTCCCAGATTAAGAAAAGTTACTTTAAATTGACTCCCAGTGAGACTCAAGTAATGTTTTTTGATATACTTCTCTCCTTGAAAAGGCTCTTTGCAAAAGACAAAAAACAAGAATAAAGGATGATTGAACAGCTCAAGCTTAACACTGTGTAGGCCTTGCTTGTATGGAAAGGGAGAGATGTTTGAAATTTAAATCCTACAGATTACAGAAAAAAGTGATGACATACTCATGGACAGCCTTTTCCCAGATTGCTATTGTAGCATCCAAAGTCTTCTTTTGGAAACTCCAACTTAAAATGAACGTCTTTTAGCAAGAAACATGTCTAAAACTTGAAAACTGCTTTCAACTGTTGAAAAAAGGCCACTATGATAATATTTGAAAGGAAGATACATTATAGCCTTAATTAAAGTTATTTTAATTTTAATGTATTAAAGAAATAAATATACCTGTAAAACTGAAGCTCCACTGTGCAGAAACTGGAGCCCACTTTCAGCAGAGTCAATGCCTCCAGTTGCTAAGATGGGAAATCCTGGAAGAGCACGGGCTATAGCAGACACTGCACGGAGCGCGATGGGCCTAATAGCATTTCCTATAGAAAAACAGAACATTGTATTAGCAGCATCAGAACACCCTCTTTACGCTCCCTCATGGTAGAAAAATCAGGAAATTACATTTAATTATGAGATGCAGAGGTCATATTAATTATAAAATGATATGAACTGGGTTTCAAGTGGTATCAGTGCTTGAAAGACATTACGAACTTGGGTGAAATAAACCAAATTGCAAAAAGATTTGGAAAACATTGCAAAGCTGCACAGTATTTTAGCTGTTGCTCAAAACAAAGCTTAGCAATATCTGAGACAGAAAACAATATTTTACCATACACTGTAGACAAAATAGATCTATGCTTTTACACAAAGAATCAGGTTGGGTTTTTTTGAGCACATACGTTGTACAAGTAAGAGGAAGCATCCCATTTCTTTATGCCTGACTAAAAATTGTTTAAAAGCACCATTTCACTGCACTTGACACTTCATCTGTCATTTAATATGTTTTCCCTTTGAATGTTTGTAGATTCGGATAATCCTTTAAGTAAGGCCCCTTAAACTATTAACATGACAGTCAGAAGCTCAAAAGAGTAAATTCATTTATGGTTGAATCTCCAAGACCACAGCTTACATTTTTCAAATGCTATATAGAGGCTGAGTCAGACAACTCCCTGCCACATTTAGAGGAATTATGATTAAAGTCACAATTTGGCTACAGCCTATTGATGGTATGCAACTATTTTAAATACTCATATAAATGCTGCTTTTTAATTGATATATGACATAGCCAGTTGATACATTTAGCAATTTATTTTTAGGCTATTTGGGATTTCTCTGAAAAATTCCCGCATTCTTAAAAATTCTACATTATGTATAGAGAATTTTTAGGATTATTTTATGTTATCATTGGAAAACAACACCGTAGTTTAAGGGAGGGATACATTATTCCCAGAGGAACTGTCTGGCTGTCAACCTACACAAGGAAATGGAAATATACTGTGTCAGGTAACTTGGGGAAACGCTGCGATGTAAAATACTTCTGAATACTTTTCATGGGCATTGTTATAACCTTTAAAGATTTAACCTTCTAGAAGGGCAAATAACCAAAGGGTAAGAAAAAAAGAAAACCAATGCAATGAACAAAGCAAGTGGAAGAAGTAACCACAATTAAGAAGTGCAGGAAAAGAACAAATGTAAGACGATGCATCACAACTCTGCTTAAATGCCTGACAAATGTCCTAGTTTTTTCAGACAAAACTTTCTTCTTGAACCCAGCTGATCTGTGCTGATATCATTTCTCTACCTCTTGTGAAGCAGAAGGACCACAGTTTGCCAGCCATTTAGTAAAGGAGATGACTTGTCAAGATATTTCTGCATAGCAAAAAAATGGAAATTTGGTTTGTCTTAACTATTAAAAACACTCTGCGTTCAGTTCACATTGCCTTTTACAACATACCACTGTCCCTCACTACAACTCTAGCAGACAACGTTGAATGAACAGGTGATCCTGGCCTATCGGTATTATGCACATTCACATTCAAAAGCTCAGCTAAGCAGTCTCTATCAACAGCTGACCTGGATTCAATAACAAATTGCCTTCTTAAACAATGGTATCTTCTGGCTTAGGACAGACATTGTTCTCAACTGCCAACCTTCTATCAGGACTCACGTGATATACTCCAGTGCCCATGCCAGTGACCAGGACTACTCACAGAATTTACACAGATAGTTCTTGCTGTTTTAACAGAAGCTACAAAGGGATATGATGTTTTCAGCTTATAAACTGCAATTTTCTTCAATGGGCAGCCTAATCCAACATGAACTATCCTTTAGTTTTGATGGGATACTAAAGCCTAGTTCATAAAAATTACAAATCTCATCAAAAAAATAAGGAATCTAAGTATATAACAGAAAGGATAACAGAAAGGAGCTGGAGCTAAACAGGAACTTTGTTCTGGATGATAATGACTATTTGTCATCATTTGAGCTAGATCAATTGTTATGAGTTTCAAAAAGGAACAGAACGATTCTCTGAAAAAGGATGAATGCTAGTACCCAAACAGCAAATATTACAACAGAATTGATGGACCAGTCCTAAAGAAAGACCTGAGACAAAAAAAAAAAAAAAAAAAAAAAAAAAAAGTAACCTGGATGGTACTTCTGATGAATTTACTTGTAAAGTCTTTCAGAGGCCATACATGCTAAGACATACACTACACAGCCAAGAGTATTGAAATAATCTCAATGAAAAACACCAGCTTGTAAAATTTTGTTTGAATATATATATACATATATACATGTTTGAAATTGAGCCTACAGATAAGTATCAGACTTGCTATATTGCTTTCAGGCACTGACACAGCTACTCCAGTGTCTCACTGTGATGTGGTAGTTATTTTTCACAAGGGTGAATGAACGCAGAAACTAGAAACTTGGAAATTATGTGTCTATAGGGAAATTTCTTCCCAATCTGCATGAGCTAAAAACTGACATATGAATTGAGTCATGAAGGTTTATATTCTTTTATCTGCAATGTAACTCTAAGAGTTTGCATTCTATCAGTTTTTAAGTCTGACAGATCCTTGACCTAAATTATATCCCACAGAAAAGAGTTCCACAAGAAAACATTTACAGGATATAATTGTTCCTTTTCTCAGTCTGATTAAATTAGCCACCTTTCCACTTAGATGAAGTTCTCTGTACCATGGTCAGTGAAGAAAAAGGAACAAATGACAGTTTATTTACATTTTCAGCACAATAGATAATCAGAAAGGCCTCCAGTCAGCCTAACGAAAGCAATTACATGATTTGATGAAGCCTAGTAGATGTGGCAAAGAAACTTAGAACTTCTTAAGGAACGCATACTTTTTAGAACTACCTGCACTTGATATCCAAAACATAAGTTATTACTTACATTTGGTAATTAGTAAGCCGGTGAAAAATTGGTACAATCACAAAAGTATTCCATTCACCTCTAATTCAACTAAATGAATTTAAAAACATTTCAGGAGTGCTTCTGATGAGTGCAAATAAGTGGCCCTACTGACAATTAAAGGGTTGACTGAGGTTCAGCATTCATCTCAGCATTTTTTTTCCTTAGCATTTGAGTCTACAGAATACAACAGAACACAAAACCATTCTCCTAGATGTTCATCTTCATCAACAGTTCAGGAGCTTCCTTTCTGTAATAAAAAGCACTGTTCTGAAATACAATGTGGTTTACTTGCAATAGTAGATGGACTGCCTAGTGAAATGGTGAGAAAACCTTCAGATTACAGAAAGAATAAAAAAATGTAGTGGAGCCAAGCTATCAAGAAAGAAACAAAAAGAAATAAAATAGGTAATGAATTTGACCTAGAGTTTCTATTTTCCTGCATTTTCATGAGAATATCATAGAAAGGTGATAAATTTAATTACAGAGATTTGTAGAGAAGGAGTTTTTAAAAGTGAAATAAAGGAGATTTAATGCCAAATTTTAAAGGAGTTGTAAGTACTGGCTGGAATTTACAGAAAGTTATCTGATAAATCCAGTGGTATTTTAGAAGCTGAGATCCAAATAAATCCATTTGAAACAGACTTTATATACTAAAAAATAAGTGTTCACCACATACTTTGACATGCTGAGACCTGTAATTTCAATAGTTAAGCACCCGTAGCAAGAAAACTGCTGGTATGGTACTGTCTTGATAGCAGTTTTACAGATGCTACTAGACACTACATATGTTTATCATTTGCCCTGCTATAAAATAATGAGATTTAATAAACAAAGTCAATTTATCCAAACCTAAAACAAGGGATGAGATTGAAAAAAGAAGACAAAATTATGTGGTGGAGATGCCACGCTATTTTATGTCGAACACTACTCTTTCCAGTCTCTCATTTAGAACAAATACTGTTACATAAAGACTTCAGCAATGAAAAACTGTATAATGCAAAAGTCCATGATCCATTTTCTAGCTGTAGAACAAAGTAGGGTTTTGTTTGTTCCCTTCTGTTCTTCTTTTTTTGTTTGTTTGAATAAAAGATCAGATTTTTCATTACTATCAGGGACTGAGATAAAGGAAATTCAAGAGGCAGAACAGACTGCAAAGTAGAAGCACAACGTATACCAGTCAAAAACCTTGACAAGTTCAACACAGGTAGGCAGCGCTACTTTTGTCGTAAGGACACAAGCTGATGGTAAACTGACGAGAGATATTCTACCTGCTTATTTGTTTGATCATTTAATTTTCCATGGGAAGTAAAAAAACACTTTAACAATGCCAGAAGACATGTTTTAGTAAGACTTTATAATTCCTTGGAACCTCTGTAGAACTCAGTTCTGCTAAGCACCAAAAACGTTCACTCAATTGAGGCTTGAGAGCCAAACTTAATACCTTCTTCAGAGAGAAACCCAATGTTAGCTTCAAACAACACTGTAACTTTGGAAGTTCTGAGAAAATTTAGAACTTCTTGACCCCACTGATTCACCCACGGGGAAAAAACATTCTCAGGAATCTTGAACACTGGGCTGTATATTGTCACTTGCAGTATTCTGCACCAATTTGGAGTCTAAAGTCCAAGGATAACTGCAACAGCTCTAAATAGTTTAGTTAAAAGTGATCCACAACCAACAGAATTGAGGTGAGTTAGTTCAGACTAATAACATGGTGTCTGAATTTTGAAACAGTCTGAATTGTCTTTATCAAACTCTGTATCTACAAGATGGACAGATTTACTGGAAAAGGACACTCACACCTTTGACACGCTTTGGTGAAAGCAAACATTGTTATCTATGGTTACTAAATGGAATAAACATTAATTTGGATCATAATTCTCCCCATTCTGCACATTGCAAAGTGAAATTTATTTTTAATTTGAATTATGTTATACTACAGTTCTGTTTTACAAATTTAATATCAAATTTAAACCACAAACCATAAATATTGCAGAGAAAAATAAGCTGATACAGAAAGCAACATTATTTGTGTTTAATAAATTATCGCTAAACTCTGTGCTACCAAAATAATAATAATAATAATCTGAGCAACATCACTCTCCTTGTTTCTCTAAATTCATTCTCAGAAGACAGCTGATGTTGTTATCTCCCTGACAGATAAAATTAATACAGCTAATGACAACAGAAGCCAGTAACTTCAAATACCAGATTTGGGTGAAAAAGCTTTACACAAGGGAATTGATATGGGAAAGTACAGGCACTCTAGATGAGCAGTCCAATCCTGCAGGAAGCAACTAAAGTTTGAGGGTTATGAAATAAACACAGAAAACATAGATCTTTTGAAGAAATTTTGTGCCAAATATGTGAGCTGCCTCAAACTGGTGATCACAGTACCATGTATATATCTATTACCTGTATCTGTAAACAGTCAAGGGAAATGCACAGTACATAAAAAAATCATTTGCATGACGTTTCTTGCAATTATTGCAATTATTCTGTATGTTCTTTCTCTCTCCCACCTGTAGGTGGCCACCATAAGCTACACTTATCAAATAACTCATTAGCAGGGTTTTCAATACTGTCATATCCAGATAATTAGCAATTTATTTAAATAACCAATTTCTGTGGAAATAATTGCCATGGAATGCCCTGAACCTACTTTTTATAAACTATAATAAAAGTGTTAAGATAATCCCTGACATTTGCAAATGCCATTAGTTCACCTTTCCTTTTGATAGTGCTGTGGCATTATGTTTAAACAATTACCCGATAAGGCAGCAGTTTAATGAAACAGTGTAGCAGGCATATTCTTCAAAACGGCCAGTGAATGCATTGATGTAGGTTGCTCTGAAAGTAGTGCCTCCTATTTATTTCCATGGAATTTACAATGGATGCGAAGAGAACTGTAACACTATTTGGCAGAACAAATTCTCAGCTGCAAAACACTCCTCAACACAGTCACCACCATTTGCTATGCATTTTCACCAGTGATGAACAAAGAGTCTGCATGCTGCAGTCATAGAAGTCTACATGGCCATTGAGAACATGGCTTGCCTTTCACATTGCTGTTGCCACTGCTGAAACACACCACCCACTGCCTCACTGTGCCCACATCCACTGTCTGGTCTCCATAAACATTCAGCAAGCATCAATGAATGTCAGTGGGTGCCATTTCTTTCCACATGGAGGAATTCAATTACACACCTTTGTTTCACACACAGTTCCACATCTGCTGCCATTTTGTCAAACTGTCATTCTGCTGCCATCTGCCATATAACAACAAAATATAGTGGAACATCGGTGGGAAGGTTCAGTCTCTACTACCATACCACTATCATCTGCCTCTGATGTCATGGGCCAATATCATAAAACAGGAGGCATTACTTCTGGAGCAGCCTTCTTTATTGCAGAAGAAAATCCAATGAATAGACATTCAGAAGGAAAGATGATCCACAAAGAGGTCCCAAAATAGGGCACTCAATATTCAGTGCACTAAAAAGTACAGGAAGTGCCAAATAGCAAGCTAACGACAGACCTTGCCAAAGCTCTGATGGTACACAGCCCAGTGTTCCTTGAGTCAGCTTAGGACCAGGACAAGAGTCCTATCACTGTTCCTTATGTCTTTTACAGCCTATTCAGTCCATTTCTACTTACTCATTGTCATTTGCCAACATCAGTAATAATAATGCATGATTTGTTCTGGCTCTGGATATTATCCATTAGAAATTTTATTCCTTTAACAAATAGATCATTTGAGACGTCAGTCATCTTATGGCATAACAGTAAGCCCCATCTTCAAATCAATGGCTGCCAAAAATTTCATTTTTTTGATAATTTTTGAAGGGTGGTACACCAACTCCTCCAAATAAATCAAAAAGGTTCAGGTGACCATAATAAAGTCAAGATTTCACCATTTTTTAATATCACTGCCAACTCTGGTTCTAGCACCACACTGACTGATTGCATTCTACTAGTTTTCATTAGTATATCATAACTACATATAACATTCATGTACTGGGATGGTGCATATTTTCTCCGATAATTGTTTCCCTTCTTTTATTTTCCTTTCTTTTTTTTTCTTTTTTTAATTAATTTCAATGCTTACTCATCATTTGATTGTATTTGGAATATCCTAACAATAGTAATAATAAAAGTACTGCTGATGACTGAGATGTACTCCCAGCACAATACAAGGAAAAAGATATGAATTAGACTAGCATCAAAAGGAGATGGACCATCTAAGGAGTACTTTCCACACTTACTAGACAAGACCACTGCAACTATCACAGTAGCACAAAGAAGCTCATGATAAATTCTGCTGAAAGACATGTTGCCCTCCAGCACACACTGAGATTTCCAGCCCATCCATCCCAGTGCAGAGGCAGTTGTGCTTAACTCAAAATCTAGTAGAAGTGTTTGTAGCTGTTTACCCAGAAGCTTAGAGATTTGTTCAAAGGCACGGTTGCCCCTGTCAGCTTCAGAAGCAGTACTGCCTTTGTTTGAGACAGCTTTAACCTCCTCAACAAACAACTACAGTGGTCAACATGACCCTGGTGCCAGGAAGCAAGATGTGTGTGTGCCCAAGCGCCTGTGTGGGTACTTCAGTGCACACAGAGCTCAGGTCATACAAAGACAATGCATTAAGGACGTGCTGGCAGAGTGGCAACTGACTGCTGAGCTGGATGTTGAGGCTTATTTTAAAAATAAAGACATTACTGAAAAAGGTAGTAATGATCTTTGCAGCTTATCTACAAAACCTGAAGCATACCTTGCACTGTTCAATACCAATTGGCCCAGAAAGCCCCTTACAGCAAAGAAAGCAGAATGTAAAAAAGTACAGCAAACTAAAGAAACTAAGAACACAGAAAGCTTAAATGAGTATTTCCCCCCCTCTTCACATAACCCATTATCATGCTTATCTCCTTATGAGGTTTACATATTTTATTTCATCCAGTTGGTACTACCCTGTAACATGAAATGATATGTATGGATGTCTTTGTATCTATTTATATACACAATATACATATAAAATATATTAAAAAAAACACATTGGATGGCACAAACAAAAGTTTTGTTAAACAAGTTACTTCAGTTCAGCTGAAAATACAGTATTTGCAGGTGTAATAGCATGTGTCTATGCACACATCTGCCATATTATTATTGCATATCTATATAATCTGTGTGAATATATATATACATGCACACTCAGTAGATATATTTCCATATTCACATATACATAAAACAGTGGATGACACGTCCCCTGATAAAACCTGTTATTTCAACACTTCAAGTGAAAAGTGTTAAAATAAATGGCTCATCACATACAATGTGTTAAAATAAATGTTTATTTCAGCACTGTGTGTATCATAGCCATTTATCTCAACACTTCCCTTTTCTCAAGACTCACGCAACCAAAAGTAGGAGAACTGATAGTTTTAGCTAAGGTAGTTGAAGCATACAGCCTTAGTCACCTACTTGCCATAGGATGAGTAGGAAGTTATCTGACACTTTTTTTTCTGCTGATAAAAAAAGAGAAACTAGCTACCTTGATTATTCATGGAGATCTGCACGTGTGTACAAGCAGGTGGGGCACATCATCATTTGGAAAGATAAATAGGCACACCAGAGTCTGCTGAGATATGTGGAAAGCAAGCTACTGCTGTCAGGGTAAAGTTTAGAAAGGAAGAGAAATGTGGTGCCTTTTGGAAATTTCACTTTGAAGCTTTTGAGTTTGACACAAAGTGATTTGGGCAGATAAAGAGTCAGGTGAACAAGAATGAAAACCAGAGCAGTTCATAATGAATGCTGAAGGTGATATGATTTTTGATGATCAAATTACGAGCAAGGAGAAAACAGCTGATAATAGTTTCTTGGAAGGATTCTCCAAGTCTCAAGATTTGTCTTATTTTAATACACAGTCTCTAAGATCTGGGGCAAATGCTTTCCAACTTTTCCAACAACTGCTAGTTTAAAGTACCAATATAGTCATTAACGTGTTAAAATGAGATCAGCATGTCAACTTGTTCCTACAAGCTGAGCTTGGGCACTACATTTATGGTGGTGTTAAAGTAACATTACTTTCCTTCTCTGCCTTATTCTGGGAGGAAGGCACAAGAAACTCACATTCCCCAGCAGCCTCCACTGGAGCTGGAGGGCACTCTGCTTTTATAGATCAGTTTCAGTAAAGTCACATCTAGGGTGAGGGTGGAAAAATTTTAATTCTTGAGCAACATGCACAAATACTCCAAAAAGTACACTCCCATAAGAGCGTTATTTATGGTCAACTTGCTGCAATATTTTCTTACAGCTTTCCTCCTTTGAATAACTCAAAAAGCTTGGCCTAGGCTCAAGCAAGACAGCATGGCCTTTAGAAGATAAATACTTTGTGGGGAGGTTCTCACTTTTTTTTTGTCATACATTTCTTTCACTGAAATTGCAGATCTGTGCAGAGCACAAATCCACAAACTAACAAAAAATTAGTGAAGACTTTGCAACCAGCACACCCTGTCAGAAGACTGCTTTGCACCCAGGCAATGAAAGAATGACACCACAGTTCCATCAACTCACAATTAAAGTCACTGCCTCAAGTCAAGCCATCCCGCAGTGCTAGTTGCCTACATTCAAACATCACTCTTCTTGTAAAAGTTGTGTTTGTCCAGTGTCATATTTGGCAGATAAAATACTATATTAACTCAGTAGCAGAGCAGTGTACAATGCAATGAAAGTTCTGTGGAATTAAATAAGGAAATAAATGTTTCTTTCACTCTTTCACTTTCCTCAGATGTGATTTGTTCCAGAAAAAGGAGGTATCATCACTCCTTTGAAGGCACTGTAGGTTATGAGATTGGCCCTCAGAAGCTGGCAACATGTAATAAAAGCGCTTTACTCTTAAACATCAATCAGTTTCAAGCGTGGCAGTTGCTCACAGAATGGTAATAATGGAAATATTCAGCTAATAACTACTGTAGACATTAAAACACTCTGACAGATGTGAAGTACTCCTTACACAACCAACACTTTCTTATAATTACAGTTTTATAACTAGGTACATAAGTTTCTAAATATTTAGTTCCTTACAACTCTGTATTTTTGTAATGAAATTTGCATGACAATACTTCATTTTCTGTAGAAGAATAGGCCCCTCCGCCCCCACAGAGTGTCAATATCTTGGCATTAGCTGAGACCTTGGCTGTGCGTGGTTGACAGTTGTAAAGAAAAACTTTTTCTTCCATTCCTTCTTTTTAATAACCTTCGCAGTTACAAGAGGTTTCATGCCACTTCTCTAGCTGAGAGCGTACAGTGAGCTGAACAGCTAATGTCTTAATGGAAAGCAAAATAATAGCATGTCCGTGCTGCGTAAACCATCCATGTCATAAGGGAAGCACAGACCTTATTTGCAGAGGCCTCTACTAGCTCTGGATATATAATCAAGGGCTAGTAATTAAAACACGTTTATATCAGTCCTGCCTTTGTATCAACCATGTAACTCAGTGCTGATTTCAAGATGAAATTACACACCTGCATCTTAACACTGCTTTCTGCATTAATAAAAAATAACAGCATTAATAGGCTTAAACACTCATTTGTTTTATGTATTCAGAGCAACAGAAGGGGATGCTAGGGAATTTAGTGTGTTGCTCTGTCAGATCATTTTAATTGTTATCCAATGAGGGCAGCTCAGAGGGTGAGTAAGGGACTTAATTTATGTACTTACTCATCCCCTTGGCTTCCACTGAAGAAAAATGATAGTAACGCAGCCCTAAACTGCATTCACTGGTCTTCAGTGATCAAAGTAAAGGGCAATTAATGCAAAGCCAGGGACCCACATGTGTTTTTTGATTTTAAATACTGCTCAGAGCACACATAGCTGCTACCACAAAGAAATTAAAAAAACAACCGCAATATTTGGCACTTACGCAGTGTCTTTTAGTAGAGAATATCAAAATATCATACAAAGTTATAATACTTTTATCTCAAAAGAGAAAAGAACAGGAGGAGACCTGGAGAGGAAATGTGTGTGTGAACAGTAATTTCATCTGGAGAGAAGAGGCAGCATGCAGTCCTCCTGGTTACAAATCCTTTGTACCAGGTCATCATATTGCTCTTTTCTCTAAAATTGTTGGTAATTTAAGGTATACTATTTTACAGATAACCTCTCTAAATCAACTCAAGCAGGCTGCTCTTAGAACTAAATTGCATACTAATGTCCCAGACCTTGGTACTTTATTCTGTGCATTTTCATGGGTGAATTTTTATGCCCACTCAAAACACAACCTTAAGCTCAGAAGTCTACCTCCTCACAGAAGAATGCAGGACTGTTGTTACTCATATCTCTCACAGAGAATTATGTACCCCTTCCTTCCTGTTTTCTTTTTAATCTAAAATAAAACATACCTGAAAATTGATTCACTCATGGGTAATATCTTTGGGTAAAACTGGCTCGCTTCCTTGTCCTTGGTGATGGAGAATTATGAGGAATTCTTAAGTTTTTAAACAGTGAATATAGACACGATAATGAAGAGATTCCATTTGCATGGGCTATCACTAACGTAATGCTGAGCGTGGAGTGCTCAAAGAGGAAGACTCACAAAAGCATAAATGTTCCACAGGAAATTCTAACACATCTGCTTAGCACTGAAAAGCCAGTATTTTAGTCCAAAGCACTAGAAAGCATAGACAAGTGCATTTTTGGAATCAAAACAAATGCTGCTAATTTAAGGAATACTATGAAGCACACAAAGACTGTACAGTGCCATATGTTGCACAATGCATCTGGTAATCAATTTAGTCCACATGCCAAATTTACTAAAGCCCAAATAGGCTTAAGTTCTTTATTCAGAAATTCAAAAAGTAAACCAGAAACATTATAAACATGCTGCACTTACAATTAGGGTGGGAAAAAAGGTGGATTTTTCTTTTCAGTTACATAATATAAATAAAAATTAATCTTCTAAATTATATCCCATAATGAATACATGCCCAAGCTTCACTTTTGATCAACAGCTATTACAGCCTCACAGTTTTAGGACATGGTCTGTTACCCAGCATAAAAGAAAAATGTGATTTTTAAATTATTTTACATGCAGTGTTTGCTTCCGTTCTGAACGTTTGAAGTCATGAAGGTTCTATGCTGCCTTTTGTGATTCCATTCACAATACATTACTGAAGGTGTCAGCAAACACAGATGCACAATGTGTTGCTGTCCTAAATCAAATATGAATTCAAACTTACAGTTTTAAAAATACAGTGGAAATCCCTAATATAAGTGGTCAGCATCACCTATAAAGCCAAAATAAATGGAGTAGGATAATAGTTTTCAGATTTGGGTTACAGTGTCAATGCAGAGACTTGAGCTGTGCTACCTCACCAAGCCAGGTCTTGCTTGCCAGAGCATGCTTGTCAATATTTAGCACCCAGGGAGCGTGTCACAAGCCTTTACAAAAACTAGCTTAAATACAAAATACTATAACAGCTGCTGTGATCCTTTTCCTAACACTGAGATTAAACTGCTGAAATTTGTTTTGAGCTTTTTAAACCAGAAAATGTGTGCCATATACCTACTGTAACAAGAATATGAGAAACGGCATTAAGGGATTGCAATACTGTTATTAGGGTTTATTAAAATACAGAAGAACACCAGATGCTTTACATTAGCTGACTGAAAGATATTTTAACGTTAAGCACACAAGTATCACTTTCTATGGTGACATCAGATTATAAAATGGAGTATGCTAAAACCAGAAACATCTGTGTTTTTAGGAAAAAAGTGTAATCCGCACCAAAAAATGATGAATCATGAGCTTGCCTAAAAAATGCAAGCCTAAACTATCTAAGCCATTTGATAGGAGTACCTAAATTAAAAATATAAAAACCTGATGAAGTCAATGGAGAGAAAGGACCTTAGCCCTGAGAATGCCCATCTCTTCCATAGTGACAAGGCAGAAGAGTAAAAGAAGCCTCCCAGACACATGCATGTTTCCTGGGTAAATGGTGAATGAAGGTGTAAGCAACCTCTTCAGTCTTTGAATAATCTTGATTGTATCAAGTAGCAGGCACTCTTAAAATAATTCTTAGGGAACCACCAGCTCCTCCTTGGAGGTCTGAATTCTTCAAATCCCGTCTTTTATGACTTCTGAAGAAGCTCCTTAATTTAAAAGAAAAAGCAGCTGATTCTTAAATAGCCTCATCTGGTAACACTTTCCCTGAAAGTGCTCCTGATAAAACAGAACATATCAGGGACTAGAATGAGAAGATTTATCTCAGTACTCGCTATTAAAATCCAAATAGCTCTTGAATGGGCATATATTCAAAAATCAGTTAAAACGCTGCCAAAGCTGGTGTAATCAGTACACAGGCATCTTGTCTAACATTAACGGTGTAAGCATAACAATAAGTGACGGAGAGAGACAAGGTCAGCCCAGCCAAAATGTGGACTAGAGTAATCATACACACTTTTGAAAAACAGTACGTCACTCGGGAGGGCCATGAGACATAGATTAACAGCCAGACACAACTGTAACACAGTTAACTACATCCTCATTGGCAGGTCTGCTCGTGGAACAAAGGAGAGTTTTTCCTCTTTTTGAGCTGTCAGAAATGAAGTTCTTCACAGCATCAGCCTTACCTCTATGCTGAGTCAGGTGTGATACCACAGGTTTATTCCCAGACCTCATTGGCATTAAAAACGCCTTTCCTGCACACCTGCCACATCTGCACCATGGATTTGGGCATCTCATTCTGAAACAATGTCTGCTACACTCAACAGTTCTCACTCAGCTCTCAAACTAAATAATGGAGGCTAAATCCCTCATTCAGAGCATCCTTTGGGATTTAAAATGGACTTTGCAAAGATGGCCATACATTGCATGTTAATAGGGAAGATATTTGCAATTATCTGGCAACATAGATATAGTAAATTGTGCATACATTGGAAAAACAAATTACTACAGCAGACTTCCTGAAAGATTTTGTAGGAGATGTTTCTATATACTGTTTGCAAGCACGATATTTGTATATCTCCTATCATGCAATGACATACATGCATGAAAATACACAATAAAATGCAGATCCTTTACCTGCCTACTATACAATTGTTGCATTCTTTTGCAAGGCAAAAAATAAAAGATAAAATAAAAACGAGGTAGTTGTGAAATACTTTTTTTTTTTCTTTTCATAATAACCCATGAAGGGCGAAGTAATGTCCACTGAAATACAAACCCAGGTTCTTTCAGTTAAACAAACCTGCTATAATTTGTGTTCTGCATTTTACGTGTGAGATTGACTTTAGGATTTATTCATAACTCGAGTAGGACACTAAAAATACAGAATGTTAGTAGGATTTAGATGAGTAAAAATATATTCACTATGGTTAGTTCATCATAAATCATAGCAAACCAGCACTGTGAAGGTTTCTCCTATGTGGAAGCAGGACAGCAGCAATAACTGTTTTGGCATAGGTGGATGTAAAGCAAAGCCCTGGGTTAGTTGTTCCAAAGATCTACTCCCCTTCCTCAAAATCCCTTGTATCTGATTGTCAGAATATCCTGCAACTAGATTAACTTAGCCATGTTCACTTTAATGTCACTGAAATCTTCTCTTCTAAACACTTCCTAATTCAATTCCAAAACTCATCAATCCAGAGTTTCGTAGGTAGGGAGAATAATGGGAACTCCAACACCCTCACAGTGATGTTTAAGACACTGGGGTTACCAAAGCTACTGAGCTAGCGAGGCAGAGGAGCCAGCATGCTGCACACAGGTTGGGGTGTACTGTCCAGAGCAGTGATATCTTGAGACAGTAGTCAGTTGGCCTTTCTTGATGTCCCACAGAAGGGAAGGATGAACAACATAAGCTTCATGGTAACAGATATTAAATAAGATGACATTTTACAACCTTTTTGTTAACTCGTATTTTGACATTAAATATATAGCAAAATCTTTATTTTTCAACTAAATCAACCCTGCAACTGATTCAGATACGAAGTCGAAAGAAAAATGGCAGAAAAGACAATTATAATCCCTGCATAATCCAGCAAGTAGCTTCTATCACCAACATATATTCACATAAATTCGGAACCAGTTTCCTTTGTCACGTCTTTCCTTCTGCGTCCTATAATGAAACTCACTAAGGTCTCATAACCTGTATTCACATCTGAATCCATTGCACAGCTAATGCTGCAACAAAGCTTTGCAACTTGAACACTGCCAGCTAAAATAACCTTCTTGTGCTCTAAACAAGTCATATGTTTAATTGTTTAGAATTACTGCTTCTGTATATAAAATATTCTCCTATATTGTCTGCAGCAGTTAGAGCAGAAGGCTAGACTGACTTGCATGACTGCCGGAGACTGGTCAGCATGCCAGAGTCATCCTTCCTCCCACTTGCTAAGTAGCCACTGAGATATCATAAGGCACTCAGTTCCTGCAAGTTATGCACACTTTTATAGTGAGCAAAACTTTTTACCAGGCTTAGGTCCATTCTCTGAAAGCAGATATGCGTTTCCTTTGTATGAAAGACTTCAGAGTTGTCTCTCTACCTTGCTCAAGGTAGACCTTGCTAGAGTCTCTTGACCTTGCTCAAGCTGTGTTTGGGAATTAAAATACATTTTGACTTCACTGTGATTATCCATGGAGAGAGGTGAGAAAGATCAGACTGCGAGAACTGCTGAGACTTACTAGTAAACAAACTCAGCTGTGAGGGCTTTCTCTATTTTTATCATTTTAATTATTATCTATTTGAAATTATTGTTAATATTTTAATGTTTGTGTTAGAATAAACTGAAAGTACTTAAATGGCAAGTATTTTTTTTTCCAATAAATAATTCATTAGATTTTTTAAATAATTATACTTAAACAACTTTCAATATGAATTGCATTTTTTTATGAGAGAAATACATGTTTCTGTCAATACACTGATCTCCTACAGATATGGCACGAAAATACCCTCAGAGATATTTCTGTGAGCAGTTGCTTAAAATTGGATGAGGTGATCACGAGAGGAAGAGATAACATTCTCTCCTACACCTGGCAGACACAGAAAGACAATCAACCAGTGCTGACAAAGACTATGCTAACAGGTTCAGTCTTGATATCAGCAGTTCTTACCAGGTCATAGCATGCATGTGGTACATTCATCTCTGACCATTACTGCAAACAAGTTTCAATTCAAGCATCTGTCCTATCAGCCTGCTTTAAAATGCTTCCACTTTTCTCTTAATTCATCTATTCACTTCCACACTTTGTTAATGAGAATGTCTAAACAGCTAACTGCACAAGCATTTTTTGCTTACCCATGGCAATCTCCATGATTACATGAACTTCTCCAATCCTTTCTAGTTGCATCTAGTTGTGTGCAAAATAAAACCACAAGCTCTTTCATCCATGCTTGGACAAGCTACGTCACAGTTTTTCTCTATTTCTGTTTTTTTTTTTCACCATATTACATCTGAGTAAAATTTACAGATTTAGCTGAATCATCATCTGCATCAGCCTTCAGCAACCATCAGTAAGATTTGAAATCCTAATGGTTATCTATTCATAAAAATGAACAAACAAGCAAACAAACAAAAACCTAAACACCACAAAACACATTCTTTTGGGAAATGAATTGTTTCACCTGGACATATTACATACGAGCTTTAATGTAAATGGCAAATCCTGTGTGTTCAACAGCAGTGGTTTAATGAAATTACAGGCTATCAAAGCAGAAGAATATGCCCAGTTACATTTTAGAACACCGTACCAGCAACAGTTAATGATGATTTGATGGTTTTCTAGGAGTTTTGAACAAATACTGGCTTTTAGTCTGAGAGTAATGCTGGACATTTCTGTCTGATGCTCAGGGATTCAGCCAACTAACAGATACATTTGGTGAAGAATCTCATTCTAGTCATGCCCTCCCTTCCTAATTTCCCTTTTCACTGTTTTGTCGTCTTTGCCTGTTCCTCAGGGAACTGAGTGATTGATAGCCTAATCCAATGACTGTATTACAGCTGCCTCAACTTGGACTCCTTTCCTTATCATTAGCAGTTAGCCTATGGTTAAATTCACAGCTCACTGCTTGGTACAGCCCCTGAGATTTAAGGGTCTGGCCTTTAGAAAATATTTAACATAAAATTGAAATCTTGACATACTGAGAATTCAGTTCTCTGCAAGGCTTCTTTAATTAATCCAATGTACTGTACCATTGTTCTATATGCGACTGTGACATGGTGAACTGTTACTGAAGCTCACAGAGATGTGTAATTCTAAATTAAACACTCTTTTACATGTACTACACTGCATTTGTTTCCCAGGTACAAGTGCACGAATGTGAAAATTTAAATGCAATTTATAACAATAACAAAACACGAACCAATTACATTTCGGGAATAAAGACTTTTTACTCATTTCAAGCTCAGAATGAGGGATTTTTGAAGTAAGAGAAGAAAACATGGCTTTGTTTAAATGCTTTGTGAAAAGACCTACGCTTCATTCTTTTTCAGGACTCATTTAATCTTTTGGCAAATGAAATCAATTACGATCATTTTTAATCAACTACAAATGGCACCTGTGCTAGAAGTGTAAAGTGCTTTCTTTGTAGGAAAAAAATTAGCTCAAAAATACTAAATGCAAAGAAAATGTGCCTAGTTCTCTGACCCTATCTGGAAAATAATACTTATTTATAAATAGCCATGGAAGGATGTAGACCTTGATCTACGCTGTAAACCTTTGCCCTACTTCCAGTCAGTCAATGAGCTGCAAGCTTCTATGAAAATGGCAGCTGAGTCCCAGATGAAAAATTATGCATCTCATAAACTGCTATTCTGCTGAAATGTCAAGCTATGGCAGGGCTGTACCTCAAACTCAGCACTTGGCATTTTCCTTCTGTCTGCTTTGTTGCCATGAAGCAAACATGAACAGTGAGGATTTGTGTAGGGCAGGTAGCAGGCGAGCTCCCTGTCAAAAATCTATTATTAGGGCTCTGATCTCTTCTACACAGACCAGTGACGGCAGAACTCTAAGAGAAATCAGACTGCTGCAAGGACACCACAGAAAACAGAGGACTCTTTATGAATACTGACATAATATATGCAAATAAGGGCTTTTAATGGCTGAGCTACATTTAAAAGAAATAATAAACCAAAATTAAAATCGTACTATGATGTATACTTGTTTTCTTGTTCCCATCTAAACTGTTTTATAAATATATGTTAATATAAATAGCATTTAACTCTCAGTAAATATTTACACTAAACAGAAGTGCATATGCATATATATATTTTGTTTTATTTCCAATGATGGGCAGCTTTTCTGGTAGTGACCAAAATCAACAGAGCAGTCACTGAGAGAACTGTGATTATGACAGTGAATACTCTTGGTTATTGTTTTTTTTCCCCACTTTTCTTTTAAAAGGCAGCTATTACTATTATATTATTAAATTTACCTCTTTCAGTTTGAATCATACATTTCAGATTATAATATATGCTCCTATTAATAATGTCAGTAATTCATATAACGTATATATTTTAATTTATGAAATAACACCTGAAAATATTCCCTTAAAAGTCACAAATGCTGTCTGATAGTATTTTTGTGTGTGAGTTTTTTGGTTTTTTTTTTTTTTTTTTTTTAAGAGAAAGCTTCACTAACATACTTCAAAGGTAAGTGAAATAACCACCTCCGCTGATTTTCAACAATTATACTTTCCCCCATTTAATTACAGAATCTGCTAGCCGGCTATATTCTTTCTGACCTCTCTTGGGGTCAGCTATGAGAATAGAACCACAACTTTCTGAATCTCTCTTGTTTTGGAAAACATACAAACATGCACACATTAATATGCTGTACCATATATCCATGCAAATAATGTCAAAATGCTACAGCACATAATAATTGGATAAATCTGTAACAGCACACAGGCATGAAGTGTTTGAACTATTACTGTAAAATCCTGCAACATTTTTGCAACAAAGCATTAATAGGATATGTAGTGAGTGCACAGCAGAGAGATATGCTTTTAACCTAAGTTTTTTGCTAAGTCCAGTCTATGGTTTTATAAATTTATCCCCTAAGGATCTGGCTTCCAGACAAAAACAAAGAAACAAACATGCGACAAAGAAGAACAAAAAAACATGGAAATTCACACAGAAGCTCTATTTTGCTTGGAATAAATATCCTATAGTGCTGCAATGTGATGTGTGATATAAAACATATCTGTAATATGGAAGTACGGTACGAGTGCTCACAAAAAAAAGCTTTCTAAAATTAAAATAAATTTAAAGGAAATAAATGTTAGGAAAGCATGTAGCTGCTGACAGTATGTTAGCATTTCTCTGGGAAACCTGGCATCCTACTCTAGTACCTACAAAACACATTTTCAAAATCATATATATTTATACCGATGAAATAATCTCTTTCAGAGATGGTGATCATTATTCATTGTGAGGATAAATAACAGTATTAGCTTCTTTTTAAGAAATGAATACTCTGTGCTGCATGCATAGAAGAATCTAATGTATTATATATTCTCAAACCTGAAATACTGCTGGGTCAATTGTAAAAGCTCCTTAATGCAAATGAAATGATGCCTCAACTTCTGCAGGTATGATAGTAATACAGTCTAGGGAGCCATATCTTAATTGCCATGTTTTTCTTTCATTCCAAGGGCTTATTTCCATAGCTATGTTTTGGAGGCTTTATCAGGACATTTTCACTTTTTCAGTAAGGAGTACTTCCTGGAAACCTATAAAAAAAAGGATGAACACCTGGCCCCTTTAACTGCACTGTCCTCTCATGTAACAGGTCCACAAAAATGAGAAGGGCTACAGTAGCCCTTGGGCTCAGCTGAAGCTCTGTGGTGCCAATTAGAAAAGAATTTTCTTCAGAAAATACAAATTCGTCAAATTTACTGCGATTTTTTTTCCTGCAAAGATTTTCTGGCACCAGAAGAGAGGTAGAAAGTGCAGAAAAACACAGGAGATTTCACCATGCTCAATAGTCAGAGGATAAACCTTGTGTCCAGGAGACCCGGGTGGGACTCACATCAGGGATTTAAAACTCGGTCTCCCAAATCACACAGTCATACAGGTCAGCAGGCTTTGCTACAGATACTGCGTATCCTGTGAGAGCTGTTTCACTTTGTATTAATAATTCAATATTTGCAGGGAAGAGGGGGAGATAGAGAGAGACTAATTCTACAGTCCAGTGGCCAAACGCTCACCTGGGATACTGAAATCCTCCCTGTCAAAACCACCCACCACACAGCAGGGTAGGATGGAGGAAACAGCCGTGCTTCTCACAGTTTAGTAATTTTCAGCTGATCGAATTATATCAGAACAGGAAGGTCACTTCCTGAGCACTGGCCGGGAAGCAAACACTAATTGTGACAACTTTAAATTAATGGGGTTTTTAACTAATCTCATTAAGTCTATGCATCTTTGAAACACTTACATAATATGCTAGAACTTTAAAAAAAAACAACAACAACAACAAAAAAAACAGATAAATGAATCTTTTCCCAAAGACAATTCAGAATCTAACTGTTTTTTTAGTTTTTATTAATGTTGGACAAACCACAATAAACAACCTGTCACTTACTCATCTAAAAAGAATTTAAAAGCCAATCCCTTTGCAGGGGTAATCTGTTCTAGGAAGAAGAACAACAACCTTCCAGCATTGCTACCTCAAATGCAGATGATGAAGAGCAAAGAGGACAAGGGGAAGGCACACATGGAAAATC
Organism: Centrocercus urophasianus; assembly: GCF_019232065.1. Classification (NCBI taxonomy): domain Eukaryota; kingdom Metazoa; phylum Chordata; class Aves; order Galliformes; family Phasianidae; genus Centrocercus; species Centrocercus urophasianus. The sequence continues at coordinate 12,313,536 of NW_024884733.1, read as the reverse complement.
TTTGTTCAGTACATCACCATCTATGAGCATGTTTTTAAACAGCAGAAGGTAGGGAAGATTGCAAGTCAAAATGTCAGGCTGCTGCTAGGCAAGGAGATTAACAGACTTTCATTATTTGCACTTCTATGGAAACCTTCATCAAAATCACTAGAGTGTTACACTCACCTGGAGAGGGTAAGCCGCACTGTATTAAGAAATGCGTGGCCATTGTGAATTGATGACATGGTGAAGAACAGCTGTCCTCTAAGTGCCCAGCTTCCACAAACACTACACAGCCCTGCTGCCGGGTCCCTGGCAGCACTGGCCACCATGTTGCTCATCCCTCCCAGCAGCCTGCTTCAGGCTGTCAGCAGAATCCTTCAGCCAGTGGGCAGCAGCCAGTCTACTGCCCTGTGTCTGAGCGTAGAACGTTGGCCTTCACACTGGGAGCTGAGGGTAACCTCAAGCATTCCATTGGCCACCTGCTGCCACTTCCACTGCAGTGTCCATGGAGAAGCACTGGCACAGGTTGCCCAGATGGGAGAGATGGTGGGTGCCCTGTCCCTACAGACATTCAAGGTCAGGCTGAATGGGGCTCTGAGGAACCTGATGAAGCTGTCAGCAACCCTCTTAATTGCAGGGGAATTGAGCTAGATGGCCTTTAAAAGCCTCTGACTTTTTTGGGGAGTTGGGGAGTTTCCTACAAGTCATATATAAAGATAGTGGGGAAACACAAGATAAACTTCTTTTTAAAAAAAAAAAAAAAATCCAGTTCAATCCAGCACCAAAAGTCCATTATGAACCATTCCTCACAACCAGGCGACCCCAAGGGCAACCAGCTGCAAGCTGCGGTGGGTTTCCAGACCCCGACAGGTCCCCTCATGAGAAGGCTGCCATCTCTTGCAGCCATACCACACAGCACTGGCAGTGCAACAGCCCTGTAGGTGCAGGACCTCACCTCATCAGCTCCTGTGCTGTAGGTCCCTGCCACGTAGGGGCCAGCTCTAGGCCAGAAGAGAAAGAGAATCCATGCAATTGGAAAAAATCCAGAAAGCAAGACACAACTTGGCTGTGCTCTGTATCTGCTCTAGATTTGCTCACTGGAAAACATAAAACAGCCGTGCTTTGGAAGAACATGCAGAAAAATCCCAAACTTATCACTTCTGTAACAACATTGACTTTCACTACACTGACTTTCACTTAAAAATGAATTATATCTTGAGAGAAATTATTTGAAACAAACAACAAAAGCTTATTCACTATATCAAACAACACAGTGGAACAAAATAGAACAAGTTTAAGCAAGTGAAAATGGGAAAGCGACTTTTGTGTGAGGAGCACAAGGCACTCTCTGGGGAGACTGTAGGCACGTAGGTGGTGTTACTGCCATTTAGCTGACAGGAGAATGGCACAGCAAAAGGTCAAGCATCTGCCTGCAGGCCGTGGCCAGGGACAGAGCTCAGGACCATGGTCGCCCGCCCCTTGCTCTGACAAGGCCAGTGCTTTCCCATTTTTTGCCTTCTCAAAAGCATGCTAGCTCTCCTGATTTAAAATTGCTCTCCTTGTTTTGAAAATTTGTATGCTATTATACCCTGATCACTGAGCAGGAAATACTGCGATGCGTGTGCAGCATCTATTGAATTTATTGGCTATGTGGCTTTCTTTCGCACAATGAGTTGTGGGATTGGAACCTACTGATGTCAATCAGTAAGAACCAGCAAGAAACCTTTATTTATTTGTTTGCAACTGTACACTCTTTGAAAACAGCACTTCCAATGTTTTTCATATTTTTTAAATATGCATCAGATTTGCATCACAGGTAATAGTGCATTCCAAAAAGTCACCTTCCATTTCCTTTGATATGTGCAAAACTTCAGGAAGAAAAATATATTTCTATACTTACATACAAGCACCCACACATTATATAAATAAAAGAAATGGAGAACTTTTCCTTGAGTCTCATTTATAACAGAATTACAAAACATGGAAATGCTGAGCATCCAGGTACCACTATAACTTACACTACATGCATGTTTTAAATTCGTGACATGAGACACACATTTCATACGGCAGCCATCTTATAGATTTTATTAGACAGACTTATGGTTGGAAGGGTTATTCAGAAATTGCAACTTAAATGAGAAAATGTGAATGGTCTTACTTATATAAAATACTACTGCAATAGTGCTTTTATTAATTTTTAATGCACAGCACCCACTGTGACCTCCTTTATTCTTTTCCTGTCAACATGGCAGGCTAGAGAAATTGAAATGGGCTGTAGCCATTCTTTCCTTGTTCCCCTTTTCCTCCCATTTTGCATAATATTAAAATTATAACATCTTATTGGACTGTCACTGTGAAATAATCATTATGCAATAGGTATAACATTTTTTTTTCTGATTGTTATCTGTCTCTTGCCTTTTAGCGTTCTCTAAAAAATTCCAAATTCCATGCAGTTATCTAAGGCAATAAAGCAATTTTACAATGAACATACTTGTCTGAATTAAAGTTTGTTTAAACGGTGTCTTTTGCTGCATTTCTTATGGTTCTCTAAGGATAACATCAGTTGCATAAAATAAAGCCTTTTTTTTGCCTGTTTGATTTTTTCTGATTATGTTTTTGGGGTGCAGTGAGAGGCGGGCCTGATAAAATAGTGTTTGACAATCATGAGGACACTATTACTTCTGTTACATTTATTTACTGCTACCTCTATCACCAAGGAGACTAATCTCCATACCAGTGAAGTCAAGAAGTTCACAGTATTGTCTTTGCAGGGCCAAGTTCATGTTGTCACAGCAACAGAGTGCATAGGGTCAATAGATTAATTCATTAGTGTGCAAAAGCACTGAACTGGAGTGTAAGAGTTTTGTTGCTGGTTTTAAAATTAAACTGTGAAGCAGATTTGGAAGTACGGTCTATGCAAGTTCTGAATATATATTTCAAGGAATAAACTACAGAAAATGCATATATTTGCCTAATACGATATATCATTTTTCCCACAGTAGGAAGAGGATGAAATAATCTACTTTGAAGAGGTGCATTCAGTGGGAAGGCAGGAGGATAAGCCAGAGTTCGGGCTATGAAATATACACTGCATTTGGATTGTTGATATTTCCTCCTACAATGCCCTTTCATTAGCCTCTGTCTAACGCGGGGCTTGACAATTGTGACAGAATGAAAAATTTGAGGAAAAGCAAGGGTCACAAGAGAAGAGATTTTGCTCCCTCTCCAGTGACCCTATCACAGTATTCTGATGCAGCGTTTTTACCATTAAGGAAAGGGCAACACAAGAGCCTTCACACTTAATCTGTTCCATCTGTCATGACTATTAGAAACATTGACCAGCAGTGAGCTTTAAGGACTCGGTGCGACTGCAGACATGATATTCTAGCCCACTACAAGGACCTCCTGATGTTCTGAAAGCCTCCAAGGAAGCCGTATGCATCAAAAAGGGCAACACCTACCTGACACGCCACCATATGTGGTCCTCAGTCCTGCACCAACTGCTGGCCAAGGTGTGCCGTCTGCTTTCAGTCCCATCAGTCCTGACACTGTGTTGGTGGCTGTAACACCATCTGCGCCACCTGTGAAAGAGAAGGTCAGTCACTTTTTGTGAAATAATGAGTATAAGAACAAGAGAGGAAAAAAATACAACAGAAAAATGGTGAAACTGTAAAATAACTAGAATTTCAAATAAACAGCTGAAGACAGAAAGCAACAAACTGTACAGGGATGCGTAGAAGTGTCCTTAAAACCAGTCCAGGGCTGACAAATTTAACGTTAGCTTTTCAGCAGGCTGCATCAGTTGAAAGAGGTGTTAAGGTTACAAGACTGCACCAAGGAAATAGGGGTAGACAGGCAGATCTTTTCAGTTCAGCTGTGCGAGCTGGAATCTACTACAGTGGCTGTTTGACACTGGAAGGTACCCCAACACTGAGGGCACCCCCTCCAAGCTGCCAACAGCAGCTCTTTATTGACCAGGCAGCCCTTATTCTAGGTTCTTACTGTGAGAAATACTCAACAGATAAAGAATGACTGTTTCTAAGAGATGGATTAATAAACCTACTTTTAAATTAATTTCCTACCCTGCTGTATTTTAAGCTGTAAGGAAGGAAAAAAAAATATATACCCTCAAATGTTGCGTCTCATTTCTCAGGACACACTATTTTTACTTCTAAACATAAGAATAAGGGAAAGTTCAGTGGTGTGGTAAACACATATGAAAACAATAATAGAAATATGAGTGAGCAAACAAAATTATGTTTTAATGTTAATCTAATATAATTCTCTTTATATATCGCTGTATTCTATAATAAAACATGAACAAAATTAAGAAACATTTGATCACAGCATTCATCTAAACGTCAAACAAATTGTTTTCATATTTAATTGTTATCTGTTATTATTTCTGCAAGTCTCCCATGTCCCCTCCACATCCAGCAGATTAGTAAATCTGCACAGCTTGTGCAGTGGAGTCAGTTACCTTCCTGTGCAGCCATCGCAATATTCACAGTATCAGTGACATTTGGGGTCAGCTTGGCAAAGAAAGGAATCTGAACAGCTTGTCTAACCCAGCGACAGATGTTCCGCACCAGCTCTGGATCCTGTTCAAATAGGTCAGATAAATATAGAACATAATTAAAAGTAATATGAACAAAAGGTATATCAAGGCAATACAAAACACTGCTATAAGTGGCTGTACTGTGATTTTCTGAAATTACACGTCGGGACCAAACATCATCTCACTAGTTAGCTTATTTAAGACACATCTAGTAACTGCATATTCATTACAGAAAGCTTAGCCCATGAAAAGAAGAAAATTTGCTTTTTTGCACAAGACAACAACAACACAAAATGTTCCCTTGCCAGAGTTGGGAACAATATATTTTGGAGAGAAAGAGAGTGTCCTTATCCATATATTTTAAATATTACTATTCAACTTTAATGGCTTACTTTACGTGAGGTGAGATGAAAATAATCACAATCATGTCAAATAATGCAATTCTGAGTATTGGCTGATTGTGCCTTGATCAGAACAATAAGGATGAGTCAAGGTTGAAAGGCTATCAGAATGCAATTCAGCATTTCTGGACTCTTTTCTGACCAGGCAGACTAACTCAGGACATCCAAAATGTAAATGAAAGATCAAAATCTGCTCTTTTAGAGCACAAAATCAAAATCAGTTGTTTGCTTTTTATGACTTCCAGGCATTTGATTCACTTATGGGTACCACGCAGACAGTAATCTATCCTCTGCTATCCTCTGCAATGAAAACACCACAGTGAAAGTGACACTGTGATTTTGGCACACATTCTGGCTCCATTATTCTCCAATATTATTAGGGTGTGTGCTGCTGTTTTTTGTTTTTCACTTTTTTTTTTCTCCCCTGTTGCCTTTTAATGTTTTTTCAACAAATATCTTAAAATTTGCAGCACTAAAGCATGTAGAACATGATGCACAACCTGATTCAAGAAAAAGAACTGTTACAAGATTTACTACAAGTATAACCTGTGGGTAGGTTAATTGGTATTGCAGCAATTATTTACATTTGCTAAATCTTTATCACTCTCACAGATAATTAGGTCTGTCATAAAAGAAAAATTCTCTCCCATTTGGATATTGTAAAAATTCAGAAAGCTGCATTGTTATGAAAATGGGATAAAGCTAAATGAAGTTTAGCTTAAAACAATCCAGTGCAGATCAAGAATCTTTTCAGTTTAGTGAACACACAGGTAACGTTCTCTTGCTGTTTTTGTCATTCCACATCAGCAGTAAAATGCAAACATAACATACAGGCTGCATTCCAAGAGAGTACACAGTGCTGGATGTGAACAGTAAAATCTTGAGACTTAGCAGAGCCATTCCAATAGAAGTGGTCATCTCCCTACTCATGAGCTTTGATGAAATATGGATGAACACTGCACTGGTAGTATGAAAGTAGTTGCATCTTTGACTTTAATTTCTCTTTTGAGATTTCTTGAGGCTCAATGCAGAAATGAGAGACCCTCTAGAAGATGTGAATTGTATACTCCTTATGTAAATAATTCTCCTCAGAAAACCCCACAATAATGTTGACACTGCATAACTCCTTATGCTGACTTCATGATGGCTGTAGTGCTGTCATATAAAATCTTATTCCAACACACATTAGCACTTCAAAATTTTAGTTATTTTAATCTGCATTCAACAATAACTCAACAACAAAAACAGACCTCTTCAGTTCACATTAGCCCATTTTCCACCCTATCTAAGACAGTTTAGCCAGTCCTTAAGAGTTTATCTTTGGACAGAGAGGGATTTGTAGAGTTCACACTAGAAGACAGCTTTTGAGAAAGATATAAGTGACCAAAAAGACAGAATTTACTTCTAAGTGCAATCATTGACTAAAAAATTATCCCAATTTGAAATGCAGTTCTAAATTTAACTTTTCTAGGAATTTTTATTTTTATCATATTCAGTACAGTTTTAAACTCAGGTGCAAAATTAACAAGGTAAATAACCTGATACCAATCACTAGTTTTAAAGCGGTCATGTACAGACTTAAATTTACTTACATATTTTGCTGATTCAGGCCAATTTACAAAGTCCATTTAATCATTCTTAGCAGAGACTGGATTTATAAAACATTCAAAGGATGAGAATATAACTTGTAAGGAAATGGACCCTGAGGCACATAAATTATGTTACAAAAATCTCCCCTAAAAATACTTATGTCACTGCAAATGCAATATAAATAACTATAAATACTTTTTTTTTTTTTTTTTTTTTTTTTTTTTTTTCACTCCAATTCAACTTTATGACAATGCCTGTAACTTTTATCATGATAAAAGTGATTTGTGAAGCCTACAAAGTTAAGAAGCATTTTCTAAATGGCTTGATACGTAAAATCAGCTATATCTGCAGCTATTAGCTGTAAAAACAATTGGGCATTTTCATTTGCAAATCAGCAATCAACTAAAACATTATTCTGCTTAAGCTAGTCCATTTTTTAACGCTTCTATTACAAATATTTAGGTTTTTCAGTTTTGTTATTAATGATTATGCAGTGCAATTGATATAGAATTTGTACCACAGTTTTGCTGCTTGTGTTAATCCGCAATGACCAAATACTTTGATGGACTTGAACATCTACTGCTACCACCCTTAATTTACCTGCTGCACCTCTATTTTTGTTTGTTTTTTAACCATCTAAATGAAACTTTATGAATTTACTGTCAGCTAAGACATAATACTGATTCATGCACTGTATCTACAGGAATCTGTTGGTAATTTAATGTCATATGTAGTCTCTTTTGATATGAGATGAACATCACTGTGTTTTCTGTCTTCCTGTTCTTAATCAAATATTGCTTGTTTATTCCAAAGGCACAGGAGATTTTAATGTTACAGAGGTTGTCTTTTTACTTCCCCAAACAGCAGTACAGATTCATTTTTTCCTGAATATTCATTATAGCCTTGGGCTAAAAGGAGCTTTTAATCCTAACTACTCATTGCCAATGGGTAGATATACTAGAGGAAAAACAACTAGTCCCCTTTTTTTTCTAAATGATCACGTGATAACTTTAACTACAACAATACCTATAAGTACTCAAAAAATTAAAGCAGCAAGTTGCCTTCTGATTATATTTGGCATTGGTAATGAGATGAATCCCACATCCTACTGTCCCTAAGGCAGATACATCCTGAATATTTAACAACGAACATGAAATAGCTATGCAGACAGTATGTAACCCCTCCATGTATTTCATGGAAATAAATGAAACTATGAAGAGATTACAACAGAAATGTCTGGCTGTACTAATTCTAAATTGCAGAGGATTCATCTTGCCTTTGAATTAATTTAAATACCATAAAGTTGATACGGGTTTCTTATATGTGGTTGATAGTCAAGTGAGGTGGCGAGTATCCCTCCTCAGTGCAGTCTTGTGGTGACAGACTTTCCTTCTGTAGTGGTTCTCCAGAAAATAAATGCTGTATTCCTCATACACCTATTTCCATTGGAGGAATTTTTTGTGATGTGACACCTGTACACCACAGTAGAAACGTTTTCCAAAATAGTATGGATTGCTACAGGACATGGAAAAAAGCTTTTATGTTCAGGAATGATGACACAAAATGATTTTGAGTACGAATTTGCAACACTGGGCTTTTAAATTTGAATCATGTATAATTCTCACTATTTCATTCAACAATAGACTGAAAAGGATGGGTTAAATCCGTTATCAACTCAAGTTCTGTTTGAGAGCCCACTAGGTCTAACATGCACTCTCTCAAAAAGAAGGAAGGAGAAAAGTCTCTGTCATCTGCAGCTACCATGTAGATTTTCTTAGAGGCCATGCTAGATTTTCCTTGTCAACGTTACAGTGGCACTACCTCCCACAGTCTGCAGTGTGAGCAGGTGTTGGTGAGATACATTTGCAGCAGCTTTAATGAGGGAGTAATGACAATTCCTATAGATTCCTCATCCATTCAATTCACTCCATAAACTAAAGATGTAGATCTGGAGAAAAACTTTTTACAGAGATCATATATCCTATATATCAAGGCCATAGGACTTGATAAGCTGATATGCTTTTTTTTTTTTTTTTTTTTTATGTCTATCATGTATTTCTTTTCCAGATCAAAAATGGAGCTAGAAAAATATTAGGAAGCAATAAATAAGTAAACAAACAAACAAATAAATCTCAACACTCTTCATATGTGAAGAATTACTGTTTTGTCATTCCTTCAAGTATGAAGGAAAAATTAAAGTGTGGGAATTTCAGCTTAAAGCATTTCAAGTTAGAATCTTTAACAACCATCTTTTTCCATATTATTCTCACTCTTTTGCACATTATATGGAGCAAAGATTGCTTTTCTCCATTATCCTCTGAAATGCCCAACATTGCCCTCATAGAACTGACTTAAATACAGAACTGCAATCAATCAGCAAAGGAGACAACATTTCTGAATATCCTAGTTAATTTTACTTCTGTTATCCTAGAGAGGGGCACTTTAGTTTGTGTATTCATACAATTTCAAGCAATTAAAGCTAAAAATTTGTTTGAAGACTGTCAATTTAATGGGAAGGATTTCCCAAGATAGAAGACAAATAACTCTCGTCTGAAGAAAAAAAAAGTTTCATCATTTCTCAAGAAATTTGACAGCTTTTGGTCAACATCTATTGACCACAGCTGTCAAAAAGAAAAAATTGAGGCATTTTAAGTCAAGGCAGGAATAACAGTTTTCACAGTTGTATGTGAAGATACATAAACAATGAATGCTCTGAAAATAACGCCCCTTATTTTATTATATTGGCCCATGACATGAGGGCAAATGTTGGTGGTATGGCAATAGAGGTCAAACCTTCCCACTGATATTACATTATATTTTGTTTCCATTTTGCTCTATCTGTTGTAGTTTCCAAGGAAATAAACAAAAGGCAACACTTACAGTTAACTTACCTATGTGTATGAATATATATACATATATATATATACATATACACACACACACCTCTTTGGAGGAAGAATTTCTAAAAAAAATCAATGATGAATATAAGAAGAATCAATCAAGGTCCACACTGTCACCATTTTGCTAAAGTTTCAGAGTGATAATATGCACCATGACTACTATTTACTACTTTAATTCATGACTATACCTATGTTTTTTAAAATGCTTTTTTTCCTTTAAGAAATACTCTAAGAGAAGTCTGCTAGGTAAACGTATGCATTTACATATATATATTTTCACTTACTGTGGGTTCTTTTTATGATATGAATAAAGCCAACAAATCTATTATATCTTTAAACTGAAGAGATATCATGTGGCTTCTATGAATAAGCTTGTAATGCTAATGAAATAAGCATATATTTGCTTAGAAAATGTGGTGAACTAAAATGTAGAAATATAGCTTAGAAAATTCTTCTTAGGTTTCCCAGCTTACGTAATCTCTTTTTGTTACAAAAATTTCATTTATGCAAAAACATCACCATTTGGAAACCACATACAGACTCCATTTGTGTTTATATTTATTTCTATTTAATTTTATTTCTATAGCTTAAACTTAAATTCATTCATATCATTTATTATACGCTTTATCTGTCTTTGTATACTACGTATTTATTAAAGCCTCTTAATTTGTATTTGCTTTTAACCATGCACAGTTCTAAGCAATAACCTCATGACTTTATTCAAAAATTATTTATTTTCTCTTTTATATTATATGAACTGAAAAAGCCCTCCCTCTTAGCTTTGTTCTTACATGCTAGGACTTCATTACTTTGAAGTGGAGCTGCAAGCATGGCACTGTGATTTCAGCAGCTTCTCTTCAGATCAGTCACTACAAGTTCCACTTGAGAGAGCCTAATGTAGATTCTCCTTTTTTTTCCAGTCGTACCAGTGTGCCACTGAACAAAATCAAGTCACTCAAGATTAGGTCCAGGCTTTGGTCATGGCTGAGCAGAGAAGTCAAAGCTCTGAAACCAAGTCTACACTAGCAGAGATAGCAGAGCAGGTACTGAGAAAAGCCAGTGATACTACAGAGACACTACTGTATTTCTCATAATTAGGCTACTTCAAAAATTTGAAAAGAAATTTGGTGCATGTAAATAGAAAACAGCTAGCCAAATCAATCTTAAAAGGCTAACAAAATGTTTTCATAGAATCTGAATTTCAAAATAAGCTCCAACTTCAGCAGATTTCCATCCTGTTCTTTCTTGCTCTCATTTGGCATCACAGTCACCATTTGTTAGTTCTCCAGCTCTTCAATTAGAAGGTTTAAAAGATGTTAAAAGCATAGTAACAAAGAGCCTTTGATCACCTCTTTCTATTCCAGATGAAAAAAATAGGCACAATGAATTGTTACAGCATTTCCTTCTTTTAGTACACTGCTAGATATACCAATGAACAATGCTTAACAGTATGTTAAGGAAAAACACTCCAAACCCACTCACAGAAAACTGTACGATAAGTGTTTAACGTATTTCATCTAATAGCATCCAGTATTAACATAGGTCAGTATCCAAACTCAAAAATACATTTATCAAAGGACTGTGTGGGAGATCCACTTTGGATTCCTTATTAACAGGATGGTACTCCCACACTTCTTTCGCAGTCCTTTTCTTAAGGACTGTGAAGATAACCAACATGAAGACAAGGTCAAAAATGAGCTGGAAATTTTTGATTGACCGATACACAACAGTACAGAACATAGGCTTGTACTGGGGGTGGAGAAATGATAAGAGGGATGTCAAGATCAAAAACAAGTGAGACTGGAAAGGTTTGTGGCTGTCTCTATTTGGTCAGCTTTGCAATTATTCCTTTTTTCATATCATGTGAAAGCTTTTTTGCTTTCTCCCCACCATTGAGAGAAAGACAACTGAATTTATTTTGAAAACTGAGTCTTATTTTTAAGTGGATGGTTGAACCATAACATTTTTCTTCATTCTAAATTTCTTTTTTTTTTTTTTGCACATTAAAAACGTAATCTAAACAACCAGAAGAAACAACATTGTTAAAAAAAATCTACTTTTAAAACAAACTACAAGGCTTAAGAAATGCTATAGGTATATCTAATTGAGATAGGTCAGCTAAAATTGTAGGAATCACTATTTACAGCTATTGATTTTAATGCAACATAACAGGAACTCGGACATAACCATTATTTTTCTTGGTTGTCAGTATAGAGGTTAATAATTGTTGGCCTGAAAGGGTCAAACACAGACTGCCAATTCAAATCAGATTTTGTTCCGATACCAACTGTGTCTAAACCTTCAATGAAATATGTGAAACAGCATACTTACCTTTAATAAGCATCTCAGAGATACTAACCAGGAAGATTTATTTATCAACAGTGGTGGTGTTGATTAATATGTACAAATGCTTTTATATCCTTGACAAAATATTTTATCTTGGTAGTTTCTAGCAATCAAAATATTTTTTCTCGTATCACTGTAAAAAGCAGTACACAGAATGATTTGACAATATTTCACTTCCTTAGTTCACGCAGAGTTTACCTTCTAGAAAGCATAAAGGTCTGATAAGGTTTACATCACAGGCAAAAAAATTTCAAAGGAAAGCATATAGCTTGAATGTGCAAGTACTGCAGCTACAAGCAGGTTTTGCCTGTGGTCATCTTGGTAAGCTCTTTGTCCCTCTTCTATAGCAAAGAGGCAGAAAAAACCAGAAACTTGAAAAAACAAAAAACAAACAAATAAAACAAAAACAAAAAAACTATATTCTGAGGATTTCCCACCGAGTTTTAAAATAATAGTCATATGGGCTGTAATTCAGATTTGATCTGCTGTAAATAGCAAGCCCTCTAGTGCCCTAATTTTACTAGAAGGTGAGGCAAATTTTTCAAGTATGAATCTAATCCTGAAAATCTTCCCTGTAGGCAGGGAAGAGACTTTGTTAATTACTTTTATCAAATGGTAGCATAAAACTTTGAGCATAGAAGGAAAAGCTATTAACATGCACAGTGTAGTTAACTTTTATCGTGCACCAAGATGAACAATCTGAAACTGCTTTGTTTTATTTGCAGATAGGTACTTACTGCTGATCTTTTCTTTTCCTGTGTACTGGACATGCTAGAAACAAATGCAGCTTGTTATGTAGCAAACACGGATCCAAAGGCAAAGCAGCCGACAGGATCAGTAAAAAGACAAACACTTAATGGTTGTAGACCACAGACCTGAATTTTCTATATTTCCCTTTTCTGAAACTTTCTCAGTGCATGAAAACACAACTGCATGAATAAGTACAGGTTGCCATTTGTTTTTTAAGAAAATCATGCTTTTCCTTCTTTCTGGAAAGCACCAACAATATATTCTGTCATAGTTAGGCCATTGAAGTGCCATTAAAACAGCCCAAATCTTTTTTATTTCTTTTAAAAAGAGTAGTAGCTCACTTATATTTTGGAGGAACTGACCTTCTTTTTGACACTTGTTATCCATAATGTGAACTTCAGCTGAAATGCTTCCATCACAGTGAGACTGAAAATAAGGTTATCCCCAACTTACCATCATATCTTCATGAATTTCAAGAAAATAGAATAATTTTTGCATTTTCTAAGAAAACTGATTCTATAGAGAATGCTTTCCATATGCAAACAAAAATCATTGCACATAAAAAATACGCAAATTTTTTCAACACCCACACCATGTCTTTAAAACACTGCAGTAAGGTGGTAGTGCTGTTAACATTTCTTCCCAGTCTATAATCTCATTTTTATTTTCTATTTTGAGTTTTGTGAAATTCAATTAAAATTTTTTCAAAGTAATAGGGGTGGATTAAATGTTGTCAAACAGCAATGTAAAATACAGAATGGTTTTCTGATGATGAAGTTATTAAACTATGCATCTTAATTCATTTCTTCTCAAGTGTATGAAAAACAGAAGTCTTAAGACAAAATAGCAATTAACAGCCATAATTCATTATTAAGCATTGTCTCCTTTTATGTGCTGCAAAAAAGCAGAACACACGAGCACTAAAAGGACATATGGAACTAAAGACGTGGAAGAAATCCATTTAAACCGTGACATTTCCTCACCCCTGCATCCCACGAGACCAATAGGAAGGGAATGGAAGACAGGTCCCAAGAGAGGTGGCTGAGCTCACCAACCAGCAGTGACCACACAGTCAGGAAGCTCTTTCTCTTGAGAATCAGCCCACAAAAAACACCTTCTGGCTTGAGAAAAAACGTGCATGAGTTGAAAGAGGGAGCCTTTCTCCTCACATGCCCCCCATCCCCTCAGCGACATGATGCCAAATACTTTGTCCCTGCAGTGCACCAGGGCCTCCTTGGGCCTGTTAGCACTTTGCTGCAGAAGATCACTTGGGCTGGGTGGCCCTTTGCTCTCTGACCAAAGTGCAGGACTGGTGAACAGCTCAGGGAGAAGCAGCGCACGCCATCACCTCTTCCTGCAGTGACAAATGAGCAGCACCGTCAGCACCTCAGCTACAAAATCCTCAGTCTGAGTCTGCACCTGGAGATCTCACCTCCTGCGTCTGACCGAGCTTTCCTATGCTCATAGCCATCAGTTAAAGCAGCAGACAACTCTTCTTCTCTGCTCAGCTGCCTAGTTTTATGAAACTTATGGAAATGCAGCATCTTTGAAACAGTTTCATCTGTGAGAGATTTGACTGAAACAGGTCACTTGGCTAAAAGGTGCCCCAAAGTAACAGAGTGGACTGAAAGACATAAAGGCAGTTACGCCTTATTCTCTTAAGACCCAAAAATGATGAGAGCAGTCAATGCTGGAGGACAATATAAAGCCTGAAACCTCATCACAATCATCAACAGTAACCACAGTTCAGTTACATGGGATTTTGGGGGGGAGAATGCTATCACTGCTGTTACAGCACAGCACAACACCACCCTGCTGTACTTTGCATTAATTTATTGCAGTAACTGATACAAAAGAGGAGGAACTAATTCTGCCTGCAGGACTCAATGAATTATACTTAACCAGCATATTATTGTAGGGTGATACTAGAATGCCACATGAACGCAGATATAATCAAATTCTGTTTGGGGCATCATTTATTTAAAATACTTCAAGCTCCTTGCTGTCAGAGCAACAGCGAATTATCATGCTATGCTGTGCACTTCAATTAAGAAACAGCCTCATCTTTCCTATTTCCAAGGTACAGCAGAGCAAATCTAATTGTTCCATGCAGCTAGTTTTCATCTTTCCAGAGTAACCAGGGCTTTTGTTACTCTTTTTTTTGTTGTTTGTTTTTGTTTTTGTTTTCTTTGCTTTTTGTTTTTTACAGATTTCTCTTCTTCTGAAAGAGGCAATGTGGGCTTTTATGAAACTTGCATCCTAATTGCAGGCAATAAACACAAACACAGCAGCAGAGCCTGTAGCAAGCAGAGTTTAAGTAAAACAAAAATAAAGGTAAGAAAAGATCTACGAAGCAAGCTCATTTTACATGTGATCTGAATAGTTAACTAACCAGGATCTGCATTTCAGTGCTCACAAGAGAAATATATGTCTCCTTCAATATAAAATAAGAAAACCAAACAGTCTCTCTAACCTATAGTTTTAATGCTGAGATAGGCAGATATTTTATATATTAGAAGTTAGATTGTATGACTAATTAATGAGGAATATTTATCAGCCAGGATGTTATTAGTTTTTAAAATATTTGTTCATGGCATAAAAAAATCTCTGTTCTTGTACTTAGGCTTAGATATTTGATTGTCTTTTTTAAAAAAGTATGGAAAGTTCCTGTCTGCTTCGGAAATGCAACTAATGTGCTCAACTTGAGATCTCTACTTCATACTGAAGATCTCACCCCAGTGAACAAGTATTTGTGCCTCCCTTATCCACAAATAGGTCGCTGTCTCTGATAAAACAATGCAATACCTTTTGATAGAAATTCTGTAGAGTGAAGCCACAGAAACACAGAAATGGTGGTTTGAAATGACTTGTGGAGGTCAGCTAGACCTAGCTCTGTACTGAGTGAGAACAATGCCAACAACAGATGAGGTTAGCTACAGCTTTACCCTAAGCCCTGAAAATTCCAGAGATGGTGGTTACACAGCCCTGCCGGGCAGCATACAGCAGTGCTGGATTGCCTCCTGGGTGAATTTTTTCCTGATGCCCAATCTGAAACATTTGGGCTGCAATTTGTTCCTTGCTATATCATCTGCAGTACACCTTGCCTACTTCATAGCTACTCATCTGGCAGCTTTGTTACTGCCTTTCCAGTAGCTACAGGCTGTTCTGCTCTTTTTCTCCATGTTGTTTTTCACTCTCCGTTTGGCTACAGAGACTTACTGATATTTTCAAAGTATTTATGTATCACTTGTCCCAGTCAATTTTCTTGAGATTCTACCTATATGCACAGTGCAAATACTAAGCCTGGGGTTTCATCTGTACGGCAAAGAACAACACAAAACTTAGCAGGAATGCAAAATAAAACCGAGGTTACTGACTCAATTCAACTATTTATTCATTCTTACCAGAACAGCTGGAGGGAACAGTTGACTTTTGGACCAAAACCAAAAAGTCAAGCATTGAAATTTGTAGATTTCACATCACAGTAATGGTCCTGAATGTTTAATGCCACTTCTTAATATTAGTAAAAGAAAAAAATTGAAAGAATCTTTAAATGAGGCAAAAAGCACATCACAAATAGAGCACCTCAAAAGTTAGACTCTGTAATGTGAGTGCTACCTTCTGAGGCATTCAATTGATTTATTATTTTTATAATTTTCTTCTACAGTTACTTCAGTAATAAATTATGCTGTCTTTTTTTTTTAATAATCTGCTGTTCACCATATTATCTTCAGGTTTACTATTAAACACATAACGTTATTTGATGCACAGAAAATCCTTGCCTTGGTGTTCTTCAGGCTAATGATGGAAATTCTGTTACAATTTTTAGTGATATCAAACTTCTATACAGTTGCAGATTGTTATGAAAGAACACAAACCTTGACTTTATTATCATTAATGAGCATTAGTAAATATAATTGACATTTTATACAGAACCAGCTTTAAGTAACTTATTGGCAGCGATACAGATGCCTCTTAATATTACCCTCTGGCTAGCGGTGCTGCTTAGGCGCCAGAGCGTCTGCACTAATGACTTGGAATTAAAATCAAATAAAACCTGAGAACTGTAATTCAGTATAAAGAACAACCATCCTTAGCACCAATTCTTTTCATATATTATTTTGATATGTCTGAATTTTTTAAAATTTACAGTGGGTATAAACAGCGGAAGTGTTTGAGAGCAGATAACAAAAACCAAATCCAATGTTCCCAGATTTCTATGTTCCCCTTAGGCACACCACAGGAATTGAAATGAGGAGAAAAAGTAGACAGTATAATTAACCTTTCCTTTACCTTTAGGAAAAAAAAAAAAAAAAAAAAAAAAAAACCAGAAAGAAAAAGAAAAAGAAAGAAGAACATTTTAGAAATTAGAAATAGTAAAAATATGCATGCTTTTTTTTCTGTCATTATTCTTAACTGAGTAATTTCTGTAGTTTCCTGAGGATTTTAATGTGCTTCGGCATGAAAATGGACCAAATACCTTAGAAATTTTCCTATGAAAATGTGGAATATTTTATCAAAAAAATTTAAGAGAATCTGCTCTGCTTGAAATCCGCTCTATCTCTCAAAATCTCACACCCCAATTTCTAGATATCTCATGTTTTTTTTTTTTTAGTGTTCAGAATATATCTGAGCCCTTTGCCCCACACATTACCTTTATATGACCTATTTGACTTCAGCTAAAGGGGCAAAAAAAAATTACGCATGGAGCCAAAATGGTTCCAAGCACTTTGGCATCTATACTGGGGTCCTACAGGACCTCCACACTGGGTAGACCCACAAGGGCTACCATTCATCCTAGCATTCATCACTATTTTATCTGGTCTATCCTCATCCTTTGCTTTGATAAACTACATTTAAGTTTATTTTAGCCAATTTAGTGGAAGAACCTCCGTATTTGGCCCTCTAAGGATCACTTTTATTCAGTTATTTATCTAAAGAGATAGATTCATCTCTAAACTCTCATTTTTAGTGAGACATCTAAAACACCATTAATATATTTAAGTGAGGTAGTATGTATTAAGCATTCAAACGAATATCTATATTGTATGGGAAAGAAATATTGTTATACAAACACACACACACAAACACACATATATATATATATATAATGTAATCTTCTTGCTTTGGATCTGATGTCCTCCAAGGAGAGCCACAAATCCACATGATAGCCCTGAATGCTCAGATTTTGCATTTGGTTCTCTGATTTTACAATAGCTGAAAGATATGTAAAAACTCATGTAGCCAGACAGCTCCCTACTGACTACATATTCAAGCAACTTCACATGCATATATTACTCTAGCCAGAGAAAGCAAGAAATAGCGCATGCCAAAAAGGGGAAAAAAAGGAAAAAAAAAGAAAAAAAAAAGAGAGAGAGAAAGAAAAATTAAAAAAAAAGAAAAAAGTCCCCATGCTTGACATGAGCCTTTTTCAGCACCCATGTAAATTTTCAGGACACACCCTGGGTAAGTGCAGCCTTCTAGTGAACAGTACTGCAATCTCATGTTGAGACAATCCAAACTACTGGGTTATGCAGTGCAGAGTGAAGGGTGGGAATTGCTTCATAAATTTATAAAAATGACCACTACAGCTGTTTGTTGTTAAACGAGCTTTTGAAAAAGAATTAATAACTGTTACTATTTTACTAGTGTGGTCCTGGAGGGCTTTTATAATTTGCTTCTCTCCTGTTTTTAATCATAACTTTGGAAAACAACCACTGGCTATGACAAGCATCCATATTACTTTCATTAAATACAATGATCTATAGCATGGAATTGATTGGCATCATTTTGATAACAAAAATAATAAATTAGCTCCATGCACTGTGTCTGTCAGTACTGTTATGATAAAGCTTCAGCTAAAGTGTGCATGCTGCTGCTTTGGAATGATTACAGCTCCTATTGTCTTCCTGCTAATAGTTTTACAAAGTTAATGGTTTAGTTATCCAACCATACCATTCAAGTTTTATGTTTAGCTGAGGAAGTGAGGATGAATTAAGACGTCTACTAGCACAATTTGATGAACTGAATAGTATATGTTGATTTTAGCACATGCAATCACAATTTCCAATCTTTGTTTCCCTTCTCTTTCTTTCCTCATCTCAAAATGTAGCAAGATGGGAAATTGAGTTCTCAAAATTCAAGTCAAGCCAAGCAAATGCTCAAATACACAAACTCGTTATTACCCTTTGGAATGCATGCAAAGGTAAACAGACTTCAGACTTGTGAAAATTTAATGACCAAACTCCAGAAAATCTCTCCAGGTATCCTATGTGAACCAAGATTTTTAAGAGAATTTCCAAGTTCACTTCTGAGCATGTTTCTGAACCAAAACAAATTTCAAACTATGGGCAAAACATGCAAACATCTGAAAACTAGAAAAAGAAAGGAATATGGGAACAGGCTTTGGAGCATGTTTGCTTTCTTTTCGCAGGCAAAATAACATGTATGCTCCTAAATGGTATTATAGGATGTATTGAAAAACTGTATATCATGTTTCTGCATGACAGAAACGTGTAATATGGATAATCCCAATCTAAACTGTACACATCCATCAAATCTATAGGTTATACAATGCAGGCTAATAAAAGAGACAAAGTTAACTGTAGATGGCACTACCAGAATGTATGCTCTGTGATTCAAGAGTACATTTAGGTTCAAAAGCAAAACATTATAAAATGAAATGCCTGTATATCTCATGTCCTTCAAAATCATTATTGATATAGGCAGTTTGCAGCAGGTTGTGATCTCAAAGATATCTACAGAGCTCTGCAATGAAACCAACAAATTCTGTCCAGGCACTTTCTGGAAATTATTTGTTTTTATATTGTTTTCTGTCAAATATATAATGCATTTTTGTTCTGAGCAAAACTAAGCATTGTTTATATTCTCTTTTTTTTTTTTTTTTTTTTAGTGCAAAATATTTAAACACATTCAACCTAAAAATCTCAGGCTAGTAATCTGCTGCTTGTGTCTTCCCCTGAAGTATGACTTGCAATGTGTTGGTGTAGAACTGCTGAAGAGACACAAAAGAGATTGCTGTTGCGACCTACCTGCCCACAGGCCAGGCCCATTCCTCTCTCCCCCATACCATGAGGACATGATAGATTTAACTCCAGTGCATCTGCACCAGCAGCCTATGCAACATGCAAAAGAAAAAAAAAAACACAAACAACAAAATTAACTTTGAGTAATCTACTCTTTCCTGTGGCATTTATTTCTAATGTTAAATATATTTATTCATATATTTGATTATTCTCCTTAAGATAAAAAGAGAGAGAGAGAAAGCTGTTGTGATAGACTGAAAAAGAAATATGTTGGCAATTACGGGGAAAATTTTCAGACA
Organism: Centrocercus urophasianus; assembly: GCF_019232065.1. Lineage (NCBI taxonomy): Eukaryota > Metazoa > Chordata > Aves > Galliformes > Phasianidae > Centrocercus > Centrocercus urophasianus. Next base: position 12,293,664 of record NW_024884733.1, on the reverse strand, counting down.
TTCATATGACTTTCCAAAAATACAAAGGAAACTAAAGTGAAAATAATGTAAATGACATCACCATAATAAAGAGTTTGTTCCGCATAATGCTAAAAACGAAATATACTCACAGTGCCTTATTCCAGCAGTAAGGGCAAGGTTCAGGAGTCAGTGACACAGGGAATGGCAGCTCTGAAGAGCTGGGGTTGAGGAATAAATTTCCCCTTTCTGCTTTAATGCATTTTTTTTCTAGATTTTGTTCAGATGACTGCACTGTGCCATACGTTTTGTTATTAAATATTTTTGTTTCAGAAGTCGAGCAAGATTATTGGGAAAAGTGCCTGTATGCTAATTTCTCTTACCATCCTCTATTACCTAAAATAAAAGGGAAAAAAAGCTGTGGTGTACACTGGTAGCACACAAACACACTTCGCTGAATTGCATGGGCCTGAGCTATAGAGCTCTCTGCTTATGATCTGAATGGCTGCAGCTGGCATTTTGCTTTGCATTTGCATTTTGTTGTTGCTTATTGAACTTCTGCCTGCTGCATGGCCATGGCCTAAGAGTGCCCAGCGTAAGGAATCACGGGAGCAGCCAGAACGCACCTGAGGTCCTTTCCTGCCTGGCTGCCCAGCAGGCCAGGCCACCCTGCAGGCCCAATGGCAGCATGGTGACAGGACGACTGTGTGAGCAGGTCATGGTCCCCAGGATGCTGCTGAGTCGTGGAGGCTCCCACTGGGACAGCCTCAGCATCGCCTCCTCCACAAGGCCTCAGGCATGTGATAAAACATGCTGCCCTTTCAAAACTGTGCAGTACCCAGTGCCTTCTGTGGAGTGGGGGCAAGCAGCAGCCTTGCAGCAGAAAGGTATTCTACATATGGTGCATGTCATTGCATGCACTTGAATAATTTCTTTTTTTCCTAAAAGGGGCAGCATAAATACAAACAGATGAAAATATTTGTCTTGAAACTGGAGGGCAGAAGAGAAAATGGCACAATTCATCTCAGTCAGCTTAGAAGCGCCGGGGCTCGTGTCAAGCACATATCCCACAGAAGATTTCATGGTCAATTGGGTAAATACAGGTATAATATGGACTACTGTTGAAGATCACCAAGGCACTTAATTATAATGTTTAATTTCACATCCCTAAGTCCCCAAAGTGATTTTTTCCCTCATAGGTTTAAAACACCCAGACAACAGTAAAGTGTCTTCCCAAATAGCCGTATGAGGGTTTCATACACTGAATAAAGAAGAAATGATGTCCAAATGTACATGTTCAGCTACATGGAAGCAAAAAAAAAAATGTCCCACTCTTGTAATAAGTATTATAAACATATAGGTCTCTCTGAAAGTAATGCCTCCTATGTATTTCTATGGAAACTACAAAAGATACAAAAATCACAATTAACACTATTTAATAGAGCAAATTCTAAGTGACATAATGCTGTTTTCTGCATAATCACCACCTTTATCGGTGCATTTTCACCAGTGATAAACAAAAGCCTACACGTCAGGCCCATAAAAATCTAACAGCAGAGGTGACCCATTGTTTCACAGCTGCTATGATGGTGCTGCTGCTAGGAAAATGTTGCTCATGCAGTCCATTATTCAATGGCCCAAACAGATGGAAGAAGGCAGTACCAAATCCTGACTGTTTGGTGGGTGTGGCAGGACAGTCCAGTCAAGATTGGCAACATGCTCCATCGTCTTCAAACTTGTATAGGGCCTGGCCTTATCATGTTGCAAAAAAATGGTCATCTTCCTTACTGGCCTGGCTGTGGAAGTTTGAGCCTTCAGTTCAGTCAGTGTCATGATGTAGCAGCCAGAGTTGATGGGTTGTCTGTGTTCCAGGAAATCCAGAAGGATCACTCCCTTTGCTATCCCGAAAGACAGTGCACATCACTTTACCCACTAAGGGCTGCATCTTGAACTTTTTCTTCAATGGGGAATTCACATTCCCCATTCACCTTCCAGGTTATAGTGGTGACACCATATCTCATCACCAGTAATGATGCAACGCAGGAAACCATCACCTTAAGAGTCATATTGGTTCAACTGGCCCTAGTAAACTTACAGACTGTGTTCTTTCTGGTCCTGCATGAGCACTGGTGAGATCCACCTAGTGCAGACTTTGTGATATTCCAATGTTGTCATAGTTTCTAACACGCTGAAGCTGATATTCAGATCTACATAGTTCCGTGTTTGTAATCCGCAAGTTCATGCGGATGAGCAGTTCATTTTGTGGTGCGACAGCTGTGTGTGGCTGTTCAGAAGGTGGCTTGTCTTTCGTGACTGTCACCACTGCTGAAATACACCACTCACTGCACTCACATCCACTGTTTAGTCTTCATAAACATTCAGCAAATGTTGAAGCATGTCAATGGCTCTTCTACATGGAAAAATTCAAGGGTATAACTTTGGGTCATACACATCAGATGCCATTTTGACAGACTGCCCCTCTGCTGCCATTTGCTACACATCAACAAAATGCAACAGAATATTGGCAAGAAGGTTCAGCATCTATTGCCATACCACCAACATCATACTCTGCCATTGAAGGCCAACATAATAACATAGGAGGCATGACTTTTGGAGCATCTCTTGTCTAATACTTACAAAACATATAGATTTCTGCTAATACTATCAATAAATTAAAAAAAAGCAAACAAACAAACAAAACACATTTTTTCTTTACCCAGTGTGTTAGATCTTCATTCTTTTTTTCCACCTTAAAACATGTTTTTATTTCCACTAGATAGTTTAATCTATAAGGAAAAATCTGTTTCACCTAAAAACAAGAACACTGTGGTACATTCAGATATTGACACCTTTCTGAATGAAAGTATTACTGCGTTAATCAAATATTTCTTACACTATTCCCTATGGACACAAGTACATGTTTTTAAGTAGGGTTTTTTTCTTCAAATTGAATCAAGATTTCTGATGCACAGTCTCTCTCTGTAAGATTGGATTTATATTATAGGAAGAATGCAGGCTGCTATTATGTATGTTGGCTTTCTCTGCTATCATTTTTGAAAGTCTGTATTAAAACTAGAATAGCATTAAATGAGCCTTTTATACTTTAAATATTCAAGAGTTTTATATTCAAAATTTCTTTTGGTGCTGTCAAACTAGTGTGCCTGTAGGCAAGGTAAGATCAAGTTAGGCTCTCAAAGGTAGAATTAAATTTTATCATGGCATCCGTCATAATATACAGTTTGCTTAAAATGCAAATAAAAAGTATATAGATTCAAAGACTAAAGGCTTTCCAGGTACAGCTTAAAAATCCAAGGGACCATTTTTATGGAATAGATTTACTTTAAATTTACATTTCCATCATTTTAATGAAAACACAGAATAAACAAATTATAATGGATGTGCTTTAAATTCTCATTTTTCACTTTGAATCTTTTTTTTTTTTTTTTTTCTTCACAAATTCCATGTTATAGTTCTTGTTTTTAAGGAGAATAAAGAAAGATAGATGGAACAACACATTTAGGAAACCATTACCTCAGCCATTTTTGAAAGTTCAGTCCAGTCGTCCTTGCTATAGCTGCACATGATGCTGGCAATCAGGATCTAGAAAGAATATAAAGGCAGTAATTTTCAGCAGTGCTATCAGATTCTTTAACACCATACTTCAGCGTAATTCTGAACATTAACTACCTACATGTAGAAACTGCTAGCTGCATACACTAGCAAGTATAATGAAATAGAGCTCTACATTTCACTGACAATTAGAAAATGCACAGGAAGTTACATTCTCTTGAGCACATAGAACCCGACAAATCAAACAAAGGCAGTCCTAGAGAAAAAGTGTCAAGCCTACTCATTTCTGAGGTAAGAGCAATTAAGCTATTTACTATTTATAATAGACAAGAAGTAGTTAGGGCTTTTCAGAAATGAGTAAGATGTAAGCGTTGAGAGTTTATTGTCTGAAGTGACAACAAATGACCCAATATTCCAGCTGAATTCAGGAAATATGGACACACCAAAAGCAGCCCTGAAATCCCTTGCTATGCAAGTTGAGCACTGTGACAGCCAGCTGGGAGTATTTGGTGTAGATGAAAAAAGGGATGAGACTTTGAAGAAGTAGGGAAAATCTGGAAGGGCCAAGAGAGCGGCAGCAAACTTTGAGTTTGAAACAAAAGGGGTTCCCAGGTTTCATGGTTTCAGTTCCCCAAGGACAATTTCTGTATGTTGCCCTACCACCCCACTGCACACAGCACCTTCCAGGTCCAGCTGCTGTTTGTAACCATGGTTTATTGTAATACCTTTGCTGAGGTTAAAGTTTTTTGGTGGATCACTCTGAGTTCAAAGAAACTGCCAGAAATGAGAAAAGAGAAAAAATTTGGCCACATTCTTTCCTATGTATGAAAGATTTGCATGTAGGTTAGGTTCACAGCTTTTTTTTTTTTTTGACAGAAGAAAATATTGTCTCTTATGTACAATACTGTTGTGTATTGCGAATAGCTCTGTAGGTAAAGTTTATGAAACAGAATTTGCTCTCTCTTACTCTATATCATTATTATTTGAGATAATTTGAGTACTCAGAGATAAACACAAATTTTTTAAAAAAAATTCTAGTAATTTCAAAACCACAAATCATTGTGAAAAATCAGTTTATGAAAGGGTCTATGAGAATTTTAGAGTTAAAATATGCACTATCTGGAAGTTAGCTAGAAAGTATATCTTGTCAAATTCACACTTCTTTTGCATTAAATAAAGCCAAAAAAAAACAACCAAAACAACTCAGACACTGACAACATGATAAGGATCTTCACAGATTGCAGACATAATCCAAAGTATATCAGAAATCTACAAAATTGAGCTTTAGTAATATACCAAATTTTTCAGCAGGGAAAGTTGTAAGACAAAGGTGACTGACTGCATTCACAAGTAGCTGAGTTGGGTTATGCCAAGTGTAATTAATGAAATTTGAAAATTCTGCTGGGAGTGTACAAAAGAGGAGGGAACAAGATCTGTGTTGTTTCAAAGAGCCATTAATTAAGACATGTCTAATTAATATTGATTAGTTTTAGTATTCACGTTGAAGATTAAGTAGATACTTTTGACAGAAGCAGTGGTTTACAACAAAAATAAATGAAAGCAAACAATACATTTCTACTGTGTACGTTCACATGAAAACTATGAGCTCAGAGGGAATTAACAGAAATTTAAATATGGTAAGAATTTTATCCTCTCTCTTTTTTTTCCCTGGTGTTCTCATATCTTGAAATTGAACTCAATTCCTAGGTGGAGCACCCCCCATTAACAAGCTGTCCTTCCTCAAGTGGCTGTTCTTCCCTCAAATGCCTCTACAGCCTTTTCATTTGGAAAAAAAAAAAAAAACAAACCAAAAAAAACCACCCTAAAATAAAACAGCAAATTATATGTGGACATATAGGGGGACTGCCTGTGATGTCTGAGGTCAGAACCTACTCATAAATCTTATTCAGGCATTTAAGAAGGAAAAAACAGAATATGATCTCTTATTATTTACAAAAAGAAGTGCAAGGCAAGTAACAATAGGAAATGATAAAAATCAGTGGCCTTATTTGAATGTAATAAAATGTATCACATTTCAGTTGATTTTTTTTTAACAGCTTTTCAAAAGCATCCCTGCCTGACAAGCCATGTACCACATTGGAACCCCTGGAGCCAGTATTCCACAGCCCACCAATGCATGGCTCTGTGCAGGAGGTCCCCAGGCAGCACAGCCTTCTCTTGCCAGATCTGCAGTGGCAATACTGATCTGAGTTTATGTGCAGTTGTTTGAACCAATACTGCAAGGCGGAACAATGCCTTCCTGCCTTACAAAAGGGGACTCTGACAGATCTTCCAGTTCTGCCACTGAATTGCAGTGAATGGTAAATGAAATGACTAAATTGCAGCTTTGTCATTGCTTGAATGAGGGCTGCTGTAAAACTGTGCACTACTGAAGCACAGTGGGATCCCTGGCCCATTTCTTACTCCAGATCTGAAGCTTGTCTCGCTTGTTCTCCTCACCCAAACAGCTATTGAGCCACAGTGCAGAGACACTGCCGCACTGCCCTGTGCCCACCCAATCAGAGAGATGGTCATCACTACACAAGTAATGGGCAGTGCCTCCTAATATCTGTAAAGGGACAGACAGACGCTTGTGACATCTGACTTTAGTCTCTGGAAGGGAATTTATTACTGAGGGAAGATCTAAAAAATAAAATTTTTGGTGGAGGGAAAGGGATGGAAAGGGGAAGGTATATCATGTACCATTTAGACATGATTATGATAGCAATATACTGTAGTTAAGCACATAGTAAAAAGCTACATTTCACACAATCCTGTAACCCACGCATTAGTAGCTATTCCACTTAAAAGGACACCAACAAGGTACTTTCCACAGTATTTAAAATACTTTTTCTCCGTTTATAATAATCCCCCTGAAAGCTTAAACTAGAATCTATTTCCATTGTGAATGTTTTTCTTTTCCATTATCTCAATATAGATGTCTCATATTAATGCAATAGCATTTAAAAAAAAAAAAAGATGAGATTCACCGTTACATATGTTTTCAAATGATCTTTCTTCCATAACACACCCAATTCACTGCAAGAGGTTTCAAAAACAAAAGGCAGGAGAGAAAAAATAACTGGGCCCACTTTTGATCAGTTGATCTTGAGAACATCTATTTAAAGCCAGAAAACAGCAGAACTCTAGGCAGACAATTACCATTTGTCCTGTACTGCTCTGTAGGGAATAAAAGAGTTCCAAGACACTCAGAGTCTGAAAAACTCTCAGGGGGTTGGATTTAAATAAGAACTCTGGCAATTCCTGTAAATTTAAGAAAACATGATCCTCTATCCTCATGCCTTCTAACATGGGCTCTTAGCTGTTCCTAAAGGCCCACAGCTGTTTCTAAACCATTTTTCCCGGCTTGTGCATGATCTACCTACACTTAAGGGAGCTCAGACACCCTCAGCATTTCTGCTTCTCACTGATACACCAGGTTTGAGCATCAAGTGTGTGCATGTGATCCATTTTTACACTGCTGCTGGCTTCAATTGGTGCCTCATTCCTATTACTCAAACACTTGCAAAATCCCCAGGATTTTGTTTTTGATGTTCACGGTCCTTGCTGAAACAGATTCTGAGCACTTTCATTAGGAGATTTTTCCCCTGAAAGCTGTAAAATCAACAGGAGTTTTGAAGAAGGCAGAAGGATTAGTTTTGTGACGGCTACCTGTTTGGGAGAGAAAGATGTGAAACAAGATAAGTGCTCAGACTGAAGGCTACATGAAGACTCAGATTTCAAATAACCACAGAATTATTCTTGATTGATCGAAACTTCAGAAGCTATTTGTGATTTGGTCAGATGGAAAGATAGCAATCTTCCTTTCAAGACATTTTTCTGATTCCTACATACCACAGCACAGCCTTGCCACATGACCTGCTCTGTCTGAACAAACCTGAGTGTTCTTAACCAGAATTCCCCAGGAGGAAGTATTTACTGGGAAGAAGCTAAGCACTGAACATACATTGTCTGAAACAATAGCAAAAATAAAATATTTAATTCATCACTCACCAGAGGAAAGGATATCTACAGCTACACCAGCAAATTAGGACAGGAGTTGGTCTTGGTAGCTGAACTACTATGTCAAACCATTAAAATCCCCCTGTCTGAATGAGGATATGTGCCCTCATCTCTGACCCACATCCTCCCTCACCCATGCACAGCAACAAGTTGGCGCATTTGCAGCCTTTCCTGAAGGTCCAGCACATGCGTAGGTATGCGCCAGAACCTTGGTCATAAGTTAACAAAAAACAGTTGACTGAGCATTCTTTAGCTGTTTCAGTGAAACAATAAACAACGCTGCAAATATCTAACTGAAAAATATTCTTGCTGCTGAAAAATATTCCTTTTTTTTTTTTTTTTTTTTTTTTTTTTTTTGTAGTTTGTATACTAAAATGAACAAATGAAACCTAGGCCAAACTCTGATCTATCCCCCAGCATTCCAGGACTTTAGGGGTTGGGAGAGATTTTCCACCTCACTGAGACTCATACTGCTAGTCTGTCTTTGCAGAACTATAGAGTCATTACGGTTGTAAAAACCACTAAGATCATCATCTAGCCCAAACATCAACTCATGTCTGTGACTGCTCTGAACCATGTCCCTCAGTGCCACATCCACCCTTTTCTTAAAAACCTCCGGGTATGGTGACCACCACCTCCCTGGATTCATTCCATCATCACTCTTCCAGGGAAAAATGTCTTCTAATATCCAACATGAATCTCCACTGGCACAACTTAAGGTCATCACCTCTCATCCTATCTCTAGTTACCCAGAAAAAGAAGCCAACCTCCACCTCGATGCAACCTCCTTTCACATAGTTGTAAAGAGTTATAAGGTCACTCCTGAGCCCTCTCTTCTCCAGACTAAACAACCCCAGTTTCCTCAGCTGCTCCTCAAAAGACTTGTATTCCAGACCCTTTAACAGCTTCATTGCCCTGACTCCCACTCTAGCTCAGCATCAGAAGTTGCAGCTATGCCACATTTTTGCCAGCAGAGATTTTTAGAGTTTAATTCATCTGCCACTTGAAGCAGTCTGCCGCTTTTCCAAATGGCCACTGGTTGATGAAATCATCATCCATGAGCTCACCCAACCAGAGAATGTACAGAACGTTTCTAATATATACCTCACAAGACAGAGGATTACTTCAGTAAATATTCCATACTGCACAAACATGCTTAAACATGCAGTAGTGAAAAACAGTACGGGCACAAAGACATATGGTTGTTAAGTTGACCTTCTTTAAACCAGCTCGATTTTGATGCTTTGTAGACTTAACTAGGTTCCTAACTAGGTTATACACTTTCTCGTAATTTTTGATTTGCTGCAGAACTGAAATAAAAATAAGCTTCTTATTAAAAACTACCTAGAACATCAAATCCCATTCAATAAGAAAGTTAACAATTGTAAACCCTGTCATGTCTCTGAGAAGCAGAGGAATTATCTTGTTATCAATTTAATAATGGAACACTGAAGTAAATGATGCCATCCACTGAAACCAGTAACACTGTATCTCCTGGGAAATTCACGTCTGTTGAAAATGTCAATCTAGATGGATGTGGACATATTAAACATTATACCTTCAGTCCATAAACCTATTCTTTCTATGCTGCCTTAGTAAAAAGATTCTGCATGATGATAAAGACAAGTAATGAGGAATGTCTTGACATTGCTGACCCATAATTCTCTTTCTCTTCTCTCTTCTCAGCAAATAGAGAGTAAATATTTAACAATCGCTAACTATCCACTGTTTTAATCCTTAACTTACAACTAAAATACATTTAAGATAATTTTAGTAAATGAAAATAATACAATAGGGGATATTAGTACAGTTATTACATAGATTTTTGTAGAAAACCTCTTGAATAAAGCCCTATCTTTAATATATGACTTTATATTGAGCTCTCCACTGTATTTTTCATACTGAAGTGAAAGTAACATACAACAGATGTACACAAATCGGCCAAACATTATCAGCGGGCAAATATATTTGGAGAAGTTGATGATAGGAGTACAAAAATATTATCATTTGCTCACCCTATGACACAGGCAAAGTCAGTATGAAGAGGAAATAACAAAGGTTTCCAGGCTAAATAGAGGTGCTCATGTTCAAAGGCAATTATTTTCTTATGATGACTCTACTTCTATACTACGTATGAGATTTCATATATTTAGTTATTTAGTGGATGTTGGTGAGGTAGGATCTAATGTCCTCAGAGAAATTTTAAAAAGCCTACTTCTTTGGAAAACAACTGAATGCTGTTGCTTTGACAGGAGCACACAAATGCACACAGAATTGTAGGAGTTGGAAGGGACCTAGAGATATTTGAGTCCAACCACCCTGCTAAAGCAGGTTCCCTATAGCAGGTCACATAGGTACAAAGCTAAACAGATCGCCCTTTAGGATTGGCAGCACCAGTAGTAAAACAAGGGAATGGCTTGCTGTAACCGCAATGTAATTGCTCTGCCACATGAAACCCGGCTCTGCATCAGGTGGCACTGGGGCAGGAGTAGAGCTACACTGTCTTTGGCCTTACTAGTACACATAAATGTGAAGACAGAGATACCTCTCACAGAAGTGGCCGCTAAATGAAAAGCTAGGTTTTCATTAAAACATTTCAAGAGAAACTTATAAACTTAGAATGCGACTAAAAGCAAAGTGAATGGACAGAACAAAAAAAGATCTGATGCACTTAAAGCTCTCATGCTTGAAGGTACTCTTGATTAAGACATGATAATTCTTGAGGACAGGATAAGTGACCCTGAAATGTAAATTCTCTAGACAAATACCTAATGAAAGAAAATGTAGCTCTTGTAGAAAGCAGTTCACATATTTTGTGGGATTAAAAAAGTATGTCCATTTCATGATGGACTGTTGAAAATTTCAGTGCCCTTCAAATTCCATTGAAAATTATCCATGCAGCTGAAAACTTTGCAGAAAATTCAGCAGAATTGTTAGGATTTCATTTTGGACAAGGAAAACAATGTCCAAATTTTAGTCTCTTCAGTAAAGTGTGAAATTGAATATGAGTGAATAGAAATTTGCATTATTGAAAGGAAAATACTCAAGTTAACAAAGGCAGAATCCAAGAGAAGACAGATACTCATTTTCAGCCATACTCCTAGCAAAGAATATCTATAAACCCTTGTGTGTATGCCATACCTCTGCTGTATTTCTGTACCTTCTACACTGTCTTAACATAAAGGGAAACCAGAGGAGGCCAATACAGCATTGGAGTAGCTAATGGACAATGGGTATATCTAATTCTACGATATTTCAGATGCATGCTACGACCTGTAGCAAAAGCTTTACACCAGGATGCTGACATACTATTTTACTTTAAAAAACATATGGAAACAGCACTCACAAGAGGCAACACAAATTTGTTGATTTTTTTTTCCTCCATCTATAGACACTTTTCTCTCATCAGATTTTTTACTGAGATATATCCACAGTCCTTTTTATAACAGTTATAACAGGACCTCGCTAATTGTTACTGTTTATTCTCACAGAAGCATGAGCAACTTTCAGCAGGGTGCCCCTCTGACGGGGAAACCAACTGGAGACGAATATGTGCAAGGGCTGTAGCCTGCTCCAATAGAAGGAATGAGTGACCATTAGGTGAAAGGTACTCTAAGATCCTCCAGTTCCTCCAGGCTCTGATTCCTTCCAGAGGCATGCAGATTTCATAAATTTCCCCTATTACTTAGCAATAAAGATGTCTAATTTCTTAGAAAACAAATTCAGTTGAAAATTAAAAGAGACAACATGTACATTGAATAACTTTGTTAGAGATCGCTGACTCCTGCATTAAGTCAGCCAGCAATTCCCCAGGACATATCTGTCTCTTTCCATCCCCAGGAAGTCCATCCTCTCTATTCCCTTGTTCCATCACCCCCAGGGCTTCCTTTAATTCGCTTCCTTGGATTTGAAGGCTCAGGAAAACTAGCAGACTCTGTGCAGGTAGAAGAGGAAAATGTAGCTTAGATGAGGAAAAAAAACACCCTTCCTCTTCTTTACACTCTACAGCTCTGTGATCTATTTCATCATGTGACATTGCTAGTGCCAAAACAATGCTTGGGAGCAATAAGTGATTTTGTCAGCCTAGTTGCATCCTCCCCAGCTTTTCCACTCTCTCTTTTCTCTATTACTGCTGCAGCAATACTCTCAAAAGCACCGATAATTACCTGATTTTTCACAACCAGTTCTTAAGCTATGCGATTCTGATAGATGAGGGTATATTCATCAAGAAGGTGTGCAGGAACAGGCTGTAGGTCTTGTCCCCTTTTCAACAAATTATCTGAAGGCTTTGCATGCCAGTTGTGTGGGGGAGACCTGTTGATCTCCTAGCTGTTTTCTCCTTCCTGGTTAGGTATCTTCGTAAAGAGAACTTCCTCGCTCCAAAAGATCTGCCTGCTCAATGGGACTGAAGGGAGACAGACTGCAAGTGTTCACAAGGTTGGAAACAAGATGTTTTCAAAGGCCACAGTGGGACCTGAGGGATGCATCTCCATCAGAATTTCAGTGAGAATCATTTACAAGAAGTCCTTCTGGGTTACCTTCCCACTGAGCAGTACAGCAGAGTGCTGCAGTCCACTTAACTACCCAACAACAACTGTTCTATCATCTGTTAGTGATGCTTCATTTTCTTGTGACACTTTGCCTATTCTTCTAGAACAGTTCTGCTGAAGATCACTTAAATTTGCACTTCTTTGGGCATCTTCCCTGAATCAGTATTGCTTTCTCTGAATGTTTTGATTCCATAATCACTCTGCTTTGAGCAGAAAGTTGGACTAGCTCACCTCACTTCCTGAGGCCCCTGCCAAATCTGAGTTTTCAGATGATCCCATGAACACTCCCTGCACAGATACGCATGGTGTTCTTCCCTGATTCTCTTATTATCTCATACTCTTGCATTAAGCATAAAGCCACCTATCTTTACCAATTCCAACATTGTTGAGACATTCCCTAGCAGAGGACCCTGCTGCAGTCTTGCATTTGTTCAAACACGTCTTTTATGTCTATATTTTGCTCTCTGTTCTCTCACATAAACTTCAGCCTATCATCTCTGCTCCCTTTTGAGGTCTACTTCATTGCTGCCTGTACTGTTTCACTCTGTGGTCTTGTAGGGCCAGTTTATTTTTCTTCATTGTTATCTACTTCTGGATTTTGTTCTCCCTCTTTACTGTACTAAAGCAACATTCTTCAGTTCTACTTCTCCTGTCACAACCTGAACCAACGCAGCTCTGCATTTTAATAAGAATCAGCTGTTTCAGAGACAGAGACCCGCAACCTAGCAGAAAGGCCACTTTCACAACTACAGTGTACCATTCACCTCCCTCACACAACACACAAACCTCACATCGCAGCAAAGCAAAATACCAGGCAAAAAATACCAATACTTCACTCACTCCTCCTCAGATTTCACCTCTCCAAATGAACAAAAGTAGCTCTCATCACCTGGAGGAAGACAACCAGTTCTCATTAAGCTCACATTAATGGGAACCCTAGGCTTATTTAACAATACACCTGTATCAGTAGAGGTAATCCTGCGGTGCCTCAACAGCGACAGACAGCATCAGACTTTGGCACAAGTGAAGTGCTATGAGTTTTATAAACGCTATCTTGAAATTTAGAGCTATGACTTTTCCAAACCCTAACTCCTAACTATTCTGCATAGGCTGAAACAATACATGTAATTACAAAAATGTTAGGTATAAAGATAATTAAGTGAAAATGAAATTTGGAACAGGTTGGAAACAGTCAGCTTAAAAAAGAATAATATGTAAACATAGGCCAGCGAAAAACATTTTTTCTGAGGAGCTGAGACTGACAGGCCCGGCAGCAGGGAACAGAATAGAAAAATAGTGCTTGTTTCTTACAGTTCATATTGAACTTCAGCGACTCATAACAAAGGATGTATTTAAGTCTACTTCAACAAAACCTTGGTTTTACTTGTTTTAAACATTTAGAAAATAGGTACATACTGTCACATTTTCCTTTGCAATTAAATGACTGTTCCACCTCCACTAGATATGCACCCATGGCTTATACATACAAAAACATTTCCATTGATTTAGGAGTTACCTAAATCAGAGCACCTGCAGCAACTGACTATTTCAGAGCTCTTTCAAATTCCATAAAATACCAGACTAATATCATAAGATGGTATTAGTCTGCTTCTTTTGGGCTGGCCACCTAATCTTACTTGTTTACTACTTGCTACCTAACCATAACAGTGAGTACAATTCATTACTTTCAATCAGAATTTTAAAAAGGACTTGAATATAAAAGCAGAGTGAACTGATATCTAGAATATGGGAATGTGACACCTACAAGAAGTTTCATGACTACAGTTTTGTAGAAGTTTATGATCACAGTTCTTAAACTTGGTGTGCATAAAAAGTTAAGAGGATATTAATGGTGTTCAGGATACAGACTAAGATCAGTTCAGAGCCTTGTAAAAATTCTGCTTATCTACATCTTTCTCTGAGGATAAATATACATACATACATACATATTAAACTCTTATTCCTATATTTTGAAAGGAATTTGAGATCTTTTCACAACCCCCCTTACTAGAAAGCACCAGGAGCTGGGATAAGGTCCAGCAGCTGTCAGTCAAAGAATGGCTCCAGCTGTGGTGGTGCCTTTGCCTTTCTGGTCTAAGCTAGAACATGCCTGTGCAGAGCTAGCTCTCTTCCTGTAGTGCAGTTCATATTGGTGAAACAAACACTTTGCTTGATCCTGAATAAAAATAAACTCTGTGATGGTATAGCTGCATCTACACTAGGGTTCTGCTAGGACAGTAGTTAGATGTGATTTTATTTTTAGTGTTTCTAGCCTACATAAGTACATGAGCAAGACTTTTAAATATAGATCTAGCCTTCACATTTTTCTTCATTAGAGCTCTAGCAGAATGCCTAAAATGCAAACCACATCATAGAAATTAAGTGCAGAATATGGGCTACAGGAACCGCATACACTTATTACTTTTACCAAGTATACATTTGCTTTATTAGCATTGTAGTGTACAGTTTGTAAAAGAAAAAAAAAGCAGAATTATCTAAATCATATAAGCTCAGTGCCTCATAAAAGACTAAAATCATATCATAGCCACTAAAAATGAATGTCGCAGCTGCTGTGCATTTTAGAAGATCAAATTTGGTAATGTAACCCAATTGTCTATGAAAAGTTTGATACAGAAATGAGGAAAAGTACTAGGGGTGGGGAGAGGTAATTGATTTGCACAGATAATAGTGCTAGTGGAATTTTGGCACTTTTGAAAAGTTAAGAATTTAATTTTGATATATCACTGATTGCTAATGATTTTAAACCAAATTTTTTTGCCTTTTCTTTCTTTTTTTTTAATGCATGATGCAATTCCATTTTTTGCTGTTTATGGAGGACATTTCTAGAAAGAATGACTGCTCTGTCTTACACACAGATTTCGCAGATCATTTTGTAGCACTTCATTGTGTGCACAGTACCCTACAAACCCAAAAAAGCAGTTGGGCATTTAAGAAGTCTTTTTATTTTCTGTAAATAATAGTCTATACAGAAAAATAAAAGGAAGTTTAAGCCTTAGTGCGATGAATAAAGATATACAACTATTCATGTCATGGTCAGCAGAATTACATTCTAGAATATTTTTTTTTATCCTCTTTGCATTTTTACATTTAGTGCATCTCCTTCATTGAGATTTCTGATTAATGACCACTCACATCTCTCTTCAAATAAGGAATTTTTAGCAATGGCAATGGCCAAAAACCAGCCTGAACAAGCCCCAGCTGATGCTGGCCATTAGGGAGTTTGTCTTTTCCAATAATCATGAAGATTGGGTCATTTTCTAGGAGATTGCTGGTGAAGTATTTCAGAAACTGCTTTAGTTTTCTCCTAGTTCTTACCCTAAGGCTAAAGTTTTAAAGATGAGCTCACAGTCCTCACAGAATTGTGAAAATTGTTCTTTTCTTTCAGAGATCAATAACTCACTCTCCAAATCAAAAGGATATTCTTAGCATACGTACAAATAGTTCTCCGCCTTACTGTGCTACTTACTATTTGTCAAACCATAGCTGTAAAGGTAAAACAAACAAAATAATTCATGGCTGTATAACGTGCATAGTAAGAAAGTACAGCTCTGCACAAAACTAATTTGACAGGTTTCTCAACAAAGTGGTTCTTTCCAAGTGCAGAACATAAAAGACCTTCTCACATTTCTCCTCAAGGTCCTAATTTGTCACCACCAACATGTACATTTGAATCAGTGATTGTCAGAATCTCTCTGAATTTACTGTGAGGTCATACTTTCATTACAAATTGCAGTCTGCTGAAGAAGGTATGTGCTTTATAGAAATAAAATTCTCTTGAGTTGGTGGTAGGAATGTGTGTTTCCAGTCTTTGCCAGATTAGCAACCGTATTCTTAAAAACAAAACACATTTAGAAGAGATTAATATCGTGGCAGTTGGGACCAATTGATCAGACACATAGTGCATGATCGGTTGAACACACACAAACACACATTATTTCTGGGTACATTTTTAGCAGGCTTCCTTGTGTTCCTATACATGAGATCATTGATGGCAACCATCGCCTTCTCTAAATAATTTCTTCGAGTAGTTTTTTTTTTGTCCCTTTGGCATGAGTAGTGCCCTCTAAGAGCAGGTCCCACAGTCACTGTGAAGCGTGCAGAAGCATATCTTGCCACTTCCTTCCACTTCTCCCTTCTGGTTCCAATCCGGCTGCTGAGAAAAATAAATCTGAACTGCAGTCTATTCAAAACGCAGAAGTAAAATGAACCAGTACTGTGGCATAGTGAAGGTTTTTTCTTTACTCTCTCTTCCTTTCCTATAAATTCTGTGTTTGATATGCTTTATTTCAATGTATTGAGCATTAAGCTGAGATTTTCATAGCTCTCTCTGCTACAACTTTAGTATAGCTAGCTTAGAATCAATCACTGTATACATAAATTTAGAACTGTTTTCTTCTACGTGCATCACTACATTTGTCTTCATCTAATTTTATCTGGCAGTTCATTGGCCAATCACTCAGTAATGTAAGATCTTTTGCAATACCCTTATAGTTCAGCTCTTACTGTTTGCCTACAAGACTTACCATTACCAGCAAAGTTTACATTTTTCAAATTCTCTCTCTTTTCCGGACTGTTAATAATTATTTTAAATAGCATAGAACACAATACAGATCCCCAGAGAACTTAACTGCAGCTCTATTCAGTGTGAAAATTAAGTATTCCTTAATATTGTTTTCTGTCTTTAACTAGTCATATTTTCATGTGTATTTATTTCCTCTGATCTTATAGCAGCTTTCTTTTGAATCTTTCAGTGAGGGACCCTGTCAGATGCTTTTAGAAACTGAAGCTGCCTTCATCAGCAGAGTCTCTTTTGATCAAATCACATTTTTTAAGGTATGGCCTACCACAAAAGCTCCTTCCTCACCCCCCTCCCCCCTCCATCCGCCTTCCCCCCTTTTGTTTTTTCCTTTTTAGTAATTCCATTGTTTAGAAGAGCATTTACAAGTTTGCATGCAAGGTCTGAAGATCTCTCCTGGAATAGAAGTGTCAGCTGACCACTTGCCAGTCCTCCACTACTTTTCAAGCCTCAAGCAAATTTGCTACAGATAACAATATTGTAAAAATCAGAAATAAATGCTGATAATAGATAAAAATTTTCCAGTACTATCCCATTTTTTCACTAACACATAAGCATCAAGAAGAAGTTAAAGTCTACAGAATCATATTTTGAATCTCAGTCCCATATCTATTAATATTTTGTTCATATGATGTTTGAGAATTTATTATGAACTGTGGAAGTGCCTTTCCCAGAAAGTTTCCTTCCTTATAAGAAAATGTGGTCTCAAAGGCCCAATACATCAACATTTCTGTTGCTAGCTTCTGTTTTTGTTCATGTATTTTTGCAAATAGAAACTGCTGTGCCTACAGAAAAGGACTTCTGGTGTAAACCCAGTGGGTAAACTGAAGTTCTCGATGAATTCCTCCATAGACTGCAAAGAGGAAAATACGTTCTGCAAGTTCATGAGGAGCTGAACAGGTGTCAGGAGAAATGAGGACAGCCTCAGGAGCTGGGAGAGTGAGAACTCCCAAGGAACATGCAGAGGTGTATTTTTCAGCTCTTCTTTACAGCAGCTCTTTTCTCCCCTTTTCTAGGTAGCATTTTTCATTCTCCTTTTTCACTGTGGCGAAGGATGAAGGCAGAAAGGGAAGGTAGTTGTATGCTCCATGCTCTGAGGTCTCTTCTTATCTACCCATCACAGTGGTCACAGGATATTGATAAGTCTTGGCCATTCTTGCACCCCCTTTGCTAGGGACAACAGATTTAGTCCCTGGGCAAGGTAGCTAGTATGAGCACTTCATGCACTTCATTGCAACCTCGTCCTCCCTTTTCAGCTAGGATTTCCTCTGATGTTAAGGGACTAGGCCTGCTGCCAGCTTTCTGTAGTGAAAGGGATCTTTTCCATATGGTGAATTTAACAACTGCTGTGTGGGTTTTTTCACCTCCTACAAAGCATCCATGATGGTTGGCTTTAAGAAATTTAAGCTGCAGCAATAACAACTTCTGCAGTTTTCAGTGTGATTAGTGAACCTGAAAGCAGAGAATCCAGGTAGCTGCTCTGTACTGCTGGGCAGTTCCATGATAAGCAGTTGATGTACAAGGATCTTCTTTTGGGAATTTACACATGGGATTTGCAGTCCTCATTCAGGTCTACAGCATATGGTTGCTGCTGGCACAAGGTGAGGTCCACATGGGAACAGCCCCACCTGCTTGCTTTCCTCTGAGTTTGTAGATACATCTTCCACAGTTAAGCTTGTCAAGGTGTCTGTGACTTTTCAAGCGGATACATGTATGCATCCACTGGAGTATAAAATATGGTTTCCCTGTGTGGAAAGCTATACCTATCTATACCAGCCCAAGAAAGAACAGATACGTACGGAAAAAAGCCAGCTGATGATTTGACCTTCATTTCTTCCAAACATGACTGCTGAGAACACGGAGAAGGTTCTGCCTTTCACTTTCCCTCACTACAGAGATTACAAACGTTGTTCTGAATTCCAAATATAAATGTTAAAAAAATTAATACAGTACATAACCCGAACCCATCATAGTGACTGCTATGTCAAAATGTAAATAGTGTGTACAGCACACAACATCTCACAGACCTCTAAACACTCACCAAAAGTAAAAGTCATAACAATGCCTGCAATAATATTCAAATTATCCCTAACATGCCTACTGAGAAAGACAGGCTATACCTGTTCTCACAGTAAAAATGTGATGCCTATGAATCCTCTATATCTTAAAAAAAAATTTCCAACCTATATCCCTTTTACATTTCAAAGAAGAATCATAGGAAAGATTTTTACAGATACATTGGTCAATTCCTCCCAGTGAACAGATTATAGAAGGTCTACTGTTAGTGCAGACAGAGAGGGTAAAAGTTTACAAATAATACAAATGTTTTTCATTGTACTAGCTGTCTTGTTTCATATCTGCATAGATAAGTATAATGTAATATAACATTCCTAAGAACTTCAAGACATTTTTAATCATTTTTTAGACAATGCTGCAAGTAAGTCAGTTATCAGCCTGGAATACAATGATCTGCTCTTCTCACTCACACTCTGGCATGGCTATTCCTGACAGGTGTTCGTAGGACATTCTGAACAAAATTGTTGAACAAAAATATATCTTTAACAGTTTCAGCCTTGAGAAGCTGCTCTCTGCTGACTAACTGTCAGAAGGACTGTCAGCAACATTCCGCGTGCAGCAGAACAAACATTAGGAAGACAAGATGTTTCAGCTTAGTTTTGGGGTCCTAAAGTACTGACTGTTTCTGGCAGAAGAGGTTTCTCAATTCAACACGTCACGACACCAATATCTGAGTTACAGAATCAGTGTCATAGCTGACAATCTGGTATCCTATATAAATTCCTTAGAATCATACAGCAGCTCAAACTCATTCATGCTCAGAAAGGAGATCAAAAATTTACTTCTAGGACATCAGTATACAAATACAGCAATACTGAAAAATACTCAGTACGGCATCTTCCAAGATCCCAGTTCTTCATTTTTCAAATTTCTCAGATATTTTCTGGTTTGTGATGGACTTCTGTCAGCCCTGTGGTGAATGACATTTCCCAAGCAATCTATTTTTCTTCTTTAAATATCATTCCAAAGGCCTTTATTAGCAGTGCTGTAACCTCCCCTGCCTGTGCTCAGACACAAACAATCTATGTATTGAAATTTTTTAAATGAATTTGCTTACTTTTGGGTACCAATTATGGGTTTGGGAAGGTGCTGAAAGACTCTCTGGTAGTTGTGCCCATCACCATCACCACAATAATTGGTAGATAAGTGTTTTACCACTTTCAGACATTTGTCTCCTCAAGTTTTTCTCCCCAGTGCAAATGCTGAAGAGGCTCCAGGGTGATATGAAGCCCTAAAATCTTTGACTAGCTACAAGGTATTGTAAATACACAGACTTGCTTATGGGAGTGGAAGAATAGTCATCTGTGTAAGTAGCTGATTAACCAACTCAAACGAGCAGGCTTAGCTATGATAAGCAAAAGTTTTGGATGAGGGCCAGCTTGTAGGCTTTTTCTGAAGAAAAAAGTGCTACCGGCAATATACCTGATTCCTCTGCAATCACCAAAAATGATTCTCCAGACTTTCAATTCCACTGTGCATACAGCTCCTGGTTTTACTGGCACATATAGATTTATTGCCATGACAAGTATTCACAGTTCCCAGCCCAGATAACAACTACGTTGTAACTGATGTCAAATAAGTGAATATTAAATATCAGCAATAAATTCTCTTGCAAGGTTCTGTAGTCCTTTTTCAGCCAGTTTCTACTGATTATTATAGCTTGCAGACTTGCATAAGTGATATTTTGCCCTTCATATTCTATGTTCCTGATCATATCACAAGGTGAAGTCTACTTGCCCAAATTCATATTTCTTAAGCCTCCTGTTTCTTGAATATACGATAAAATACCATTTTGTCTAGGAGTACACCAATACAGTGTACAGTCAAGTAACTCCTCAATAAATAGAATATGAAAGCTAGACATATTACGACATCAGTGTTAGATCTCTTGTCCAGCTATCTAAAGCACTTCAAATATCACATGTCCAAGCAAACAAATCCTCAGGGAGCATCCACGCAACAAAAACTTTAGGGAAAAAATTACCCATTCTTGCCCTTTCCTAAATCCTATTCCTGAGCAGAATATCCCCCTGTTTAGTGTCAGTCAGCTGTCCCTGCTGTGTACCTCCAGGGCCATCTTGCCTGTTTGCTGTAGGGCAAAGGAAGAAAACAGGAAGGCCCTGACACTGAGCAAGCACTGCTCCGCATGAGTTGAAACACTTGTGGGTTACCAACAGTGTTTTGGTCACAAATCTACAATACAGTGCCACATTGCCTGCCATGAAGAAAGGTAGTTCCATGCAAACCAGGCCTGGTACATCAACAAAAGAGGAACTCTTCACCAGGAAGGGAGAAAGAATGGGTCTTTTGTGGGCTATGTCTGCTTGAGTCTTTGGAAAATCTCTCATGGCCATTTCAAAAAACTCAAAGTAGACCTTAGGGGAAGTCTTCCTTGTGCTCATTATGATGTTGAGGTAATATTTGTATTACATGGTGGCAGCTTTTATTGATCTTGCCCCAAGTAATCCCCCTACAGCAGGGAGGAGTGAGAACAGGCTACCTGACTACTTGAGGTTGCAGAAGACATTTATCTCAAACAAGTGCTAATTAATATTCAATCAGAAAAGTTTGATTATCAGTATTTTTCCTTCACTTTTTTTCTTGAGCTTCAGATTAATATACCATGTGACAAATAACTTGCTATCTTTTGGGAGGGAGATGCAAAATTTACCAATAAGGGATCAGCTTTCCACTAATTCAGAAGGGATATTTTCCTATTATATTTAGGACTGTGAAGTTAGTAACATCACTGTTCTGACTTTACTCAGTGCCAAGTTCTCAGCCTCTAGCAATAAATTAAAAAAAAAAAATCAATTTTAATCTGATTATTAATTTCAGAGAATGATAAATCCTATAGTGTCAGATACTCTATGTGGTTCTCAAAATAGAGAAAAATAGAAATATTTCATAGACACATCAAAAAAAACTCAGTTAAGCGTGTAAGGAAGATGCTTGGATACAACAAAGGCAGGCCAATATACATAAGTAAACACAATATCTGGGAAAGAAAAAAGAGATGACAAACACAAAAAGACCTATTTTCTTTTCACTTTCACAGCTCTCTGACTGAAAGGATGTTTTCTGGGCATACAGGAGATCAGTGGACACTTTTTCATGCTACCTACTTTGAAAATTTAACTATGAACAATGATGAATAAAACCATATGTTTTCAGTGGTATCAAACAAGTTGCTGAAGTAATAGCTCAATGAGAGGACTGAAGTAACAGAAGGAAAACAAACCCATCTTTAACTGCAAACCTTAAACAGAGAAGCATCTAATGTATTATAAAGTATATACGTTTATTGGGCCTGTGCTGCGAGTAACACCTAATTACTTAGTTTCTGTTGTTATGGTTTTCTGGAAAAAGAAACAACAGTAATAGTGATATTGAATTAACTTTAGGGGGAAAAGAAAAAAAAAAAAAAAAAGAAAAGTTGAAACAGCAAAGATTTTGATGATATTTCAAAAAGAAGCCTTCAAAATCCAGATCATTTTCCCTTCTTTCTCCACTGCTTTGACCATTAAAATATTTAATTAACACCCCAGTAGTATACAAGCAACTTTTTGCTGTGGGCAGATTTTGCTCGGATCCACTCAAATTCAGGGTCAAAGAAGAGAATACTGGGAAAGGCTGCAGACAGAGGGGACTCAAGAAGGAATCAGGCCGCCTGCCAAAGGATAGCAGACAGCGTGTTTGTACAATCGGGGTGCTAATTCCTGATCTATAGAGGCAAGAAGTCACAGCTACCTGATATTTTCCATCGAGTTCTGCCAGGTGGTTCTCTTTTGCAAAATCCCTTGCAAATTTTACTTTAAACCCTAGGCCTCATTAGGGGAACTGAGTAGCTTCTTTTGCATTACAGATTGCTTCTTCCTAAAGGCACGTAATATGATGCAGTTGCAACACTGGCTCCCAATGAGGTAACTATTTTGCTTATATCTTTCTAACTTGTACAGAAAATTTGACTTTAAATTGCTTGCATTACAGAGCAGAAGTGATTATGTAACAATTTTGGTTCATCTTCAATATTTACTGTAGCAAGGTAAGTTTCTTTAGTTACTAGTGTCCTCATCTGCGCTTAGCTTTTACCTGAGTTTAAAGTGTCATTCTCTGTTTGTTAATCAAGCTCACCCAGGCAGAAACTTCTTTTAGTTTTAATAAAATTAAAAAAAATAAAAAAATAAAAAAAACCAACCCAAATTACATCAAGTTTAAAAAGCCTTTTTAGAGGAGAGAACAGGATTTAAAATAATAATAATAATAACTGCAAGCTCTAATTATTCAGAGTATTTCAAAATAAGCACCAAGAGATTTCTACTCAGCAAACAAAAATCTGTTTAAAGTTAGCAACAAATTTACCATTACAGTTATAGCAGTTCTTAGTTGAGTTCATTGGCACATTTTAACAATCTCCATGAGGGCAGGCAAGGTGCAATGCTGGGTGTTGTGTTCCCTGCCCACACTTCAATATCAGCCCCACGAAATCCACAGCAGCAGCCACAGCAAACAGGAACTTAATGCACAATAATCCACATCCAAAGGGAAGATCAAAAGATGTCCACCCCGGGAACTACAGAAGAGTGGAACTTCTTCACATCACACATGCAGAGCTAGGTCTTCTAAAATTAGGATTTCCTTTTGAAATGGTTGCTAGTGCTTTCACTCACGGAAGAGAAGAATTTAGTGAAAAGCACAAAGTTCCATGAGAGAATTTTGGTGAAGACTGCAATAGGAGACCATTCCCACAGCAGTCTGCCACCTGCAATATCCAGGACTTAGACAAAGGGTGTTAAAGTCAGAGAATTATAGCATTATCCTTTGGTTCACACTTTCACTATCACAAAGCCCAGCCATGGTAAATAAAGTGATGTGAACCTGAGCAAAGCAGCACACAGCCCATGTATAATGAAGTAGGACATACTATACATGCAGTGTTTAACCTCTACTGTCAATAAAATGTGTTTAAGCACTCTTATTTCAACTTCAGGAAGAAGAGAAAAATCTGACTACTTATATGCCATGATGTACTCAGGAATGTTCTCTTATTTTGTTCGTAGCTTAACAACAGAGGTAATAATTTAAAGACAGAAGAGACCCAGGCTGTGGGATTTCAAGCTTTACCATTTGAGATGATGATTGAGGTGAATTTTACTTTCCACCTTTTCAGTAGAACTGGAGCTAGCTGGCATCACTGCTACAACTTTCATTATTACCTTCTAGACAGATATTCCCCATAGCCAAGAAGGCTCTAAAAAACCCCTCTCCCTGTAGCAAAGTTAACTTCAAGTCAGTGTTGTTTCTTTCCTCCTAAAGCAGGCAATTACTTATCTTTCATATTTGGATTAACAATGAAAAGAATAAAGACTGCTTTCACAAATTCAATTCACAATGAAAATGAATACTATAGGTTTCATCTTTAAATATGATCTTAAATACAAAATTATTCACAGAAGCGCTTGATAAGCATCCATACTGGGATCAGCTCTTTCCTTATTACATACCTGAACATAAACATCAGCCTAACTGAAAGCAATTGTCCCCTTTTTTGTGGAAAAAAGATTTCACAGCATTTGCTGTCATAAAAATTATTTGGATGAGCTTTTTTGTTTTGTTTTGTTTTGTTTGTTTATTTTTTAATAACAATCATCAGTAGAGAAATTGGCATTCTGTTTACTAAACATTAAATAGATGAGCTTTTACAGATCCACAAATGGGGGTTTTTAAATATACTTCACAATTGAGTGGTACTTACTTGTTCTGGAAAGTCACTCTTCAGTTCAGTAATACTTTTACACCAATATGCTGCTGTTTTCTCACTGATCAGTTCAATGTTTAGAAAAGAGCCTTGGCCTGGGCCATAGATGGGACCCGAAGTAACTCCACGCACAATCCTCGGAGAAACGTTGGTCACAATATCCTAGAAAACAGCGAGGCCTGATGAGAAGTCAGAGTCACAGGTCCGGTCCTCAGCAAACCCGTACATCAGACTTCACATACAAAGTGATACGATTAAAAGAGATCAAAATTACAAAATTGAAACAGAAGTGGTTCAAATTAAGATCAGTGCTGCAATCTACAATATTTCTGAAGGTAAACACGAGGTTAGCAAACAATTTTGAAATATACAGTAAACACGCAAAATGTTGACTTGTTTAGTAGGCTTAATTAAGCTACAATGTCACCATATCTATATTTACAAAGGACTGTAAATTCGGATATTACTTAAACCTAAAGAGAAACATATATGGTAAAACATTCTTTTTGCCAATTTCCAATTAAAAAATAATTTTGACTAAAGGTCATTTATTTACAAATGTATTGGAATTATTTGTTTAAGTATCCCTCCTCACCATCTTGTCATTTTTAGTGAGATAACATGAACCTCCATTAGTATATAGCAATTAAGGTCAATTTACATATTTTAATTAAGAACCATCCCATATAAAACAATTAGGGTAATAGGCATACTAACTGGATTTCATAACATTTGGACGTTTTTCCAACTAGATAGACAGGAAACCTTAATTAGCATTAATTAGCACTGATCTGCATATGTTTGATAAGGCATACCCTTGCCACAAAAGATTATTTATTCCTAAATCTGCCAAATGCTACAGTTACAGAGGATAAAGGGACTTTTCTTCACACTGTATGTAAATTTGGGATAATCTTCATTTGTTTATAAAGTTGAATTACTTATTATACAGTAAATATGCATTAATATTTTACAGTGATAGTTAATTACATGTCCATTTACATATGTAGAAATCGTTCAAAGTAATCTCCCTAGTTCATCTAATTTTATGGCCTGAAAAAAAATCTGAAACCTGGGCATCACAATAATTCCTAATTTTCCTATTAAAACATTTTCCCTTAATCACAAAAGCTTCACACCTCTCTCTCAACAGTTAAGATATATTTTCAGGAAAAAAAAATCTGGAACGTTTTCGGAGTTGATGCAAACCCAAAACAAACTGCAAAGTACACTTCTCTCGTTCCCAAAACAGCTTACACAAATTGCAGCTCATGCAGAAGAACCATTTATATCAGTTTGCAGAGGAAATTGCTATTTGACTCCATCCCAGAAAGCTATTCCTACATATAGGCCAGTGCTATCGCACCATCCAGCATGGCAAAACAAGTGAAGCTGATAACCAGACTCCTGCGAGCACAGCACATGCTAATTTCCAGCAAGTGGATGTTACTTTGACCGTGCTTCAAGTTGCCTGGAGCTTCATTCTCCCTTTCTTCTCACTCTGGATGAGTCAGAAGCTTTGCAACCAAGGAAGCACTAAGTCCATGCCACCAACCCATCCTCTGGGTAAGTGGATGGGACACAATTCCCACCCTGTGGCAGACTTGCGGCTGTGTGTGCCAGGCAATGCTTGGAGCCCTCTATGGAAGTATGGTTGTTATCTTAACATATGCATGTTTTGTTCTCCTCCCACTCTCTCGTTTCAGTAAAGGTAAGAATTCAAAGTTCAACATATTACAGCTTTGAAAAAAATGCTTGTGGGACAGTCACAAAGCCTCATTCTGCTTCCATACAAAAACACTCTGAAGTTCCTGCATCTGCCTTGGGTTTCCAGGCAATCTCTTCTAAGAACAGAGACCCTTGTTGAGACCTTGCAACTGTTGTTGAATCCCTATGGCTTCAACTTGCTTCTTCCTGCAGTCATTGCCAACATCTGAGGACCAATTTATCTCTGCATGACTCCATGAAGCTGAATCAGGTAATGCACAGACTTTGCAAACTGTCTCAAAAGCAGCCACCCTTCACATTAATGACCACAAGAGATGCGCAGAGACACATGAAACAGTAAACACACACGCTTTTTTTTTGCCTAGATTTCCTTACTCTCTTGAATTTTCTTTGAGATTCTGTGAGATCCCCTTTGGTGCTCAGAGCCCTTTCCCTGCTGTCCCCTGCCAGCTCACAGCTGCTTTTTCAATCAGCAGCTCCCACTGCCTCCGCACCGCCTCAGTCTCACAGGACCCCTCTGCTGTGCCCTGCACCACTTTGTTATCTTTCCTGACCAAGCTGCTTCTGCTTCCAAAAATCCTTCTTGGCTTTGAAATCCAAACATTACCACCTGGCTCTTTTGTCTTGGTTCCTCCCGAGAGGAATGGGCTGTCCTTTTTCAAGATCCCATTACTCATTTGCCTCTCCTAGCTCAGAGTGAGCAGGATGGAGAGAGTTTGTAATGACTGACACGCTGGCACATCTCCTGGCTCTTGTTAGCACATGACAGCCCCAGACACAAGGAGACTCACAGTTCAAGGAAACAAAATGGAATTTATAACTTATGTGATGATTCAAGGAATCTGTCTATGTACATACAGAATGAAATCACACAAGTGACAGAAAATTGCCTCTTTGAGATAAGTGTGAAATACCCATACAAAACTTGCCTTACAGTTGTCTTCAGTCTCCTGCCACAGCTATGAGAGCTAAGCAGGAAGATAATCAGGTGAGGCATCTAACTAAGTTTGTTTTGCTAAGGCCATGTTAGATGGACACTCCTGGTGGTGGGCCAATTGTTAGGGTTTGGCCCCAAAACAGCGGGCAAGGAAGCTGCAGTAACCACTGTGCTCCAGCTCACCAGAATTGGAACATGAAGTCTTTGGTTGTTCTGTTTGAATTCTGATTTTCTCTGTTTGTAGAAATGGGGTGAACAAATGCTGGTGCTGATCATTGCTCTTCTGAAACTTCAGGAAAAAGCAGAATTTTTCCCCAGTTATGCACACAACCCTTTCACTCTTGATACGTGAATAGAAGCTACCACAGAACTGATGCAAGAAACTTGAGAGAAAACACTCTGGCATATGAACCTACAAAGTTCTTTGACTTTAAGAAGAGCAGGCTGCTAAAGAGATGACCCCACTGATAAATAGGTCTGGACACAGGTAACAGTATATGTCTGCATATAGAAATAGCAGAATGTCCTCAAACTCCAAAATGAAGCAAATATTTCTTACCTACCTATGAGAACAGAAGCAATAAACAATCAATTGGAAACATGGCACAAAGCTTTCATGTACCATGAAGTCTGAGGATAAAAAACTTTTAATGAAGTGCTACTGTGGGAGGACAAATCTTATCTCTGACCACACAAAAATATGAAGCTGCAGGAAAAAAAAAAAAGACTAGAAAATTAATTGGTATTGGCAAAAGTAAACAGAACAGTCCATAGAAAATTCATTCATTTCTTGGGGAAATGTTGCAAATTAATGTAGATTTCAGGATTAGGAAAATTCCACACTAGACACTAACAAAAGAAATTACTGTTGGAAAGTTAATGCAAACCAGGAGGAAACAGAGAGAACAAATAGAATCAAGGGCCAAACTGTGACTCATGAATATTTCAGTTACTGATTTTTTTCTTTTGCTTCAGAAGTTCTTTCTCTTCCCCAGTAGAGCACACTAACAACTGTACCAACTCCTCAAACATTTCTAGCTCAGGAGATCAGCAAAGCCATTATGTCAACCAGATCAAAGTGCCAATATCCTTCTGATTTAGAGTCCCCTTTTCTGCTTGAGAACAATTCTCCTATTCTGATGACTTTAGATTGTGTTAATTTTCGTTATACATATATTTTTGTTCCTGTTGGTTAATTAAAACACTAATAATAATCTGAGGCATTTGTCTTAATAATCCTTGAATTCTACAATTGGATCCTTGAATTACAAACTACTTCAGTCTTAATCTGTAAGTTTTGAGACAGGATCTTTTTTCTAAACCCCAAACACATCTATTTTCTGTAAGCTATATTTAAATGAAAGTGGAAATCAAGATAGAAGCCTGCATCTTACTATTCCCTCTAAAACTTGTGCTTTTTCACATTTTGTACATATTTATAGTTAATGATTGCCACAGATTTTTGTATTGCCAAGACATAACCACGCTGTTTAAGCATGAACAGACCTTTATGTTTGGGCAGCAGTGACATTCTGAGTTTTAAGGGATACAATGGGATGCCAGGCATAGCATTAGATCAAGCGATACACACATTTATTGTGTGTTTCTGCTAAAGTGATCAGTAGAGAAATAATTCACATTGTGAATATTAACATTGGCATCCGTAGGCGTGAAAGTTAATGACCCATAGAAATGAATCAAGCCATTCACTCCTCTCTCAGAGTTATTGTTTTGGGGGAATAAAAAAGACAGCTCTTCATTAGCAGGGTTCACACTTTTTTTCCACAATCATCTCTGATAGGAATTAAAAATAAAAGAGTTTGGAGAAAAATGTTGCTTGAAGAGATGAGTTACCGTGGAATATAAAATAAACACAGTCTCCCAAAAGGTATATCATAGCCTCATGCCAACACAATTAACGTAGGTATATCAGGCAAATATAAGAACCACAAGTGTAAAGTTATATTGTTTTTCATATCAAAGCTCTAATATGTTTCTATTAATTCGCAGATCTTGAAGCATTCTTTTGCATCCATTTTCTCCCAAAATATCGTAGCTACTTGTATTTTAACAAACACTCGATATAATAATAAAGTAGCTTTAGAGAGCACATGTATTTGTGACATGGAAAGAAAACTAGAAATGGTACCTTAAATTGATACATTAACCAGTTGTGCAAATATTCAGTCCTAAAGTACGCATGGTCAGCAGTACAAAGATCTGCAGTACAATTAAGGTTCCTGGTAAGATTTAGGGATGTTATAAATGCATTGAAAGACACTATACCAAGTGTTAACTTTTTTTTCCCCCTGGAAGGCTTCTGAGACACAGAAGATTTTGCCTCACAGTGTTGGCCTTCAAAGTCACTGAAAGTCACAAAACAGTTCAAGTATTTTTCAACTTTAACTTATTAAAGCAGATAGGATTTAGTGACCTTTACCAATTTCTTTTCATTAATATGAGAAAAAAGATTTAATACAATGACTAGATTACTACTTTTTACGAAGTTAATTTGACCTTTCTTTCTTCCAGTGAGCAAGGACATTATGCTTGCCAAATGAAGTATCTGTCTGTACAGTCCTGGGGCTGCAACTCACTTAATGTCAATATCAGCCAGGATGCAGCCACACTGTCCTCATCATGATCTAAATAAATACCTTGTTAAGAAAATTGCAGTTGAGTATCTTAATAAAGCATACTTCAGGTTAGTAGACAGTAAGCTGGGTTATGAATAAAAGCCCATTTGTAAATTTATGCTTCGTTATATTCAACACACAACCTTCACTGTTGAAACAACAAAACACATTATATGAAAAATGCAGGTATTTAAGCAAATTCGAGTGGACTCCTTTTCCCCACATAATCAAAGAATTATTGAAAGAGCTGCACAGATTTCAAAACACAATACAAGTGAAACACTTTTAAAGTTCATTTGCTAAATGCTCTTATCAGTCCCTCAACATCAAGTTTTAGTTTGCACTAATTACAGTAGAACTCAATGTACAATTTCACAAATGTAAAAATAAGGAGGAGATGGAGAGATGCCCTTTTCTGCCTAATAGCACAGTCGTTACAGCATTCTGGAAATCTGGCTCACTACTGTTTGAACACCCTCACAGATATGAATGGCATCACATACTTATGTCCTCATAATTCCCTGCCAACTCTCATTCGAGGTCTTGTGATGATTTGCCTCTTCTGTGACTCAGCTGTCTAGCCAGACTGTGTCTAGTATCACCCCTTCTGGAGTTTTAACCATCTACAAAAAGGCAAGTGAAACCTGAAGCAACAATACTACTTCACACAGCACTGTTCCTATACATCCTCTATGAGTTGTTTGCTTTCTCTCCCACATCGGAGCTGTGAGGCATGTGATATTTCCATAGGGTTGCTTTTCTGAGGCTCAGGTTAGGGACTTGCTCTCTTGAATTTCTCCATAGCATTCTTTCAGCTGAGCTTGTCTGCTTGTTTCAGCAGAAAGCTCAATCCACTGCAAGCACCTTCACAAACAAATTCCATCCATTCTATCAGGTACAACCATTCAGATTAATGGAGCTCATTAACTTCAGCACAGACCTTACCTGATTCTGCTGGATTTTTATGATGTATTGCCAGACTGGTTCACAGAACAGGGCAGGTAGATTCACTTATGACTACTTCCCAAGGAAGTTAGGCATGGCAGATGGCACCTCGCCATGCACAAACCATCATGCTGTTTCGTTCTCCAGGTTACGTTGCACACACAGTGCCACCTGTTGATTTTCTAATGTTTGTATGAATTATTTTAGTTTACTTTGGACACAGAATTAGACAGAGTTTATGTTATCCAAACAAGTAAAAAACTTCATCAAAGTCGCTTCCGCACTCTCTCCTCCTCTTCCCCTCAGAGAACATATAAAAAACAAACAAAACAGAAACTACCTTAACAGAAAAACTTATCTCAGAACATCCCACCATGCAGAAACTTCTCTAATCTCTCCACTGCCATCTATAAGCAATTTAGTGCTCTACAAATGCCTCCTTTTTTTCATCACATTTGTGAGTGAAGTCTAAACTTTGCCTGCTCTTTCCTCTTCACTGCTTTGCTTCTCTTCATGATAGAATGATGTAAAATAATTTTACATATTTTTACAAAATTTTTTAAGTTCTTCAGTGAAAATAAGAACTGTATTAAAACCTATTATTTCCTCAGCCTTCCACGATTGTTCACATCGGTGATTTAAAGCATGAGAGTGCTGATCTCTCCACTAATATAGAAAAAGATCTTGAAAAAGAGACACGCTTTAATTTAGCAATTACACTTCCTCATATTTTACTTATAAGATCAATATGCTATGGAGGGAAAAGAATACTTCAATATATTCCTATTTGCCTTTTGATGGATGTTTGTCATGTGCTTACAACATAGGGTTGATCTGATTTGCCATTTGTTGTTGCTGGCTTTTTTTCCCTAACAATGAAAGCATGCAAATACCAAAAGTCTGAAGTAGAAACAATGCTTCTAAATTTTCCTTAATATTACACTCTATTTCTATACTGAATAATCAGTTACGCAAATAATGAACAGAAAAAAAAAAAAAGAGCATTACTTCATCATAAATGTTTTTAAAACATTAAACTATGCCATTTGTGTTTATTAAACCAATTTAACATTAGAGCTCCAGCAAGTAAGCTAGCTTTAGAAATCAATAAGTTAGCAAAGAAGACTGGAGCCCATAAGGGAAAAAGTAGTGCATCAGGATTTCGCAACAGAACTGCTGAAGCACTTACATTGCGTGAAAGACAAATGACAGCTGCTTAGAGGTTTCGTTACCATGCATTTGACATTTTTTATACTGTCTCATTAGTGCTTTAAGATATAAATGTAAGAATTCATGAGAAACTTCACAATTTACAGATGTCTAACTTAATTTCAACCTAAGCTTTTGCCTGCTCAGCACACCACCTTTCTTAGCAATGCATTTCAGACAGCACGCCATCACTACTGATAACTTATGGTTAAGAAAGCAAAAACCCAACCTCTTTGGATAATCTAAACAGACCAGAGTATAAGGGAAGAGTTCACTCTTTTTGCCTTAGAACAATCTCAGGCCAATGCCATCCCCATTCTAAGTTAAGTAAGAATCATCTGCTGCCCTGGCTTAAAACAGCAGCAGTCTCCCAGTGCTTCTTTAATTCATATATGACAGTTTGGCTGGAATTCTTAATTTTATAGCCCAGAGTCCCAAAAAGTGATAAATCAGATTAAAGTACAAAACAAAACAATTTAAATTATGATGAAAAGTTTTTAAAAAAAGAAAACAAAAAACAAAACCCAACATCCACACATAACCTAAAGCAAACAAACCAAACATGGAACAGTAACTTGAGCATTTATGCCAAAGGTACTCCAGCTGAGTTATTTTACATGAAAATGTTGTTTTGAATCTTTCTATACAATTACATTTTCTTGGGTAGTTGTACAAAAAAAAAACTTTTTATAATGCATATTTGTTTCACTTTAAAATTAGTATTTAACTAATATTTAAAATAAAGTTTAATACATTTCTTATTTTTGACATATTTGTTCTTCTTTTTAGACAAGAGAATGCAGAAACATTTGTACTGTAACTACAAAAGATCATTTTTAAACTGTATTACATCCTACAGTACTTTGCCTTGAAAAACAATGTCTAGATATAGCATTCAATAGAATACAAAAAAAAGCAATCTTTATCACAAGGTTAAAATTAGTCTTTGAACAAAAGATGCTTTCAAAGCAAACCGAAATTCTCATCAGCTTTATAGCAGTTTCTTTGGGAGAGACAGAGAAACGAGGGAGGAAGAGAAGAGAAAGAAAAAAAAACCTGAAGGACATCTGAAAAATTTCCTGCTAATGTGTGCACAGACTTTATCAGTTTCCTGATAAAGGTATAAGCAGTAAGACATGATTAAATTTCTGAGGTCAAACTGCACTGTGGTCAAAACTTTAGCTGTGGAAAAGATCTGCAGCTCATGAGTGAGAGTTCTATCTGTATTCACTTTCTTTTCAAACTGTTTCTTTTCTGTGTCTAAATGAGCTCATATCTTTGACTAATGATAAAAATTACTCTAAAACCCAATTTTTTCCTTGGTGCAACTGTTGGGTATTTTTTTGAAGGCTTTTGTTTTACTTCAGTTAAACAGATCTTTCACAGCATAGAATTTTATTCTGGGCTGTGCTCTGCACTTCCATGAAATACAGTCACTGACAAGAAGTCAGCAGCAGATGGTCAATGCTGCTTTTGTAATTGAAGAACAAAACTCAAGAAAGCAAGAAAGTATCACATTTGGAACTATTTGAAGTAACCACAGGAATATCTCTGCAATATGGAATACTGTACTATAAAGATTGTACTGGGATCTACTAAGAAACAAGATATTTGAGAAATCATTCGTTCAGACTCTGTGAAATGAGCCTACTCATAAGCAACTCACAAATCCCATTCAAAATCAGCTGGGAAATCTGGAGGCTGGACCACCAAATATTTCTGGAAAAGAAAATTTACTGTATAAATTTATATATAAATTTACTACACCTAATCAATGTTGTATGGCCAGTCCTGCATTTCAGCATAGATCTCATTTAGAATTAATGAGAAAAGAGCTCAATGCTATAGAAGCAATTGTTAGCTGCCTTCATAGCCGAGTAACCAAGTCAAATGGGTGGAACTCAGGAGAGCTGGCAAAGTTAGCTTAAGGCAGAGCTATTATTTTAGCACCCATGCTGGCATTTGCTGACCAGGAACATGCTAAAATGTTGATGTGAAGCAGCCACACAGCTGTAACTTTCCTGTTTGCTCACTTTGTCCCAACCAATCAGAGACATGAATGCAAAGGTTGAGTTTTGCTGATGTAAAGTGTTTTCGCCACTTGCTGCCTGCCCGAGGTCTTTTCTGGAGACCATATTCTCTACCCCGCATTGTTTAACTTGAGGTCACCATTAACATTAACCATTAACCATTAATTACCTTCCCTCAGAAAACTTCTCTGACTTAGACTTGCAAGATGACATTCTTACGTTACCGTAATCATTATTTAATCATTCCCCCAGAGCTTAAAAAAGTAAAAATAAATCCATGAAATGCCTTCTTTTTTTTGGCACCGCCAAATAACCAGAGTTTAAATTTTATCTAACTCAATTGTTTGCAAACCATTCTCATTAACATCGATGTCATCCAGATGGCAAAAGTAGAAGTATAAGCCTTTGCAAATCCATTTCCAACAGTGAGATTCTTTAGACTATCTACAATAAAACAAAATGCTATATAACAGCAGCACAGATAATCCCTGAAATACTAGGATAGCATAACTTGAAACTATGTAAAAACTCGGTTTACTGTCCTGCAAGTTATATACTTGCTGCCAACAGGCTATTATTTGTATAGCTTGCATGAAATACCTAACAAGCTTTATCTGTATCTGTAACTCATTTTTGTTCTTTAAAATAATGATGAAGTATTTCTGGAAAATAACCCAGAGAAAATGCTTAAAAGTGATCAAATGGATTCTATTATTCAACTGCAAGCAAAGCAAAGCATTGCAATACTAATTTGAAGGGAAATTAATGGAGTAAAATGGGAACACAAGTATCTGCATAGACTTTATCTTTTGATCTGTATCCTTCCATGAAAACTACGAAGCTTCCAAGGCCCTGTGAGCAAATTTTGAAATTTAATGCATATTAATTAAAATATGTAGTAGTTTATGATGCTTATGATGCTTAACTTTAGGAATTCTAGACAAATACTAATGGCCCATGAAATGGGAAGGAAAAGGCAGTCTGAAAAATCTAAGAAACAAGACATCTAATGCTTCACAAGGAGATCTGTCAGAATTAAAAATAAAATAGAGAGAATCTCAGGTAACCTCATAATTCTAACAACATTTTTGAAAGAAACAGCAAACAATGAGAAAATGCAGGTGACTATCTATATAAGAGAATATACTACAAGGATTAACAAAGCTGCTGTCAACAACTCTGGACACCTATATCAAGCTCACTTATTACCTAATAAAATATTAACATGTCCTGATCCAATCTATGGTAAAATTTTAATTACTGTTTTCTCATAGGGAAACCATATAATCAATGTATTCATAGCTATTCCTAGGGGCTGTTTTGTAAAGCTCCATTACTAAATTGTGAACCAGCACTAAAATATTTTCCTCCAGATTGCTTTAAGTAAATCAAGACTATTATATTCTCCTAGGAGGAGGGGAGAAAAAATAATTTCCTTTCAAGGTAGAAAAATATGATTTCTTTACTAAACAAGAAGAAAAATGTTTTACATACAATCCTACTTAAAGAGGAGTTAAAATTCTTGCACAAAGAATCAACATTGGGGAGCTACAGAATACTAAAGTTATATGAAATTTATGCTTAATACAAAATATTTTTATTCTTGGATTAAGTAATTAAGAGAAAAATCACATTATTCCCTTAAATTATCTGCTGAGGATGAATTACAAATATGAAGGTATGTCTTGAACATACATGAAGCACTCTCTTTTTCCACTAAGAACGCTTAAATACTATAAGAATTGAGTCATATCTGGATGTATTTAGGGGTTAGAAATTCAAGGAAATTGTATCAGTTCTGTTTGGAACATTATTTAAATAACTATTATAATTATCGAAGTATCCACTCCTCAGATGGCACTAAACAATTTCAAGTTATATATAAGTACACGGGGTGGTGGAAGGCTTTCTGCATCTAGGGGAATAATTTATTTTACATTCCAAAGAAAATCTATCCATAGAGCTTCTACTTTGGTAACACAAGCCCCTTAAATGTAAACTTTTTTTTTATAACATAGTCCTTTAATCTGTGCATATGTTCTGTTGAAGCCAACGGATCTTTTGCCTGAGAAGAGGATTGCAAGACTGAGCCATTTACTGCTCTCAGAGCCTCATTAGATGTGGATTTGGACACTTAACATAATTGTGGGGAAAAAGAAATTGCGAAAGTATTAACCAGCACTTCAATACCTTGTATGAGATTCAAAGAAAAAACTAATTCAGAACTAGTT
Source organism: Centrocercus urophasianus (assembly GCF_019232065.1). Lineage (NCBI taxonomy): Eukaryota > Metazoa > Chordata > Aves > Galliformes > Phasianidae > Centrocercus > Centrocercus urophasianus. The sequence goes on along the minus strand of NW_024884733.1, from coordinate 12,257,416 downwards.
TTAGATAGGATCTTTCAAATAGATTGTGATTTTTGCTAGAATGCTCAGCTACTTTGAAATTCATGAAATAGAACTAGTATTCTTAGTCCTCTCTATGTGCTGGCTATGATAACGGAGGGGATACATTAGACTACATAAACTGTTAGAATTTGTTTTTATAGACATAAATGCAGCTGAAAGAGTATCAGAATAGTTTTAAACTAAATAAATGAAACTGACAAGTTGTTTTTTTCTAAATTCCTTTACTAATCAACTTGCCAGAATTCTCAACTCTTTTGCTCTGAATTGAACTATCAATCTGAGTTAGTTACACTTTTTTGAGTGACTAACAGGCTTTTTCTGACCCTCTGAATGATGTTTTGATTTGTGAGGATGCAGAATAGCTCCTGTCAGAAAGCTGGGAGTGAACTCATGGCACCACATATACAGTCCTGGAGAGGCTTCGGGAATGCAGGGGCCAGGTGGGCTGTATTCCAAAGGGCGGAGCCAGCATGAAACTTGCTTTTTCCCTATCTTGATTATTGATAATTGTATTCATGACAAATAAGTGTCATATGGAATACCTTCCCATCCTTTTTTTCCTATCACAGAGATACGGGGTTTAAAGCACAGGTCAATACAAAACCTCACTGAGGAACAGGAACACTTGCTACTGATACATACCGGATCAGACAAGCATTCTCATTCCTCCTTTCCAATGAAACAAAGTTTGCATAAGGACCAACAAGAGCTCCATGTTACATAGATTTATAATTCAGCGCTATAAAAAGAATCATTGATATTTGCTTCTCAGACCAAATTTGTATTTGTATTCCCACGTACATAGATTAAAATACACAGTACAGCCAGCAATCACATATCTTAACAAGCAAAACAACAAAGTATATAGGCAGGCATGGACTGCATGCTTCTGTTTTTGATGGCAGTAGGAAGTTTATTTTTACATCTTCACTTAGAAACTTTCCCCTAGATGATGTACTGGCTTGTGAAGCCAGTACAGAGCAGGCCAGCGCAGGCTTCTTTGCACAGTGACGCAGCAGAAGCTTTATTCCTTGTGATATTTGAACAGTATTTTGTAAACTGCAATGCAAAATACTCAAGTGCACTACCACAAGAATGTCAACAAATGTTTCAGAAAACTCTTAAACAACAGCCAGAAACTAGAGTTACTGTGGGTGGTAAGCCAACTGGGCATTATATAAGCTCTTAATGACACACATCTTTTCAAGACGTGCCTTCATATATTTGAATTTTATTTAAACATGCATGTACTATATATACATATTTGAAAAATATTTTTCATAATTTTCAGTTTGTGTAATTTGCACTCCAATGAAACATCCCTTTACTTTGCTATTCCTTCATCAAAGCATGCATATATAAATACGAATGCTGCTTGTATTGCTGTTCTTTAAACACAGAAGCCGTTTTGTTCTGTAGTAACGCAATGCATTTGGTTTGTGAAAATACATGCATAAACTTTTTATGCACAGGAACTGTATTCCATACCATGAACTCACCTAATTTTAATTATGCATCATGACCTACTTATATAGATGACAGTTTCCCCCCAACTAAATTGTGAATACTAGCACTTCGAAAGTTTTCTTTTTTTTTTTTTTTTTTAAGTGAAGATAAGTTACAACATTAAAAATAAATGAGCTATTTTTGTCAGTTGATTGGACACTGAGTACACATAATAAATCACCAAGAGAATAGTCTGCTAGTCTGTGTGCTAACCTTGAGCTGCAATTTTTCTATTGCCTGCAATTCAGAAGACAATAAGATGTTTTACCCAATCAGCTGATCAGCTGAAGGAACTCAAAAGACTGAAATGGCTTAGAAATACACAGGCTTTTAGATATCAAATTACCTCTGGAACACTCTACCCAGAAGTAACTCAAACAAAACCCATTTGAAATACAGCTTCAATATTCAAAAAAATCAATAATTTAAACCACAGGTTGAACATTTTTACTGCTTTCACTGCAGACTGCTGTTTTTTTTTTTTTTTTGAAATGAAAATGCTAATGGCACCAAAGGGAAAGCTTCAGCCAGAAGAAATACATGTGTGTAGGCATGGATTGGCTAGGAATGCTGGTTTGCCCTCCCTCCTCTCAGTTATGTTCACATAAGATCTCTTAAAACCAAAAACTCTCATTTCTATCACTTTGAAAAAAATATGTTTTACTTCCCTGCATTTAATTCTTCTGTCCATGAGAGTTTAGCTATGTCAAGGTGCCCCACAGTAAACATTCATGCTGAATACAAATGCTACAGCCTCAATCACGCCATCAAATCACATTGTTTTGCAACTGTCACTAGTGTCGTGATTTTCAATACTGGAATTGTAAGCTCTTGTGCAGAGACAGCAAAGCAGGAATGTGTGTGATGCTGTGTTCCAACATCTACATCACAAGTGGGAAGCAATACAATGCATCCTGAAAAAAATCAAGTACAGATGGTCTGCTAAAGCAGCAGAGTCTCTGGCACTATTTTTTCTTTAAGTTTTGTTAAAGAAAGAATGTAAGAGGATAAGAAAAATAAAAAACAATAAAATTTACCCAAGACAGTGCTTATGTATCTCTATGTAGGCAGCTCCAAACATACAGTAAGAACAATTTTTGTTGCAGCAGCAAAGCATTACTTTTATTGATTAAGAGGTACACAAGAAATTGCGAGATGGATGGTCTGTGGTTTATAGGTTTCAATGCTTTATTCTCACATATGTACTCATTCTCTCTTTAAATACTTTTTCAGTGTTCTCCAATCAGAGGGCTATAATGAAAAAGAAAATCTAAAACATATTATGAGGAAAAGGTGCTCAAGTAAAGAAAACTATGCATTTGGATATGTATGGCTTTATCGTAAAGACTAAGTTTGCATTTCCAGATTAAAATTTCTGTTTGTAGAAAAAAATATGATAATATATCCCTTGTGAATTTTATGACTGATAAATTTGTTCAATTTTAGTCCAAGACAGATGCAGATTTTTGCCTGGAATAAGAAATAACAACAGTATAACCATTACAAAAATGTGACACTCAAAAATGTGTACTCCAGAACTTCAGAGATGGACTCCAATATTCTGCTGTTCCCTGAAGGCACAAAATTTCTCTGGATGTCAAAGAAAGAAATCCATAAATAAGTAGAGAAATTCATCTGAGTTTAAATACAGCAGACTACAGGAAAATAAGATTTTGTTTATCATGTGCAACCACCCATTCCAGGTACTCCTCGCAGGCCTTAAAAGTTATCTCTTACACAACTAGCAGCAAGCAACTGACCTGAGAACAATGCCCCTGGCAGCAACATAAAGAGTTTCCAGAGCACCTGGAAACTCAACATTCATCCTTTTCTTAATTTTGCAAAGCTAAGGAGGAAAAAAAGTTCCTCAAGTTTGCACTGGAGTTAACAGCCAGGCTGCTCCAGATCACCGTGGTGCAAGAGCATATGCATTAACAGCGCTCAGAGGAACTGCCAGCAACTCCTCCCCTTCTGGCCCAGCATAACTGGAACACCAGTATGGGCAGGGAGGATTTAAATTCCCCAGCGGGGCACCTCATGGCATCAAGGCATATAATTTGTTACCACCAACAATATTTGGATAGATTTAAAGAGTAGTTCCATATAGCAAGCACCAGCAGTAGCTTAATCTTGAAATGCAAAGCATGGATACCTTTAGCAAGGCCTGCATTCAGAAAATAAAAGGGGTTCACTCTTCTGGCTCTTATCTGCTGCTGCAGTTACGGCCTGCAACAGAACTACAATGCTCAGCCGGAAGGACTGATAATTCTCTTGCTGTAGCCTCTGGATATTTCCTCTAACAATCCTAGCATTATTCCTGTCTTGGCAGGACTGACTTTTGCTCAGCATGCTCTCAGCCATGCCCCAGTCTCACACAAACACTGAATAATGCAATCAACTGCTCAAGCTAAATCACCTGAGAACTATAAGGCTGAGTTTCGACATATTGAAAACACTTCAATCAATGACACTTTGCTAAACCTTCTCTATGGCTTGATACACACATTAAATGAAAAGGTAGTGATCAGGAACCTCCTGAGCCACGTGTGGAGAGAACCCGATGAGCAATGCACCAGCATGCAACACCAACAGCGCACGCACTATGGGCTCCTCCAATGCCATTGCTTAAGCACCAGGCTTTGCCAATGGACAACAAAAATGCTTTCAGGAAAGAACATGGCTGGGAAAACACTGCTTGCAGGTACTTGGGAAACGTTTCCTTTTTTGATCAAGCACAGAGTAATACGCATATAATAAGATGCAGCTACAACTGCATATGAAAGCATTAATAATTTTTGAAACACAATTCATCAGAACGTTGTTAATTGCTATTTGAGAATAGCATTAAGAATAGCATTATTGTATTTTCTTTTTAAGATTTTCTTTTTAAGATTTTAGGAGTTTTACATATATATATTTACTACACAATGTGAATTACCTGATGCATCCTTTATGTTTGTGCAATTTATTACATCAGAGATCATAGTAGCATGTGCCAGAAATTCCTTCAAAAGCACGCAAAAAGGTAACAATTATCCTCTGAACTCCTTTCTCTGTCTTCAGAGAATAAAATGCATTAGCAACATATCCGTTTTCTGCCCCATGACAGACAACGAAAGCAAGTGTGATGGTTGCACTTTGTGCTTTCAGCTCCTGCAGCTGGCTGGTGAAGTGAGCTTTGTTCTGACTGTGCTGTCAGAGACAAAAAGAATAGTTTCTCTAATACTTTTAAGGAACAATTCTTAAAAAATAGTACAGAAAAATGAACTGAGGAGGTCTGCTTTTGCACATGTGCAGATGCATATGGAAATGCGTGCATGTAAACATCAAATACAAATCTAAAAAATGTTTTATTTGAAAGAAAATTAGGCACGTTTAGCTTCCTTGGATACTTTTGACTTGAATCAATGAACTACATTGGTTTTATTTTGTGAAAAGAATCTCAAAACCTCATGCAGAGGAATCACAGTGTTCTGCTCTATACAAATAAACACAGAGAAGCAGCATAGTAAGTATAATTATAATACCCTCAGATGAGGGTCAAGGTCCCTTAGACTGGCCTCAGTGCTTGGTCTCACATCTTATGCCTGCCACAGTAGAAATCCTCTCGATTGCTCATGATTTTGCTTTGTTGTTTTTGAAGGAAAAATCATAAGCAAAGCCACACAACATAGACGGAGCTACACAAAGGCACTGTTAACTGTGGAGGTGAAGCAAGAAGATCGTGGCATAAAAAAGGCTTCATTAATTCAAAGAAAGCATAATTTACACCCTTACTATTTTATTTTATTTTTTAAATAACTGTGTGGAAAAAGACATGTTTAACCAGCAATCAAGGTCTGGAATTCACCTTTTTTTTTTTTTTTTTTTTTTTTTAAATTCCATTAAGATGATGACATTGTGCCTAAACAAAATATCACACTTGCTAAAATGTAAAAAGATGGGCACCTATGAAAAAATATATAATTCCCAAGACTGAAAGTGGATATCATATTTTCCTTTGCTTAACTGACATCAAAGCATTCCTTGTGTGTGTGTGTGTGTGTGTGTGTGTGTATACATATATATATGTACATACATATATACACACACTTTCTGAGATTGTTTAGGATACAGAAGAATTATTTTCCTTAGATTTGCTGATACGTGGCTCAAATTAAATCTTTGCAGTATGTAAAGACCCAGTCCTACACTGCACTTTCTTCTGATTCTGATAATTAACTTTACAGAAGCATATATATGAAGGTACATTTCTGAATTAAATTTAAATCACAGAGAACTGACACTTTTGCTGAATTGGTGTCTACACTCCTTTACTGTCCAGACTCTCGCTGTTTAATACTCTCAGCTGTTTCCATGGTCTTTGGGTCACAGCCTGGAATCCAGATACTTTCATTAACTGTATTATAGATGAGCATAACTCACACATATTTAATTCAGAACACCATTATGACCTGCTCATACTCTGTCACATCTAGGGATGGATACAATGACTAATGAGGATTCAGAATATCATAGATGATGGTTATGGTGGTTGGTGAGTATCCTTATTAACAGTCATCCCTTTTCAACATCAGCACAAAAATGGAGTATGCTCGGGACTCCACCAAACAAATCACAATGCAGCAATTATTGCCCTGGTGAACTGTACTGTTTGGTGATGTTCTTTACACAATCACTCTAGCATTCTCTGTTAATTAGCCGAAATTTTAAAGGAAACCACGTAACATCCAAATTCTGACTAACACATGAGAAGAATACATGCTACTGCTTTTAGATTACTACATGCTTACATTGTACTTTATTTACAGCTTCCAGTAGCTTTCAGATAAATTTCTCATCAGGCCTGCTTCCATGTAGCTGGAGAAGGCTAACAAACCCCTTGGTGCTCACATGACAACCTTTGTGCAAACGCATCCTTATTCTGTCATCTGCTGGCAGCGTGCTTCCCAGTCCTGTTCCCTGCCAGTCCTTACCAGTTTGCCAATTACACAAGCTGCTTCCCAGACATCAGACAAAAATTCCACAAGACTGCTGTGCGAGTGTACCCTAATTAACCATCAGCTTAATTAGACAATTTACTGTGTAATTAGCAGGCAATTAGTCAACACCTCTCAGATCTTATTGACTGCTGTGACAGCCTTTCTTACTCCGCACATTCCAATACGCTCCCACGACCACGATCCCAGCACCATCCTGTACAACAGCAACCTTTGCAAAGGAAGGGAAATCATATTACATAACAAGGGAAATGGGAGAAAATCAATATATAGCCAGTTCATTTATCGAATTGACTTCCAGCCAAGACACCTTTTTTTTCTTTTTTTTTTTTTTTTTTTAAACAGCAGCAGCAGGTCAGCTGCCAATGAAAAAACACTCTGCTACAACATTACTTTATGTCATTTTCTTTTCTAATGTGTTTTTGTGATTTTTTTGCTTGGAAACTCTTACATTCCACTGAATCATCAAAGAGGTCAGTCAAGAAAAAACTCACTGTCAGTTTATGCATATGATAGAGAACAATGAAAACGTATTCAGAGCTGCTTTTCAAAGCTATAGCTAACATTGTAATTCACTGTCTCATAGTCCCAAGTTGTGTTGGCAAAGTCAGATGAGAGCAGATTAGCTTTAATAATAAAAAGTCAAGATACAACAATAATTGTGACACTAGTGTAATTCAGTAAAAATATTTTAGAAATCCTTCACGCAAATCTGAAGTTGTATGCTTTTACATTACATGATGTCAAAATGTGCCATTAAATGATAACATAATACATACATTAAGAGTATTAAAGACGTGTGTTCCCTTTTCTGTAGACCAAAAATTGGATTTTGCAATTATCTGTGACAACTTATAGAGTAATAATTCCAGAGTTTATGGAATGGAGACACTAGTCTCCAGCCGCAATTAACTCTGCTACAGACATTCTACATGCTACAGACAAAAATCCTACACTTTCCTTCTGAAGGATGGAGTCCTGTAAAACTACAGTTGACTATGTTCTATATTTAGACAATAGCAACACCTCAACTAATGATAAGAAGCATTATTTAGTATACAGTGACATACGTATTTCCATTGATAATATGTGTTTTAATAAAGGAACTTTTCAAGTTTTAAACATAAGAGACTTCATTCTGGTTTTATAAAAACATCATCAGGAGTAAATGCAATTATATTACTATGAGATTCAAAAATCTGCTCTTTGTTTTCTTAACTTCTTGTGTGGACAAATGAGCATTAAACACAGCCCTACCAGTTTCATTTACCAATTGGGAAATCATGATCTGAGCTAACCTGAGGTTTAGATGATGCATGCTGCCCACATCAATAAGAGGTACTCTGGCATAAACAAAAATCACAAAAATGATTAAGCTAAAACCCTGTAAACCCATGTGTGGAAATACATGCTATCTTGCAGATAGTTCCACCATTTCAACTTATGTCTGCAAGCTTGTTAACACAAGTTGTGTACCTAAACATACATGTTTGAAGTTAGGATTGTCCACAGAGAGTCAGTTTGGGACATTATTTCTGCAGAAGCTCAAAGGCTGTATGGGATGCCTCAACTCTCTTTTTCCTGGTGCAGATAAGTTCTCATCCGACAGACAGGCTGCCATTTACCATGGGCAGAGCTGACCAAGAAACAACTATAGCTGATGCCTGGGGGAGAAGGCATGGTGTCAGAAGTATGCCTTCCTCTACACATCTGTAGCCTGTAGTATTAGTAAGCAAAGGTGGAGCCCCAACATTTGTTTTCTGTTGTTTTCAGTAAAACAAAATACTAAAAATAGTCTGCTATAACTCTTAACTGAGACTGAAAATTACAGATAAAAATTCTAAATTTCAGAATTACATTTGGCAATTTCTGCCCTACGCTGAAACTGTCTGACACAACATTACATGAAGTAGTGTCAAAATCATCAATAATCTGACAAGAGCATAAGAAATAGCTGAAGAATATTTTGTCTGGATAATATTTGACACAAGTACGTTATGTACCTGATTTTGCTAATCTTGTTTATTCAGGAAGTGATATTCAAAAACACTGAGTATTCAGATACAGCTATCAGGAGCTGCAGATTCTTAGCAGTTTTGAAAAAAGCATTCATGTCTGTGTTCTTCGTTTCTCTCTCTCTCCTTTGCTCAATATTTGAAAACATTTTAAGAAGGAAGTAAATAAAGTAAGGGTAACAAAGAGCAAAGCATCTTCTTCACCATAAAAATTAATACTGGTTAGACTTTTAGCTACTTGTCAAAAATCCATTCTGCTTTATTGGCTAGTAGTCATGCTCTTATTAGAAAAGATGTCTCCTCTTAACTACTGGTCACTTCACCCGATGACACATTATGCAGAGGAGGAGTGTTTCCTCCTAACTTACTTTTGATAAGTATTCTTAATAGAATGGCTTACGTAGAAAAATATTCAGTATTACAGTCTCTACCCTTTTCCAAATTTTACTCAAACTGCTTCTCAGTTGTTCTGCTTTAAGTGCAAAATGTTTCATGAAAATACTGGTTTACTACTATAGACTTCTATATACAAGTTGTCCAAATTTAATTGTCAAATTTAAACTGTGTTGATCCATTGTTTGCTATAGTGTTTTAATCTATTGGTTCAAAAAGGAAAAAGAAATAAAACGCAAAACATCTCCAAACACCGTGTAAAAAAGCCAAACAGATTAATGGAAAATGCATCCTTAGACAATTACAGGTGAGGAATCTGAGCATACCAAGAACCGGCTTTAAGAAACACAGTTAACTTTTCCTTCGATGGCCAGCTCTGTGTTACAGCCTTCAGGAAGGTATGCTATTGCTGGACAATGGCTCTATGAAACTTATGAAACGAGCTGAAGGTGCAGAAGACAAATGTTACAGCCAAGCTCACTCTGCCCCTTGAGCATGAATGGAAGGAGAAGGGAGATGCAGAAAGCTTTTGTTTTGTTTTGTTGCTCCACTGTAGAATTCTCTCCTTCAGCATGAATGTCAATTTACTGACACACTGCTCACACCCTGTGTGACAGATCCCTCCTTGCAATCCACTGACGTGTTGTCACATTGTGCTCCACACCCTGGGCTAACAAAGTTCTCCACAGAAGAGCAAACTGTGGTGCTCTGTGCAGAAGAAATATATCTTTGCCATATTTTGTGCTATATGGTTAGACATTTGTCCAAAGGTTTTTTGTTGTGGTTTTTTTTTTTTTGTTTGTTTGTTTGTTTTAACTAATAAAGTCCCTTTCGTTTATAAACTAATATATTATAAATTCCTGTCACTTTCTCAGATTTATAGAATGGTTTGTTTCTTTTTGCAGCAAAGTAACACATTTTCTGTACAAACGTATTCAAGCAAAATAATAATGTTGGTGTTACAGCATCTAAAAAATAAATGCACCCAATTTCATTTCTATGGCCTCTTACCTCCTGTGTTAGATTTTGCTAGTTACATGAAGAGATTTAAATAATGTAAAAATTGGAAACAATGAAGACAATACTTCTTATTAACTTTCCTTCAGAAATACAGAACAAAACAATGTATGTAAAGAATATATAAGAATATTTAGACCATTCATAATCATTTTAAAAATTGTAAAAACAATAAATAATTCAACCTACAGAGCTTTATATGCAAAGGAATCCTGTAAAATGTTCATTTTTCTCTTCAAATAATGTAGTTAATAAAAGTTGTCTGATGTTATTTAGTAAGAAGGCAAACAGTCCTTTTTATATTTGACATTAACAATCTGATCATTTGTCTCCCCAAAGAAAGCCCATACAGCTTTCATACAGACCACACAATGAAGAATAGTAATATTTCTGTTTACTGAGATATCAACTGGCATTTAGTTGCAAGTCAATGGTCTATCTTTGCTACAGCATACTAGACCTCAATCTGGCACCTACAAATGTCAGGTGTATAAAAAAAAATAGGTCGGAAATCAAAAGCATGTTCTAAATTTCTAAAAAACGAAACAAAGTTCACCTAAACATATTTGCTGCAGAAATCAGTACAATATTCAGCTGTCAATCTCAAAAAACAATGAGGCAGCGATGCTGTCAGTAGGACAGGATAATAACATTTCAAGCAGATGTTCAGGCAAGGCTCTAATTCTCACTGAACTCCCTTGGTAAGCATTTAATTTCTTTATCATATGCAAGCTAGGCAAATTGTACTTCATCAAAACTGTATTGTGAAATATTAATATTTCATATTATAGAAAAACTCCATAGAATAACCTTTGTCATATTAAGAACATCAGAATTTCAAATGTCATGGTTCTGCATTTTAATGCATCTTAAACAGCATTTTGGCTTGCCACCATAAATTATAACTAGTTTAATCTAAATTACTATGCTGTAATATCATACAAAAATATACATTTTTAAAATACAGATTCACTTCTGTGAACTACTAATGTTACGGAAAACAATATGTCATTGTTTTATGATTTTTTACCACTTTCAATTATAAAGTGAGATGTACATAGTGCAAACATACAGAGATAACTGGTTGATGGCAGAATCTGCATATTGAAATAACAGCATACAGATATGCTATGCATCCTGTGTAAATTAATGAATTCTCTACCAGGAATGGTTTTAATTTAGAAATGGTTCTGAAAATATATTGCAAATTCTGCTTCAGTGATTGGTATAAACATACATTATGACTAGAAAGTTTTCTCTGGTATGGGTTCATTCAAACATAATCTAGTTTTAATTGTAGCTTTGTTTTTAAGATCATGCATGCAATTTGCTTCATATACAATGAAAATACATTAAAGATTAGAAATGAAGTTAGTCTGCATGTTGATTTCTGCCTGTTCTCATAATAAAGGCAACTGCTTCCACATTATTGAAAGCGACAGCATCACAAATCAATGCATGTCACAGCAGAATAAAGACAGATGTATCTGATTAATCAGAATTAAATTTTACAAGTGAAGGAAGCATCTAAAAATCAAAGCAAATATTGCTGTTATCCCATGCTTTTTCCTCTTTCTAAGCAGCCCATACAGTGCACTAGGAGAACAACAAAGCTGAGTTGAGTTGATAAAACCCAAATTCATAGATAAATTCAGAGTGGTAGTGGAAACGTCTAGAGAAAAGACATGCACAGTTCATATAATCCCTGGCTTGTTTTGATACTGTGCTTGTACAAACTTTCTGATTAAAGATTTTAATGCAAATTTTATATACTAACCAGTATTCAATAATAAATTCTAAGTAAATAAACCAGCTCAGTACAACAGTTCTACTAAAAAAACCTCCCACACGTTGTTACTTGTTTAATTAACACAATATTTCTCATTCTGTAGGTAGTTTTGTGTTCTTCTAAAAGAGGTAGTGATTGATACTCATTTCTTTGTGGACTCTACGATATGCAGCTTTTCCATTCCCCTTCAAATAGCTTGCTGACAGAATTTACAAATAATAGTTTGTAGCAGAGTTATCTGAATAAGACAGAAGCTCTGTTTGAACCAACAGAGCAATGAGTTATTGATTCTACACTGAAAGAGTGAAGACATGAGTACAGAAGAAGGTGGGTGTAAAGGAGCATTTTTATTCTGCTACCGCTTTTCTTGCCTAGTGATAGTCCATGTTAAAAGCAGCTATTCTAATTTCTGGAAGAAATCAAATCTACTCAATATTAATGGTGCTATGCATATATGATTGCTTTCATAAATAAAGTTCTGCAAATCATGAATCATGACCCCCTCCTCTTCTAAAACATATAGACACATACAGGCATAGCACCATGTAATTAATATTTATATTACAAACTGTAATATCCACCATTTTCTAAAATATTCCCTATGCTATATACCTTCCATGTACACCAAAGCTATGCAAGACAGATAATGGCTGGGAAAACTTGGGAAGTAAATTATGGTCCAGCAGATACTATTGCTCAGTTGCTCTCCAACAGTCGGACAATATAAGAACGTACGGCCTTTCCTGGGCTTCAGGTACCCCAGCCTAGTGTTTTACAAGACTTTGATGTGCTAGGCAATGAATGAGGAAAACGAAGTTCATGTGACATGATCCTCATGATAATCACTCCTCTCCAACTTAAAACCTTTTCTCTCTTTTCTTGGATATCCTTCCTCCGTATTTCATCCTGCCTTTCTCTCTGATTTTATTCCATCACACTGTACTTAATCCATGTATTTCAGCTGCATATGCTCTTCAGTAGTCAAATGTCATCCAAATTTACCTCGCATCAGCCACTTTTGCTAAAGTGCCAAATGACACTAGCACTCAATAGGGAAGTCATTGGTTTCCCTATCAGAGACTGAACATGGTGGTGCATTCAGCAGTCAGTCCTAGAAGAGGGAGTGTTTTGACTGCTGCTAAGCTCCCACTGTTGCACAAGCAGTTAAATCTAGCCAGGACATATTAGACAAGGAGACAACAGGGATAAAAGCAGAATCCTGGTTGTACCACATACAACCAAGGCTGAAGTAGAAAAGCTTCAGCTGTCAAAAGTTGTCAAGCAAGCTCCCATTCTCCCTGAAACTCTTCTTCACTTCAGGAAACCTTTGTTTCTGGCCCTTCCGCACAGTCAGCTTTTACTAGCTTGGAAGGAGAGTGAAATCAGAAATCTCTGCTTCCATAGGTACTGCAGCCCATGAGAGCATACTGTTCTCTTCTAAACAATGCATAGGATTTGTGTCTATGCAAGCAAAGCTACGTGCTTTTTGGTTGTTTGTTTTTTAAAAAAGCACATTATGCCAGCTTACATTAATCAAAAATCTATTCCAATTATCTGTCTCAGCATTAAGTCAACATAGCAGTCTTTGTGTAGTATTTGTGGTTCAAAGAATAACTGCTGTATCTCACTGTGCATTTCTTCTCATTTGAAATATTTATTTTTGTAGCATTAATTTTCATGATGCTACTATAAACCAAGCAGTTTTATGTCTTCAGCACCTTCCAGCCAAGCGTCTCAAATCATTACAAATACTAAGGCTTTACTGCTATAGGAAGGCTATTGGGAAGACTACAGTGGTAGAAAAACTTGTTAGTATTTGTGTGGGACAGTGCTACTGCACACTGCAACACACAATTCAAGACATCATCTCTCTTGAAAGATCTCCATTGGAATGATACATCCAGAGCACGGCATCCAGGGGCACTGGATTTCAACCACTGATTCTGAAAGGATTCTGAGAATCTGCTATTTATTGGACTATCACCATCACTTCCAACAATTGCTTCCTTTCTGAACTACTACTCAAATCTGTAACCAGACAGTATCTGTTTAGCTCTCAAAACACCCAGCAATCAATGTGTTGTCTGAGAGAACTGCAAGCATATCAGAAATAACATTGGTTAATACATAAATCTCAGGACTTGCTATAAGTTACCTTCAGCCTAGGCACTGAATAATTACAGCTGACAGTATGTTATGCACATAAGTCAGTTATAAACATACTTGAATGACGTTTATGTCCTGAAAAGTGTTTTAATAAGAAATCCTGTAAAATAGACTAGAATCTCCATTGCAATCTATAGGAGCACTGACTTCCTTGGAATACTTCTAGTGTGAGAAGAAGCCACTCTGACATCTTTTATAGTCTTGTCTAGTCACACAGTCCTTTGTCCTTATAATTTCCTGATGTTGGAAGGCTACCTGCTGAGGTAGCAGAGCAAAAAGCCTACTTTTTCTCTCCTGCTAAGGTCTCCATCCACCAATCCTCTTTTACATTTCATATCTGAACAAAGAATAAAAGTCTCTTCCTTCCAAATACATCTCAAAAGCTCTCTTCACTCCATGATACCCTTTGTCACTAATTGACAATGCATTACCACCATTCACACCATTACTGAGACTTTACTTTTGATATTCTTCCTCCCAACATCAGCCGAACTGTGTCTATGCCCCAGCCAAAATCTCATTTCTTTCCTCCGCAATACTTTTCTCAAAATCACCGTTTTCTTTCACAGTCTAAACTTCTTGCTCAGAATCTCACTTTGCTATTTTGAATATTGTAACAGAAAACCCACTGCAAATGCAAATTGTAGATCAAACTATCCTTCAACCACTTCAGGTTAACACAAAATACTTTGTGTTAACTTTGTGTGAGGAATTTGTTTTAGGTGCCACACAGAGCCAAAGTCTTCAAGAATTTATTTTAACTCCTTCCTCTTCCACTACATCTTACTGAAGCTTTGTCTCTGAGCTACAAACCTCCAACAGAACTACTTGCCTCTCCATAGGCTTGTTTTACAGTGCCTCCATCTTCCTCATCCACTCAGCCTCAAGCTCACGCGTGCATTATTAAACTGCAATTGGAACTCAGTTTCAATGGCTTATCCTGGCAGTCCTTGGCAAAGTAGCAGCCTTTCAGGAGTTGCTTGATAAAGCTGTCATTCACTCCCTCTGAATTCTGATCTCTCACAGAAAACAATTTCTCTGCAATTTTTATGACAGTACCATTACTGTTATTAGCTCACTAATATTAAAAACATTGTTGAGTAAAAGGGAAGAATATGCATTTAATAGCAAAAACAAACAAACAAACAAAAACCCAACAAGAAATAAAACAAAACAAAACCCTAAAAACAAATCACAAACAGAAATTATTTTACCTTTAACCTGCAGTGTTGGAACTTTCAAGATAATTTGAATACATGATGCACTGTTTCCCTGCTTATCCTTACAGCCTAGATTGTGAGACTTCCAAAAGATTTAGACCTTTTTCAAATATACAAAAAATTAGTTATGTGCTAAATATGACTTGATTTATATTCTTACCTTGTCCAGGGAGAATGTTTTAGTGACAGCAAAGCCCCATCCAGCTTCAAAAGCTCTTCGAATCATTGAGGAACTAGTAGCAGGAGTTGCACTGGCAATGCCAAAAGGATTTGGAAACTTCAGTCCAGCCATTAATACAGTGATGTCTACTAAATCTATGGGAGTATAGAAGAGTGGTAGTTCTGGAGTAGTAGAAACTGCAGCACCATATAAGGACTGTAAAAAGAAAAATATCACAGTAATTTTTGCTGATTCATTTTTATATAATTTACTACTAACCTTGATAAGAGTTAAAAATAATAATAATCATCATCATTCATACATAATAACTAAATTTGAATTATTCTATTTTATATTCAAGTATTGCAAATCAGCAAAATATACTAATCACTTGCATGTGGAACATGTTCTGTCCAAATAGCCTTTATGCTGAAATATTATGTCACATGAAGAACTGTAATAATGAAACAGTTATTTCATATCCTCTACTGCCTGGTTTAATCCAAAAGTTTGTTGTTTCGTTGCTTTTTTGTTTGTTTGTTTGTTTCACCATTCTGAATAGCCAGTTCTGTTCCCTATACAGTCAGTAATAGTGAGGATTAAAAAGAAAAAAAAAAACAAACCAACAAACACCAACACCAAACACGTATAGACAGGCCCTTTCTAGTGTTCTTCCCAGGTGGTGACCTATGAAAACTGTGTTTTAGGAAAAGGTTCTGCACCAGAGGGTGGTGGGCATGGAACAGGCTCTTTAGAGCAGTGGTCACAGCACCAAGCTGCTGGAGTTCAAGAAGCATTTGGACAACACACTCAGACTTAGGGTTTGAAGTTTGTGTGGTTCTTTATGGAGTCAGGAGTTGGATTCAAGGATCCTTGTGGATGTCTTACAACTCAGGGTATTCTATATCCAGTGTACAGATTTCTGGAAAATGAGGGAACGAATCCACAGGCAGGATCACTCTGTAGGCTTTCACCCCGACTCAGTATACTTGGACTTCATGCACTTTTCTCTTCTATGCCTTGGGATACATGTCAAAATATGCAAATCTACTAACAAACATGAATACTTCAAAAGTGAAAAAAATTAGACTCTGATTCAAGATCAAAGAAGAACATACACATTATGCCTGTGACACCACAGTCACTTTTGTTTTCAGTTTTAAAGGTGGCATTTTCTCTGGAGAGTCAAAGTGAAATGCTTTCAATGTAAATGTTGCATTTAATATTGCAAAAATTGTACAGACAGAATCTTCCATGTACAGATGCTGAACAGCATCCTAATCAGGCTGCAGGAGGCAGAATTAAAATCTTTACTCACCTAGAAGTTGGAGCTGATATAACCACAACAAAATAAGGCAGATATTTTGAGTACATAGAAAATCCCCATGCAGTCTATGTTTCTAGGAAATCTCACCACAACATCAGCAAAGTAAAACAAAAAGGAAGAAACACTGTAACAGCATTTGTTAGTGTTTTCTGTAGCAGTGAAAAACCTCAACTTAGGAATTGCTACCTCTGTGTTTGTTGTTGTTACTTATTTACCCCTCTTCATCCATGAAAAGTAATAAGCATGAAGAGAATGAAGCTTTTCCATTGTTTTGTTTGATTTTTGTTTTGGCATCTTTTGTTGGTTAATTTGTTAATTTGTTGGTTTTGCCTCAAAAGTGCCTGGATTCTTGTCTCAGATTCTGACCTTAGATTTCCTCGGACAGAGAGCACACATCTGTGGGCCAAATCTTCCGATGGCATTAAAAGCCACTATGGAAAGTAGTGAGATTAGTCTAAATGATGTCAATCTGCGCATGTTCCCACTGGTGGCCATTTTGTAAAAAGCTAATTTTTGCATAACTCTACCACTTGACCACTACTCCCAGGCAGCAGCTGATGTAGTCACTTTATGATCCTCCTGGATCACAGAACAGATATAGGAGCATTTTTTAAATGGTAGCACTTTTTTCTGCTATATATTTGCAAGCTGCGATACCTGCTGAAACCAACATCAATATATTGAATTCTTACACTGAACTCTGAATTTGAATCTGGCAGAATGACAGCTAAGAGACTTATGGAAAAGCTTTTGGGCCAACTCCCCCGCATTTGCACATTTGAGAAATAAGCCCAATTTTCCATTTTGAAAGCAGCCATTTGTTAATTTATTATTATTATTATTATTTGTATCCAGAACTGTACACATGGTCTGTGTGGGTATACTTCAGTGGATGATTCACAAATTACTCCATCATTGTATAACTGTAAATATTGATTGCCACAGAGAGATACACAGATAAATAGGTGAAGTGCTGCAGCTTAAGTTACATTGTACCGTTTCTTTTCCCAAGCAGGACAATATAATCTCTAAAGCTGCTCTCGGCTAAAAGGAATGTTGCATGAAAGTGAATCCTAATAGCAACCCAAAATGAGCATCCTGTGATAAAGCAAAATAAATATAATGCAATAGATGCATAAATAAAAATATCTACTGAAGAAGAGAAAGACTCGAGTGAGATTACTGAATTTAGCCATGCAAAAATAGGCCTTTCCTCCTGCATGTAAACTGGTCACAAGCCACTTGCCCAAACATTTCAAACAGTCCTATTCTTCCCACTGAACTATCCTCATGAAGAGCAAAACCACTAGCAATTTCATCAAGGATCACTGAAGGACCTCAAAATGTGCCTAACCATTTGTTTGTGCTGGGGTGGCCTGAGTCTGCCCAGGTAGCAGAACAGGAGGAGAAAAGAAATAAAATAAAAAAAGTGGATGAATCCAGGTCTTCAAAAACAAACAAAGGCAGGATGGAGCTGGAGGTTCAGTAGCCAGTAGCTTTATATCCCTGCAGATTTATCTTCCTCCATCCTATCACTTCACTTTTAGCTCTATTTATTTTTGCTGTTCTTTCCTTTCAGCACAGTGCTTATAAAAGAAATAAATTTAGTAAGCCCTGATGTGTTGTTTTCTACAAAGCAAAACTTTTGGCAAACTATAATGTTTTATAGGTTCCTGAAAGCAAAATAATCGTTATAATGAAGGATTTCCCTGACAACGCAAAACAAATAGGAAAAGAAAGCCTGCAGGCAAGAGTTTATTTATAATAACTCTTCCCTTGATTTTTAAAAGCAGAGGACAAAGAGCGTGGCTCACTCTTCCTCTAATTTGATGCCAACCAGCAAAGCTAACAATATTGCAGGTACTTACTTTATTGTTTCAGTCATGGCAATTTTTTGGACACTGCAAGAGCGTGGTAAAAAATCCCCAGCACACAGTGTGCAGTGTCCCTGCCCTGCTCTAACCAGGATATGCCCAGAGGCAAAAGCAGCACAGCCTGAAGTGCAGGGCTGAGACAGGGACCGAGCATTAAACCTGACAGAATTTGTGACATTCATTTTCTTTAGATGGAGAAAATTCTTAACCACAGTGATATGGTCTAACTCCATTTTTGTGCCTTTAACAAAGACAGACTATGAGAGTGAGTAGTTGTATTACTGGTATTTTTCACAGAGAGTCTTCTCTACAAATCCTACTGCTTGGGAGTTTTTCTGAAATATTTTCATCTCATTCCTGCTTTCACTCTCTTTTTAATTCCCCCTTACTTGTATATCTTCTAACCTTTTTCCAATTATCTGTTACGTGACTTTGTTTTATACACCTTGGCTTTAATAAATATGTTATTTCACAAAAAAGAAAAATCACAGAATGATTGGAAGGATGCCTGGAGATGATCTAGTACAACATCCTTGCTCAAAGCAGGATCACCTTGAGCAGGTTGCTCAGGGCTCTGTCCAGTCAGGGATTTTCTAATGCTTCTTTCAGGCTTTCTCTTTCTGGAACAGACATATTTCTTAGTCAATAGTAATGCAGTTAAAATACCAGGTTCCCTGCACGTGCACTGTGTCCAACTTTTTGAAAATGTTTTCTTACTTGTCTCCATGCTAGTGTTTAACATGGCGGTTTACAGGACAAGGGACACTCACCTCTTTTCTTTCAGTTCTCATGAATAGAAGTAGAGAGTATAATTAACAGCTTCAAAGACAAGTTTCCTGGGAAACACCCATCTCTGGCATCGATTATGAAATAAGGTACTTTCTTACATGCTTGAGAAATATATGAGAAGGGTCAACCTTCAGAAAAGAATCAACAGCTATACTCTTCAGATTTATATTTTTGACAGCATAGATAAAGAAATATAATAATAAATACACAACACTGGTTCAGAGTTGCACAGAAGACAGAGATGTGTTCAAAATTCATATTTCACCTAAGTGAAGTACAATTTATATCAGATAAGATCTGGTCCTCTATTTCTCAAGTGCATAGTACACATGCCAATTTTAAAATATGAAAGATACTGGTCACACTGGGCCAGTAAAAATATTAAACAAATAAACAAAGAGATTTACATTTAAAAAAAAGGATAATTGTGGGAAAGAGTGGGAAAATCATTTTGTTAGAAGGATTTTAGTGAGAATAAGATGTCGTACTGACAGCCAAATATAGGAAAATGCTTCTCAGGAAAGTGTATGAATGAATGGAGGAGGAGTACAGAGTCAAGGCTGGTGTCTAAACCTTCCTGGTCAAGAAAGAAAACAATGCAAGAACTGTGATGGGAGAGCTGTCTTGCTTTCAAAGCAGGCACAGACAATTATTAGTTAGTCCTGCAATAATTGTAAATTATCCTGACTATAGCTACTGTGTAATAGTTAATAATAAATCCCATTCACTGATCAAGATGAAATGGAAGAAATGGATGCTAACTGAGGCATAGAACAGAATAGCAGCCTATATTGCTCTGCCCACTATTACAAAGTTACCTTTGGACAAAAGCAAGGGCCATTATAATCCCCAAATTAAATTCCCAAATTAAATAAATCACCATGACTAATTTAAATATGTTTTTACAACATTCATGGAGTAACAAAAAAGTCTGAATCCTGAAAAAATGGGAGTAGTACATAGTTACATTAATTGAAATGGTTGTGTTTGAACCCCTACCGACCTGTAGAGAATTGTTTAAAGGAGACTGCGCTTTCAAACAGGTTCTACTTCATCTGCCCTTGGTTAGGTTTTGACTGGTCATCTTTATAGAAACTAAGCCAACACAGAGCTGCAGGCAACAATTTCTGAAATTAACCCATGCTTAGCAGAGTGGGCAGAAAATGTTAAGAGGCAGGAGACATTTAGGCAACTAATGATGGAAAGTTTCCAGAGAAAGAGCAGCCAAGAAGCTTCTGTAAATAATTCCTGGTTTTGAACATAAGGCATTTCTACTGGAGAGTTCTTGAGTCTAGATCTCATGCTTCACTTGACCGTGTGCCAGAGCTTGAAATGATTGGAGTTTTAGGGCACATAGCTAGCCCATCTGTTTGTTTAGCCTTTTGTCTGGAGTAGGTTCGGATAGCAGGAGCATACTGTTCAAACAGGAATTTCTGCAAGGAGTTGGGGCGGTGGGGGGTTTGTCTTGAGTTGGTAGGTATATTTTATGGAATATTTCTATTTTACTAAACACTGACTGCATTATTTATACATTTAATTACTGAGAGAGCTGATGATTTTGAAAATGGCTACCTATTTCTGTAACTAAAATGCAAATGAATAGATGATAACAATGTGTTTAATACCTATCATACTTAATTCAGACACTCAGTTCACACAAAGATTGCTTACCTTAAGAATCTCAAAGTAAAGAGAAAATAAGGTACTTTTAAAAGGTTTTTCTTCATTTCACATGGAAAGTTTTCAGAATATGGGGCAGTGGAATGACCATGCAATACACACAAAAATATGCACCCACATACATTATCTACCTCTATAGACATGAGGGTAACATTATCCTCTCATAAACAACTTCTTTAAAATACAAACCCTCCTTCAGATCTACCAAGTCCAAGAACTGGTAAAGCAAACTGCCAAATTACAGCGCACTCCACCACAGCAACCAGATTTTACAAGGGCTGCACATCCAAATAAATGCCCCTGGGCTACCCATTCATCTAACAGCTGGAAAGGTGACACTTGACATTTGGAAACTTTCCTGTGAAGATTGCTGTAAGGATTTCCCATTAGCTTCCTGGTGAGATTGTAAGGTCGAATAAGCTGCCTTGAAACCTGCAAAGGGTAACGGAAATTCTCTAATATCACAAGCCTGCTTGCTTTAAAATTCTAATTCTCAAACCAGACTATTCAGATTTCCTGCAAAGCATTCAATACATACCAGGGGAAAAGAAAAAAGGGTCATGGTTTTATGAGGAAAGTTTTGAAGAAGAAGCAACACGAAAAAGGAGGGGTTTCAAGTGATAGTTGTATTTATAGGGGTTAAAGATGAAGGAGACTAAAAAGGAGATGTCCCAGTATCACAGTTACCCAAATTCACTGTGTACTGAGAAATTAAGCAAGTACATCAGGGTTCAAAGATGTTTCACACTCAGCATTTTCAAAGGGTTGAAGAAGCCAGGACACAAATAGTGCTTTAGATCAAGTGAAAAAAAAATATGCACAGATACTAACAACAAGCTTTCAGTTGAAGTATTTTTAGGAAGTGAAATCAGACCCCAACAGCATGAAATTGCACAAACATGCAATCAGAGAGGCTTTGAGCAGATGGATGGGGGAGAAAGACATCGAGCTGTTACAGTCCCAACTTCAGTTGTTGAAATCTCTTTTGGTGGAAGAATGAATCATGTATCGTATTTCTAAAAAGTTCCTTACACAATGAACACAGTCTTTGTCAGCTGGCTGTCTGCACACAGGCTGTATCTGTCTCTGACAGCTCCTCTGCAGTTAGTGCTCTCTCCTCAACTAGAAAAGGCAGGGCTAGTAGTTACCAGGTTTTTCAAGTCTGTACCCCTAATATTTTCATTACTCAGATAAATTCTCCTTTCTGTGATTTTCCTCTTTGCATTCAGTGACTATTTTGTCTTGTGCTTCCGTTTGATCAGCCTCAGTAAAGCCAACTCTGATTCTCATGTAGATCACAGGAGTTCTCTGTAAACTGTTAATACACTTATACTCCAGAAATACTAAAACAGAAATACTAAAAAGAAATACTAAAAATGTCTGCCATCAATGATGGCAGTATTATTTTTTACTTCACGCAGTATTAAGATATTTTACTTTTTTAATAACGATGGACTCACTTCCTTTTTCCCAGTTACCAATCAGGACTTCTACTCGCACGGTGTTATTTTCCCTGACTGGAATTCACAACTGGAGTTCAGAAATAGTTTCTTAGATTTCAGTGTTAGGATAGTGTAAGACAGCTGGATTCAACTCCTCAAAATCAAGTATGCAATCTAAGTTGAATGACTATGTAACGTACAAATCACCAAATAATCTAGACTTGCATATTTAACCTATAATAAATAAATAGTTACCTGTATGTATCTGTGCATGTACCAAGAGGCTTGTTTTCCATCATTTACTGATTCCACTGTAGTGTTAGCATGACCAGTGATATCACCGCCTGCAAAAACCCAAGGTTCACTCGTTTGCATAGTTTCTGGATCTACTTCGGGAAGACCCCATCTGTTAAACTTGATAGGTGCCATGGCCTCTCTGACTGCAATTAAAATGAAGGACAAATATGTTAGCAGAAGAAAGAAAAAAATGTTGCCAGAATCTCTCAAATACATTCTGATAGCAATTAG
The DNA here is from genome assembly GCF_019232065.1 of Centrocercus urophasianus. NCBI lineage: Eukaryota > Metazoa > Chordata > Aves > Galliformes > Phasianidae > Centrocercus > Centrocercus urophasianus. The sequence goes on along the minus strand of NW_024884733.1, from coordinate 12,234,489 downwards.
AAAAGGAGTTCCAAGGTCTAATTTTTTTCACTTAATTAAATGTGAGTTTATGACAGAACTGAAAAATTACTTTCTATACAGAAACTTTTATGTTGAGGTAGTAGAGGTACATAGTAGCACAACTCAGAAGAATATCATCTACTATATGGAACAGTTCTTTGGTAACATCAGTAAGTGGTTGGTTCCTCTGTGCCTCCAAAACCAGACGTGTACAAAATACAAGACGATGACAGCCACAAGAAGTGACTGGCTACCAGAAATAATTGCTTTTAGTGTTGTTCTGCTCTCTCCCTGAAAAGAAACAATGTACCCCAGAAGTTACAAAGTCTTTCACACTAATATTATTTACATCCAAGGAAAAAAAAAAAATCTGAAAACCCTACTAAGAACAAAGCTAACAAAGGAAATTTTTTTCCCCCTCCACCCATGGCTTTGTGCTGTACTTTCCACATCAACATGCTTTCCACCTGAAAACTTAACATATTAACTCCTGCACAACTTAATATACCATATATGATTTTTGAGGTTTAAAGACAAAGAAGAATGTTTATGATTTTTAGAAATTGATTCAGAATTTACTTCACACATTCCTTAATGCTCACAACAGAAACACTGCTACTTTTCTATAGGTCATTATCAAACCTGATAGAAAACTTTTATATGCAACATTTTCCCTACCAGGAAATGTTATGCTGTTATGCTTTGACTGCTTTGGTTTTGAAGAAGTGTATTGATGTAAAGCTTCTTTTTTTTTTTTTTTTTTTTTTTTTTTTCTGGAAAAGATACATTACAACAAAATGGAAAACATACTGTATTGATATTTAAGCTCAGAACATTCTGAAATTAAGGCTCAATTTGAAACAAATATATAAAGAGTGAAATTACAGAAACAATAAAAATAAAATGCTTACACAAAGATAATCTTTCCTATATTTGTCACTAAAATTTCTGAGTATTTAGATCTTTAAATACCTTAATTTTTTTAAGCCAGTAAACAGTATGTAGGCATTCTGTGTGTGAAATATTGTCCTTAAAAACAACGTGGATGTAATGACTAAAAAAATCAGACAAACATTTTGACAAATGGCACTGAATACAAATAAATCATCTTAAAAATAATCTTTCTTTCTTAACATGATTTTGATTATGCAACTTCTAACATTATTTTATTATCGCTGAGACACTCCAGAACAGCTTCATGAACAGAATCACATTTTCAGTCAATATTTTCAGCAAATGTTGATGCCATATATCAGAGTGAGTTATTTTTATGCGGCTTTAAGTCTAAAGGAACTGAAGATTTTGCAATAAAATGCAGCTTAAAACTGTGCTGTCCCTCAGGGATATACCGCTAGCAGATGCAGATTGCCAAGGTCAATTAAACTGATGTTCTTGTGCTGTCATATATGTAAAAGAGAAACCTGCCAGCTTAAAACAAGAATATTTCTCCTACACCAACACAAGGGCAAATTCACACTACTGCCCCAGTGTACTCCCAGGTGTACAGCAACCTTCAAAGACATTCTCACACAATGTCATGATGAAATTTTCTTCCCAGGCTCTGCATGTCCCTTCGCCTCCAAATCAAATATCACAAGGGTATTTCAAAGAGGAGAGCTGTGTTTGAAAAGGGGCAAAATAATAAAAAGCAAGATACAAATATTTAAATCTGCTTATCCCACCTATGTTCTCTTTTTTACCCTTGGCAAACACAAATGTCCACAGGAGTCAAACCCAAAATTTTGGATTTTAATTTTTTTTCATCTGCTTCAGAAAGCAGAATCACAATTTTAAGCTGAAAGCAGAAACATTTAATCTATATTCAAGACATACTGCTTGCACAATTCCTCCTACCCTGCAGAGTTTTGGCTTAACTTGGCAAGAATAATATTTGCCTACTAGCAGAATCAAAAAGTTACGAAATTGCTTCCTTTAAAAATATTTAAATTATTGAAAGGTCACACCAAACAGAACCTTCAGAGCGAGAGACTTTTCAGTCTGGAAATGAGAGTTTGTTGGGTTGGGTTTTTGCTTTTGTTTTGCTAAGGAAAGTGCCTGTGGTTGCTGATAGTAGTCCTATTATACTTCAGTAATATTTATAAATCGATACGTTAACTTCCTCTTTATGTCTCAGGCTGTACGTCAAGACAACTTTCAATCATCAATCAGCCATACATAGGATAACTTACTGAGTGCAGTGGTGCCATCTCAGCATGTGGTCCAGACAGTTCTCACAAGTCAAATACATACAGACTTGTAAAGAAATGTTCAGAAGGAAAAAAAAAAAATCACAGAGGAAAACTTGCCACAGCAGGGTTGGGTAGTGGGGTTGGGATAGATGACATTTTTTTTCTCTTAGATGATACCAAACCACAGTCTGTGTATTAGAGGGCAACACACTACTGGCGATGCAGTTTTTCCACAGGAAATTATTTACAACTGAAAGTTATGACTGCTACTTTCTTTTCATCATGGGAGGAAAATGGGTATTACTTCGGCTATCCCAGATCTGCTGCTTTTCTCAAATTCATCTTTGGATTGTTTTGTGCTAAAATAATTGTATGGCCATAATTATATCAAAAGCTTTTTGAGTGCCAAAAAGTCCAACATGCATCTGCTTGAAACACCTCCCCCAGGGGAATGAGGATTTATCTGCCTTATTCAGTGTTTTTAAAACTGAGAAAGCACATTTCCCTTGTGGTATGGTTGACATGGTATCCAGCAGCTATTTCCTTCTGTTTTTCTTATAATCTCCAAGATTTAGGTTAAGTAAAAATAAGGACATGATTCAAAGCCATCTTATATGAGTTCCTAATGTCCTTGGATCTTATATCCAGGGCACTTGAAGGGACTACTTTCTGCACTACTTACTACTGCCTGCAAGAAGGGAAGAACATTGGTCTTCCCAAGCGGAAGCTTTTTCTGTGCCTCTGAAGGTGTAAGAAAAAATCTTGGATCCATTCCTGAGCTTGTAAGAGATGAACCTGGCTATCAGTTGTCTGAGCTGCTGTTTGCCACTGAACAACAAGCTTTCTGTTTTTGTTAGTGCTCTCTTTGGGACAGAGTAAGGAGACGAGTGTCTTTCTAATGCTTTCGATCTTACATTCCTTAAAGTTCCAAACTAATACAGCTTTTTTTTTTCCTTCAAAATTCAGCATGCAATCTTGTGCCTCTGTTGCCTTCTCCTTTATAGCCTGATGAGATATTTTACATAAGTTGCTCTGAATGTAACAAATCCCATTTATTTCCATGGAAAACACAGCAGATACAAAGAGTAAAACAATACTATTTGATAGAGAAAATTCTCAGCTACAAAACACCATTTTTCAACATAGTCAGCACCATTAGCTGTGCATTTTTGCCAGCCATGAAGAAGAGCCTGCATGCTATGCTCATAAAAATCTGCACTAGTGGAGGTGACCCACTGCCACACAGCTGAAATTCACCACCCACCACCTCAGTGTGCTCACATCCACTTTCTTCTCTCCATAAATGCACAACAAGCATCAGTGAATGTCAGTGAGTGTCATTTTTTTGGAGGAATTCAGTGGCGCACCTTTACTTCATATGCACTTCCATGTCAGATGCCAATGTGTCAGAGTGCCCGTCTGCTGCCATCTGACACACAGCAACAAAATACATTAGAATACTGTTGGAAGGTTCAGCCTCTGCTGCCAGACTACCAACATCTGTGATGTCGAGGGCCAACATAGCAACATAGGAGGCATTACTTTCAGAACAGCCCTCATCTACAATTTGAAATAAACTTTCTGTATGAAAAATAACATAGAGTTGAATTATTCTAATGCTATCAAATGATGCTAAACACAAATAATACCAAACAAAAGGACAGTTCTGAATATATATTCTCCATTTGCTGTATTCAAAGAGCAAATAAACACAAATGGAAAAGCAGCAGCAAATTATTGTGCTTGCAAAAACAATATTAAAATGTAAGTGAATACAGAAAAAATATTTTAATTAACAAAACAAATCAAATGGAAAAGATTCCTCAAATAAAGCTTTAAAAGTGAATCTGTGTGTTTGACTGCCATGACTAATTATGTATCCATGTAATGTGTGTTCAATTTGGGCTTATTTAAATAGCAGAAATGCTCATTAGCTGCAGTATATCTGTGAAGCTTCAATAAACAGTTTAATGGTTTTTATGTTTAACCAATTTCATAAGTTCCTGTAATTTTAGCTTTAGTAGCTCATTAATGTTATTTTTGATATCCATCTTGCAGACTTCCTTTACAGTGAGTAGAAGCACTACTTCAGAAAAATACAAACACACTGTATCTTTCTTAATCTGAAATGTAAAACTGTAACTATCACACACACCAACAGTCTCATTAGCTGCCGACGCTGCCCAGTCTGGAGGCCCAGAAGACAAAGGAAGGCACAGTCATGCTTCCCAGCATCTCTGCCCCACTAATGTACTGCAACAGGAATAAAAGCACTTTAACTGGTTAAAGCTGGGACCAGGTAATACTTTGAGAGGCTCCTACTGAAAGACTGCTGCCAACTATTTTCTGCCTGTCACTAGCTTGCTGATCAGAATGTATGTTGCCAGCCTCTACACAGTATACTTGTCTTGCACTCTGTTTGGGAGCACGTTCTGACCAGGTGTACTATTTTCCACAATTTTTGTCATGGTTCTCTACATAAGGTCCAGGTTCTTCACATGAATATACAAGAATATAATGAGAACAAAGACATTTCTTCCAGAGTAAAATTTTGCAGTCCCGAAATGTTGTTCCCTTTTATTTATCAGAAAAAAAAAAAAAAAAAACCCAAAAAAACAAGCACTCAAAGTTTAGACTTTAGAACCAACTAGACCTGTTTTGAATAGGATGTTGAGGCTGCATGCAGTACTAGGGACGTAATTAGCATTACATGTGTATATGTTGATCAGCTGCAATTTAGAATGGTGCCAGAGATATTTCAGTAATACATTGCAGGCCTCCAAAATAATAAAGCAGGCAAAAAAGCCGGAGCATCAGAAAGGGTACAAAATTTTCTTTCATCTTTTGATTTATGTTAATCAGTTATGATGGTTGAAGAGTTTGGTAATCTATGCAATAATTAAAAAATATAAATAAAAAAAAAAGAAAAAGGCAGCTTGTGCTTGCAAAATCTTTTTATAACAACAAAGAAAAACCTTGTTTTTACTCTATCCATAGTAGATCGATCTTTTTCTTTTTTTTAAACTGGTTTCAGTAAAGTGCCAATGATATTATAACAGCCTAGAGGGCAACACTTCTGCTTTGTCTATTAGCAACTTCATGAGCATAAAATGGATTTACAACTGATTTCTTTCTAATGAATGATGCATTTATGTGATTTCCAATGGGAGGATGAATATTTACTGAACTGTTGTTTAAAAACACAATTAGCATATTATTTAAGAAAAAAGGAAAAGACTAAACATCTACTGCGAGTGCATGGAGTTTTTGGTGGAAATGTAATAGTTACTACCCTAGAGAATATGAAACAGCTTGATGAGGATAATAGACTAGAAAAAGCTTTCTAGCGTATAGACTACTTCTGGTCAGTCCAGCAGCACACAAGTCTTTGTGTTGCGTTAAGCAAAACAGGTATATCAAAGAATATCCTACACTTCACTGAACAGGGACTAAGTCTCATTTCATTCCCTTTGGTTCTCACAGCATTTTCTTTATTCTTACATCAGTAACAGCAGTATTAAACATTACTAATAAGAAATAGACAAATCCTGCTAGTTTAACCCATACCAGTGGTATACCACCTATACCAGCATCCATTATTGCCAGAGATGCCTTATAAATTAGATCATTGACAGAACTCTGCATGTGCAACAAATAACATGCTTATTGAACATGCATGTGAGTCATCTAGAAATGGAAAAATTCAGACTGTAAAGGCCCTCTGGAGATCGCCTAGTCCAAAGTTTTCTTCAAAGTTAGATCAAGTTCAAAGCCAGACTGAGTTGCTCAGGGCCTTGTCCAGTTTCAAGTATTTCTGGTGCTCTCTTCTCAAACTCTTATTGGAGAAATCTGAATATTTCCATCTCTTGAATACAAAAATACGGTGCCTTTTAGAAAGACATTAAGAATATAAGATATCGGGAGGTATTTATGTGTCTTGCAGTCGCTCCTTTTTGTTCTATATGTCTGAAGATTTGGTTATAATTCAGCTCGATGGTGAAAAGTAAATCGAACTTTTGTTAGGCCAGCTTGGGCAAAAAAATAAAGGTTTAAAAGCAACTGAAATGGTGTGCTCAGAATAAGTACTTTACTCCCTCCAGTCTTAGTCTTTTCACTTTCAGAATGTACAAAACAAATGCTGATATTTCCTGCCTCTTTCTTTATAATTTGATTTCCATCTTAATAGCAGTTTCACCAAAAATACATTCTGAAATTGAAGAGTGTTGCTCAAACCCAAGGGCAATGATTCTTTTCTTTCATGATCAGATTGCTACGTGATTTTTTTTCCCCTCAAATTTTGTGTTCATATTTAAAAACCTCACAACATGTCATTTAGAGGGTGAATGCATAGCAGAAAATACAAGGCTGGCACATTATCATGGCTAAGCAACATAACAAAGTTCGCCCTTTTAGATGAAGCAGTTTGCAGTGTAGGAAAAAACAGAATCACTCCTTTATCACAAGTTCTATGAATCACAACGAAACAAACTGATTGCACAGACTAATATTTGATTTATCACATGAGGTTATGGAAACCCCTCCAAAAGACTTAAACCAGGGGATTTTTAAAAATTATCAACAACAAAACATTCTAGAATTGTTCCTAAGTTTTTACTTTCAAGTCACCTTTGTTACATACATCTGAACTCTTTAACCTGTGTCAGAGAGCACAGTCTGAGCTTTGCTCAGTTCTTGTGTTCTTAGTTGAAATCATTTTCTTCTGCTCTCTTTTGCATCTGAGTAAAACGTTGAGACACTGAAATGCCAACTACATACCAATTTCTTTATACTTATTACTGAACTAAATACTTGCTTTCCCTTTTTTTTTATTTATTTATTTATTTTTAAGACCAAAGATTGTAATGTACAAGTAAACAATGAGACATGCTGAGAAAAGCACAGAAGAATTTAACAAATTCTGCATGTATGGGAGAAGCCACAGTCCTCTTGGGTACGTATAAGAAGTGAGTGATACCTAGGAGTGGCTAAACCAGAAAAATCTGTCTTAATTCTTAATTAATTCTTAATTCAACAGGTAAAAATGGTTTCAGAGATCAGATCAGTTCAGTCTGAAGTTGTAGTATAATGAGTTTCTATAAGGTTAATTAGTGAGTCCAGAAGAACTCCCCAGGAGTATCCTTTGTTATCCCTTCTGCATTGAGAGGAAAGCAAGATATATACTGAGCAATTGTACCTCTAATTTGGGTTCCTGCTCTAGACGGTAACTTACAGAACACTGATGGTAATCATACTCTTAGTTTTGTCCTAAGAAACATAATTAAAGGGCAAACAAAATTCTGTTGAAAGGACTGAGTCACAAGCTTTATAATCTCCTGAAGACTCATTTCGCAAAACCGCCAAAGGACACAAAATGGCTGCAGCTGAAACAACAATTGATATCTATGAAATGCATTACTCAGGATTACCTTCAGCATCACGCAAAACTGAACCAAAGGCACTGATCACCACGTCAGCTTTCAGACGAACAACCTGATCCTCATCTTCTTTCCAGTTTCCATCACTGTCCTGTTCAGTTCGAACAAACTCCATTGCAACAATACGTCCACTTCTAAGTACAACTTTCCGAGGGGAGAGGAAAGGCAGAAATTCACACCTCTCTTCTTTTGCAAGTTCCATCTGTAGAGTAGAAGTAATAAAATAAATAAGCAAACATGATAAGCTTTATGAAAAGTTCACTCAAGATGTTACCACACGTTCTTCTTAAGCAGAAGGCACTGAGTATGTTATACTGATAGGCATCTTAATACTGATTTCTGTGCTACTCGATCAATCAGTTTCTAGACAGTGGCGCTTGTTAGATTTGCAATGCAAATGGTTTTCTGACACATTTACGTCCTTTTTAGGAAAGACAGGCTGGTGAGGTGAGGTGGTGGAGTTGCTCTTCATGCAACAGAGGAACTAGAATCTATCAAGCTCCACCTGGGGGTAAAAGTGGAGAGGTTGTGGGTGAGAGCAGGCTAATGCCAGTGACATTGCTGTGGGTGTGTACTAAAGGCCACCTGATCAAAAGGAGGAAATTGATGCGGGCTTCTACAAACAGCTGGAAGGTGCCTTGTGATCCAGGGCACTGGTACTTATGGGGGATTTCAATCATCCTGATATTTGTTGCATAAAAAACAATCCAGGCATGCACGCTCCAGGAGATTCCTGCAATATATTGAAGATAACTTTCTAACACAGTTGGTGGAGAAGCCAATGAAGAGAGGTGTGCTGCTTGACCTCGTTCAGACTAACAAAGGAGGGCTCATTGAGGGTGTAAAAGCTGGAGGCAGCTCAGGATGCAGCAATCATGAGATGATGGAATTCAGGATCTTACGTTGAAGAAGTAAAGCAACAGGAAGGATTGCTGTACTTCAGAAGAGCCAACTTTAACCTCTTCAGGGACCTTCTTAGAAGTATCCCATGGGCTAGAGCATTGGAAGGAGAGAGAGCCCATGAGAGTTGTTTGACACTCAAACACTGCTTCTTCTAAACTTAAGATCAGTACATCCATAACAGTAAGACATTAGGAAAAGGTGATAGGAGACCTGCATGGATGGGCAAGGAGTTCATTGATAAACTCAAAGGGAAGAAAGAAGGTCCAAGAACAATGGGAAAAGAGCCTGTCCATTTGGGAAGAATACAGAAATATAGCCAGAGCCTGCACGGATGCAATGAGGGAGGTTAGGGCCCACTTGGTATTTAATCCGGCAAAGGAGGTAAAGGATAATAAAAAAAGGAGGAATAACCACATGCATCAGTACAGGTTAGGGGCTGACCTGCCGGAGATGAGCTCTGCAGAGAAGGACCTAGGGGTCCTGGTGGATAACAGATTGGCCATAAGCCAGCAACATGCCCATGTGGCCAAGAAGGCTAATGGTATCCTGGAGTGTATGAAAACGAGCATGGCCAGTAGGTTGAAGAAGTTGATGATCTCCCTCTACCCTGCCCTGGTGAGGCTATAATTAGAGTACTGCATCCTGCTCTTTTGAACTGGGGAGCTAAAGACAGGGATCTCCTAGAAAGAGTCCAGCGGAAGGTGACAAAGATGGTAAAGGGCCTGCAGCATCTCCCACATGAGGAAAGGCTGAGAAACCTGGATCTGTTCAGCCTGGAGAAGAGAAGGCTGAGGGGATCTTATCAATGTTTATAAATATCTAAAGCGTGGGAAGCAATTTGATGAGGCCAAACCCTTTTCAGTGGTGTGTAGTGATAGAACAAGCAGCAACAGCCAAAAACTGGAACATAGAAAATTGCACACTAAAATCCACAGCACTGGAACAGGATGCCCAGAAAGGTTGTGAAGTCTCCATCTTTAGAGATATTTAAGATCTGTCTGGATGCCTAGCTGTATGCTGTACTGCAGAGTAACTGCTTTAGCATGGTTGGACTTGATGATCTCTAGAAGTCCCTTCCAACCCCTGCAATCCTGTGAATTCCTAATTATCTTATTCTTCCTTGTCATTTTGAATAACTTCTTTGAGGGCAGAAGACCTACCTTTTGCAACTGTCTGTGCTTTAAGAGGCATAGCATTAACTAAGTACACGATCCAATTTATGTTTTCAAGATTGTGTTTATTATCAAATGCCGAATACCATGTGCAAATAATAGCATGACTGCCAATACTTAATATTCTCTGATGTGGTAAGTCTAAAGTTAGTCTAGAAAACTAAAAAAAAAAGTCTAACAGCATGCCTTAGTAGAGATTTCAGTATTTGATTGTCTTTACTTGACAAATAACATAAAGCTAGTATATTTTACATTACATAATATCTTATAAAGTGTTCAACCTGACATCATTCTAGCATGGCCATTACTAGCTAAAGCTATTTTTAATATATTTTTTTTCAAAACTGCTGCATGATGTGATAACATGAACATTGATAGCTTTTAGGAATTGGCCTAGGCTGCTAACAAAGATTTGGGTTCAGAGTGACAGCTGATTCTTAATGAGGAAGAATCTGAATAGCATGAATCTTTGCCACAATGACTTCAGTAATTTCACGGTGTTTGGATGTCTTATTTTAAGTGCAACAGAAACATAATTATGCTTCCATACATCTGTTCTTTCTTTTTCCACTTCCATCCACTTTGTATAAGATCTCTAAGACGTCGACCTTCTTGAAAAGAGATTATCAAATTCCCATAAATCCTTTTTTAAAGATGCAATTGAGGTACTACTAGCTAAAATCTTTCAAAAGTATGGAGGATGTACCAAAAAAAATTACAATGGAAGAAGCACCAAAATAAGAAAATCTAACCAGAAAATAAAAATTCTTGCTTTACAGATAATTGAGGAGGAGTAGCCAGTTTCAGAATTTGCAGAAATCCTGATAAATGCCAAGGTGCAAAGTCAAACTAAAAATCAGTTTGAACACTGAAATATGTGATTAATGTCATCTCTCTATTGCCACTGGCAGTGATTCAAGCAAAAATCATCATAAATAATTTCCTTACAAGAATTTAGAGACACATAAAGCTGTGTCAAGATCACTGAGATTCACTAGGCATAAGCCATAAAGTCCATTCCTTGGACCTGAAGAGCTACCTATAATACTCCAATGCCTCATGGATCCCTGGGGTGCCTCCAAGATTTTCAGACCTTTACAGATTTCTACTTTACAGGAAATTTTACCCTTTTTAGGCATCTCTCTGACTTTACAGGGTACAACAGAGAAGTGACTTCTCCAAAGACTACATAAACTGAGCTTTAGAGCTTAAATAAACTTTCAGATACATTTTAAGAGCATTTTTAAAAACAAATATTTTAGTAGATGTCTTTTAAGTACCAACACTGCACTTTCAGGCTCTACAGAAATAACAACCATTATTCCTTCTTATAAATAGTGTTTTTCACTTTTACCTCTTCTGGGACAGCCCTGATATTAGTGAAGCCCTTTCTGAAGACCACAAATACACGACGAGCTCCACAGCGTAAAGCAGATGTTGCACAGTCAAAAGCAGTGTCTCCTGCCCCAAGTACAATCACAGTTCCATGTATTGATGGCAATGGAGAGTGACAGGCACACATCGCTGAAAGATGAAAGGAAAAACCCCATTTTCAAGTATGAGAAACCATTTCTGCTTGACAGCTCAAAAGGTACTTGTACTCAAAGCAGTGTAAAATTGCATCTTACAGTTTCTAAGCATGGAGTGTCACTATCAAATTATTCTGCTTCACTGAAAGACAGTTTTATTCCCATTTTTAAGATACGCTCATATACATAATTTTATAGTCAGAACTCTAAGGAGCAGCACCATTCTATCTGGAAAGGACACAAATGATGCAGTTCTAGTTTTGTGAGTCCTTTTGGGTAGAAATTAGCATTGTAATATGTTTTTATTCAAAAATTAAGCTTCTCGTATATCAGACTCAGTACCACGATGGCTTAAAAAAAAAACACAACTCATTAAAGATCATAATGAATATCACTTGCTTTTTTTTTTTTTTTTTTTTAAGAAAACTTTTCAGTGGTTGATAGATTCGGATGATAGCTTCTCAAAGTTAGTCCCTTTGACACAGTTTTCTGTGAGGCATTTATGCTGACGTGGTTCTCAGAAACTATTCCCTATGACAGCTGAACATCAACAGAAAGATTATTATTATACTAATTCCTAAATGTTGCACTGGGAAAAATAGTTGATCTACAGTGGTTTTCACAAAGTGTTTGCAGAAGGTTACATGCAGAGAATGTTGACATTGTGTGTTTGTTATCCATAGCTTGTATTTTCGGATTCACTCTGTGTAGTGCATTAAATTCCACTTTGCTATCAGTTTAAGTAGAACTATTTATTAGGGAAACTACTGCAATTTAAAGACAATGCCATAAACAATATAATGTTACATTCTCAACCAGCCTGTGATAATTTCAGTCAGGAGAAACTAACCGTATAATCATTGCACTGTGACTTGAATATCCTGCTATAGCACTAGCAGATCTTCAACATTCTCAGTTGTACAGAAACACAAATTATTCAATAAAACAGTAGTTGTAATTTAAACACAGAAATGGATTAGAAATATATATCCTCTCTCCGCTTGTAAAATGCTTGATATATGGCAAATGCTATCATTTTCCCCCACGTATATGGAATTGCATTTGCCATTTACTTAATAAGACTCCTATTCTCTCTAAACTTTTTTATTTTATTTTTAAAGAATTTAATTCTCCACAAAAAATGCACATTGAACAACAGAAAAAGAGCAAGCGCAAGAGTGGAATGGCATCTCAAAATGCCATGCAAACCTAGCCTAGAGTGGACCAGTTGTGCTTGCCCACTTTGTTCCTTATATCTCCAATAGCCCATATCTGTTTTCTGAGTATTTTCAGAAGGCTGGAAGGGTGCAGTGAAACAAGAATTTGAAATATAAGCCAATGGTAGCAAAGCCACTCACAAGTTAAATGACTGTATTTACCAAGGGAATCCCTTTGGAGGAAAGTATAACAAGCATGCAGAGTACTGTCTGTTTTAAAGTAGGTAAGTCTATCATTCAGAGAAATGTCATAGTAAATCTGAGGACAGAGCAGAATATACAACACATGTATTATATTTTAAAATTTTGTTCTTTAGAGATCAAGAGGTGACTACAGCAGCAGAAAGACTAAAATTAAGACAGAAAGATCACATCGATTAGTAAACAACCACTAAATAGCAATCTATTACTGCCAGTCAGAAAAAAAACGTTTATTCTTGTTTTTATATTTATTTTAGACTTAATATGAAAAATATCATTACATATTCTGATAAATTGTGAATGTTACATCGCAGCATTTAAAAAGATGCAGATCACAGTTTTATAGACCCTCGTTCAGGAAGATGCCTTCGAGTACCCTATTTGTGTGCACGTATATAGAATTCTACAAAGCATCTGTAGTCACATTATTATGAGGGGGAATTGCTTTTAAAGATTTTCTTTGCTTTTGTTAATCAAAAAATGTTTTGAAGTGTATATTCTCAACCTGTTTCATTTTTAAACACTTTCCAAAAAAAAAAAAAAAAAAAAAAAAAAATGAAGGGTAAAGAAAAAAAGCAACTTTTTCTCCCAACTCATTTGAGCTCACTGAGCTTAAGAACATATCTAGAAAAAAGCATTTGATCAAAACAGCAGAGTGATAGGATAGATGGGGATAGACGCATAGGGAATATTTCCCTTCCTAAATATTTTGTATAAAATGGAGTAAAAAACTTTACTTCTACATGCAGAATACTTTGCCACAGGAGGTATATTCTTTAACACGCTAATAAAGTCTTCTAAATAAGCAAGCAACTCTATCTGATGCTAAAAGAAATTTCAGAATGGTTCAAATAAAAACGTTTTGCAGATGAAAGTGGCATATGTGTATTTATATTAAATATGTGGTCACCTGCGTAAAAACATATACTACACTAAGAACAGACATAGATATATATCCAGAAAATTATATGTGAAATTTCTTTTATTTTTATCAGCACACTGGAGAATCTAGACTGAGGGAACGTGGCATAAAAATCACAAGTCCCACGTCATCCATCCTTCCAGGGCTTATGACATCACTTTCAAAGCCACCGAAAGTATCTATACTCCCTGGGGAGAAAAATCAGGCATTTCTGCACTCGAAACAAATCTGTAAAAGCACAAAAGGCTGCATTTGTCTAACTACGATCATATTAATGTTGTCCTGAGGTTTTTTGGGTAGGGAACTACTGACCCTTTAAATTTGCTTGTGAACATTCAGCACATGACTGACCTGGGATAATGGTGCTACAAGTAAAACAAATTATCAACAACATACAAAGTAGCTGTTTATGTGGGTCAGCAACGATTTAATATCAGATTTCAAGACCATCCTATATTTACCATGTGTAATTTCTATCAATATATACAAATGAGAAGCTTTTTATATCTATAGAATACAATTCAATTAACAAATGTAATTTATTGTGGGTAATAGATTGCCAGGTTCATAGATTTTTATATATGACTATTTGCTTTACAGTCTCTGGAACTGATGTTAGTTACCACACTCTCCTGAGGTTGCAGCTGCCCAGGAGAAAGCCTTGGCTCAGAACTTTTCACAGGGAGGTGCTGTGTAGGTGGATGCGATGCTTTAATCACCTGTGCATTTTTGTACCTCAGGAGCAGCTACTGACTTACTGAATATGTTTACAACAGAAGCAAAGTATCGCACACCTGGCTTACTTGCCACAGCTACCAAAGGTAGGAAGTCTTTTGATGTGTAAAACCCTTGATCCATCTTCAGCCCTTGGAATATACTGTCTCTGTTTGGTTCTGGTAAACCTGAAACAGATATGTTAAGGTAGATCAGAACCATCAGGGAAATCTCAATAATAAAAAATATTTCACATTACATGAACACTCTCAAAAGTAAACACAATACAGGTAGTCCTACAAAACCTCAGATGTTCAAAAAAAAGCACACAAACAAAAAACATCACAAATGACTGCAGCATCATGTTTGTTGTCAGCAGCATACAGAATGGTTGATCTGTTAATAGAATCAGCACTAGAAAACAGGGTTGTTGAATAACCTTTGCACTCAGATTAACTTATACCAAAATAAATGCAAAGAATAGGGTTAAAGAAAACAAAACATACTGGATGCAGAAGTAGAGAAGCTACTGGGAAAAGTATGACTGTAATAAACTTTTCCTACATAGCTTTACTTGCATGCACAACTCAAACTGCTGGGAATCAGTTTCATTCCCTTTGTTTTGAGGTATTATTCAATACAGTTAGATTCCAGGTAACACAAGTGAGGCAATAGGGAATGGCCTAATTTATTAGTAATGGGCATGAGTGGTGATGCTGTTTAAATTTCTTATCTCTGACTACTTGTATATCATCTTTTTTTTTTTTTTTTGTCGTGGTTGACCATTTTCTCAACACCCTGAAGTCCTTGTTTGCCGACATCTATTTGTCATTAATTAACAGCACAAACTTATCCAAAAGCAGTAGGACACAGTGATACTCTTCACAACCAATGAAAGAAACAAACATCTTTTGATTAAAACAAAATAGCAAAAAGTATCTTCCAATTGTCAAAGACAGGCTTTATGCTGCTGTTAATACATTTGTTTATACATTATACAGCACAGAAAACCATCCACCCAGCACAGAAGTTAAAACTTTTTTTTCTTGCAAATGGAATAAATTAGGGTATTTTCAACATGGCTTTGACTTTCACATTTGAATCTTAAAAAAATAAATAAATAAATCATATTCCCATGAAAATATACCAATCAATAATTACCTATTGAAGTGAAGTAAATGTCAATATTTCTTTCTTGGAAAGCACAGAGCAACCAAGCAGCCCTTAGAACCAGTAGGCAGAAATGGAGTAAACAAAGTAACACACTTCGCTCCATCCCCAGACATGGATGGCAGCACTGATCTTTCACCTCTTTGAGATACATTGGCTGCTGGTAGAAAACCTCAATAACACTGCTTTAGCACCAACAGCAAAGCAGGATTGTACTTTGAGGAATGCTATTTCGAGTAGGAAAGGATTAGGACCTTTTTCTATTACTGAAGCACCAAAAAGCTGCCTCATTACTGAAGGATATCAGGACTCAGCTGTAAGAACCCCAGGATTTTCTCAGGAGTCACCTCACATGGGGTAAATTTTTCGACCTCCCACATCTCTGAATGAAGTTAGTATAAGTCAAGGGGGAAAAAAGTATATATTTAGCTTCAGCAGTTTCTGTGAAAAAAAATGAAATTTGACCTCACTGAATTTAGAAGGCAGGCTTACAAACCAAAAAGCAAATGAAAATCAGCTTCTATTTTTTTTTTTTTTTCATTTCAGATATCTCATGGTTTTGAGTACTTTCTTGATCTCTGATGATAAACAAAACTACGAATCAATTGCTTTCTAAACAGTGCTGCTCTATAGCTGGATACTGAGAAAAATAAGGTTAAAAAATACAAGCTTCTACTGAACTTCAAGAACTTTGAATGCTGTACTTGCTATGTAGACTAGAATATCAGTTAATTAAGAATGAATAATGGATATTTTAAGAGGCTGACAGAAATACTTTATGCTACTGAAACTATAATATGTAAGAGCCATTAAAGAAATTATCTTTAAAAAATGCATAAAACCTGTATATATTGCTAAAGTACCTATGACAAGTGCACCTTGGCAGGAGTTTTCTGTGCCTACTACAGGCAAAGGACAGAGCAGTGTATCTACTGCAATTGATATAAACGTAGACCACCACAGTAGTCTCACTTTGATTTCAGGAGAAACATTTTTGTCACTATTGGGAGGTGCAGAGTGAATTAAAGACATTTTCCATTCTATCTTTTGTCTACCCTCTGTTGAACACATGGCGAAAATCTCATAAATATTTTCCCACTTTTGACATTTACATAATCCCCCTAATAAAAATGACTCCATCTCTAACAACATCAGTAGTTCAGCTCCCACCGGTTGAAGAAAAAAACAGAATTAAGAGAAAGTTAAAAAGTCCAGGGTTCAGGTTTATCGTAAGTGCAACGCTGCTGAAATCAAAGGATTTATATTATGAGTGTTCTCAATCAAACAACATTTAGTGTGGCTAATATAACCAACCAACAAAACAAAGCTCAGACAGTATCCATGGCATTTTCTGCTATTTATTTTACTATTTTCATTTTGATTATAATAACATGAAAACCCATTCTAAATTTTCAATATCTATATTTGAAGGAAATGCTGGAAATTTTTCTCTTCTTCCTACAAACACCTGGCACAGTTTCACTGCAAGTTATACTGGATTCTGATGTATCTTATACAACTGCTTTGTATTTGGCTTTAAAGTGATAGCATTTAGTTCTGTTAAAATAGAGATTATGTACTTTCTAAAGCTAAAAGCTAAAAAACTAAAAAGCTAAAAGTCAGGCAGACAGAAAGAGAACAGAAACTGATAAGATTCACTTTTGAGGGATGTCATCTCACAATAAACAGCCACCTTACAGAAGCGTGCTTTACAGAAGGATCAAATATTGATAAACAGCCAACAGCCTACCAGGAGAAAGAGGGTTTGATGAAGACAAAAAAGCTACAGAGGAGAAATACAGTTTTGTGCAAATAATTTTAGAGAAGAAATAAAATTTAAGAACAAAACAAAACAACAGTCATCTATGAAAGACACAATTTAGGTCAAAATAATAAAGGAAAATAAATACCCTTTGAAGAAGAATCAGAGAAAATCTTTAGCAAAAGGGAATTCATGCATTACAAAATAGCCAAGAGCCACTCAAGAAATGCTTGCGAAAACACAAGGTCTTTCCTTTAGGTTTTAGGCTAAAACCAATGTTAGTAATTTCTCTACTCTCCAAATCCACCTGAAAGCCACCTAAAAGTGTTTATTTATTGCTTGATATTTCTTGTACTAAAATGATCTTTTGCTGTTCTAGATCTCTTGTGTGTAAATAACCTATACCAAAATCTAGTGATAATAATTTCCTTCACTGAAACTGAAGAACAACTCTTCTGAAAAGCAATCAAAAGGAGGTAGCCTGGAATTACAATTCCACTGCTGGCATTGCTACATGACTCTGCAAAAGTACAGAAGCAGCAGGCTACTGCCCAGATCCCTGCCTACAGCAGCCAGAGCCCTGGAGCTCCTGCAGCCTCAGTCCCTTTACCTGCTGATTCCAGGAGACAAACTTCTGAAGCAGCCAATATCCAAACCACACACACAGGCTACAGGAAAATGTCACGTGCTAAGAAAGTACAAACATTGTGAAAATAACAACTAGCATGGTAGATCTATTTCAGCTTCCCAAAAGCTTATCTAGATAGTCCCAGTGTGATTGAGGTACGGTGTAGAAAACAAACGAACACCACTCCTGACCCCTTGGTATTCCATGTCCTGCCTTCTCTCTCCAGGTGCTCCAGCTATCTCCCAAGAAACATCACCCTAAGCATGAAAAACCTCCCCCCTTCTTTCTTCCCTCGAAACACCATAATCCCTTCTGCAGTGGGTTGTACCTTAACTCTCAGTCCTTCTATCAAGTCTGACCCATTATATAATTTCTAAAGTCATACTGGAGGCATTGTAAAACACAGGCTTTAACCACCCACTTTCAAAATCCATTATGTACATACATACATATAAACAAAAAGATAAATATTAGAAGAAACAATATCTACTTTTATCATTTTATTCTTTGTTTTCACAATACAGATACATGCTAATTTTCTTTACTGTAGGTGTCAAGTTCTTCATCTCCATCTGAAGAGACACAATTTAGACCCTTTTACAATCCCCTAGTCCAGATGAAATATGAATCACAAAATTATTAGAGTCTGTGAGATATACAAAGGCAATCTAAAAGAGTGATGCATACACAATGTAGTGGATTGGCATGCAAAGAAACGCACCTAGTCCACTTGCTTGCTGCATCAAATAAATCAAGGCATGTCAACATATCAGTCAGCAAGTCTAAAAAGGAAATATGTACTGCTGCTATTACTGTAAACGTTAGCCTGGTCTGGAGAGGAAAACTGATGTGGGAGTAGAGGCACAGCATGTATCTCTTTCCTATTATGATCAAATCCCCTCTCCCCAGAAACAGGACTGCCTTCTGAACCTGAAATCACTGTCTGAATTACTTAAATCTGACATGTTTGGGCAGATTTGCAGTTTCATATGAACTTCCCAGTCAGTCTTAATAACTGACATACAAAATAAGTCTTGTTCCTTGAAAAGGGTCAAGTGTAGTTTTCATTGGCAGCTGACTGAAAACAAATCTCCAGACAAAAATAAATAAATAAATAAATTTTTAAAAAAGGAGCTGAAGTTGAAGTGTAAACATATAAAAACCTATGGGGAGCAAAGTTACTACAGCACTGTGAGCTTTTCTTTTCCCCACAGCAGGCACTGGTGGGTTTTTGTTTCATTTTTCGTTGTGTTAATACAACATTCTGGAATAATTCAGGCTGCATCAGGTAAACAAACGAGGAACTGGGGTCTATCAAGTAAAGTTCCCATTCGTTGTCTTAGCTATTGCTGTTGTGAGAATAGAGAGTTTTCAAGCAGAGGGCTGGTTGAATATTTTTACCAACCCCACGTTTTAGGTAACAATGTAAATTCATTTTGGCTAAAGCAATTTGTTTGAAATACACTAAGAATTTTTTGTGGGTTTTTTTTGTTTTTTTTTTTTTTTAAAGCAAAGACGCTGAGTTTCAACATTTTTAAACGAATCTTTCAACTGCCTCAAAATGACATTACGTTTAGAAATTCATCCAAATTTATTTCAAAAGAAAACAAAGAAAATTGGCTGTATGCATATACTTTTTTTTTCTTCCTTTTTAAACCAGCAAACCAAAACCATTATCAAACTCCTTTCACCAGTTTGTAATTTCTTTTTAAGTGTTTCCATGTCAAAGAAACATGGAATATTGGAAAATTGTAGGACTAAGGAAACCTTTGAACCTTTTGCTGTACCTATGAAAAAAAGAGATGTTTCTGAGCAAAATATGATTTTAAATACATGTTTACAGGAAAAATTCTGCCAGACAAAATAAATAAATAAGGATCCCTCTTCAGTACATGCCCCGTCCTTCCTGGCAGGGAATATTCTGAAGAATAGGGGCACAGAAGATCCTAGGAGTAGGTGGAAATCCTTGAACTGTCAGAATCTGAGCTTGGGAGAAAAATGTACGAATTTTATAAGAAAGTGGATGCAATCAGAAGAAACATACGATTAGTTTAATATCTGCTTTTATGGCAGTACAAGTCTGCTGAAGCAGTATCTGAGAGGCCAAGCCTAGACATACCAAGACCCAGCCTGCTAACCAGCGTAAGAAACTTGAACACAAGGAATGAGGCATCACAGGTTCAGCACTAGCAATAGCTCACCTTTGGCAGACTGAGGAATAACAGCAAGTTCTGGCCACCCATGTGCCCTGTGGAAATGAACACTGGAGGTCTGGTGGAGAGACTGACACAAATATCGGAGAGGAATTGACATGGTCTGATGAGCTATTCATTAACAATATAACAGCATATTTGTGTTTCTTAAAAATGCCCTACAGTAGATACAGATCTAACAGTCACTCTCTGAAAGTAAGTTTCTAAATCCACCATCTCCCTCCTAACAGTGACCTTTTGAATTAACAATAAAAGTCTTTGGTACACATTTTTCTCATCTTCCTGCTCTTTAACCTACTGAAGTGCTCCAATTTGCTCCTCGTGTTTCCATATGAAAATATTTTAGGCGTAACACTTCTGATAGCACTTCTCACTTCCCAGAGACTTACAGCCACAGATTCCATACAGTCAGAGTGACTACGAAGGGGCACAGCAGAAATGAACACAGAGTAAATTCCAAGCACACAAGCATCCTTCAAAATTTCTGAATGCTCTGTTCTTCAAAAAGTCTGGATGCATTCTAGGGATGTGGAGATCAGAATCTATGTATAAAAGGCAGTTTTATTCTACATCTCACAGTTCATGAATTGTATAAACTGGACCATGAATTTTAAGTACATTAAAGTGGTCACTTAAAGATAACATCAAAACAGTAGATTCTTGTAACTTTAAAATTCATAGTATTCCCTTGACATGATAGAACCTAGTTGTATTCATCACCATACACACTATTTATAAACCATATTCACTCATATTAATATAGATAAAATTACTGCCCATGGATCAATTTTAAACAATAATTTAGATATGTGAACTCCACTGAAACACACTACACAAATATGGCACCAGAGCTGTGCCACATGCCTGATTACAGCAAGCGCGCCATTACAATTCACGCTGTTCTATTCATAAGAAATGGAACAGAAAGCCATCGGTATCTGGAGAGCTGCTTTCTGTACATTTTAAAGGTATTTCTGAAAGAATAAACGCCCAATAAAGTTGCAAATGCTCTGCAGGTGCTCAGTTTCTTTCAAGGTCAGTCCATTAGTGATTAACACATTAGTAAATGCATTCAAGGCCTCTATTTCTAAATGATATCTCTCTCATTTTGGTGGACGCTCGGTGCTTTTTCTTTTTTGGTGGCAGCTTTGTTATTTCCTGTTGTGAGGTTCAATAGAGTATGTTTCCTAGGTGGTTGGGTTTTTTTTTTGTTTGCTATGTATGTTGATGGAGATAAGTGTTTTAATTACTTTTTTAATGTCTATGCTTTTGTATTTTCTTTTTCTCTCCATTTATTTCCTGCTGCTGAGATTACTGCCTCATCTCCACAGCAGGTGGCTCTTTCAAATTTGTTTTCTTTGTAAGCCTGGTAGATTTATTTTGTAATATAACTTCTTTTTGTTGTTTATTTTTTTTTTTTTAAAGTTTATTATTAATGATTTCTTTGCTTTGGAAGAGGTGCCCTAGCAAGATCTGTAAGGTAAATCCCCAGTGATTTCTAAAGGCCTCATTCATAGAAAATAAAAGTAAGGAGAGAAAAGCAAAAGAACTACAGGACACCTGCGTTAGCATTTTCTTACCCTCATGTTAGAATGAGTAAATGTGAAAAAAATCCTTCACATTTATTAGCAAAATCCCTATACAATTGTTGCAGTGCACTGTAAGTTGAACAGCATTGTTCACACCACAGTGTCTTCTAGAAATGCCTGAATAAATAGCTGAACCTGTAAGTAACAGTCCATATGTCTCATATGTTACTACATCATTAAATTGCAGTAATATCTGAGCTCTTACAAGTGGTATTGAAAAAAATAAGACTGGAATAGTCAGACCAGGAAGAACCAAACCTATTTTTATAATCTAATTGATGTGTGAACCCAGTTGTCCTGTCCAAATTTAGACATAGCCAAAATTTCACAAGATGTAGCCAGGAATCAGAAACTGCATACAAGAAGAGCAGATAGTTTACAATTAATCCATGAGTGATAGAAAATTAGGATTAGTGTTGTATTTATGAGCTTTGGTCATAAAACACTGCAAAATTATGGTTTGTGCTCACAGCACATAGTGTCCACTATGATCAGATTAGCTTGAAAACTAATGTCGTAGACATGTTAAAGGTAAATGACAACACTTTAGCCTCCATTACACATAAACGCCACCCTTAATTTGATTTTATGATCATCAATTCAGATTTTCACAAACCTTCAGTCTAACTCCCCATAACCTATGTCTGAATTGTTTTTCTCAGTTTTATCATGGGCAACACAGGGGATCTGCATTTGGGATATTACTGGGGTAAAAAACAAGTGTGGCTAAGGTAATTTTTTAGTGAAAGTCATCATTGTCTCAGGATGATTTGATAAAGATGCAGAAAGAATATGGCAATTATGCAATCATAAATATCTGGGTATTCAGTTAAGCATCACAGAGATTTTCACCTCACAGTTTGACCTGAGAAATTATCCTCCAAAAGATTTTTTTAATGTACAACTCAGAATGGAAGCAGACAGTATCACTAAAAGGTTTTAAAACATAATTTTTAAAGGACACTAGAAAATCAACAGTAAGTTGGACAGCAATATTCAGGGTCCCAAATTAACAGAAGATAATTGCATGAGGGCTGCTCCAAAAGTAATGCTTCTTGTTTTACTATGTTAGTCCACAATGTCAGAGTTGGATGTTGGTGGTACAGCAGGAGAGACAGAATCTTCCCACCAATATTCTGTTACATGTTGCTGCTGGGTGACAGACGGCAGCAGAGGGGCAGTCTGACAAAACAGTGTCTGACATGGAAGCGTGTATGAAGCAAAGGTGAGTCTTCGCATTCCTCCATGAGGAAAAAATGGCACCCATTGACATTCAATCACACTTGCTGAATGTCTATGGAGACCAAAGAGTGGATGTGAGCACAGTGAGGTGGGTGGGTGGTACATTTCAGCAGTGGCAACAGCAGCGAGTTACCTCCACTGATGCAGATTTCTATGGGAGTAGCATGCAGGTTCTTACTTTATAATCCACAACTAATGGTGGTGAATATGCTCAAAAAATAGTGTTTCATAACTGAGAATTTGCTCTATTAAACAGTGTTATTGTGCTCTTTTCATCTGTTGTAGTTTGCATGAGAATAAATACGTTACTTTCAGAGTGACCTATATAGCAGTTCTTCTTAGATTAGAAAGTAATATTTAATCACAGAATTGTTACTCACATTTGAAGTAATCGCCATGCTAAGGATGCTAGCAAGTTAAATGGTAGTTCTGGTGAAAGACTTACTGAAATATGAAGATTGCCATGAAGTAAACCTCATCATAGAGATGGACGAATGCAGAAGTCTGTTTACATTGCCTCTGGTTCTATTCTGCCTTGTATTGTTTACTGCAGGTCTTAAAGCACTGAAACAGTTTGCTATGAATCTTGATTTGCAGAACATAAGAATTCTGTAAATTCTAGCACAAAGTAACTAAAGAAACATCTCCTATAAAAAGAAAGTAGAATACTGCTGCTAACCTTTCTTATGTCATCTTGGCAACATTTATTATACTGGCTACAAATCTGAAAAGGTCACTAGCTAAAATGCATTTAGTAGTCTCAGTCAAATCCATCTCTCACATAAGAATGTGCCTTTCCATCCAGGAAAAGAGTTCTTTCCATTCAGCTTACAACACAGCTGAATTTGATTTTTAGTCCTGTCTGGAATTTGGCCACTTCACACCACTGGCACAAGCTGTCATTATTCAGGAGCATCCTTGAACTGGCATAGCAGGGATGCTGAAGTTTAAGATTTGACATGTTAATGCTGTCAGTTCCTTTCTCTCTTCCTTCTACAAGCATGTTCCTAGCACTAACATGCCAAAGGAAAGACACAGGGGGCTGTGTTTCCTCCAGACACCAGCCAGATACTATTTGTCAGTGTGATACGCTGTACCACACTAAAAGGGAAAAAAGCCAAAAAAGGTTCCTCTCACTCAATACAGTGCTGAAGAAAACTGGCTGCAAAAGCAAGAAGCTTGCTTCTTTGGGGATAAAATTACAAGGATACAAAAGTAAACTTCAAAGATACAAAAAGCCCACCCTAATATCTCAGAGACTATGTGCCATGTTAAGGGTATTTAGACACAATAGAGAAAATATGTATATGTGTAGAAGTGAAAGCAAAATAAAGCAAAATAAACTGGATGGAAAAGAAAGAGTATACAGGAGCAGAAGAGATCTAAAAAGTAAAGAAAACATAAAATAATATAATAGTTGTTGGTAATAGAAATTATAGATTTCCTCCATGATATGTGTCCAGTATTATAGGCAGTCATGTTGGCACATTGGAATAATCATATCCGATATGAATTTACAAAGAGAAAATCAAATTTACTATTAGTGTTAAGTTTGACATTTAAAAAAAAAAAAAAAGGAAAAAAGATCTTGGAAAGCCAAATTGATAGAAACTGCATATGGAAATGGGAACAAATCTCCAGGAAAACACTCAAAGAAAAAGCCACAAATAATTGGCATCAGATAGAAAATGTTAGGCCTCTGCAAAGGAACAGTAGAAAATCCATTATAGACATATAGTTACATATTTCCTCTGGAAATATGAAGAATAATTAATTCATTAATAACCTGGAATAACATCTTCAGTCAGATCTCATGCAGCGTACAGTGAGAAAGCCGCACTGAGGTTTACTGAGACAGTTTGTACTAGCTAAAGTCTCTTCCTCTCCAACTGTAGTATAAGAGCCAATTGGTATTACAGCGTTACAAATACAGACTGATTTTTATAATGTTGTGTCCTGAAGCTGAAAAAAGCCGAACAGGTGAGATTACAGAAAACATCTAAAACACAGCCATTGCTCTTAAACTCACCGCTATTACTACTGTGGCATGCTACTTCCATAAGATCCTTGCTATGTGAATGTAATGAAACAACAGGCTACAGGAGTGACATATCTGCATCCTTTGCCAGAACTGTATCTTCATGAAATACTGACAAAATCCTACTTCTCTGGGCAGAAAACCTCCCATGCTGAATATTAGTTGCAAAACATAGGTCTTTCTGGTTATTCCTATTTTGGAAATGTAGTAAAGATTCATTCAAACTTTTAATTTTTATTTTTAATTCAATTAGCTTTCAGTGTAAAACAGCAATGTCTTACAAATCCTACTGAATAACAAAGTACAACCTGAAAATTCAATATAGGAAACAAATGCTTCTTCCTAGTTCTTTTTAACATGCTAAATCAGCTCTTAAATCAGTTAAATCTTAAGTCTCAGAATATTAACAGAGTGGTTTTGTCCACACGAAGGAACAAAAAGATGCTATAAAGCTTATTCAGTAATTACTCCCATATCATCCCGCCCACGCTGCATTTTCAAATCACTTCAGGTAAACCATCTCTACACATATTTTAAAGTTATGCCTCATAAAAACACTTCCAAACACTATTCATTTTTCTGCAGTGCAGATCTACAACTGAAAACCTATCATCAGTGCATTCTGATGAATAGGTAATAATTAAATCTTTTTTTCCTCTTCTCCTACAGCACATTATTTGACCCATGATAAAACAACCTATCAGATTTCCATTTATTATTTCTACTTGAAGGTCTTTGCCAGCTCACACAAACATAAATCTCCATTTGTCAGATTTAAACTGTACCTGTCCCAGCTGCTATGAGGGTTCATAGCTCTTGTCCCTTAAAAATTACCAAATAGCATCAAACAACATAACCTCCCTCCAGCCTCTGCTGACCCTTGCAATCAATAATATTTGTAACCTGTACGCACACAGTTAAGTAGAATAGAAGCCATGCACTATCCCAGTTAACCACATTGAGCTGTGATACTACAATCTGCTCCCTTGTGTCTCGTGTGATCAATTTTAATCTCTGGACCAAGAATAAAAGAACGCAGCTCCTTGTTTCTGAATTCATCTGAAAAGGATGTTATAGATTTGCAGGGAACAGTGGATTTAATACAACCAGCAGTTCAAGGAAAGAACACATCTAGGTTATCATTCATTTTCATTATCATCGGTGTATTTCAACTCTTCACAAGACAATACAAAACACAGAAAACACACATGTACCAACTCAAAGAAAGCTCTCTTTGTTATAACACCATCAGGAAACAGTTATTGTTGTAGCTGTATCCATTACTGCCACTGTGAGCGAGGTGAAGGTCAGTGATTACATTATGATCGTTTTGGTTAAAGATTTATAAACAAACTGCCAATACTCATTTCTTCTGGAAAATGTCATATATAATAAATTAAACAGCCTCCCTCCCTCAAAGTTATAAAGCCTTGTTCTGCTCTGTTAAAAATAAACAATTATTATGGAAAGAAAGAGCAATTCAGGTTTCTGATGATATTTGTTCTCTCTCCTCCAAACTAATTTTGTTTAAAAGGAGGAAAATTTGCCAACCAATTAGTCTAATTAGGCAACTGTATCTGAATGTATAACAGAAAGCAACGTTAGCTTCTGCAGTAGAAAAAGTGCTTTTTGAATCTGTCACACCACTAGAATACGCTTCCAGAGTTCTCAAAACTGCATATTTATAGGCTTGGCTACAGTGGCTCCTTGACAGCAGCTCAAATGCAATGAATCATCTATCAAAACATTTGAGAAGACTTTCTTATTCTTTTTTTTTTTTTCTTTAAAGAAACATTCTGCAAGGATACTTTTAACATGATTATGCTCCAGTGTTCACTATCAATTAAAAAAAATAGCACACACTTTTATAATTGATGGTGAATAGTAAGTGTGCATTGTCAGAGGCATTATCTTCTCAGATTGTCACAGGCTGCATAACAGTATGGAGTATGCTGCAACAAATATGACATTCTTGTAGCATGCTGGAAGGTCAATGAGCTTTCTCTCTCAGGTCACTTACCTACTTCACGTGTCCTTATCATTAAGCACATATTTATCTGTCTTTCCTTTTAAAAGCAGCTGTAGCAAGGGATTTTATGTAAATACCTTGTTAATGTGGCATTCTCTTACACATGTAGATTGCATCAGAAATATTAGACAACTACAGGTACCCCCTGCGCACTTTTACATACTGGAAACAACTAAGCATGATTTTACAATGCCCAAACCATTTCTGAGTAAGGGTCAATGAAAGAAAGAAGTCATAAGTTGTCCTTTAGGTTTGTTTAACCATCAACTACATCTGAATTCTTTTCCTAACATCAGCATATATTGAGAATTTCTTTGAAGTTTGAGACCATGACTTTTTTTTTTTTTTTTTTAGCTAACTGCACCACTCTTGTCAATTGCCTGTATTTTCCTTGGTGTTTCTTGTATTGTGACAGAGCAATAAATTTGGTGCTTTGGGTCAGAAACATAATGCGGTTCTATTTCAGATGTTGTAAGGCTACTATCTGAAATAAAAGGAAAAGGGAAATGATGGGGATCTCCAAATGTCTACACAAATCACAGAATGGCCAGGGTTGGAAGGGACCTCAAGGATCATGAAACTCCAACCCCCTGCCACATGCAGGGCCACCAACCTCAATGTTTAATACTAGACCAGGCTGCCCAGGCTTCCAACCTGGCCTTGAACACCTCCAGGAACGGGGCATCCACAACCTCTCTGGGCAGCCTGTTCCAGCACCTCACCACTCTCTCTGTAAAGAACTTCCCCTGACATCCAACTTAAATCTTCCCTCCCTCAACATAAAACCATTTCCCCTTGTCCTGCCAAAGCTTAATGTTAAAGCAAATGAAGTAAAACTTTGTCACAAAAGCTCTTGGTTTGTAAGGGCAGCACTCTGCACACGTCACACACGCACTCATTTTAAGCCCATACTTTAGGTGGCCAGTATGAAAAATTAAAATGTAAAATCCACACTTCCGATATTAAGCAACTAATTTCTGAGGTACTAAAACCATCAAAGAGGCAGAAGTCTACATCCCATTTTAGTCCACAAAGCAGTAGCCAGATCCAGAGAAATGACTATTACAAAAAGTTAAAACTAGCTGCTTAAACCAGCCTGCATGCAACAGTGTAAATACTCCCAATAGAGCATATAGGGTCCCCCTGACACAGGCATTTGACCCAGGCTAATGTCAGGCCAGTCACATAAATGTATCAAGGAGCGAGCACAAGTCCTTAATGCTTTCTTGGTGCATAATTTTGTGTTTGTGATACCACAGCAGGAAGATTCATTCCCAGTGGAGCTACAAATGGTAACAAAAACAAGAAGCGTCTGATCAATAAATAGAAAATCAAGTTACACGGTCCCTGTAGAGTCCTCTAACAAGGATTTCTTTCCAAAATGTTCCTGCTTGTTTAATGCTGCTGATTTTAATCCTTTCATACCAGTGGGTCCTACACGCGTGCATTAGTGCTAATGTAAAACAAATGAACATTTTATACAAGGATATCCATTCTCCCCAAGTAAAAGGGTTAATAACAAAGTAAGGTTTAGGAATGTAAATTATTTTCCCCATGTGAATGAAAAACAACATGAGTTATTCATTTAAAAATTATTAGCATATAAAATCATTATTATCTCTACAGTTAATGTACAGTTCACTGACAACCTTTTGGACCATTACAATTAAGAAAGGCAGCATCCCTAATGAAGTTACAAAACACATTGTTTATTAAATAGAAAATTGCATCTTTAATTACTTTAAGTATTATAATCTGATGAAAAATTATTTCATAAACCTCAAGACAAATTATGTCAAAGATGGAGTATGCATTTTGATCTTCTATGAATCCTAAACAGCACTTTCAATTTGCTTGCAGGTTTCTGTTGTATGCAAATCTACTTCTGAAATTGCTTTCAAGTGCCTAAATACAATGCCACTAGCAGAAACTTAAGAAGCAGTTTTCGTTATTCTTTCTTTTTAAACAGATTTAATTTTTATCAATTGTAGAAATTTGCATTTCTACTAAACGCGGTTTTTGTATTCATCCTCCAGAAGAAAACCAAAAGATAGTTTTCTGCAAGGGTCCTGAAATCAGGTTGACTGAAATAAAGGCAATTTGGCGTACCACTGTATTTTATTATATTATTGATCTACTTTGAGCTAAGAGGGAATTTTGTTCAAAACCACCAAAGGCTTTGAAGATATGCTGTAGTACCAACAAGTACATGCTGAGTTTTAAATATTCTATCTTCTTTATACAAAGTAATCTCTATTCATTGTCAAGACTTTTGCTGTCTGTCCGTCATAAGACCTACCTGCTTAATGTGCTGACCAAGCTTAGAAAAGGGCTGAGCTGCACACTGTACTGTCTACTAAACACAGGGCATTAGGCCACCCACTATGCTTTAGATCAAACCTAGACAAAAATCAGTATTAAAACACGTTGATTTCTGTAACACTAAGATGAAATTAATGTAGCCACCTTCACTTACATCAACTTGCCATTGAATATTTTGTTTGGAAGCCCCAAGAGCTATTGGGCTTTCTCAGACTAATCAAACAAATCAGAAAAGCACAGAGATTTTCAATTCCTTTATGCTAAAAAAAATTGCTACACTAGGTCCATGCCTTTTTGAGAATAAATATTATCTGTGCAAATCATGGTAAGCAAATATTCTATGTAGTGCTATAATACTAAAATAAAAAGAATAACTAAAGAAGGACGAAAGTCAGTGGCCAGTAATTGATACGCATTTTATAGAAGTACAAAATGCATTGCATAACTATAAAACGGCTAACACTGTCTAGATTTAAATATATATATCCTAAAGATCAAATGATTATAAGCACATTCACTTGTGCAGTTAGTACACAAAACTTGGAACAGAGTAGTTTGTTCAGGAACATACTCAGCAGTTTCAGAGCAGTACCTGTGCGCCAGAGAAAAATCTAGCTGGGATTTTCAGGCAAGTGAGATAGTGAAAGTCAGGCACATTTGCAAAAGTATTCAGAACAAAATTAAGTTTTGAAAAAAGTTTTCCTGCAGGAATCTACTGTTAACTGTAAAATAGCTAAAGATGTGGAAAAAAATAATTCAGCATTTGAAATAAACTTCCTGAGTGTGCACCTGCATACTCTGGTTGTTTTAGGCACAAGAATCTCTGAGGGTACATCGACTTCCAAAAGATCTGTCTGAATCTACATTATTGACATGCAACTCGGCAGAGAGACTGCCTTGGAGGCAAAGGACCTCAGGAGCACAACATTTTCAGAGCAAACCTTCTTACATATTCAAAGATGTTCAAAACCTGACTGGATACAGTCCTAGGCAATCTGTTCTAGCTGACTCCGAGCTGCAGGGTTAGACTAGCCAATTTCCAAGGGTCCCTTCCAACTTCAACTCTTCATGATTCTTTGAAATACTCCCTGTTGACGTCCTAAGCCACTGCGAGATTTCTGAAATTTTTATTTGGGATTGGAAAAAGAAAACCTACTAATATACTTAAGTGAAAGAAAAGAATTCCCTACTAGAGAATAGGTGCCAGACATTCACATAAAATTGAGAGAAATTCACAGGTATGCACAGGCATTTCTTTGCCGCAAGCCCCATATGTTTCTATTACAGAGACCTTGTAGCCAGGGGCAGTGTACTAGAAATCAGACCCTTCCTTCATCTACCCTCGCTACAAAGAAAAAAGGCACAGGGAGGGAGAACTAGAAAATACGGCTTGCACACAATGTTGCAAAGCTAATTTTTGAAACTTCATCAGTTCAAAACTGCCTTCTTCCATGCTTTCACTTCATAATTCACTGACTTGTTTTCAGACACCACATCTTAGCACTCACAGCCACTTTCCCAATTTGTAACGGAATTGGGCTTTGCCTTATTCATCAAGAATACCCATCTTTTGAGACAAGAGCGTACAAAATGGCCAAAGGCTTTATATTAAAACTTAATTACAATTCCATTATCAGATGATTAAAGTATTACAATATAAATGCTTGCTTCGAACTGTTGCTGCCTATAGTCATTGATGTTGCAATGTGTAAGAGTAATTCTCACTATAAATCAGAATAATCTTTAGATGTCATTTTCTAACAGGTCCCAATTGCTTTATATAGAAAGTTCATGAAAAATCCTACTATCCATTAGAAAAACCTAACATTGCGCATCTTTTGCCACATCAACAAAATTATGTTTCAGAAACTCAGCATCACCGTTTGTATCAAATCAAGATTTTCACCCTAATATTTTAATGATAACGTTGATTAGTTTTACTACTCATACAAAACCAGATCATGCCTGCCTGAACACTTGCTACAGTATGAATTCATTTAACTTTAGCAGCAACTATAGTTGTATGGGAATGAAGAAATGGAGTTAAAAGGAATCCTCTGCTAAAAATAGAAACCCCACCCTCTGCATTCTCTTAACCACCAATTTATTTATGATACACACATATGTAGAAAACAAGTATTCAGTTACGCACTCGTGCAAAATCAGCTCTGTATATTAAAGGCAGAGTGTGTGTGTGTGGTGAAAGCTACCGGCTTGATAACCCCACGCTAACAGTCACATCACCAATCGCATGCACAGATGCAGCTCCCTACCTGTAAATATAGTTCTAAGAGCTCATGCCCTCGTATATTTGAAGGGAAGGATTAAGATTATTAGATCTCTTAACTCTGCAATCAAATGCTGAGCAGATACGTATTTATATATCAGACAGACACATGTCACGGTCACGTCTATAATCAATTTAAGATAAAAAAGACATTTTCAGAAACACATAGCCCAGGAACAAATTAAACTAATTTTCCGAATATCTGAATGAACAAACAGTAGAATAGGCATGGAAAAAAATAAAATAAAATACAACCCTATTTCTAAATGCAGTTTTCTAAGATTAAAAAGAAATTACTCTTGAGGCACCACAGGGGAATTTTGGGGGACTTAACTATTTATTTATTTATTCACTCGATCCTTGCACAAACAGTTTAATGCACTGTGCTGAAACACAAGATTGCCAATTACATAGATTTTACAAAGTAGAGGAATATTAATGAAATTTTATTCATAAATCCAAATAAGATTGCTTGAAAATCTGAAAAGAGATAAACAATGATACACTCAACAAATCAGAAATATCTCATGAATTCAGTGCTACTGCGACATTGAAGAAGGGAAGAAACAATATTTAAAGTTTTAAATATTTAAAACTTTCCAGAGCTCTTTCCAAAGACCCTCTTAGACATTGCCACATTCACCGCGACCCAATCATCTGCTTTACTCAGCATGGGACACACATTCTCTGTCTCACTATTATGAGGCCTGACCTGAAAGCAATGCCTCCTATTTTATCATTTTGACCCATAATGTCAGAGGTGGACATTGGTGCTATGGCAGTAGAGGCTGAACCTTGCACCAGTATTCCATTACATGCTGCTGCCATGTGACAGATGGCAGTGGAGGAACACTGACAAAATGGTGTCTGACATTGAAGTGCATATGAAGCAAAATTGTGTCAATGAATTCCTCCATGCAGAAAAAATGGCACACTCTGACATTTGTTGATGCTTGCTGAATGGAGACCAAAGAGTGGATATGACCACAGTGAGGCAGTGGGTAGTCCATTTCAGCAGTGGCAGCAATGAATCACCTCCACTGATGCAGATTTCTGAGCACAGTATGCAGGCTTTTGTTCATCACTAGTGAAAATGCACAGCTAATAGAGGTGATGTTGAAAAATGATGTTTTGTACCTGAGAATTTGCTCTATTAAATAGTGTAATCGTGTTCTTTGTATCTGTTGTTTCCATGGAAATAAATAGGAAGCATTACCTTCAGAGTGACTTTCATAATTATTTGTAAAGTGTTGATTTTTGAAACCCTCCTTGTTTTAATGAGCGGAATCTTATCTACAGACCACGTGTAATTCTCTTGCTGGTAACCTGCACATAGCGGACACAGGTAAAAAGACTCATGCATAGCAATGGACAGCCACAACTTCTGTCTTTAGGAGTCACATGCAAATACCTAAGAGTGATACACTGTCAAAGAGTTCTTCAGAGAACAAATCAGAATTTGTACCTAGCTAAAAGTCCTCCTATTTCCATTGACTCTACCTAGAGTACTAGGAGCTCAACAGCAGAAGCAGAGCAGGAGGTGATTATTTAAAGAATCATGTGTTTGAATGAGATGGTCATTTGTTGTCACCTCAGAAAATAGTAACCTTCCTTCAGGATTACTAGTTTTCACTATCTTTAAAAAAAATAAAAAAATCCTAATTATGTCTTCTCTTGCCTGTCACCTAGCAACTTTAGCTGTAATTTAATTATGTTTTGGAATAAAGTATACAGTGACTGGCACAATAAAATGCTTGTTCTTTGAGTTGACAAAGTAATATAATGAAAATCTATGTAAAAATCCTTAAAATATGTACATTTACCCCATTTTCTAATTTACTACAGCTGAAAGAGAAACATTCAGATTACGTACTTTTTCAACTTTAACTGTTATTTGACACTGGATGTATGTAACAAAAGAAATTGTTGAAAATGTGGATAATTAACAAGTATGTTGTATTATTTTAAAAATTCAATTTTTTATTGTTTTTATGGATATTTCTCATGTCTTCTAGCTTTTAGTTCTTCTATTTGCATTTTGCATACAATTTTTTTCAGCTTACACATTCTAATATATCAAGTTTTTCTTCCTTTACATTTCCATTATTTTCTCAGTCCTAATTCCCTATGATTTTCTTGTTTCCCTCCTCCACTCTACTCATTCTTTCCAACTCTCCCTCACTCCCTTTAAGGTTTTTCCCTTCAACCTTTTCTTTCCACTCTCAATCATCAGCATCATCTCTGGAGCAGCCCCAAGCTAACAAGAATCAAGCACCTCTTGCCTGGGGGCTCAGGGGTTTGTCAGCTAAAAGATGCTTTGTCACATGTACTTTCTTATTCCTTATTTATATAACTGCCTTAAAAAAAAAAAAAAAAAAAAAAAAAAAAAAACCTGTAAATTAAGACCAAGGAAAGAAAAAAACCACATATCTTTGTTTTTCTAGCAAAGCATGAAGACTAGGGGAACAGTAGTACTTCATGCATATGATTTTGAACTTTCCCAATATGCAGATCACTACAAGGGCTTGATAAAGCTACAGAACTGGCTCAGAGAAGAAGTTATGATGCTGTAACAGCTGCATATGGCAATATCTGTCATTGAGTGTTATACCGTAGGAAGTGCAGAGATGGCACGAACATATTCAACACAAGCAAAAAAATGTCATAAATGCTTTGGCAGGTGTCCCATTGGCTTAAAATTCTACATAAAAAGATGTATAGTTTATTATTATCTTCATAAAGCAAGTTCTTTTAGAAGTTTGATCAATCATTTTTCTGCAATAACATAGGCACTGCTACTGCAAACATTTACAATTCATACTGAAGTCTGTGTACTGTATGCTTAATTGTTCTACTGATAGTATCTGCTAAGGTAGACCTTGAGTCAAGACCAAGTTTGATCCCCATGAAGCAAACATAGTTCACATGGCTGTCATTCAAATGGGACACAGTGCACGACATGAGTACAGCCACTCCAGTTGCTGTATCAGTGCTATGTAGACATAGCCATCAATGTCAGTGGAACTACTTGCATTGTAGAAAGTGGAGTGTGTGCATAAGCTTTTGTTAAAACAAGGTCTAACTGTTTTTCACATAAAAAACAACATTTTACATGACTCCTCCCACACTCCTTAGAACTGCAACTAATTATGGAGCATGGAAATCTACTATAAATGATTGATGTTGTTTTGTATGTTGTTATGGAAACAAACCAAGTAGAAATCTGTGCTTTGCGTATAGAATTTTGAGACAGATTTTACAGTAAATAACTAGGCTTTCCACTGTATAAGCAACAACACCATATGGCCATTAATCTCCACCCAAATACCATATCTTTATGTGCCACCAGTTGTTAAAATTAAGGGCTTTCCAGTAAAGCAGTAAAAATCAAAGGACCTGTTCCACCCTGTCACTGGTCAGTGAGAAAAAAAAATGTGGTCATCTCAATTAGGCATGCTTTAAAACTGCAAATATTTGACAAAAAAAAAAAAAAAATCATACAAATAAAGATTCATTGAAAAAGTTTAACTCAAACTCGGTAGCTCTCACAACAGATCATCTGCCCCAAAGATGCTACAACCATACAAGGGAATTATAGAGTCTAAGTTTTCATTGGATAAAGGATATGTCTACATCAAAAGACATTAATTCATAAAACATTTTTTATTTTGGTATTCAACATGTGACATGGGTACCCCCAAACAAAAAGTAGACCAATGTCACCTAATGAACTTACTACACAATGACCAGTCACTCAAAAAGTTTGTGAGTTAAAGGTGTGAGACACATGAAGAACAAAAGCATCAAAGGCGTGGAGCCGAAAACGAAAAGAACAAAAATACTTCTGCTTCTGTTGGAGACTAAATGACTTGGACAGCCTGTATCACAGTTCCTGTCCTCATCATTTTCAGTTTGTGGATATCGAGGTAAACTTCAGCACAAGTATATCTAAATCCAGAACTTACCTCCTCTCCCTGCACCTGATGAAGGTACTGACTGTCTCACTTTTGTTCCTCCTTCAAAGACTACTGTAATCTCACAAGAATACTCTCTACCAGCATTGAAGAGACTATCTCTTAATCTGTGCACTCCTGGCTATATTCCCAAGCAGATAAAAGTGTCTTCCCCAGTGTCAACCAAAAAGGGACACAGCATCCATTTCCTGATGCACTGTGGTACCAAATAACTTGTTTGTAAGCATAGTCCTAACCAGCTCATACATCAGTGGAAGTCCAGTAATAATTTCCTGTCTTGCCTATCCTGCTGTTCTTCTCTAGAATCACACTAGACACATTTCTGAGTGGCCCAAAGTGATCACTGTCAGCTCTAACGTACAATAGCAGTTTCCTGTCTGCTAAGCAATACCATAAGGACTTCACTTGCTATAAGAGACACAACTTGATCCAGTTAAAACTATCCTTCCTGTAAGGCTCATCAGTAAAATCCCATGGTGACAGACTGTCTTGTTTGGTTCCAGTGAACGGTCATAAACACATCACAGGTCCAAACATCTGCATTTATAATATGACGTTGTTTCTTTGTCAAAAAGTCATCCACTACACCCCACAGAGCATGATCACTTCCTTTACCTCCCAGGGATCTGCAGGAGAGAAACTGCTCCAGCCTCATTCCACAACCATCTTGTTCAGGCTCTGGTTCTACTGCTGGTCCCAATTTTTCATGCTCATATTTTTGTTCTGAGGAAGTGTCATATCACTCTGGTTAGGGTGACAAGCTTCTTCACCCATTCCTGACCAAGAGACCCTTTTGCCTGAAAAAACACTAATAACAAGTTTCTTTTGACACTGGATATTTATGCTGCCCTAGCGCCCTTTGCTTCATCCCTGGGTAATTTCTAACCAGCCTTTAATGTGATCCCATTAGTTATCCTGCAGCTTCAGGGACCTCTAATATACACCCTGCCTGAGTACAGCTACAGATGTAAACCCTATGATTCTCTGATACCTACTTCTAAATTTTCTTACTGCTAAATCAGACATCAGGTTGGAATCTTTCTGAAAGACTGGGCCTAAATATATTTCAAGGTGCACAGAATAACATTTAGTCTATCACCTGAATTGATTATGCAAAATGTTTTTACAGTGAAGCATTCAAGAGGTCTAAGCAAAATAAAGAGTTGCTTTTTGTTCAGGCTTGTTTGTGTGAGCAATGTTTTACAATCTTAGGGCCAAGTATTTCTTTTTATATTAGAAGGGAAAGCAATGCCTTTTAGATGGCACAGGAGGTGAATCATAGGTCTTGTAAAATTACAGAAGGCATGTAATAAGAATATTATAGGGTGTTTTATAGGTGATATAATTGCAGTTATTTTTGATAATAAAAATCCACTGAAATTAGGATTTGAATTACACATAAATGTAGCCATAGCGCTGTGCTTCTAAAATCTCAGCTGAGCACTCAATTCTCATCTAAAAGTGAAACCAGGATTGAATAACCAGCAGCTAATACTATTTCCTCTACAGTAAGAATAACTAATACAGAGGGAGTGAAATGAAAAGAGCTAGCAATGCATTTCCCCCCCAGCATATCAAGCAGGTTTTCATACGGAAGCAGTGGTCATCAATCACTACCTCATTACCAACCTGTCATCTGGGTTTAGGCTAAATGTATTCTGGCTTGCTGCCATACTAAATGTTCAATGAAACATCCTTAAGGCTCTCTACAAGTTCAGCTGAAGTCGCACATGCTATACATCAAAGAGGAACATTAGCGTTATCATAGCTTAATAAATAGTGCCATTCTGGCAGTGTAATCCTGTGTTCTAGAGCTATCTTCCATTCCCAGTATTATACTGCTTAAGTAAACAATCTTGCTGTCTTGTGTGAAGTTTATTTAGTGATAAATGCATGTGAAGATAATTAGTCATATTGTTATAGAATACTTCCAATCCTTGCTGAAGAATGTAAGCAAAAACAGCACAGAATTTTTAAAAGCAAACAATGATGTTATTAATTTTGTGTTGCAGCATTAGCTCATAATTTTTGCATATTGTATTTTTCTGTCCAGGTTCCACTGTGTTGAGAAACCATGATGAAAGTAGAAGGACCCAAAATCGTTGTCTTCTCAAAATAATATTAGCTTGAATAATGGGAACTTCTGCATACTTCTGGGATGCAGTACAGCAAACATAGCAGCAGTAGAAATTCCAAGATCTGTGAATGATACTTGCTTTGGGATTACTCCACACTTCTGTAAGAATACTCATAATTATTCATTCATTTCCATGCACACTTGGAGCACTAAATTCTGAATTTGTTTTCAGATTTTAAAAACTCAGTAAAAATACATAGACTCTGAACAGGCAGAAGCTTCAAGAGACTCAGTTAAAAAAAAAAAAAAATAGCCCTGAATACCCTCATTTTTATGTGAACCAATTTTGCCACTAAGAATTATTTTAAAATAATGCAAAATGAATAGACTCTGTGATAGAACTGGATATGAAATACAAAGTCCTTACTTCAGAGTCTCAATTCTTACTATTATGGAACAAAGATTAAAAGTATAACCCATTTGAGAAGTGGGGAAGAACACTATAGAGATTTATTTCTTTTCTTTTACCTTCAGACTGCAAAGAATATTTCCACATTCCAAAACACAGCTCAGGCTTTTTATTTTCTGGCATGGACAGTGTTAAACCCTCAAGAGGGAGTTGTATCAAAACCAACAGTCTGTTCTTTTCCATACTTTAGGAATGATGTCAGACCAAACTGCAAATTCTTCAGGGCACTGTTTACCAATATCAGTTTCTCATTATGGAAGGTGGAGAACTATGCTAAGCTTTCTACACATTCTCTTCACACAAAACAATAAAGCTTTACATTGGCTTGTACCTTTTCTATATCACACAGCTTACAAACTTAGCTGCCTGACCAAGGAATTTGCATCCAGGTCCTTCCATGCAGAATCAGGTCCCTCAATCTCAGATATACTGTGCTTCAGACAGTTTCTGCTTCTCATATTGCCTGTTAGACTATGTCACTGGAACATGCATGTAGCATTACTAAAAGTTCTGATTACTTAATTCTTTGAGTTTCTTTCCTCCACATGTTCCCTTACTCCAACACACATGCATCTGCCTACAGAAGTACTTGGATCAGGATCCTCTGAGAGCTCAGATAATGTCCAGCTGTTCTTCCATTCATTCTCTAGGCCAACAACTGCTATAGAGACACTACCAAGATCTCATAGTTGGCAAGCTGCTCTCATTCCACTTACTATTAAGTTGAAAGGTCACTCC
The DNA here is from genome assembly GCF_019232065.1 of Centrocercus urophasianus. Lineage (NCBI taxonomy): Eukaryota > Metazoa > Chordata > Aves > Galliformes > Phasianidae > Centrocercus > Centrocercus urophasianus. The sequence continues at coordinate 12,195,669 of NW_024884733.1, read as the reverse complement.
TTTGATGTACTACATTTGTCGCTTTCACATCAATGAGAAGGAGTTGCTATCCTTGCTGGAGCTCTGTTTCATGAAATGCAGTGACAGTAAAACCAGATGCCCTCCATTTCATGATTCCCTCACCTGCATTGTAAATCTTAGAAAAATAACTTCTACTAGCTGATGAGAAGATGAGACTGCATCTGCATCAACAAGAGAACCTTCTAACTCAAAGCTATGACATTATGCACGGACCTAAAAGAACTGCTATCTCTGCAGTCATCTGAAAATTTCCTCATGTTATTATTTCAGAGTTACCATGAAAAGAGAATTGCAGATATAGAGTCCCACGATAGAAGAACCTGCAAGATCAAAAGATGAATAACTGAGTAGAAAAGGCTCTGACTGAAGAAAGAAAGTGTGATGAATAGGATCTACCAGGATCTTAAACAAAGCTACTGATAAACAATGATGACCCTAAGTGTCTAAATACAATGCGTCTACTACACTATAGTGTGCTTTAGTACACTAAGTCCCACAGAGCAAAGTGTGAAAATAGATTCAAGGGATATAGCAATATACCATACAACTTTACTAAGAAATGTCAGGCCTTATTAAAAACTTTACCACGTTACAACTTTCTTTACACATCAGGAAAATGTTTTGATTTTTTTTTTTCTGGCTGAAGATTATACATCTGTGCCAAAACCCAAAGCAAAAAAATACTTCAATACTTCAGATGCTTATTGAATTAGACTGAACAGAGATGTAAGAGTGAGGGTTAAGGTCCACACAAGTCGTAGGTATAAATTTATGGAACAGTGTTTCCAGACCAGAATTTCCAAATATTTCCCTGATCTCACAGAAGATGCTAAAATAGGAAAGCAGGCTGTATCTTTCTACTGTCCCACCTTACCCATATGCAAAAACTAGAGGAAAGACAGTTTTATGTAATGTAAGACTCAGGGCAGTCCAGTTGGTCTGAACATACATTGTAGTTGCATGGAGGTAATTCTGAGCCATCATTAATTATCTGTGTGTGACCCAAACTCCACAGGAGGTCTGAGCAGAACCAGGGGCCTGGCAGCAGATCAACACACATGGAAACATACCACAGAAAAAAGGCTGCTTTACAAACTACTGCAAGATTAACCTGGAACTGCAAAAAGTAAAATCTTCATCTACAAGTCATTGTTTTGTTCCAGACACAGAATTAACACAGGTGAAAGAGAATTACACCCTTGTTCTTAGAGCCTCTGTCGTAGCAAATGTAAAACAAACTTAAAAAAAAAAAAAAAAAAAAGAACATTAATGACACTTTCTTTTAATGAAATTACAGATTAATGAAATGAAATTTCCTAATTTCATTGTTGAAATTGCATCTATACAGTTTTAAGCTTTTACTGTATTTCTAAGAAATCAGCCTTTGTGCTCATCTGCACAGTTTGAACAGCTGTATATAACGCAAAATGCAAACATTCAAGGGAAGTTCCAGCATATTAAGCTTGATCCTCATTTCTGTCTTGGGTGATAGATGCAGGGATTCCAACTAGGTTGACTTTATGAACCAGTTAAATGATTTGTATTCAGAGCAACATTAAAAATCCCCATGACAAAGTGTACTTGAACAAAAATACCCTGCTTGTGACACATCCTTTACAACTAATGTGTTTTCATTTTTCACATGTTGCATCTCATTTATTTTATTCAGGCACACACAGTTAAATCTACAAGATATGGTAAGCTTCCAATACCTTTGAAATAATAAATCATTTCTCACAGACGTTTTCACCCACTGCAAGGCTGCTGCTCATTAATCAAATATTATCAGTATATATCACTGCCCAGTGCTAAAGTGGAAAGGCACCTCATTCTAAGTTTTGACTTTTATTCACTGGTTAGTCCCTGACCCCTGTACTACTACACACATTAGAAATATGGAACTCTGTATTATATGGCAGATTTTACTACAAGGGATTTTGGAGTTTTACGTAAGAGTTTTTTTTTTCTCTGAGATCTGGAAGAAATAAAGTCAAGCTGCTCTTCAAATATTGGCAACATAAATGCAGCTATACTGACTTCAATTATTATTTTTGACAAGTGAGTAAAATGCTATCATGTAAGCAAACTATTTCTGGACTAGATCTTTTCAAATTTGAAATGTTTAAATAAATCTGTATTAGACATTATGCAAGATGTGTTCCATTTTAAATTATTAAAAATTATTTCAGAAAACAACAAGTTAGACAATATATCTCTAACAGAATGATGTTGAAGGAAAACAAAATTGTGCAAAGTAAGAAGTTGTCATAAAAAATTTCAAATTCCTCAATCATTCAGAATTTGACAGATTTGTGCTCATTTATCAAATTTGTGCTCCCTTTATCAAATTAAGTTTATATTGACTCATGTATTATTTCGATTGCCGTGCATCTTTTTAAAAATACTGGAAAATAAATGAAATTTTAGTGGAACAGCACGCATTGCAAATAGCTAGGAATGGTTTGAATGTTTGATTGCAAGTATACAGTCAAGAGACTTATTGCACTTCCAGTGCTGTCTCTCCATTCCCATTAGATAGCAGAGAATGAAGAACTGAGCCTGCCAGGAGGCCAGTAGCTGACAAGGAAGCATAAGGCCAACAGGCTGAGCTTAAGTCTCATGCTCAGTAGAGCACTACATCTTATTGCTTCTCTCTGTCGATCCACTGTAGTGCATGATTTATATTTTTGTTATTAACCAAGTGAAAAATTAAAGGAAACAAACATGGCTTCCAGTTAAAAACCACCACCACTGCCTGCCACAGCTGCAATTCACTCAATTCTCTTTTAACTAAACACTTTGTTTGCATATTCTATAGCTTTCTGAATGAACACTGAACACCACACTTGTATCTATGATTATTCACTCTGCAAGGCTGATTAAACACATTCCGTTCTTGCAAGCATGGCAGGTCTACAGAAGTGACTGAGCTACAATGTGTATTTTCTATGCTTCAATACAATAAAGGGCACATTCAGCACATGCAAAGACCCATATTTGCATCTGAAAAATAAGGAACTGACTTGCCAGTGTAGAGGGTGTATTAAGACTCCATGTCCCCATGATTTAAAAAATGCTAAGATTTCAAGATGTCCTTAATTTTTGGGGTCTTCCCAAAAAAAGCTGTGCACAAAGAAGGCATGGCTGGTAACAATCAGGGTGATTTCTTTATTCTCTATGTACTGGAGGAAGGAAATCAGTTTGTTTGGTTTTTTAATGTAAATTAACTCTTAAGCTTTACTAATAGCTTTGAGAGCAACGGAACAGGCAGGAATTTTCTGCCAGACACAAGTTCTGACACCACAGCTGAGCACTTCCTGCTTCCTGCACAGAGCAGTCAATGTGTCCCCCAGCCCTACAAACTTCTTTCTGCTATCAGAGCAGGAACTCTGAATACAAGGAAATAAACCAGTAATTTAGAATTCCATAACATGGGTCAACTTCTGGATCTGTAGTAGTCTTCAAGTCAAATTCATCACATTCACCCCTGACACGTAATGCCATTGCCATGCCTGTGGTTCTGTGCTGAAGCTGCAGAGGCAGCTGCTGGCACTGAGTACCCATGCTGGAAGAGTTCTCACAGTTCCCAAGGCCATCCTCACCCACACATGGAAATCGCAACCTCACTCAGGGCAGGATGAAAACACAATAAGCAGTCTAAAATCTTTTCAGAGCAAGCATCACAATGCTTCACAATTTGGACTTTCCATTTTAACTTAGCTACCAATGATTTCTTCTACAGTGCAGTTGCAAAGCATCAAGCTGAAGAGCTAAAAGCAACCTACAAATGTAAACAGCTGTTCCTTGGTTGACCAAGTACGTGAACACTTCTTAGGAGCATTTTGCTTTGTTTTTAAAGCAATTCTTACTGAGCTCTCGAAATGCTAAGAAACCTTTCAGATTAAAAATTTAACTATCATTTTTCTTATACAAAAGATTTGTATTAGTCCATAATAGGGCATCAAGCCTGTCTGGCAGTGAATAGAAAAGCAATCATGCCTAAGTCACTTGTAAATTGATATAATGAATTGCAGTGATTTACAGTGACTAAACGCTATGCAATATACTAACTATAAAATTAGAATAACTTTCTGTTGTAAGACATGTTCTGTTCTCATGAAAAATACAGTAATTTGAGAAAAAGCAATACATTATGTTATTGAGAAATGGTCTTTGATGATGGCTAATGATGTCACCTAAATTTACATAATAACCAGGCACTTAAATTTCACTACCTATTAATTGTTGGAATCTTTTTAAAAATACACATTATATTCAAGTAAACAGCCATCATCAGTCAAAAAAAACAACAATGAATTGTTGCTAACAAGAAAATCTTAAGAAATCAGCAGTGAGTTACACTGTTTGCCATTGCGTTAACGAAACCGCAACAAACAAAACCTTGACAACTCTTAGAAATGTAGCAATACACCAAAATTTCCTACTTTCTAAGTAACTGGTAACAACTGGCATAGTGGCAGCATTACCATTAAAGATGAATTGACTGAAACCTGTTGATCTCTAAATTCTCATTACCAGTTATTTCTTCCTATGAAACTAATCACCAAAGATCATTAGAGGGAATGTTGATTTGTCTTACTGTCTGTTGAAATGCATTTTTGCTTTCTCTAATGGTTCATATTCATCTTTCTACATTTCTAGCTCAAATGAATGAACAATAGCTAAAGGATTGCTTGTGAATGAAAATACTGTCAAGGACAATGTTGGGAAAATATTTCCCTTGTTAGATAAACATGTAATTTAAATTAGCATTATCTGAACACTTTGAATATTTAGTATGCTTATGTCTTCTAATCTTGTAAACATTTCATAAATATAGTTTACTGTAAGTTTAACTATAAAAAGTGCACAAAGGACTACGTGACTTACAGACAAGGGATGTCAAATTTGGTCTTAACACTACACAATACCCCAGCATGTTACCCAAACCCAGAGAAATATTTACATACATTAAACTTGCTTTTAGAAGACTTGCCAGGTGACACTTACTACAGCAGTTGCATGTGCTATCCTAATTACATACAAAGTATTAGTATTCATTATTAACATACATATTTCACAGTGTCTTTTAATTTTAATTTCACAGTAAAAACAATTATATGGCTGACATATAGAAGAGCAAAAAGTGATCCCTATCCACTCAAAATTCAGGAGACAGCAACAAAAACTCTTGCATAGCTTCAATTAAGATTATTTTCTTCACTGAACATTTAAAGCTTTATTTCCAGATATTTGTTACCATTAAAAGTTTCCATCCCATTAAAACCAAAGTGATAACATACAATGCTGGCAGGTAATGGATGTTCTTTCCCATAGTGGTAGAAGCTATTACACAGTAGCAACACTTAAATAGTATTTTTAAAAAATTACAAATACTTATGGCTTCTTATGTGATAATTTTGAAGGACAGAAGGATTCCCACTGGCCCAGACTGAGGTGAAGGAAGCTACAGGTCACAGGCTGCCCTGTGAATCCCACCCAGACAAACAGAATCACTAGGGAATACCCCAACTGAAGGACCAAAATGGACCTCAAACACACCAACGTGTCAGGAAATTGCCCTGAAACAATTTAACTGCCTTAATTATACCAAATTGTTTCTGTACCAGCAAAGGTTTGCTAGCAAAAGGTGATAAAAACAGAAGCAGATGAGTGAAAAGTGCAAGACGGAAGTTGTGTGCCCCACCCATGCCCAGGAATGGATGCCTAGGAATCAGTTGCCCGTAGCAAAGAAGTGCTAAAGCAAGGTGGCTTCCCGTGACAGTTTCTAAAAGTACACCAAGTACTACCACAAACCCAAGTTTCATCTAAACTTGTCATTTCAATCCAATGAGCACCTCTTGTGAGTGGACAGAAGAAAGAATGTGAATACAGAAAGAGTACAGATGAGGTACAATGGTGTACACGAAAGCTGCTTAAAACCTTATTCGTTAACATCAAGAAGTGCTTGCCATTTTTTCATCAATGAAACAAGCGGGACTGATACGCTTCCTACTGCAGTACAATCCTACAAATAAATGCTAAGATGGCAAGATTTATCTAGCCTAAACAAAATGAAGTTAAAGGATTTCTGAACTCATTGTCTAAATTTTGTATTATGTCACTCCTCGCACAATGCAAAGAACAACGTTTCACGAGATGTCTGCTTACATTTCTATTGGACCAAATACATACTCCTTCCAGGATAAGAAAGCTCAATCCTACTAAATGGGGATGTATCAAGTGACATCTAGGTTGTATTTTGGTCATTAATACTTTGTCTGGAAACAAAAGTGGAAATAGAAAGATGGCAGCACAACTAATACTTCTATCATTTAGATGTACAAGTAACTGTATTGCCCACATCAACTTTTGGAATCAACTTTTGGAAAAAACAGATAAGCAAGGATTTCTCTTCATATATGAAACAATGACAGGTATAATATCAAGAATATAAAAACACAGTATCTAACATCACTGTTCTTCTTCAGCAATTTTTTATGCATTTCTCAGATACAGAAATGCACAGAAATAGCTGCTTGACTAAATTCCACAAAACTACTAAATAATTGCAATTAATCCATATAGTTAAAAATTAACTACTCAAAACAATATGTACAAAATTGATTTTGTCATATTTAGATGAGCATTTCTTTAGGGAAACAGTCTGACATCTTAGGAGGAGACAGGAGAGAGTTTTGTAAAACATGTGCAGCAGAGATTGTTATGCTAAGTAGTTTTCTTCGGTGGGAAAGATAAGCAAATAAGAGCATGAAAATCTGCGTAATTTGCAAGTGAATAAATTAAGGATGCCCAAGGGTAGATTATTAGTATTTTTTGAAAGTTTCCTAAGATTATTAATAATAAATAAGCTTTTGTGTGCATCTGAGCCCTAAAAGCTTTCAACTGCCTACTGCTTCCGATGTCTATTAGGAACATTCCACCAATAACCAGAGCAGCAGTAAAGACCACAGAACTGGAAGAACAGATTACTACAAATGCCAACAGTAGAAAAAGATGCCTCAAGCATAAAAATTCTTGGATGTATGTACATCATTGGACTCCAGGAAAGATGGTGCACTGGGAATAGAAGCATGTTCAAACATCTGTTATAAGCATGTAAGAACAGGTTCTTTCACAGATTTCCTTTTCTAATGTGACTATATTCGTTTTGTATTTTAATAATCTTTTTAGAGCCAAAAGTTACAGAAGATGGGAACAACACTAATATTGATGATAACTTTTGTATTAGAAATTATTTATGGCGCAATTCACTTGTATTCTTTCCACGAGATACGAAAACCTATTAGGAATTGCAGCATTACAGAAAAATGCATGCATTCTCCAAATCTGCGAGCCACCAGCCAGGGTTCTGCAGGAGATGGACTACAAAGACTGCACAGTCTTATGCAGACCTTCTTCCTTCAGAATTTGTTTCATACAGTTGTAGTTCAATGAGCAGCTCTGATCCTGTTTTCCACTAAGCTGCAAATGCATGTATCATTAGCCTCACATTCTTTATTGAAAAAAATAAATAAATAAATAAATTTCTTCATCTTATAATTTACTCTCCTTACTGTGTGGTAGTATTAAAATATTTGGAATTGGGTTTGCCCAGATCCTGCCACTGCTATCTTTGCACCATTGCTCTTCAAACAGTTCAAAATTCACTATGACTTCATGACTCAACTTGATGACTTCATTCTTATAGCAAATAACAAAGTCTCACTGCTTTTTGCAGTTAAATAGATTTGAATATTTGCTTTTCTCACTACTTGAAAGGAGGTTGTAGCGAGATAGGGGTCGGTCCCATCTCCTGGGTAACTAGCAATAAGATGAGGGAACAGCCTTACACTGCACACTAGGGGAGGTTCAGATTGGATATTAGGAAGAATTTCTTCCCCAGAACAGTGATTAGGCACTGGAACAGGCTGCCCAGGGAGGTAGTGGACTCACTGCCCCTGGAGCTGTTTAAGGAAAGGCAGATGTATTATTAAGGACATGGTTTAGTGGACAATATTGGAGGCAGCTGAATGGTTGAACTAGATCATCTTAAAGGTTCATTCACAACCTCAATGATTGTGTAAAAATGTAACTTTAAGAGTTTAGCTTGGTTCTGCAGCCTGTTTTATCTTTTACTGAATATGGATAGTAAGGTCTGTAAGGCCAATTTCTCACCATTTAAACACTGAGTGAGAAACTGCTGTAGAAATATTCTGAAGCAATGACCATCCTTATCTACCATTGATCTTAAAATCAAAAACCATCAGCACAACCTCCAACATATTTTTCTCCCCTGCTTGCCGTATTTGGTCTTTGGGGTTCGGTTTTCTCACAGCAAAAACTGCATCACCTCCAAAGCAACAAAATACTTCTGAAATTATAAAGTAATAATAATCAACACCAAAAATAATATAACCAACAATCCTAGAATGCTAAGGCTGTGGAATTCTCTGTACTACAGATACACCTTTAAATAACATGCATTACATTTTGTGACTTCCTACATTACTGCTTTGCAAAAAGGCCTAAAATCATAATTTTGGGGGTCTCTTACATTCTAAGGGAAAACAATTTTGAAATACAATCAACAAATAAATTCTAGATACAGTTTCTAAACTTTACCCTTTGGAGTTGATAACCGAAAAAAAGACTCATGAATATAAGGTAAAACAAAAAACAAACAAAATTCTATTCATAACCTGAAATGAGAACCGTTTTGAATATATTTCTCCCATAAACATCTGTGTTGGCCATGGGCCTATGGGCCCCATACACAGATTTCATGTTCTCCAAATTTAGTTTATGAATCAGGAATACGATGCACAATTTTTTCCTATAGCACAAGCAAAATGAACATCTGTTCACTTTTTGCCACGTAGGTTTATATCTGTGTGGGTGGGTGTGAACAGAGCTCTTGATGTGTAATATTCTTCCCATCTGCACACCAGGTGGCACTGCATAGTTAATCAGAAGATAATAACAGGCATGAAGAGATTACTTACTTTTTTGGGGAAGAGGCAGTAAATCAATCTCAGAAGTCTTTTTTTTTATTATTATTAAAAACAAGGTACATCATTGCTTGACTTTTAATTTGTGTGTGCGCGCGCAATTTCATTCCAATCAATGAAATCATCTGATTATATTATTGTTTGAATGCTATGTTAATTAACTATGAATGACTGCAATTATCACAAAGGTTCTTTCCACAAGGGATTTATTTATTTATAGTTTTAACCCTTGCAAGTAGGAGATATAATTTAAGATACAACCCAGTAACAGTCTCTTGAATTTAATCTATATGCTCATGAAAGCTACAATTCTGCAACATTTAGTAAGATTTCTAAATATCCTAACAATAGAACTGACTACAGCAATCCAAATTGACAAGATGGAGGAAGAAACAAGACAGACTTGTTACTAGTTGCAACTTGCACTGTAATAAAAAGTTAATTAGAAAGTTAGGTAGGGCTTCCTGTTTACTTGCAAGCCTACAGACACTAGTGTCTAAGTTAAATACTTATAGCTTTTTAAATATATTTTACATAATTTTAAAAAAAATCCTTGAAGATAATTTTATCTCTATAAAGAGAGAATATAAACATTACATAAAATCACTACAGAATATGTACACAGGTTTGTGTAAAAGTATGTAGAGAGTATCTTTATAGTGATATAATTTCTACGTATTTGTTTTGAAAGTTACATCAGACATTCTTCAACACATCCAAAGGTTTAGGTTATTCATTTTCATTCAGTTAAATAACTGTACAAACATTTCACAAAATGCTTTGTGGTGTCTTAAAGAAGAGCCACAGAAACTTGTTTTGCTAACAACATAGCTGAACTTCAAGAAGGTGAGTAGTAAAAGTACAGTAATTCCACATTTGCTCTGATAGCTAAGTGAAAAGCATATATGCAGTTTGGTGGGTTTTTTTGGAAAATTTAGGTTTAACCCTGAAATACACACTTACCCTCAGTTAGTGATTATGAACAACGACAGAATACCGAAAGACATAACAGGAAGATGAACTGAGTTTTAAAAAGATAATTTAAGGACTTTGATTTAATAATCTCTTATCACTCTTCAGTTATTGTATAAGAAACGAGATAACATCTGCTGCCAGATGTTTTTAAAATACATGCCTTTGTACAAGAGGAACTGAGAGAATACAAGAGTAGACGATAGACAGATGTAGCAATTGGACAGATCAATACCATGGAAAGGGCACTGCAACAAAGGTGTGATGGACTGGCACAATAGAAAGGTACTATAAAGGAAGGGAAGAAGGTTGCTCACCTGTATCAGAAGATTCCAGGTTAACAGGGGAATGCTTTACCAAGGAGGGATCTTCAGAAAGAGATCCTTCCCCAGTGGCAGTCAGCCCTTCAATGAGGTCTAAGAGAGGTGCAGCCAGGCTCCAACCCTTCTGGTCACACAGGTGAATTGCCTTCACCTGTGCTCCCAGGGCTGACTGGGTCCTTTCCCCATGTGCTGAACCAGTGGCTCAGGCATGACTCAACAGTCCCCACACAACAGGGAAGAGGGAATTAGCATACTGGTCCTCAAGAAATTAAGAAAAGCACATTGTTAAAAACTAGTTGGATGGAATACAGTTTAGGTAAGGTTAAAAAAAAAAAAAAAAAAAAAAAAAAAAAAGAGATTGAAGGCAAGAACTCAGGTTCTGTTATGTATGGCTCCCAGTGTGCTACTGCCTAGACTTGATCTCTTGCATTACCACTCGTCCAGTTAAGTATTAAAGCTTCTACTCACAGCTAGTCACCTAGCTTTGTAACTCCAAACTCCACATCAGTCTCTATCACCTTATATACACATAGCTGCAGCCCATTTAGAAAGTTAAGATGGTGCAGAATAAAACAATGCAGAGATAAGGCATAACTGTCAAGCAGAGACACCAGAAGTTTGGTGGCATGCAATGGCCATCTGATCCTCTTCAGGTCTAGTACATGAAATTTTTCTGAGCTTCAGACCTACATCCTAGAGAGAAACTTTCACCTCAAGATAAGCACCACTGCAGTCTCAAATGCCACCATAACCAAAGGCAATGAAACTATGTATAACTTAATAATATAAAGTATGTTAGAGCAACGCTATTAATGTATATCCTTTAGGAAACTATTTGGGAACTCTATGCTTTTCAAGTCTGACGAAGAGAAAATATATTGACTTCAGGACACTTTCCAAATTGCATTATCAACAGAAAGAAGAAAATATTTCACAGGAAAGCAGGCTGTAGAGTTTTAAGCCACGCAAGTCACACAGCTCTTATTTCATTAAAAAAAAGATTGTTCTTCTTTCTTTTTTTTCCCCTTCACATTAATTTCCTTTATTTTCAATGCACACAGCATAGCTAGAGTTTTGGAGAGGTGCTTTTGTTATTTTTATTATTATTGTTGTTGCTTTTTCTGACAGTGCAGAAACATAACTGTAGTTACTCATTTATCCTCAGTATGGTCACTTGACTCAGTCACCTTGACTTTCACATATCTATTCCTTTTTTTCCTCTCCTCCACTACTAGGGAAAGCTGAAAACTACTACATTTATAATTCATCAAGTTATATATTCATTCAGAGCCAAATCTGCAACTTCTACTTTATGTAAATAGTATCCTTTAATTATGTCACTTTTAAGATTCAGGGAAGTCCACAGTGGCATTGTCCGAAATATACATATTTCAGCAGGCGAAAAAAAAAAAAAAAAAAAAGAGAGAGAAAGCATTTTTACCTTCTGTTTACTAATTACTCTGGTAAACAAGTGGTTTACAGGAGAATTATATTTCAGATAACTTCTCTTGTTTAAAGCTCTGTCTCTGCCCCTTTGCTTAGTATTTGCATGGCACAACACCTACATAAATGGTTTCTGGTTAGAAATGGTTAGAAATGAATATTAGGATGACTTTATTAAGAAAATAAAGCCACATATATAATACAGTACAAGCCTACTCACAAAATTCTCATTTATCTATTTTGCTAACCTTTAAATCAAACATTTTAAATGCCTGAGTCATAAATTATGGGTAAATCATGCTGAGATTCCAAAATCTGCTTCAGAAAGCAAACATTCATTAATCTGTAATCGGTGAAACTTCAGAAAGCAGTTTAAAAGACAGATTAAAACAATAAAGATGTACTGGGTCCATTGCCTTGCATACAACTATGTCAAAACACACAACAAAAATTCATTCACATAAATCTCTAGGTATGTGAGGATGTAGGATTAAATAAACTACAACAGTCTGCGATCACATGACAGAATAGACCTGCAAAGCTTATACTACATACACAGATGGTAAACAACAACAGTTGTCGCTGCACTAAGAATTACATCTCTGTAATCAATAATAGGAAGGAGGAACAGTTGGACAACTTGTTTCCTATTATGTTCACTTAGGCAACGTCTAGATCAATAAAGAGCATTAAGCCTCATACCAACTGCAGACAATGCCTGCTCAACATTCCTATTATATGGCAGCGATAGGTCCAGCTGTACTTCAAAATACTTGTAAATGGATAACAATTCTAATCTAACATTAAAAAAAGACAATGGTTCAAACAGGAGGCACGTGCGAGAATTTTTAAGCATATGAGAGAAGACAGACCTGTCATGACAGTTTTAGTATAACTCAAAGTCAGCTTATTTTGTCAAAGTATCCCATAATTACATTTTGCTACACTATAAAATATGTAGAAGATGCCACATGTTTTATATAAAAGAAAGAAAAAGCAATCAAGCATGGTATCACTGCCTTCCATATAGACTCAGTAATTATTTGAGCATGGTAAGTTGTTCACAGAAATTGAAAACTGAACTTGTACATCACTTTTAAGCCAATAAGACAATAAATTACAGATAATTAAATTTTTCGGTTTATCTATTTTTGAAATCTTTAGATTAAAAACAAGGCATTCTACTAAATGCTTGACTTACAAATCCATCATGCCCATATGAAAATTAAAACAAAGTGCTATATTAAACCCTTAGCTTTAGCTTCTTCGAAGGATAAATAAATCACAATATACTGTTTTCTTAATGCATCAGATTGAAGTAGTCTAACATCATGTTATGAGTCTTAATTTATTCTCGGACATTCCTTCAGTTTAAAGAGGACAATACAGGAAATTGAGTTGTTCTTACCTATTCCAATGAAGACTGCTTCATAGCCATTTTCTTTCAAGGTACTGAGTGTCATTCCATCAACAGCAAGGCCTTTACTAAAAATTATCTGGAAGAGTTAAAATTATTTGCTTTTTATCTGATAATATGAAAATAATTTCTACCATGTCCTGAATACTGACATCTTACAGAATCTTCCAGTGAACAACATTATTATTATTATTATTATTATTATTATTATTATTTTACTCTAAGCCAGGCTCAAAAGGACAGATCAGCTCTAATTTAAGAGGCCTAAACCAGACCTAGGCAAAACAACTTTCAATCACCTTCATACGCAGCCAATGTAAGCTAGCTTGGTTTCAACTGTAAGCTAAACGGGATTATAAAGCAATCTAAACAAACAAAATGTGCGCATGGATTGCAATATCGAGGTAAGGCTGAAAATGGCAGTTTTCTACTGTAAATAACTCTATTCAGTGTTGACTACAAAAGGTAATATTTCTAAGTGAAAATCAGAATTTAAGAAATATGATGTTGAAGCAGGAACCCAGCTTAGGGAACGTGTGTGCCAAATGGAACAATCACCCTATACAGCAACCAAAAAACCCAAGCAATTTAAGTTATTGCAAAAACAGCAGTAAGACTATGGGTTGCTTACAGAGAAGTAAAGAAAATAAAAGGCACCACTATTCTGCGTTAACAAGGGTTCTGAACAGAAAAACAAGCTGTGTTTCCCCACACAATATCAGGCACTTGGCATTTATGCAGAATACAGCATCAGGAGTTTCTTTGTGTTGTGCCTTGGAAGCTCACAGCCTTAATTTTTCTCTGAGATCACTAGCTAGCTAGAACACTTTTACGCCGAGAAAACACTAGGCAAAATAAATGGTGTTTTTGCAGATTCAGACCTGAAAAACCGGGCCAGAGTTGGACAAGTCTGAAGCGCACTCTGTGGAGACTGCAGCACACCCTACTTACTAGCAATGATGCCGGCTAGTCTGTGCAGTAAGGTAACAAAGATTTTCAAAACTATAAAAGAAATCAGTTTGGATTTGAATTGACAATTGTTTAACTCTAATTCAGCAAATAACAATACCTAGTCTGCAGTCACTGACATTGATTTATTGAATAACTGCAAAGTAACCTTCCACCTGCAACCTTGCCTTGAGCAGCCGCTGCACAGGTGGTTGTGGGTCTACAGCTGTTTTGAGAATGAAGGGGAGGAGTGTTTGCTATGTGTTCAGTGAGGCAACTATGGCAGTCACCTGTTGGAGGTCATGCAATTAGAGATGCACAAACCTACAGTACATTTCTGTCAAACCAAGGGGTTTTGAGTGCTTGTGATTCCTCTTCTGATACTTCGTGCTTTTTGACATGGCTATGTGTCTCTATCTCCCAACTTCAGACTCTCTGACTTGAATGTTTCCCCCAGATTTTTGATAAATCACTTATGCATTCTCTTTATCAAAATGCCAAGCTCCATTGTATAAGAACTGTGCTTTGTGATCTGAGTTCAGTTCTTCATGTCATTGCATATCTTGTTTGATGTTGAATCTACCTATATTCCATTTAGTGTACTTTTGAAAATGTGCTTTCCTCATAGCTGAAAAATGACAGATATAAGACAGCATAGAATACCTAAAACACTGACTCTTTTTTCCTTTTCTGGACTATTTTCTATCAGAACTGAAAAAGCCAGGTACAGCTGTAATCCTTTCAAGAATATGGGCTACAAGCTCACTGGCAACAAAACGCATTCCATAAATCGTCATTACATATTTTTTTTTTTTTGTCCTATTGTGTACATATGTTATGAAAATCTAATGAAGGAATTAAAATAGCAATATTGTTTTATGTAGGGATTCATAATACTCCTAGGGCCCAGCTCTCTAATCCTTATTCACCTGACTAATTCTTACTAATTTCAGTAGAATTACTTGAATAAACAGCACGGTTGAGCATTTAGACAATAGAGCACTTTCATTTGAAATGCTTTAAATAAACACCAGAAAATATTTCCAAGCTTGTAGAGGAATAAAGCTAAAGTACTTAACCAGCTTGCAAAAGGGTCAATTGCAAACCAGTGGCAGAGCTTGGAAGTAAATTTATACTGAAATTTTCTGCAGCATCTCAAAACAATAAAGGACTTGCACATCAGGATGACACAATGGCTCACCTGCAGAAGACTTTGTCATAGAAGAGCACTCCGGGGATCTGAGTTTTGTAGAGGCTTCCAGGAAACAATACCCAGCAAGTTCATTTAAAATACTCTCACTGCTTTGATTTTTACAGAATTCCTAACTACATGTCCAGTCTGTCAGCCTTTAAAATTTGCTTTGTAACCCAGGAAGAGTGAGAAAATGGATCTGTAGCATTTAAGGCTTTGCCTTACACCTAATCTGGGCACTTATGAGTTTCTCACTTAGGTCTTGGTATAAAAGTTTTTACAATATGAACAGCTTTTACAATATGAAGATTTTTACAATATTTTCTTGCTTGACTGAATGCTGTATTATTATGCTAAAAATGTTTTTCCCCCTCCTGCTACTGTAAAACTTGTTTTAGTGATGCATTCTGTGCTCCTATTAGAATGAGGAGCCCTCATACATACCATCTAAAGTTTAAGCTCAAGACATATATTAACAATAGAGTAACATACCCATTATTTATAAACAATACTCATTTAAAAAAATGTGCAGCAATTGCTTTCCAAAGAGTCGAATGACTGCCATTGTTTATAATAAATGATCACATTAACAATTTTATAATAAAATGCATCAAATTAATAAAGCAACTCATATACAGGACTGTATTATAAGCCATTAAGGGAAAAAAAAAAAAAAAACTTGGGAAGAGGGAAAAGAAGAGAAGGGAGAAGTATAAAATATGAATGTCTTAAGTAGTGCCAAACTTGCATGAAAAAACTCGATTAAAAAAAAAATCAAATCATTCAAATAGCTACATTGAACCCCTAAAGCAATTTAGGAATTTGTTTCTTACAGACAATTAATCACATGCAGACATGTCAGATGAGAACTATTGATTGCCCTTTTCTAAACTAGTGGCATTCAGACGGGAGACAGACAAATGCCCTGAGCAAGAGGAAGCATCTTCCTGCCTCTGTCTAGTGCAGCTTTTAATTGTTCTTTACTAATGTGCATGACATTTTGCTGTTAATCTTTGGCAGACTCCTTGTTCTTTTTTTTTTTTTTTTTCCTTTGAGCTACACATAGGCAGGATATATTTTTCATTACCTTCACTCCGAGATCCTTCATAAGTTCAGCTTCAAAATTCACTACATCGTATGGCAATCTGAACTGAGGGATTTCAGATGTGCTGAAATAAATAAAGAAAGCTTGTGATATACTTCCAGCTATAAGGAAGAAAGGTGAGTGGTGGTGCTTTTTAGCTGTTAAAAAATTAATACCTATAACATACTTTAGTTAATTCGGAGGTATTTGAATGGAAACGTTTTTGAGTCTTGGCTTTTTTAAATCTTTAGAGTGACAAAACAGCACTTTTCACACAATACTAAAAATCCAGATCAGAAGTAAGTTGAGGTCAATACTGCACACATTTGTAGATCTTACTCAATGAACGTTAAGCTCTGGTACAAAACAGCTTCAGCTCCACGCCTTTTGTTCACCAGTCATATTTAGCAGTAGATAAACTTATATTTCTAGGACGAGGTCTCATAGCTAGAAAAGTGAGGTCCTAGCAATCATTCAGGAATTTATTCAAAAAGAATCAAATTTCCCCTACCTAAAAATAGCAATATGTTATTTTGAGCAACGGTACTTAAAACTGTACCCTTGTCCACTTCTAGTTCATAACTTCCACAGTCTTTCAGGAGATACAAAGTCAGTAATTTTCTATCAGCTCTTAGTTTCTTGTTTTGTTTGCTTTTTTTTTTTTTTTTTTATTTGGCATCTAATAGTAGTTGGCTTTTTTTCTCTTGATTAAGATTAGGAATGACTTTAATGTCCCAGCACCATAGGTTTCCAGTAATGGAAAATTGTACCAACACAGAATCCAACTTCATATTCATTGGTACAGATCTTTATCTCCAATGAAATGACACATAAGCGCATGCCAGTTTTCTCTTATGGAGGCAAGTTATAGGTAAACACAGTGAAGCCCTATTTTAGATATTTTTGCTTGAAGGAGATAGAAAGATAGAACATGGAGAACAGTGAAATTTTCTCCGGAGATATTTCAAACCTTTGATTTAATCTGATGCCAAATTAATGGATCAATTATTTCAATAACAAAGCATGGGTACAAGAGATAGATTTCAGTCTTATTTTACATCTTGCTAGTGACAACCCCACCTTTATGATCCAACATTGATGGGCCAGAAGGATTTACTTAGTTTCACCAACTTTAATTATTTTGATGATAAATTGGTGTTTCTCCTTATTGTTTCTAATGCTGATGACCTTGCACCTTTTCTGACTAAAGCACAAAGAAAAATGCTCTAAATATCAAATATAATGGATATGAAATGACAGTGCAACTTTGATAGGTCATGGTAAGCAAAAAAAGCTTTCTGAGGAGGAAAATAATGCATCAGTATGATACAATTGAGATTGAATTAAAAAAATCTAATGAAAAAAAAAAAGGGAAGCTGTATTTTATCAAGTTGTCTGTGCTTTTGTTGAAGGCCTGTTGTTTCTCTAACTCTTAAAAAACTCAAAACAGACCTGGCTGTGTTATGTCACTGTCACAATTTGTAAATGCTTTCTTGCTCTTAATAAAAACTTAGTTACAGTTTCATTCTACGGAGTATAGATGTACACATGCCTGTCCTGTTTTAAACTGGAGTTGGTTTTATTTTTTTCCTGATAGTGTCTGGTGTCATTTAGCTGCTTGCCAAGTTAAACCACAACGGTGTTCACAGAAATATGCCTATATGCAAATACACATGATCCTGTGGGGACCCATGCATGCACATTTATGATGAATTAAAAAAACCTCTTATGAAAGTCAACTTTTAGCAGAATTACTGACGTACAATCTCTTCCAACAGACAATCTCTTCAGTGAAAATGCAGAGATAGAAGAAAAAAGCAAAGGTACAGGAGGATGAAGAACAACAGTCATGGATGGGAACATAGTCCCATGAATTCATCTCTTCAGTAATTTCATATAAGTTAGAGGAACTTGGACAGGTACTTTGTATTTCTCACAGATCACAAGTTGCTTTTGCCTAAAGGACATCCTTCTAATCTAGCAAAAGCAGGATTTTCTTATATTGCAAGTGAGTGACTTAACTAGGAGGAGTAGTGAAGTTTGTTCACTGTCTCTAAACAAGAGTATGATCTGCTCATGTCTTCTCTAAAACAAACTTTACACAAAGTAATGAAATATAAGAAAATCTGCCTATAAGTGTGAAAAACTGACATGTCCAAACAACTAAAGAGTTGTACTAGGCTTAAATACAACAATACTAAAACTGAAATCACTAAACAACTTTCCTTTATTGAAATATTTGTGAAAGTATAATCTGAGACACACACACACACACACACACACACACACAAAGGCACTTCCTAGTTAAAAACACTCAAAAGGGCAGAGCAAATTTTAGAAGGACCAAGCACTGCTCTTCCCTAGTAAAATTCCAAGTACAAAATTAATTCGATCTTGCTGGTAATTTGCAATTTACAAAGCCTTGAAAATATACCCATCGTTAACCTAAGCTTCTTAAAAGATCTACTGCGAAGATGTACAATTCCAGCAATGGGTGATTGCTGCCTCCTTTCTGTTCCAATATTAAAATCAAGATGAGTAAAACTGATGCCTTAACCAAGTTGTGAAACTTTCTTCAATGAATGGAAATAAAATTTGATTGTGACTGCTACATGCTCTTAAAAGTAAGATAAAGCAAAATGCACTGCTTGACCATAAAAACACAAAAAAAAAAAAAGAAAAAAAAAGTGGTGAAGGTTCTTTTTTCAATAGGACAAAAAATTAAGATCAATTTTAAACTCAAATTAAAACAAAGAACAGATGAAAATTAAGATAACATTCCTTCAAATACAAAAGCAGCAGGGAATTGCAGAAAGTACTGCATTTTATTCTTGTCTAACTTGCCATCAAATTTCATTTTTCAAAAAGAGTTCATTATTCACTATCACTTTTCAGAACAAAACTGATTTTAAATCCAGTATTCATGAAATATTATTTGCTACCAAACAGGTGAATAGGTATTTCATGTACTAAATATTAAATCATTTTATGGCAACTAGTTCAAGTGAAAGAGCTTCACTTGGTTAAATGCCCATGCATTAAAACCTTGATAATTACATAGAATACTTTTGAAACTCCCTGTGAAAAAAGTAATCAGTTCAACTTTTCCAGCATTGATTCTCTATCTTCCAGAGCTCTGAATAAGTATTTGACAGTATGACATTATGGATCAAATTCATTAACAGTGTCAACTCTATTGATTTCAGTAATGCTGCAATGAGAGAAATGTGAGTGCATCACCCTACTTTCTACTTTTAACATGTTTACAGAATAACAAATAAGTGGCTCCATTTTCAAGGTGTAAAATTTAATTTTGATTTTGAATTGGTTTCTCAATGGCTTCTGAAATACTTTCTCTTTTATTTTGCAGTTCCAATGAGCTTGTAAGATATGACTTCAACCATTGTTGAAGTGGTAAAAATTCATCTTCTAGTACAGAGGATGTGATACTGAACCTGAATCATGCAAATTATCAGCCAAGTGCTTACCATGTAGGCAAAATGCAAAGGTGCCCTCCTTTGTGTTCTTTACAATTT
Source organism: Centrocercus urophasianus (assembly GCF_019232065.1). Lineage (NCBI taxonomy): Eukaryota > Metazoa > Chordata > Aves > Galliformes > Phasianidae > Centrocercus > Centrocercus urophasianus. Next base: position 12,175,722 of record NW_024884733.1, on the reverse strand, counting down.
GTTGAAGGTTAAGAATTGCAGGGGGTTGATTTCAGTCATTTGCATTTTAAACAACTACTAATTATTTCACTAGGTAGAGCCGCAAGTACTTGTTTTCAATGTGGTTTTTTTTTTTCTTTTTTCTTTTTTTTAATTACCTTAAGCCACCAACATACTCCTGCTTCTCAAATATGGTGATGTTTGAATAGCCCAATCGAGCCAAAAAAGAAGCACAACTTAAACTTGCAGGTCCTGCACCAAGAAGTGCAATCTTCACATGATAAGCTTCAGGCATATCTTCTGGAGAAGGTAAGGAAGGGTTTCTGATCTGAGGAATGTTCATGGCTTTGAACACCTGAAAAGCAACACATTCAAAGGTTACATACAGACATCATACTCCCTCTTAAACATTTTGAGTAACATGGAGGAAGTTTCCACTAGTACTGTCACATGGATGTAATATTTCAGAATGCTTCATAAAACATTATCAAGACTATCATCTGACAATGTGTGCATTTATGAGGAATACTATAGTTAGTTTCGTACTTCTATGGTTCTTGCCTTAAAACAGTCTGAAGTCAGCTCTTTCACTACCTTAAACTTTAAAAAAGATCAGATGAGTCTGACAACAAAAGCATAGTAACACAAAGTCAGCCAGATGGCAAAGAACATCTAGAATATCAAACATTTCCTTCCAGAAGAGGTTCAGACTACTCTTTCACCTACCAAAATAATGTTATTTGAATAATGAAAAGGATTGCCCTGCTACTGAAGGGGCTCTGCTTCTTTCAGATACATTCTCTGTAATCCAGCAAAATTATTTATGGTTTGAGAGGACACACAACACATCACCGGGTAACTTGGAACTTTTATTAGAAAATGTCTCTTGTCTTCAGCATTGTATTTTCACAGTTAACTCCTACTGTAGATTTGCCCTCCTACATGATTCTAACATTTCAGATTAACTGACCCTCTAATTCAGATATCAAGCCAATATCATTATAACTGAGCGTCCAACAGTTGTATACATACCTGAAATTTCGGCTGCTCCCTCAGTGCCTCAATTTTTCAACTCTTAAATAGAGATGATCTCCTCCATTCTACCTTAACTACTAAAAGTACTTGGGAACAGCCTCTGACCATTTCTCTCTGCACAAAATTCTTACTGCAACATCACATTTTATTCCAGATTTGTTCTAAATCAGTTCTTCATACAGCCATAAAGGTAAGAGGATAAGGCAGAGGTGTTCTGGCAAGATTTCACCATCCTCTGTATGTACATACATCAGCGGGGGAGGAATTGAGTCTCTACCTTGTATAACTTGCAAAAAGTACAGAAAAGACCCATGGCCCTTATAGGCTACTAAAGATCAGGAGTATGGAAGAGTAGAGTAACACCTTCATTTTATTTTAGATATTAGTGAAAGTATACAGATCCCAAAGAGTATATCTTTATAGGAGAAGCACAATATTATACCAAAAGGATACAAGAGTTCATTGCATTGGGATTTTGAGTCCTATCACAAACACTTCAAAGGCTGCCCCTGAATACTACCAGACTTTTTCCCACTTACTTCAACACAGGAGTGCATTATAAAAGCACTAACGAGCCCTTTAAAATATATAATTTTTATTTGTCTTATTAAATAGCTTAAATATGATATTCATTAAGTTTACCTAGTTCTTTTTTTTACTATCCTTAAAATTGTAGAAGCAGTTAAACTTTCAAGTTAAACTTTGACAATTCCTCTCATGAATAGAATTTTTCATTTATGTTTTGAATCAATGTTCATTTTCTTCATGCGCACTTGAGCACCCATGCTAGGTAAACCAATCATTAGTTTCTTCTCCCCACTAAACTTTGTGTCAAATTCCACCAGTATTAGTAAATTGACATAGCATTTTAAAAAAACTGCAAGAAACAAGAGACAGATAATTGTTTTTTTTTTAAAAAAAAAGAGTCATTTCAACCTGACAATTCATACAATATGGGAAGGTTTAATGTGGTTATTAATGGAATTTACAGGCTGAAAAGCTGAAATTATACTGTGAAACTAGACAGTGATAACAAAAATGCAATAGGATATTTATAAAATGTCTGCTTCATTACATTCACATAGGAAAGGCTTGAATTATACCAAATTTCCATTGAAGTCTCATGCAGTTGCTTTAGAAGATTACTCAGTGATGCAAATTGTATAACTTGCATATTTAATGTCCATAATGATCACTATGAATATGCACATAGTTAATAAATTTTGTACTGAATTTGCATTGTTGATATTATTTTTATATTTATTATTGAACAGTCATACCTAACAACTGAATGTTATACTAAGGCCCAGTAGTACTCTAATACAGTGCTAGGCTTCACAACCAAGCACTCATGCAGGAAATGCTAGCAGTTCAGGACGAATGCTCAACTTTAATTCTGCCTATTTGCCAATAGGTTGAAACTGCCTTTATGCAGCAGAGCCAGCTTGTGTGGCAATATCTTGCCATCTGGAATTCAGTGGCAGTTTTGCATATTAAGGCTGGCAGGGTAACTGTGTGAAAATAGCAAACTGCTTCAGTGCATTTCAAAAGATTTTTACTCACCTCATGGTGAAGTTTCACTACACTGTAATTCATCTAATTAAATATCACTGAGTTCTTCAGTGCAGTACATTTGCGTACAGAAATAACTGTCTTGCTAGTATGTGTTCATTACCACATTACATGCAATTGCCCTCTCCAATTCTTTTTATCCTATAGTCAGTAAATCCTAATCCTTTCTTCTCGCTTGTCCAACTTTCTCTCAAAAATGCGATTTCATTTTTGTTTGAAGCTTTTTGTTTGTTCGTTTTTAATTTTTTTTGCAATCAAATCATTCAGAAAAATGAGTCTATACACTGAATTTTAAAGCTCAGCCTTTCAGCAAGAAGACTCAGACATCAACCCCATATCTGCCTTTCCTTCCAGTTCTCTCACAGAAACAAAACAAATTAATAGCATACTGTAGAAAAATTTATGTAACTTGCCCAAATATCAGCAAGTCTTCCATGCTCGGCATAGGAAGCCAAAACACCTCAGATTCATCCCTGAACTATCATGCACTCTCCATCAAAATAATAATAGATTACAATCTGACTTAAAATAGGAAATAACTTAAAGACTTGCTACAGTAGAAGCTAATGCCAGGAAATAGAGCTGTCTTTCTGTCTGTTCTGCTGCCTCAGCTCTGCAGAGCAGTTCTCCTCAGCCAAGGCAGCGCGCCCACCTCTGCAGGCGGTGCTGAGGGGCCTGTGGCCGTGTCAGGAATCATTCATCTGGGTGCAGCATGGCAGCAGCTGGAGCTCCAGGAGAACCACCACCTCATCTCACTTACATGAAGACTCACTAAAGGTGTCAATGTACAACTAAGAGCAGCCTGGGCCTATGGGTACAGTGCACCCTCTGTCAGGGTGTTCCCTCTGGGCAGCCGCTGCCCCCTCAGCTGCAGTGGGTGAGGGAAGGATTGGCCCTCAGCACAGCCCTTCAAGCCCACCACCCTGCTGAGGTGCCCCAAAGGTAAAGGCATCAGGAGAAAAAGAGTATCAGAGTTCCTTCTCCAATTGCTTTATGCTGTAACAACAGCCAAAACACATCTCATAAGGGGAACAAATTACCTGAGCTGTAGCTGTTATGAGTCTCACAGTGCTAAACAATCTAGTATTGAAATTGAGTATGCAGAGATTAAAATAATACATTTTCTATTTAGATTGTGCTGCTCATTTCAGAATGATTAACTAGAAACACGAGAGACACTTTAGATTCAGAAAAACAAAATGTTGAGGCTTCTTAGTAACAATACTTCAGAATGCAATAGACCATGTATCCTTTTCTTCGACAGTCTTACAAACTTGTGTTCCAGTAACCAGTAATTTCAGTTTATTTTGTGGGACTGACAGTCATATAACTCATGCCCACATGTATTGTCACTGCAGTCTCAGTATATTTTCTCTGAACTTGTGTTCCAAAAAAACAGAGATGTTTCCTGGTTCTTAAGCACTCAAGCAAAGGAGACAGATAAAGACATTAATATAATTTTGACCTGTGCAGCAGCAGGTGTAACCTGCGCTTGACACTCATCATTTATAATAGTGAGCTTTTACTCCATGTTATTCTCTAGATGCAACAGTTACCGTGGTAACTGCATCCCAGTATACACATGCTATATCACACATAAAAGGACATTTCCTTTAGTATGTTTGTTCCTCTTTCCACATTTAATTGTCAAAATCCACAATTTTTCAGACTGGATTATAATTTACTCTGAAAATGAGGTTAACATAGTTACAAAACTATATGAAAGAGTAGAAGGAAAAAGCTTGAGTGTAAGGTGCCATGATTCTTGCTCCACCATGTGCAAGACTAACATTTAACAATTAGGGAGTTTTATCTGCAGTACGAGCAGATGATCAGTCATTGTTCAGAAGCACAAAGGGGCATACGTTGCATCCATATATTTTCCATTTTAAACCTATATTCCTGCTTTACTGCAATTTTATCTTTCATCTTAGCTAGCAGTTGTGCCTTCTTATTATTGCTCTCTTGTAATGCAGCAAGTTTAAGATCCTCAGACTAATTCCAAGGGAAAAAAGAAAAAAACCTAAAATTGGCTTTACACACAATGGAGTTTTCAGTAAATAAGTCCCTGTGGGACAAACTATTACACAGTGCATGAGAATTATCATGCAGCTCTCATTAACAGTACCACATGTTGCACACCCAAATCACACAATTTGCTAAGTTACTCATATAGGTAAAAGCAATGAACATGCTTCATTCACCATATCTGGGACAATTCCTGTATTAGCAGTTACAAGTACATTTACACAAGTACAATACATTTTCTCGAGTATTTAAATCTGTTTTTTAATAATAATTGCTTCATGGAAGCCCTCACGCTATTGGATTTCCTGCAATTACACACATATTCAGTGTAAAAATTAACTGAATGAAAGCTAAAAAAAATATTTACTACTAAAGTGACTGCCTATTATTTCTAACTATAAGCGCACTATGTGTAACAGTACAAAAACAGTAAGGAGAGTAAAATTTACTAAAATGTTATGTTAGAGTGTTAAGTAAAACTGTACACCGATTTTATTTTGCTAGAACTGTTGACACTGATATATCATTTAAACAAACTTGGTATATCATGAGGAAATGCATTCTGAGCTATTCATCCTTTCCGCCATTTCATATCAATCATTTTGCTAGCAATGAGCTTTTTTAATAGATTTCTAAAGATTCTTGAAGAAAAATGGTAGATATTTAGCATTATCTATCAAGCCATAATTCCTCTCTATTAATCATAGCATTGGGCTTAATAGGTAACACAAATCAAGTTTTACCAGATATTACTTGCATTTCTTTCCTAAACAGTAATATTTCAGTATTATATTTATTATCTACCTGACAAACGTTTATTTTTTTTTCTTTATAAGTTTTCTGCTTTTCAGAAAACATTAAGTTTTCACATATATGGAATAAAAGCCATTAGAAGCATTGATAAAATAATCTCTTAACTGATAAAATTCAATATATAGGTGTTCAATATATAGGTAGAAAAATGCAGTTCAATGTCTACAGCCTCATTCCTGCAAAAAAGAACTTTGATTCAAACTATACTGATTCTTACTTCTGTATGTTCAAATCCCATGCACATTTAAGTAGATAAGCACTTAAGTAACATAGGCTACAGAAGGTTCAGCTAACAGAAAAGTTTAACAGATGCTCCAGAAGATTTACAATCTCCTGGTAAGAAGAAAGATCTACAAATAGATAAAGAAACCTGCATCAGGTAGCAATATTTGCTCAGTGAATCACGACCCACAGTCATTGAAAAGAGGGTGTGAAATCGACAAATGACAGAAGAATAAGAAACTGTTCTTACAGACGTATCATCTGTTACTTCCAGATTAATTTACATTTCTATTTTGGTCTGTCCTACAAAGACATTTTTGCAGTCTTTGTAAAGGTGACTGGCATGTTGTCATATGTTTGTAAAAATAACCAGTCAAATGGCTCAAGATACAGAAGAGGGGCACAATCATCAGTTACGGATAGTATAAAATCTGCTATTTCAATATATGCATATGCCTTTTTTTTTAAAAAAAAAAAAAAACAAAAAACATAGCCAATTACGTAGACTTCCCCACTTGCACGGAGATCAAATGAGAAATTTTACACAAAGATACTTCAGGCAGATCAGAAGAGGTACCACATGAGGCCATCCGTTAGATACAACCTCTCCATGCCTTCAAAAGAACAAGATGTTGCCTCCACCTTCTTCATGTAAATCTCAAGCACTAAAATCAGTACAGAGGCCTAAATAACACATGCGCTCCTAGCAGAAACCTTTGAAAAGCATCTTATCATCAAGTAGCAAGTAACAACCTTCTGTGGCTAAAATTGTAAAATCATAGAATCGTTAGAGCTGGAAGGGACCTTTAAAGGTCATCTAGCCCTACTCCTCTGCAATGAACAGGGACACACACAGCTAGATCAGGTTGCTCAGTGTCTGGTCCAGCCTGGCCTTGAAAGTCTCCATACATATTTACATTTACTAACTTATATATTTATAAGTATACACATGTACATCTACATATTTCTAAGTAGATGAACTCAGACATGTATTTCAGGCCAACCTGAATTTATTTACACAGTTATTGGCAAGACAGGTCAGTAAAATGTCTAAATCATCTGAAAGTTTTCCTTTGCCCAAAAGAAAATACAACTGCACACTAGTCCTGCACTTGGGGGAGAGGGAAATGACAAGAGAATAGTTTCAGGAGCTGCCACAAATTTGTCAGTATGTACCATATTACACTGCATATACATGTTAAGGAGAAATAAATGACACCTTGTTTTGTCTGTACTACTAGCAGCACCTGAAATTACTAAAACATGTCCCTTTCTGAGAAGTAAATGAAACCAATACTTGGGCATGGATATCTCTTTTTACTATTGATCCTCATTGAAAACAGCAATTTTGGGGTAAAATTTAAATTGATTTTTTTTTTTTGTGACTTTTCAAAAGCATGCATTAAGTTACATACAGCAAAGCTTTACACATATATAATAATAATAAAAACCTCTCAAAAAGAAAAGATGTCAAAGCAACATATCCATATGCAACATTAAAACAAAATGAAAGTTTTCATCAAGGGGATGAGAAAGCCAAGTACTTCTGGATAGTAAATAATACCTACCAATTTGTAGTGGGAGAGCAGTTCTCCCTTTACCACCAGACCTAGCATTCTTGTAGAGATGTGAGGCTTCACAGAGAAGGGTTTATTACAGTCAGAAGAAGTTAAATTCTGTTGTAGGAATTACCTTATGCTCAGAAGAGTGCTGTAAATACTTAGTGTGCAGCTACAGATGCAGGTACATTTGACCTTTTTCCCATTGCAGCCTGCCTCAGTAAGATCCATGTTTTAACCTGGTTTATATAAATCTTCCCTTTAAAATAAATTAACTCAACTTCTAGTATTTCTTGTTCACATCTGATGTTCCTTATGTTCCCATAAAGTGTTCCATTAAAAAAGAAGTTTTAAGGTTCTGAATGTGCTGTTAGATAAAGGATAATTATTTTAACTTCCTACGTCTTTATTTTATTAATACAACTTTTTTTGTTTAATCATTAACAAAGACATTCACTTAGACAATATTATTTGGTGGATACAAAGCATTTCAGGCATTTGCAAGTACCACCTACCTCAGTAGCAAACTGCTGCAATCCACCAATATTAATTGGCCCCTCCTCAGTAGCATACAAATTGCAGCCACCAACGCAAAGGTCTGACGTGGGACACACCATTCCACATGTCAGACCAAGTGGATTGTCAGAAAAAATCATTTTGGCAGCTCCATAATAGTTCTGGAGAAAAGAAAACAAAAGAAGAGTCACGCATCACGGAAAAGAAAAATCTATCAGAAATACAAAATGTTTCAACTGGCTAGTAGAATACTATATAAATATAATAAATAAGGCTGACATTATTTAAATGCACCACATTACACAAATTTCAAAGGTTCTGCAAAAAAAGAGTCAACAGAATTGTCGATTATGCAAAGAAAGCACTTTTCTTTTTAGCTTGCAAAATTATCATAAACATCTTCAGATTTAGGTAGTTGTAGGATTAACAAATCTGTGTTAGACAACTTGTAAATACTTTCTCCATTTCTAGGTTAATTAGGCAGCAGTTGAGTTGTAACCTTTGTTGAAGGTCTGACCAGACAGCACTAGTTAGACTATCAGTTCTTTACACAGGGAATGAAACGTTTATTCTACACATCTGTGCACACTATCTCTGCAGATGTGTCTACATCACATCAGTAGCATCAATTGTCCCACGCCTGTGATTTCTATCTAATTGCCTGCAGATTTGAGCTACTGAATTGTTTGAACTCTTTTTCCTCACTCACAGGCATATAAGAGCAAACACTTATTTCCCCATTTCCCTAAGCAGCAAAACAGAGGACTGATTAAAGATTCCACGTAAAATTTACAATTTAACACATACTCAGTATTCAGTGTACAGCTTCAAAAAAGGAATGGTTTCCTGATGTATAAGATAACTAGTAAGTTTTGTTCCCATAATAAAAAATAATGAATATTCACAACCTTATAGTGTCTGATGTAGTCAGAAAGCAACTTTCTTTTTTGACTGAAGTCTTATTTGGAGGGAGAGAACTACTGATGAACATTCTGTACTTATATTACATTTACATCATTGAAATTAGGGTGTAATTAAAGCAAACATTTAATATCTTTTCTTCTATATGGTAAATATAAAAGTTAATTTAATTGTAGGCTCTGTTTTCGTCTTCATTTTACCACTTCTCACCTCCCTCTAAAAGCCTCACCAAGGAAAGCCCATAAAAGAGTTACTAATTTCTTAATACCAGAATCTCTTTTAAAGGCAGCTACAGTTCAGAAGACTGTAACAGTATTTCTTAGAATTAGCACATAGTTGAGGTTCCACAAAAGTTTTTTAGTTGAGAAATTAATGCAGGGATCTTGTTCCAGCTATTTCCAAAACATTAATAACTGAAGGATGAAAGAACAACATGTATTCTTGTTCCGTCCACTTCTTCCTCATTCCGATCTTCAGTAATCATCACTATCATGAAACTGTTCTTGTAACAAATCACTTTATCACTCTGTCCCAGGGCAGATGATGCAGAATAATCCAGGTGTAGAATTCGAAGGACATGAAGGACTCAGTCACAATAGACCCTCTGCAATGCCTCAGTGCTATTGTGTGCCATGTAAGCTAATGTACTGAGAAGCATTTAGTAAAAGTGAATACTATACCAAGGTGAGCAAGAATCCAGTTATGAATAAAAAGAAGTTATCAAGATCTGACAGTATAACAAACAATGGGCAACAGGACTTCAGGTAACAGGAAGCTCAAATTCACCAGAAGGCATATCAGAAGACTGAATGTAAATTTTTTGAAGTTAAATCAGATGCTAAAGACTCCGCTAGAAATTCCCAAAAGAATGCCAATTTTTAAGAAATATACTTAGACAAAATTGGAACTTTTGCTTACAGATGCACAGCATGAGAGCCTGTCCATCACCTGGAAACACAAAACAGCTACCCAGCTGTATTTTAATAGTGTCTGAGAAAATCCTATGAAAATCCATTGAAATTCTAGTCCTAGCTAAACAAGCAAACCCTTTACAAGACTGTTCTGGGAGAATTTCTTTCAATCATTTTGCCTGTAATACCTGTGGGCATTACCATGCCCAGTTCTCATTTATTCCAACATAAAGAAGCATTAGATAAACATACATTCCAGATATCAGCAAAACCTTTTGCTCTGCCAGATAGATGTTACCAGTTTTGATACACCAGAGACTGCAAAAGCTGCTAAAAACAACCAGTAAAGACATTATAAACTCAATTCATAAGCTAAAACGCAGAAGTCTAGTTATACTGGACATATCTCTGACATAACCATGCAGACAGAGGTGACAGTCAATGTAAGAGCCCCATGCCTTTTTGAAGCAGCACTCAGAGGCCAGCCTAGACACCACAGAGCATTTCAAATGTCAACAGACTCCTGTTCCTCAGGCAATTACATCTAGTTATTCCTTTTCCACTCCAAAGGGAAAAATCACAAACTCGTTCTGAGGACTTTCCTTACCAAATCAAAGAAGAAACAGTTTAAAGAATGTTTAAGTTTGATGTCTCCCAATGTATGAAGATCATGTTTTTCCTTTCTGTATTTTTAAGGATTATTAATTTTATTTTCTGATCCAAGAAAAACAATTATTATCATGTACATTTTTATTTAAGTAACTTCATTACAAATATGTTCTACATTTTTAGGCCTTTTAATTAATATCAATGTACAAACCTAGTCATTATACCTAAAAAGTAAATCTGCTGAATTATTTCTATTTAAAATTAATTTATTATATATCTGTTAAGTATGTAAGGATGTCACACTTGAGCTGTGCCACTACAGGCAGTGTCAACACAGCTGGCACATTTTACTTGCTCTGCAAATCCAAACTGAAATTTAAGTACAGCTATGCCACAGAGCAGATAGATAGGACCAGGTTCATTGTGGATATAGGACTGAGATCATGGCTTACTAAGGGAACACCTACAGAAACCTGCCTCAGGACTTCACGTAAGTCCAGCAAGTAGGCTGAACTCAAAGTAAAGGAACTTAGGCCAACTGCTGCTGGACTCCAAATCAGGAGGAAGCATGGTGGAATACAATAAGGCAAGGCTCTAATTTGGGGAATTATGAAGAGCTGCTGCCGTGATAGTGAGCTACTGATGCCACCACTAATAGTGGCATCACCTGAGCAACTGATGTTTAGGAACCCTTACTCCCTAAAGAGAGTACTGAAATATATATAGTACATTTTTATCACACTAAATATAACAATCACACAATCACAGAGGTTGGAAGGAACCTTTGGTAATCATCTAGTCCAACCCTCCCGCTAAATCAGGTTTTTTAGACAAGTTTGCACAGGAAAGGACAGTGGAGATCCCACAGCCTCTCTGGTCAGCTTGTTCCAGTGCTCTGGAATTGTCAATGTAAATAAATTTTTCCTCATGTTCATGTGGAACTTACTGCATTCCAGTTTGCTATTTGTCCTGTCACTGGGCACCACCTAAAAGAGCCTAACCTTACCCACTTGACTTCCACCCTTTAGATATTTATAAGCATTGATAAAATTCCCTCACAGTCTTGTCTCCTCCAAGCAGAACAGTCCCAGGTCTCAGCCTTTCCTCATAAGGGCTCCAGTACCTTAATCATCTTTGCAGCCCTCTGATGCACCCCCTAAAAGTTCCCTTTCTTTACTGAACTGGGGAGCCCAGAACTGGACACAGTACTCCAGATGGAGCCTATGCAGGGCAGAGTAGAGAGGGAGAATGACCTCCCTCAACCTGCTGACCATGCTCTTTTTAATGCACCCCAGGACACCATTGGCCATAGGGGCACACTGCTGACTCATGGCTAACCTGTTGCCCACCAGAACACACAGAGCTCTGCAGAGTTCATCTCCAGCAGGTCAGCCTCCTAACCTGTACTGATGTATGAAATTATTCTTCTCCAGGTGTAGGACTCTTAAATTTGCCCTTGTTGAACCTCATCAGTTTCCTCTCCACTGAATTCTCCTGCCTGTCCATTTCTCACTTCTGGCACGTCAGCCACTCCTCCAAGCTTTGCAACATCAGCAATATTAAGACATCAGGTAAGTGTATCAAAGAGCATCTCTCTCTTCTAGTCTTACATCTGAAAAGTCTTAATGATAAATTAATTAAAAGGCTGTCACAACTGAAGTTCAAAGCATTCCACTTACATTTTGGGAGAAGGGCAATACTGACAGCAGGGCAAATCTTCTGTGTTACTTCACTAGCTGTGCTAAGGGGGACACCTCTAAAGATGAAGGGGAAGTACAGGTTAAGCGCTGACTTAGTTTCTACATCTGCCAGTGAAAAAGCCACCATATTATATATGTAGAAGAGCTATAGCTCCCTAACTGTCCTACTTCATGCCCTGTTTCAGCTTTCACCTTCCAAACCAGCAGTGTAACTGCCGTTCCCACTGATACTGTTCACTGCCAGTGACAGAATATGGTCTCACGCTGCCATTATGACTATACACAGCGGTCTGAGAGCAAGCCTGTCTGCAGCCTTTGTAATGCTCACACAGGGATAAGGCAAGAGCAGGACCAGGAGTTCAAATTCACTTCATTTCTTTGTCCTTTCATTCTGTTTATTTACTCTGCTTTCACTGTGCTGAGTTATTATCCGATATTGCAAAGTTTATTTAAAAAAACATTTTGCAATATTTCCACAAAAACTGAAGAAATAAATTCTAGAAAGTTACACTAAATGGTGTTATATAGACTGTGCAATACCACTGCAAACCATCATTTGCTGCAGTAAAAATGAGTATTTTCAGAATATGGGCAATAACTTTAATGTTTAGTTTATGAACATTTTGGGCTTATATATTTTTTCCCAAATAGACAATATGTATTAGTGATCATTACAATTATTAGTGACATTTAAGGCAGAATACTTAATTCACTATTGATCATTTTATTTCCAGAAAAACAGGCTGCACACAAAACAGATGCGAGGCACAAACACAGCAAGCTGGTAACTGCACACCAAATGCAGTACATGAGAGCTGAGTTAAAGGCAGGCAAAATTCATTAAAATCACTAAGTTACTCCAGCATATGGAATGATGCAAACTATCTTAATAGTTTGGAGTGTTTTCTTAGCTTCTGAGACAATGACTCAGTAGGCTAGCTTCTTACAAAACATCACAGAGGAAACAAGCCTAAACCTACAATGAAACTAGAATGTTTCCAAATTCTTAAAGGAGATAAATGTCTGCTCATGCCTTTGTTCATAAAATTTCTTTTCCTGTGCACTTCCATAGAAATAAATTAATCTAAAATGGATAGGATGTTTTGTGGTTTCCTACATCAAAATGTCAATAAATACTACTTTGCTAAAATAGGGAACAAAAACAAGCCTTAAATAGACATCAATAATCAGTAGAAACCAGGCAAAGGAGGATCTCCACATGTATCATTTGGAGACATTATATAATTTGCATGCAAATGAGACTGTTTTTTGCTTGGAAAAAAAAACTATTAAAACACATAGGATCAATACAGAGAGACCAGAAGAAATTGCATTTACTATCAGGAAATGCTTATAGCATCTTTTCTTTCATTTAATTTAACAGCTTTTTCTATAAACTCCTTATGCATCAGGGTATTTTGATATTGCAGTTTTCTCAAAAAAAAAAAAAAAAAGATACACATTATTGTGCTTTTTGCAATAAAAATGAAAACATTGACTTCATCAGGATTATGGGATAGAGTGAATATATTAAAAAAAGAAAGAAGTAATTTCCTTTTCTTCTGGGTGAAGCTTAAAAAAAGAGGCATACAAAAAAATATGTGGGAAAATTCCACCTCCATCTCTATCCACATTCATGCTTCACAATAGCCTTAAAATTTACTCAAACTCTGCTGGATTAAAATGTCCACGTACTGAAGAACCACTATTTAAAGTACATTGTTGTATAAATAGCATTTTTCACATTGACACACACCAGTTCAAACATAACAAGAAATGCCCCCAGTCTGTCAGCTCCCCACCAAAATGTCTTCCCAGAAGAATGAGCAAAACATAACAGCTAACCAAATCATACATATTCTATACAATAATGTGGATGATTTTTAATCAATCCAGAAATCTTTCACATCATTTGACTTATGTCATCATAACAGGACTGTAATTTCACACAGTGTCACTGTCTTTTTATGAAAAAGAACGGAAGAAATATCTTGTACTGTCATTTTGTCCTTTGTAGTCTAGAATGTGAGAGATTCCTTAATTGACATAGTGTCATCGCAAAAGTCTATTCTACATAATTACACTATGGCAACTGAAACCAGCTGTCAGCCATTCCATTACACTAAGTACAAACAGACATCTTAAGAAAAGTCATTGCTTCAAGTACATCAATTTAACACCATTACTACTTTTCCTTTTAAATGTTTTGTGTATTCGGTGACCTGAAATACACAAAGATTAACAGAGAAAGCTGAACAAAACAGCAATTTCAAAAGCCTACAGAATCAAAGTAGTACTTAGAAATTAATTGTGATGCATATCTGTATATAATTATCACCAATCATCGAGCAGCTTTCTGACTTCAACAATATTTCACTGTATTAACAGTATCCCTCTTACAGTATTTTACATATAAACTTATGATCTTCTACAGTCTTTCCAATATCATATAAGACGTCCTTTGTTAATTTACCTTGAGTTTCTCTGCAACAGAAGAGCCATTATTCTGTTTCTCTCAACTGTCGTACTACTAAGTCCTACCACCCTTTTTCTCCTTTCATTTTCTTTTAATGATCCCATAGTTTCCTGTCTTTTGTCTTCCTTTGTCAACACACTTTTTCTTCTTTCTCATTTGACACATATTACCACATACATTTTCTCCTTTAATCCCTCAATCTCCCAAACTTTGGATTCATCTTAACCCCTTGGGTATCCATCTCCTAGCCTCCAGTTTGTTTGGTCCTCCATTTCTCCTTTGAAAATACTTCTTTCAATTTCATCTTAACTTAAATGTTTGTCTTAAATCTAAAAACTTGATATTACCCAGAAGGTAATGTGGCTTTTTTTCCCCTCTATTAGTATTTTTTAATTATTATTTTAAATGATTGCCAGAGGCTTATATCTACTTATGGAGCCCGTTAGAAAACGGTTGACATGTCAGCTCTGACCACATACAGGAGGTGGCCCTCCTGAACAAGGAGAAAACTGCTGGATCAACATCAAGAATCAAGATACTACTGTAAGACCTGAGAAAAAAACATGAGAGCTTGTAACATGGGGGCACAGGGACAGAGTGTGACTTTGAATATCCAGATCACAAAAATATTTCTGCATCCTCAGTTCTTCATTATAGACTCAGACCATACAGGATGAGTCTCTCACTCCTTATGTCTATGTCATATAACACAACTTAATATCCCTATGTCTGAACTGCACCATCAGTTTTTCAACGCAACTACTCAACCATGAAGGTGCCCAGTAACAACAAACTCTGAGACCGACTCACTGCACAGTACAAAGTTAGACTGGTGAGCAGCTGCTGGCAGCTTCCTCTGGCACTCTCCTAACAAAAGGAGAGCTGGACAGGCAGTCAGCCCTTAGGCTGAAAGCTGTAGGATTTCATGCTGCTATAAAACTTGGTTGTACAGCTCTAAGGGATAGAGGGTGTTGGAGCCCCATTTTATTAAGTTCTTGTTGCTTTGATATATCAACATAAGGAAAGGAGGGCAAAAATTCTTAAGTTCTCTGCCAATACTATTTCAGAGTAGATAAGGAAGCAGGGGAAGCTTCCTTCTGCAGCAGTTAAATGCATTTTCTTTTCCCTTAGGTTCTTTTTTTTTTTTTTTAAATTTTAAAAGAAGAGAATGAAGATGGCTCTTGTCCATTACAAAACAAAGAATTTACTCTTTGCTGTGTGAAGGTTGTACCATAAAGGCAGCACATCACATTCTGTTGCTCAAAAACGAACATAGTGCATACATGGGGAATTTGAATTTGGTCTCTGAGACACATGCAAGCAGTCTGCAAATGAGAAAGGATAACTGGGAAGACACAATAGACTAGATTAGACCTTTGTAAAGTGGGGTTGTAATCCAGTTTGTAAGGAGAAGGAGAATGAACGTTGTGGCCCCAACTGTACTGAGTCGCAGTGGCCTAGCACAACGCACCATAAGTGACATCCTTCCCTCAGAAAGGCGCAAGGCACACTGAGCCTGGCAACTCAATTACCCTCTCAACCCAGAAACAATCATTCCTTCCCTTTCTCTCTTCTACTCTTGATCTGAAGTCTAACAGCAGAACAGCAAGGAATGACTACATTGTACACGGTCTGTAAACATCTAAAAAGCTGCAGGCTTTAGAGAACAAGAATCTCTGACCTTTTATGATTACTAGAGCAGCTTTCCAACAAAGCAAACTGCGTACAACACAGCTCTCAAATACCTAACAAAGTAATTCATTTTTAGTATGCTGCTATCCACATACATGTGTATTAATAATGAACAATATTTAAATACCTGAGTACAATACTGTTTACTGCTTAGACACATAGGAGGTTGAGGAATTCACTGAATTGCATCTCCTATAAACAACTAAACTTTGAAAACTATCTTCAAGGACATTTAACAAAACCTTGACAGTATTTACACTAATACAAAAATATTCAGCAAGCATATTGCTGAATGATATCTAAATGATCTTTTTAATAAAAATTCAGAAAAAAATATATTAAACTACTGAATAATTGAGAAATTACTTTGTTGCCATTATAAACTTTCAAAATTATAAATCAGAAGTTTCAGTGTGGTTTCCAAAAATGCACTGCTCTTGTCTTCTGTCTCCTCAAATAGCAGATGATGCAGGTACCTCAAATACTACAGAATGAAATGGGAGAGAGGCCAATCCAGTACCAGCCACATCGGCAGGTCCTCATGTCAGCTCTGCCAAGGCCAGGACTTCAAGTGAATCATTTCAACTTTCTGTATCTCCCTCTTAACTTCCACCTTAACTCTAGCAATTAACAAAAACATAGAATACTTCTATTTAAAAAAAAAAAAAAAAAGTTGTTTTAAACTGGGTACAGAAGCTACTGCCAGGGATGGGGTCCAAAAAAGAAAGGCTGTGACTACATTTTGGTAATCTGAAATACTTGGGTTTTTCTTTAAGGAGTAAGTCTCCCAGAAGAATAGCAGTATACTGCAATTCTTTTCTAAAGCAGGATTTCCTGATAAAACAGCAACTGATCGTATCAAATGCTCAGAGCAAAAGCACAGGCTTACCTAGAAGCTGAACCTTCCAAGATGCTTTAAAAGTTATCAAAAAGCCAAATTCTACAGGGTTGACCTGACTCACTATCCACCTACAAGAAAAATCTGTCTCTATTAAAATCCTGAAGAATGCATCCATTGTTGGTAGCGTGATAAAGACTTCACATCTTTAAGGTAGATTCCTCCTATTATTCCAGTATATCTTTGCCAAAATCTAACACTCCAAGCTCTTCAGTCAACTCATCTTGACTTTCTCTGCTCTGCAATGGATTTGCAGAATTCAGAATGAATCAGCTATTAAAATGACTTGCCCTTTCTGGCAAATCACAAAAGGGCATCACATTTCTGATGGCTATAAGAGTTTAAAAGGGCCACCAAATCTCATTCCAGGATGATGCTGGTGCCAGTTCTTATATCTCCTGCTGTAATATTCAGTTTGCCTTCCCTGACTTTTTACTCCCAGCTTTCTTATTTCAATTATCAGGCCCCTATTTTATCTTCAACAACACATCATCCTACCATAGCTACTACCTTTTAGACAGTAGCATAACAAATCCTTGATCAAGTAAAACACTTTCATAAAATTTGCTTTACACTTCCTAAGGAAACTACTGCACAATTACAAGACTAGAGCTTTTACTGCCTTGTACCTTCTCTGTTCAGTTCATCTGCTTCACAATGCCTGGAGGATATAATAACAAGCAATATGGCACATGTTATACTACGGATGCAAACAGATGCTGACATTCATGGAAACCAATGCCATGCTGACAAAGTATAGACACGATAAGGAAACAGTCTATTTGCAGATGCTGATCACAATGCCAATTACTGTAAATCACATCAATTCTACATTATAATTTATGCATGTATCCTAGATCTCTTATCCTAACATTTCTTATGAAGGTAGCACCAACAAAGCAGCTGTCAATTCATGCATGGCCACACTGCTGCCATTCCCTTCTGTCCAGCTCCACCTGTACAGCCACTTCCAGCTGCACCCAACAGCCAGGCACAACACAATGCGGGGCCACACAATCCTCATACCACCTCCAGAACATTGTCAGTTTAGATAAATAAAATTTCTGATGAATAAATCACACTGCAGATAATGATTTCACAGATGGAAGAAAGTTTCAAAGAGTAAGATGCATCACTATCCAGTCCTCTTTAGGCTGTCCCAGACTGCCCATGAATATTTTATATCAATTTTGTAGGCATCTTTGTTAATTCCTAGCTCATGTAGTTAAAAGTCATTTGTAAAACACGAATATAATATTTTTTAGGATTTTGTTACGATTATAGTAAAAGGCAGTGGCACTATACCTCCAAAGAAGAAGTTCAATTTATTCCTGTAATATTTTCCTGCTAGTCTACGTGACAAACCACATTTGCATTAAGCAGAAATTCTTCAAGTAAAATGAGAAAACATTGCTCGAGACAGCCACCTTCATGTCATATTTCTGCCCAAAGCCAACTTAAATTTTAATAACACATTCAACAACAATAACAACATCTTTAATGAAAGAAAAATTTGTACCTGTAACAGTTCAGGTAAGAGCGAAGTTAAATTCTTATATTGTAATACTCAGTTTTTTGAATACAAGTACATTTGAAAACCATTGAAAGCAAAAACCTTCACAGCAAAATTGACACAAAGAAACGGATTTTCAGTATATGGTATCTCTATTAATACAGAACTGCCGTAAAAGTAATTAAAAACTATATGACTTGAATTTTAAAGCATCTGTTTTTAAACACTTTATTTCATTTCTAAAACTTTACAAAGACAAACCTTGTAGTACAATAGCACTAGCCGATCTGCAAGCAACTGCTGCTCTCTGCTTCTATGTACCACTGCCAGTGTGATTTTACCTTGTTTGCAATGCTTGTGATGAATGACTTGATGTCCAGATTAGTTGGGCAACTCTTCTGACAGGGGGCATCTGCACACTTCAAGCATCTACAGGAAGAAAAAGGAAATGTGTCACAGAGATATGGAATACCAATGCTGCCAACAGCATAAGGTTTTCAAGTGAGCGTGGTAGAAGATAAGCTGCAAATGAATAATACAGAGCATATTCATAACATTTCTGTTTAAAAACTCAAAGTGTTACCTTGTTATTCTTGAATTAATTTGCACATACATTAACCGCAAGAATCCTACAGACAATACACACAAAGAAATGAAAAGTAAATTAAAAAGAACAAACGAGATTGAAACACCTACAGTGAAAAACTGGACTAACTTTGTCAATCACATACATTGCTTTTGCTTTTGTTTGTTGGCATGCTCTTTTTTTCTTTCAATTAAGGGTGGAATAAGCGAAAAGGCAAAGTCTGTTAAGTAAAAGATTAATAAGCCTTTCATCTTGCTATTCATTATCATCTAGATGGGCACTGCAGACACCATGGCACTAGCAATACTGTGGCTGAATTTGAAGGCAATTTTGGTAGCACTCTCTGATTTTCCTCACAGATCTACTCATGCAAAAAGGAGTCCCAAAGGAAACACTTAATGGCAAATAATCTGATGGATGGCAAAGGCTGGGAAATGTGGTAAAGCCAGACTTCAGGTTCAACAGCATGGTGGTTACTAGTTCAACTAGCCAGGATGTCAGAGGGCTCTAGCAGACAAGTACCAGCAGATTTAGCTGTGGCTGTTACATGCACTGCTGCTCTGCTCAACAAGCATGTGTTATAAATGCCTTACCCAGAAAAGACAGGCCAGAGGGAACCTCAAACTGTTTGTGTGCCCAGAGATTGAGCCAGGATGCTCTTAGCATTCCAAAGAGATGAAAATACAGAAAAGCACTAGGACTAGAAGCCAGGAGAATAAAATATCTGACCTGATAAGGGCTTGGATAATCATTTCGTCTATGTAGGCAGTAAGGAAATAAGAAGGGGAAAAAATTAAAAATTTTTAATCACACTTAAAAAAAAAAAAAAAAAAAAAACAAAAAAAAAAAACCAAAGATTAGGCAAAGATTTCATTATGACTTTTGGCTCTTCGCTTTCCTGAATGTGGTTTCCTTTAAAAATGTAACAGCCCTGTACCCAAGATCAAAAGAACTGCATTTAATATAAAATACATTTCTACAGACTATACATAGAAAAATCTCATGTCAAAACTGACTAGAATGGCACACAGCAGGATAAGCAGTACAGCGGTTACCAGTTGTGGCTATTAAGCATCTTTGTCGAATTGCATCTTTTTTGAATTTTGAGCTGGTTCACAAATAACAGCTGTTGAAAATGTCAGCTATTTAATAGAGAGCGGGGGAGGCAACTCCAACTTGAATGCTAGCTTTTGGGGAGGAGGGGAGAGGGCCATGAATATGCCAGTCCAGACTTTCTCTTATAATAATACCATCTTCCCATTCTCTGAGCACTCTGCAGACTAAAGTGCACCAGGCTGCCATTAATCCCACTTATCACCCTGACAGCTCTGTAATTACACTCCTGCTATAGCTAGGTACTGTAAGGTACTGTAGTCCTAATAAAACATCAAGCACTGTGCAAAATGCATGCTGGTGAGGTGTTTTATTAAACTTGGGGGGTTGATCATCAAGTGACATTCATGTTGACCTATTTTTCTATTTGACAATAAATTATGCTTTGACCATATCATAATAGATATTACAGAGTGGATTTGCTGTACCAAGGAGCAAAGGTACTGCATTCTAGTGAGCCAGGCAAAACGCATAAATACAACTGCAGAATCATTCACCAGAAAGTTATTACATAAATTGCTGCAAGTGATTGATCCTTTCAAAAAAAAAAAAAATCAGACAAAATAACACGCTGAAGAGAATGTGGCAACAATTATAATGAGCTTCAATTCAACACGCACATTCCCATATAAAGAAACATTAAGTATTACATTTCTTTTCTTTAACTGCCTTCCCATTCTATGAAACCTCCCTTTCAGTTTAAAAGGTTATTCCATAGGTATGTTTTTAGCTGAAAATAACATTAAGAATATATAAATTCTTTTTTTCTAAATCACCTAATTTCCACCAAATATAAGTGAAGAGCTACATGCTTACCAACAAAGTTACTTTTTTTAAGTGGTCATACTATTCCAGACTGCATAAACTTGTAGGGCATTGGACAAAGCAAAATCCACACTAATCTCAGAATAATTATGTCAGCATTCGTTAGTACAAAAAGAAAAAATAGCTGCCGATTATCAGAGAACATTCTATTGTCAATTGCTTCACCTTCATAGAACAGAATCTCTTTCAGAAACATATGAGCTATAATGAGTCTTGAAAGATACTGCGTTCCCCTCCAGACTTCTGTAAGGTCTTTGACGTTGTCCTGCAACATATCCTTATCTCTAAATTGGAGAGATATCTATTTGAAGGGTGGATTATTCAGTGGATAAAGAGTTGGTTGGATGGTCATAGGCAGGGCGCTGTGGTCTACAGCCTGTCTGGAGACCAGTCACAAGGCAAGTCCCCTAAAGGTCAGCTCTGGGACCCCCGCTCTCCAGTATCTCTATCAAGCAGACAGACAGTGGGATCAAGTGCTCTCTCAGCAAGTTCTTCAATGACACCAAGCTGAGTGATGCAGTTGACACAATAAGGCAGCATACCATCCAAAGAGACTTGCACAAACTTGAGAAGAGGGCCAATGGGAACTAATGAGGTTCAAAAAGGCCATATCAGGGCAATCCCAGGTATGAATATGGTCTGGGAAAAGAGCATATAATAAGCATCCCTATGAAATAAAGTTGGAATGGCTTTAAACTAAAAGAGATAAAGCTTAGTTTAAATATTATCAGGAAATTGTTTACTCAGAGGGTGGGGAGCCTCTGGCACAGGCTGCCCAGAGCAGCTGTGAATGCCTCATTCCTGGAGGAGTTCAAGGCCAGGCTGAATGGGGCCCCAGGCCACCCCTGGCAGGTGGCAACTCTGCCATGCAGAGGGGCTGGAATGGGATAAATCTTTAAGGTCCCTTACAACACAAGCCACTCTTTGATTCTGCCACATTTCATTTATTTCCATGCAAAAGGCAACACACTCTTTGTACCACTATAAACCCCAACTTGAGAAGCTCGAAGAAAGTTAATATTCTTCATTTTGGAAGCATTTACCTGTTGGTTCAACTCATTCTTATTGAAAAATGATAAATTAAGTTAGATATAAAACTCCTAAAAGTGTTATGCAAATGTTATATATTCTTATATTTATGCAAATATCATTATTTGGCAAAGCCATACAGGCTTGCCCATGATTATATCATGACAGAACTTTGTTTCCACAGATCTAAACTCAAAATTTACATCTCTTATTGAAAAGTGTTAAATTATACATACGTATCCCCAGTGAACTTAACATCTTGGATTTCTCGCTTTCAAAAATGTTGCAACACAAAGGTTATTTAATATTTAAGGTGAGAACACTTGTAAATCTCTATCAGGAACAAAATTCCATATATGAAAGATATTTACGTAGTAGCCCAACATTATCAGCTATCAGATATGTACCTAACAATTTTGTCAGTGAAAAATTGGCACCAGAAATTGTGTCCTCACACACAAATCTCATTCAATCCACCTCTAATATAGCGTAAGACAAACAAAATAACCCACAACAGCAACAAAAGCAACACTGAGAACAGTAGATTTCAAATGTCTAAAAGCAATAAAAGGAAAAAAAAGCACTTCAGAAGTAGTGATTTTTGTTTCAAAGCAATAAAAAAAAGAAAAATGGAATAGACTGCAGATTTCTGGAACAAATACTACTCTTTGGGGAAGCAAAAAGATGCAAGAGAACCATGAAATGTGTCTCGTATTTAAAAAAAAAATGAAGAGAACACAAATGAGGAAGAAAAAAATAAAGTAGTAACTAATTCCTGTACATTCTGTAAATTCTGTAAATTCTTTCCTCTGGGACATCAGAAAATAGTTCTATATTTTTGTTTACAGAGGGGAAAAAAAAAAAAGGAACCATAGCCAAAGACAATTTTCAGTTTATTTTCATTTGTCTGCTTGTTGAAACATTTTTAAGTATTTTATTTTACATCCAGAATATCTGATCAGACTAGCCTATAACATGTCTTCACTTCTAAACAAAGATGGGCAATTTAGTTATTTCATTACCTGAAACTGCAGGGAATAGTTACGTAACTAACTGGCAATAATACATACTATCTGAAGTACAGTCATGTTTGCTGAAAGGCCAGGGTGGAAACAAATATTCTGGAGTAATATCTAACAGATAATTGCTGATAACCTATCAAACTTTCATATGTCACCAAAAAAAATCCAACTAAACAGCATATATCATGGTTACTGTTGGCAGACACTTAGAAGCATATCAAATCCTAATCCAATTATGTGAGTTCCAACAGGACGAACACCAATTTTGAAAAAGATCTTCTAGCTCTATTTGGAAAATTTTCTAAAACTTTAACTGCTAGTCAAGGAGATAGCCCTGACAGTCAATACATTTACAGAGATATTTAGTATATACATCTTTTGGTCAGCCATTCTAAGAGAAATGGCAGAGGAGTTGACTCCACTCAACAAATCTGAGAGCAGTTCACATTCAGAGATTTGGACATATATTAATTTAAGAGAGATACTGGGATAAAGATCCATCAGTTTTTTCTACTGCAATGATGAGAGGCTGGTAAGAGCCTACTTTTATCTTACTTTGCATTTCACAGGGCACAGAAGAGCAGAAAGATTATAAAGCAGTAGGGAGATTCTGTTGTGAGGTGTAAATACTGAAACATAATAAAAATTGATAGCAAAGTTTGATGAGTACCAAAACAAATGAGACTTAGAGGAATTGTGTTCATTCAAAATCAAGAAGCAGAAACAGAGGCTAACATGCAACACTGAGAACTCTGCTGTGTATGTGCACTTTTGACAATGAAGACAAAATGATCCCAGAGTCAACTGCAAGCACATAATTTTGCATAATGCCTCTAAATGTAAGGAGCATTAGAAACCGTACAGAAAAGCAGTTAAAATAGACCGTAAAAAAAGTATTTTGGTTCTGGCTATGTACTACTGGCATCCCAGAAAGACAGTGAGCCTTAAAGGACTGATGCAGACAGGCAGTAAAATGCCACACCCATGGTTTGAAGCGATTACTGGCTACCTAAAGACCAAGCAAGACAGAACTCGTAAGGAAAACAACTTATTAGAGGGAAATATATATAAGCAGGTACAGAACTTGGAAGAAGACTTACAGACTGTGAGAAAGAGGGATTGCAAGAAAATAGTAGAAAAAGCAGCTTGTCTTCACTTGCCTATGGCTTCTGACGCTTGCATTTCAATAATATTTTTTTTCATAAATAGAATAGCATATTTAGAAATACCCAGCACACAGTGTCTGCCATGGCATAGGACTTAAAAATATTCAATATTACATAAATTGGTATTAAAAGTTCATATCCAAAGAAAGAGAGGGAAAGTTTCCCACATCATCGTCTCTTTGGCAACCTGTGGATCCTATGAGATTTCTGCAGACTCACAGAAAAAGACTTCTGTCCGCACATTAAGATGACCAGAAGCAGCAAATTTTAAAACAGGCAGTCCACACAGTCAGAAACAGGTAAGATGTTGCTGCTGGCAGCAGCAGGAGGTATAAGGGAAGTACTCTCCATTGAAAGGACAAAATGCTAGGTGAGAGTTAGCCTTGAGTAAAGAAAACCTCCTACCCAAGTACAGCATAATGGCACTCACAGACAAGGCTATTTTCAGATACATAAAAGACAGTGAATCGTATGGACATAGATTCCAAACCATTCAATTCATCAGTGACTCATCTTTCTTCCTTGGTCTCCACAGATGACTGCATTTTCTCATCCACTTCTGAATCTCTCTTGACAGCAGGAACCCTTCTCTTCTCATTATCCTGGCTGTCTTCTTGTTTTTTGTATTCTTTTGTCTCCATTCATCTGAAACTTCTTCACTTCTGTTCTACAACTTCTTAATTACTGTTCACTACACCTTTATCTTAACGGATGATGCTAATAAAAAAAATATGATCCAGTATCTGACAACAGATGTTTCTGACAGTGGTGTTAGAGAGCGCTTGCACCAGCTACTTTGCATCTTCTGATTTCTTGATACTACTATTTCAATGTTACTTCTTAAAATTTGTGTTCCTTCAAGTCCCTGAAAGCAGCACTTTATTTGCCATCCTGAGCACTTGTGGCTCAGCCACCCTTAGTCTTAGAAGTGTTTTAAACCAGTACATTTCCATTCACCACAACAGTGATCCCTTTCACATAGAAGACAGCTGTTACATGATGTTCAATATCCTTTTAATCCTCTATAGACCTTAGACAGAATGGGTTGACAGAACTGACAGTTTTTATTATAGCTTGCCCTGTACACAATAATCTTCTTTCACCTGGACTATTCTCCCAGAAGTGATGCTGACTTTTTGACTTATATCAAGGATTACCTCTAGTCTTTATAAGAGAGAAGAAATTATTTTTATGTGGCATGACTCTTATCCTGTGTAAGTTACCTTTTCAAAATATGAAACACTTTGTCTTAATGTCAATGAAACTCTTATGGGTTCATGTCAGGAAAAACACAGTTCACAAGTTAAGTTACAAATACTCTCTCACAAAACGCTTCCATCACCTACATCCATCTTACCAGTGGCACCATACAACACATTGTTAACAACAGGAATTCAGATCTGACACTTGTTTGTACTGAAAACTTTTAATACAAACATTTAATAAAAATAAGAACATATATAAATAATCATTGAAAGTAACTGAAATATAACGCACGCATTGGTAATTAAATAAAGTGTTCTCAGTTCAAAACTACAAAGCCAGAAGAATCATTCATTACAGCCACAGAGATCTGAACAATTAGACCAACAGTGCTAATGCCGATCCATCTTGCTATTTAGGCACATCAACAATTCCAGCACAGTGAAAGCAGAGACTTAAAGAAATTTTGTGAAGCAGTCATCTTGGAAAAGGCAGAAACAGGATAAGCTAACATTATCATTAGTTTTAAGATCTGATCTCCAAATAATCCTTGGCTCTTTTTTGTTGCCTTGCCAATGCAGAGCTGATACCATGTTGAGACTGATTCTGGCTTCATCCAAGGCACACTTCAGTGCTCTATGTACAACGAATTCCCACCATTTCCAAAGTCATGATGCTATTAGCAAATGGTAGGAATCGTGAAAGAAGAAATTGGGTAAAAGACCAAGGAGATTTGCAGATGCTGTCACCTGAGGATTTGATCCTATGTTGAGCACAGTCTGAAGCAGACAAGAGCAGGAGTTACCTCATTGAATTCTGTTTCAAAATAAGAGTTCCAATTTGCCTTGTATCCACGCTTGGAGAAAGATGAAGCATTTTAGCTAGCACTGCAATTCATAACTTCAGAAAAACTACATGTTCAGCCATATTTCCACCATGAACCTGATAGCTTCTTCCCATGTAGGAGGTATTCATCATCCCCAGTCAAACAGCTTTTCCTTTTTTTTTTTTTTTTTTTATTATTATTTTTTAAACTGCTAGAGAATCCTCAGTAAAAACTCACTCCTGAAAGACAGTGAGCACTCTAATTCATTATCTGACTGCTTAACTGTTCTTTATTTTAATATGACTGCAGTCCCCAGTGGAACTCAGACCATTCATTTGCCTATAATTTAAGCCCTTAAGGGATTTGTTAAACCAGCCTAGCACAAGACTTCCAGAAATGAATTCCCAGAGCCCAGCCTAGCAGAAACATCTCCAGCATCCTCACCCTTATTCTCACCTGAAAATTGAAACAGCTATATATTTGAGAATGACATACTGCTCCTCATGCCCATTCCCCGAGAGGATTCACTAATGTGGAAACTGCTAGGATTGAGTAGAAATTCTAAACCTTAATATTTTTGATAGAAATTGCATGTGTGCAACCACAGTCTTTCATTCTCTCCTGCAGACAAAGCTTTCTCATGCGACACCTCACTAAGTGACACAGGGTAATCATGCAATTTTTTATTCTCATTTCCCAAACATGTCATTTTTCTTTATCCATAGAAAAAAAAAAAAAACAAAAACAAAAACATATCCCTGTTTAAAATATATAAACATCTTAAAAACATGGCATTTCCTCATATGCTTTGCAGTTACAGAAATATTTTTTTCCTCTCTACCTTACATTTCTTCAAAAAGTAAAGATTCAAATCAAGAGTCCTCTTAGTGGATTAAACCTTCATGGCAGAAATCACATGAGCAACTACAAAGGTCAGCACAGAGCAAAGGAAGCCCTTTATAAGGTGCAACAAATGTTGCATTCAGAATACACTGAGTTTAAAGATAAGCAACATTTCACAGGATATAGTTTTGTTTGCTATAAGTAAATACTCTGGCTCATTAAGACCGAACAAATGGCACACACATGCTACACCAAGATTTTGCTATAATCACCTTCACTGTAGAAGATTTTACAGTATTCACATTACTACGACATAAACAAAAGACAGTCAACAGTCACTCTCCAGGCTGTCGGCACTTACACAAAAGAAAAAAAAATAAACGTGAAGCTCTGGGGGTTTTTTTGTTTGTTAGTTTTAACTGAGAACTGATGGAGATAGCAGTGGTAATATGAAGGTTGACTTCCTATGAATCTGATTGAACAAGCAGATTTACAACCTGATGGAAAGGCTGATTCAAACAACCACCACACTACACACTTTCTCTCCTGTCGCAGACTGATTTGTCAAGAGTACAGAAACTCCTACATGCAGTCTATTGATCAGGGCTATAAGACAGCTGGCCAATCTTTAATCCTCAGGGTAAACCAGGGTTACTGCAAAGATTCCTGAACAGAAGGCTAGTTGTGATGACCTAACAGGTTTAGACTATCTTTACAATTTTTTCCAGTGTCAGACAATGGCCTTTTAAAAGGGCAAATTTATGCCTGCTTACCAATCTGCAGTTGAGGTTCTGCACAGAGGTAAGTATAAACTTCACAGAATTTAAGAGTATACATATTTCAAGTTTTTTAGTACTAAAAGAGTGACAAGTATCAAGTAATATTTTCCATATACATTAAATCCTTTTTTTTTTTAAACCATACAATGCAAAATTAGGGGAAAATAAGAATATTGTAGTTAAAATAACAGCAACCAAAGGATCTAAACAGGTGGCTATTATACACCAAGATTTTCAGACACAATTGCCTGAAAACACTCTTGTTTGATTTCTAAAATTATCACAGATTTTAGAGGGAAATATATCAAAAAAGAAAACTCAATTTAGTGGCTAAATACAGGATAGGCACTGACCTACTAGTGTCAAGCTTGAGTAGGTGTGAACTAGATCACAATCAGCTCATCTGCATTTGCAACAGTAGTATAAACATTTGTTGCTTTAAGGAAAAGGTGGAAGAATTTTCTCTCCCTGGGAGAGAAAAACTTTTACAACCTGAGTAGAAAGAATTTTCACACCCTCTTATGAAGATTATATAAAGAAAGCATTGGTCACATTTCCTCTCAGGCCAAAGGTAATGGCATGAGAATGAAGACATTTTCTGGAATGGTTCAGCATTATTTTGGCAAATATTTAAGAGAAGCACAGCTTAGAAAAAATTTAGGATGGATTAATGAGAACAATCTGTTAATCCAGCATTGGTTTGATATATCACCTGTTCTTGAGTATGGGGCATTACATCACTTTGTGAATTCTCAAATCGTTATCATCATGT
The DNA here is from genome assembly GCF_019232065.1 of Centrocercus urophasianus. Classification (NCBI taxonomy): domain Eukaryota; kingdom Metazoa; phylum Chordata; class Aves; order Galliformes; family Phasianidae; genus Centrocercus; species Centrocercus urophasianus. The sequence continues at coordinate 12,147,114 of NW_024884733.1, read as the reverse complement.
CAAATACAGCAATCCCAGGACTGCAAATGCAGTGCAACTGAAAAAGTGTACTTTTCCCATCTTGCAGAGGCACTGCATTTTCAAACATCTGCTGGAAGAATTTAAATATTCTCCTCTGGTAGTGTCTTTTGCTACAAATGAGAAGATGTCTGCCTTTAGGCAATTCTTTTACACAGTTATTTGAAAACAATTACAGAAAAACATTAAAATTGATTTATGTAAAAAGTACTCCTCAAAGGTCCAAATAATATATTCCTCACACAGACAGCCGAGGAATCAGTATAAAACACAGCTTCTTTTCCACCTTTCCTTATTATCTGCTCTCTCTACACAAAAACACACGGTACTGATGATTAGCAAATTCACAACTGCTCCTACAACCTAAGTTGAGATACTGGGGTTTTAACATTTGTTTTCTAATGCAGAGGCATTAAAGTTTCAGTGACCAGATCTGATAATTTCCAGTATCTTCATGCCTCAGGTTTCAAGAATGCTGTTATACAGGCTGTATTATCAACACAGTCACAAACCTAACCTTCTTACCAGTTTGTCGTCTTTAACAGCAAGGGCTGCTGGTTGCTTTCTGTACTACATTTGAATGCCAAAAGAAGTGGATACGTACAGACTCATGCAGCTCCTATTAAACCTTTTTTGCAATAAGAAACAGAGGCTCACAACCACGCATTTTTACTTTTTTCCATCACTAGACAATCATCACTCCCTTTTGTCCTGAGCTCTAGTGTGGCTAAAAACCTTCTATGATTCCCTGGATCTCAGCTTCCACTATGGAGGAAGCCAATAGGTGAACATTCTCAAAGGTTTCAGTCCCTGGCATCCTGGCTCAGGAAAGTCAACAGTCTAACCTAATGTTCTCCTCCTCCTCTACTAGAGCCCAATTGCATCAGAATGTGTTCAAATCTTGGGTTAATGTAAGAAATTAGACGGTGAGTGAGGCTGCAGCTTCACCAGATTACTTTGTCAATCAGGACATGTCTTGCTAGCAACTTCAAAAGCAGTTTGCTCGTCTGCAGGAAGGCATCTTGATAACATCTTCTAGATTGCAAGCATCAGTATTTTCTGTTAGAATTCCATTTCAGCTACCTTCCAGGTAAATTCTGGGACTATATTTTCTATGAGAATGTGAATACCATGAAATTTTTCAGTCAAGATAGGCACATGAACGACCTGATTCCAAACTCAATTACGTAGTTCAATGAAGAACACCAATATAAATTCAAAAACAATATTGTTAAATTATTTGTTGGTTGTGCCATTGATATATATTTGGTTATGAAACAGGAAGCAATAGAAAAGGAAAGGATAAATTAGTGTAAATACACTTAGTCAATAGCAATTCAGTCAATAAAATTTGCTTTTCCTTCGCAAGCCTGGAAAAGCAGAAAGACACAGTTACTCTTTAATTACCCAATTCACTACGGGCTTAAAAAGTACTGGATGTGCATCATGACCAGTAGCATATTCTTGGAAATAGACCCAACATGTTTTAAACATTTATCTGGCCAAAGCAATTTTCTTCATAATCAGAAGACTGTATATTTTAGCAATCATCACAGGTATTTCATTCTGGATAAGAATGGAGAACACTAAAAAAAATATTTTCTTCATAACTTCATTTTCATGACTAGCTCCTATGAAGACCAGGAGATTTACAGAGAGAGAAGATGAATTTGACTGCTATCTTTCAAAGAGAAAAAAAAAAAAAATCAAAAACCCTCAGATGCATAAAACTAACAAAGAACAAAAAGGAAACAGAAGATTGAAACAAAAAAAGAAACAAAATTATTAACAAAATTTGTTTGCATTTTTGAAAAATCTCTCCATAATCAATTTTGGTGATTTCTGTGTACTGAAATCCTAAGGAATTCTCCTGATTTTTGTTTACAAAATACCAATAATGTACACAAAGCTTAATCCACAGTTTCAAACAGAAGATAAATACGTACAGCATTAGATAAGGTAATATAACCCTCCAACTTTTTAGCAGAGGAAGCAGTGACACTGCTCTGTCAGTGTTTTACCACCAACAGTGCATGGTATTTACTAAAACATACCTGAGTGTGCCTTCTAGGTTTCATAGTGCAGCACATGACGACGCACTGCCATCAATAATTAGCGCTGAACAACAAATGTCAAAAGAGATTAAGTACATTATGTTGTGCATTCTTTTCTGTTTGTTCTCTTGCTCATTTGCACAATTCAGTAATTCAAAAAAGGGTCTTCCTATCATTAGTGTAAATTAGTGATTTTCTAGAAAGTAATTAAATTTACACTTTACAGTGTTGCCTTTGTAAAGATAACACATCACAAAGTCAAATGAAATTCTAGAGTGATTATTCTGAACCTGAAATCAGCTCTAGATAAACTTCTGACATATTTCTCAATATTAACCTGATAGGTGTACAGTATTAACACCAGCAGTTTCCTGATTGTCAGGAAAATATATTTTTATTAATTTCTCCTGAGTGCAATCTATTCATATCTTTTAAACTGAAGTCATTCCTACTCTAGGTGAATCCTATTACTTTCAGACCACTAAAATCTCATTTGTTCTACTCCTTCTCCAACACAATCCTTCTACAGTTAAAGCCAAAGTCACTTCCCGAAATAAATCTCTAGGATCAGTAAGCTCCATCAAAGAATTTAAACTTCAAATTCCATTTTTAGATTAAGAAAAACTAATCCTTCAACTAGTAATTCACTGACTTCTAAGAGCAATGCCGCAAATTTTAGAAGGATGGGTGCCATATTTAATGCATCTATCTCATTAATAACAGTTCGTAATAAAATATTACAAATAATAATAATTCAAGCAACTTTCACCTATAAACAGAAAAAATCCAACTAGTTTTGAGATATTGCAATTTAATTTTTCCTTTCTAGATATTATGACAAAATCATGAATTCCAGTATTTTCTACATACTCACGATGCAAGCAAGGTAAGTTACAGAATACACACCATCTTAACTGGAGTTAAAAATCAGTTCACTTGGTACGTGTGATAAATGCCCTCAAGTACTACACTTTTGATCTAATCGGTTCGTAGCTGCTCATGCTACTGTGTCATAAATACATCATATTTAATAATTTTCCATGACTATAAATAACAACTAAGGACTAAGGCACAGAACATTTTAGCAGCTTTCAGCAGCCTACACCTTGAAAATCTCTTGTATCCAAGCATCTTAGCCAACACCAGAACAATTTCTGAGCACTCCAATGGACCATTATGCTATATACTGTTTTCTTAATCAATTTAATTCCTGATGTTTTTTTAAGCTACCATGAATCAACAGAAGAGCCCTCACTCTGCTGCCACATGTAAGCAAAATCACGGTTGCTTCATTGTACCCTAAAGTAAAATTACGGCAATATTTTCTGCTCGTTTACACTCATGCTTGTTCTGAAGAGTGAAGGCAACTTAGCAGTTACTCTTATTTTAGCGTTTTAGAGGTAAATCATTGATCATAAGATTGCTGAGTTTCAAATAAGCAGCCCTTACTGAAAGCGCTAACGATGATTAAAAAGCAGTAATTTTAGAAGCCAGTGAAATTCGAGTTCCTCAGTGACACATTTCTGAAATGTCTTTTGAGAAAAAGAATAGTGATTTAAAAAATAACATCAAGTAACATCAATTACTGTTTTTCATATCATATAATTGTGAATGAACATTGACCAGAGCACCAAAGTAACTGTACTGATTTTAACGCCTGCATAAGAACAAGCTGCATGCAGCTGTTAAACAACAAACAAATGTTGTTAAGGACAAGAGAAAGTTTCTTTCTAGTACAAAATCCTTAAGCACTGAATGCACCATTTTTCAGATTTTGCTAGAGATAGGTGTAGACTCAACAATGAATACCATTGTAACGACAGATGATAACATACTTTCCATTTAGAATGACAGAAGTGTTATTTGTGAAATACCTCATTAAAAGAAAGTTTAGAAAAGATTTTTTTTGCTAATAGTTCAGAAAACTCCTATGACAATCACTGCTAAAATTCCGACAACTTCAAAGATACACAAAATAGCTACTGGCATTAAAAGAAATTAGTTTATTATTTAGCATTTTTCATTTTCAGAAAACTAAGTCTTATTTCACAGAAAAGAGATTTATTTGCATTTTTAAATGTATGAAGCAGAAAGTATGTTTGAAATTAACAATAATGAGGAAAGACTAGACAGCTTTGAATTGTTCACAATATTCAGTTCACTCAATATTGTCTCCAGTGCATAAAACTACAACATTAATTATTGCAAAAAACAGTATGTTCACACACTAAATTGAAATCCTACAGATTAATTTTTAACATACCTTTTCCTAAATGATTCTCCTATCAATTTGATCTCTTGGATCTAAATATCAAAATAGCAGTCATACACAAAGTTTCTCTATTCATTTCAAAAAGAAAATAAGGTGTAATTTAGCATGTACACATACTACATCATAACACTAAAGAGCCACTTTATTTTACATCTAATTCTGTTGGTTTTTTTCCTAAAAATACCAGAAGGGTAACGAATGTTGACAGACTGCATTCAAAATATGCTGAACAAGAGACAGTGATTTGTACACTGTGATCACCACATGGAATAACATAATTTAACCCACTCAATATGTTACCAAATATATCAGAAGCAGTGTTAGCATAAAACTTTTTTTTTTTTTTTTTAGTTAAATAGGAAAAGAAACAGTATGAATATATTTATTAGAGTAACAAAAACCCTTTTCCAATTGTATGGAACACTTTGAAGACATGCTCTGCATGGTAAAATCTCACTTTTTGTCTGAATTCCATATTAGCTAGTTTTCTACTCAATTTGTAACACTTTGTTACAACATACTACTGTACTAACTGGTATTTATTGCACACTGCAATAAAAGAAATAAGGATCCTTCTTGTTGATAAAATAAGGTGTGATTGAAGACTGCAAAAATGTGCGCATTTGTTTACAATAGAAGGCACAAATCTAATGTTTTATCTGTACTGGGGTTGGCACAAATCACTTGCAAACAGAAGCATTAGTGCTATCCTGAGACTGCAGTCTGCAATAAACAACTTTGAAGAGAAACTATCCTGAAGGAAACCTCCACTTTCACATGTCATATAAAGCATCCATCTGTCTCATGCAAACTTAAAGAAGTGCAACTGTGCCATCCAGTAATTCTATTGAATAGCTTTGAAGGTATTCAAGAGAAAGGGAGTTTTTAAGTAGCAAACAAATCCCTTCTATCTATGCAGACTTTTAAACAGTAAATTCAAAGTACAATTTCTAAATTAAACAAGCTATGGTATTTCCACAGAGAGGCACAGCAACACAAGACCTTTGAACTTCCTTGTTTTCTGCCAATATGTTAACAAAAAGATCTTGGTTGAGTTTACCCTAGGAATAACTAGAAAACAGTGTGCCCCAGAGAAGACTGCCCTGTGTATGCCCTAAGCCATCAGTCCCTTCTGAAAGCTGAATTTAAGGGTTACTTAAAAAGTTATTCCAATCAAGGGTAACTGAGCAGGAAAATGGACAAATTATTGTAAATTATATCATCAAGTGAGCTTCAAACTCTGTTTTTAAGAAATTCTTTACTCGGAGATCATAGAATCCTTAGACTTAGGAGGGATCTTTAAAGGTCATCTAACCCAACTCCTTTGCAATGAACAGGGAGAGACACGCAGCTAGATCAGGTTACTCAGGGCCTGATCCAGCCCTGCTTTAAAAGTCTCCAGAGATGCCCCCTCCCTGGACATCCCACCACTTCTTTGGGCAACCCATACCAATGCCTTACCACATTCACTTTGTCTTTTTCCTTGTATCTAATCCAAAATTACCCCCTTTAGGCTTGAAACCATTTCAGCTTATTCTATCACTACAGACCCTGCTAAAGAGCCTGTCTACTTTTTTCCCTGTTGCTCCCCTTTAGACACTGAAAGGCCGCTATCGGGTCATCTGGCAGCCTTCTCTTCTCCAGGCTAAAGGGCCACAGCTCTCTCAGCCTGTCCTCATAGGAGAGGCGTTCCATCCCTTCAATCATTTTCCTGGACCTCCTCTGGATGTGCTTCAACAGGTCTGAGTCAACCCTGTACCGAGGACTCCACATCTGGATGCAGTACTCCTGGTGAAGTCTCACCAGTGCAAGCAGAGGGGCAGGATTGCCTCCTTCGTCCTGCTGGCCATACATCTTTTGATTCAGTCCAGGATATATAGATGGCTTTCTGAGCTGCAAGGGCACATTGCTAGCTCATGTCCAGCCTGCCATCCACCAATACCCCCAAGTCTTTTTTGGCAAGGCTATGCTCTATCTTTTCATCCCCCAGCCTGTATAAGTAGTGGAAAAACTCTTCATGGATGTCTATACAATGGCTAGTGTAAGAATGATTTGCAAATTTATTGAATTTAAGTATTTTTTCAGCAAATATTTCTAAAAGTAGAAATATTTCACATTACATTTTTCTGAGTTCCTACGAGTAAAAAAAACAGTTGATTTCTTTTAAACCTCAGAGGTAGGAGAAGGCAGAAAGAAGCTATACACTAAGTGAAATGTCTTTTGCACAGTCACAAGTAGTTTTGGTTAATTACTCCTAATGTGTTAGACTACTGAAGTTTTAATCAACACAGCCCTACTCTGGTGCAGATGTTGACATCTGTAAAAGTTAGTGCAATTTTACCTCCTCCAGGCATTGCAGCACCTGGAGAAGCCATAGGGAAGGCAACGTGGATTCTTACTGAAATTAAAGCGGCAGCTGTCAGCTCAGGAGGAGGTACATACCAACATGAACCATAAGGCAGCTTCGCATGAACCCGCTCTCTTCTTAAATACACTCTTTAAGCAACACTGGGAAAAGCGTGATGAGAACACAACTTGCCAGACAACAAAAAACTAAGGACAAATATACTTAAAGTTTTTAAATTTGCCATGTAGATATATAAACATCAATTTTGTACAAATTAATATGACAGATGCATAACAACGCCATACACAGCTTATGGCAAAGTAACTTACGTGGAATGACACAATTTCTTAAGACTCAAGAACCAGGACTTCGACATTCCCTCACAGTTGTTGTTTAATTCCACAACTAGTAAGTAAAAAAAAAAAAAAAACGTCTTTTTTATCCCCTCTCTTTTTTGGTTCCCTACAACCAATAAATGAGGAATTATAACAGACTGAGAGAACATGAGTACAAGAATCTGATAAACATACTACTAGATACTACAGAAGCTGTTTTCCTTCCTGCAGTCCAATCTTGGAGCAAAGAATTCACTGACAACCTACACTTCTGTGGCAGAAAGGAAAAAACACAAAGCTATATCACCACTTGGCCTTTAGTTTGTCTTTCAGGTGGTTATGCAAATGCTTTCTAATGAGAACAAATGAAGTAGGGATTCACAGGAAGGCTAGCATCATCAGCTCTGTGCCCCGGAACACCTGAAGTTAAAAAAAACTTATAAATAAGCTAAAAAAGCTTTAACTTCATAATACTGGAATGCTACAAACTAAAGCCCAGCAGAATATGATGGTCATTTCAATACGCATCCAATATCCACCTCAGTAAAGGCACATCTCATCATGGCTCACAAACTTAAAGTAATCTTGCCATGTATCAGCGCAAGAAGAACAATATCTTCCTTGCTTTTATAATAAGCTACTGTCAACCTCTTCCAGCTTCTACAAAAATACTCTGTGAGCATTTCTATTACACAGTAAATAAGCAGAACTTTAAGAAATGCAGTAAGTTTTACTTTTTTTTGTTAATACTCTCAAAGTCAATCTACTTTTGCAGGGAAAAAGGAAACAGCTTCCGGACTACCATTTTGCAGAAATTTGACACAGTAGGCACAAGGGTTTAGAAAATATTTCCTAAAGATTAGACTGATTTCTCAGATTTAGGGCAGCACTACAAAAATTATCACGCAATGATCAACTTCCAGTCTTAATCTCAATCTATGAAAACGAAAGATAAAAGTTGAAAACTGTCCATCTATATTCAAATATCCACTGATCTCAATAGCACGCAAAAAAAATCAAGAAAGAATATCACATATTATTGAATTCACAGATTATCCTCATTACTTGTTCAGAGCCTACTTAGCATCACCTGGAGGGAAGCACACTCTTCAATTCGTTAAATGATGCTTTACTCTACTGTGGCTTTCACTCATTTCTCTACCTTTACTGTTTACAGTGACATCAGCATAGAAATGTTGTATCCGTTTCTAAATGTATTTTAAACTGTTTTCAATGCAAATCTCCATGGCAGCATATAAAAAAGATGGCACTGGGATGGCCTCTATCATAAAAGCCCTCTCCTGTGGTCCATGTCAAGTACTGCATCCAGATAATTTATTTTTAAAACTTAATACTAATGGCTTAATGAAATTATTATATCAAAAGAATGGTTCAAAGATGTCTGCATTCAAGTTTTGGAACACAAAACTGTATCACGTTTTGACTTTGGGTGAGGTAAAAATGGGTTTACCCAAAGTTATCATTCTACTATCATTTGAAGATTTTGAACTGAATTTATAAATAGAAACAATGATCAAATACAATCATGTCTTATGGACATAAAACTAATGCTTCTCTTACATTATCTTTGCTTCTCCTTTCCCTTTTGACAGGATCAATGGGGAACAAGATGACCCTTAGTTTGGAAATTCACTGCAGAGTTCATTCAACCTTTAGAACATGGGTGCCCAACTTTTTTGCTTGCTTGTGCCATATCAAGTGAAGAGGAATTGTCTAGGGCTGGATCTATGAAGGTTGTTCCAAAAGTAATGCCTCCTATTTATTTCCATGGAAACAATAACAGATACAAAGAGCACAATAACACTGCTTAACAGAACAAACCTTAAGCTACAAAAAAAAAAAAAAAAAAAAAAAAAAAAAAACCACTGTAACTACCATCAGATATGTATTTTCAACAGCAATGAATAAAAGCATGCAGGCTGCTCTTATATCAGTCGGTACCAGCAGAGTTGACCACTGTTGCTACATTTGAAACAGACCATCCACCACCCCACTGTGTTCACATGCCCTCTTTGGACTCCATAAGTGTTCAGCAAGGACCAATGAATGCCAGTGTGTGCTATGTTTTCCACTTGGAGGAATTCAATGAAATACCTTTGCTTCATATGCACTTCCATGTCAGACACCATTCTGTCAGACTGCCTTTCCATGGCCATCTGTCACACAGCAACAACATGTTGAACCTTCCCGCCAGTGTTCCATTACATCTGCTGCCATACCATCAACATCCACCTCTGATATCATAAGCCAGCATAATAAAACAGGAGACAATGCTTTCATGATCAGCCATCATAAAAAAATATAGTACAATTAATGGTATATAAGCAACAATTTAATTTCTAATGTTTTCATTATTAAACATGAAAAACAGAGCAATAAAACTACAAAACTAGTTTTACAAACGAGATTAAAAGATCCCACCAACGCATCAGTCAGGCTGATGGCAGCAGTTGCAATTCATAGTGAGTTCTCAAGGTGTTCAGAGATTTTGGATGAAGTTTTACTCCCCTTGTGTTTCATCCTTGAAAACAGCTGTTCACAAATGCACAGACTGCCAAAAGTGACGACATGAATAAGGCATGACTGTGAAGTGAGAGATATTTCTCCCTGCTAAGACAGGGCTTATACAAGTCTGGAAAAGACATGATCAAATTTTGGCTTGCAACTCTACACATTCCATTTGAAAATTCACATGTAATGCAATATCAACTGAAAATGGAGTTGCAAATAAGCTGAAAAATTGATTTTTTTTTTCTTTTGCATCTTAAAACCTGCTCTGAAATGTATTTATCACAACAGAAAGTAAAGCTGCATAGTTTTTGCTGTTTACAGGGCTGTGTTTAGGCAATGTATCAAAATGCAGAAACACAGTTGCCATCACTTGAGTTAGCACTGCACTGCACCCTCCCCATGCCCTGGTTTCAGCCCAGAGAGGGTTAATAGCACATCAATGTCAGGCTGGGGTTGAGTGATGGCTGTGCACTCAGGCTGGGTCACGTGGCAGAGCAGAGCTACAGCCATAATGGCAGCATTGCAAGCTGTGCCAGGCTGCAAGCAGCCCGTGGGCTGGACATGCTTGCTCTTACATTGCAGGGTAGCATAAATGCTCACATTACATGGTTTTAGAAACTTGTGGAAGCAACACATAAATGGCTTTAATCACCACCAGTCTCATAACTGCCAGTTATTTTTAACAGAGCTGGCCATCTAAAAAACTATTCTCATGTTAGTAACTTTCTCAATATAAAAATTAAATAATTGGTCCATTTAACGTCAATACTTTTATTGTCAATAACTTTTAAAAATACATATATTCTTCTGAACAAACGCATATTATCTCAAAAACATTATCAAAGGAAAAAAGGTCCAAACCAACACTTCCAAAGATGCGAGCTAGATGTTGCATTCAATAGATGTATCTGTTTCTACTTAACATGACACGAAGCACTTTTAGACACTGTTTTAATGCTATATATATATATAGTACATTACTCATTCTGAGAAATACTTAGCATAATATTTTACAAATGGAAGAAAATAGCTACTTGCACATACATTTGTGACTCAAAGCCTTCATTTAAACAATGACACCCATCCATCACAAGTATGCCATGGTGCATGCTTTTTACAATTTTTTGTGAAATAAGGGACTTAAATATCGAATATGTTTACAGCACATCAGGCATTCCTGCCTGCACATCAAACTGGTGCTGATATTTGACAATTCCTTTAAAGTATCTCAACTATTTCACTGTACATTAATAACTCTATGGCTTCCAAAAAGAGATGGATAATCTTTTCTTGAAAGCCAATACAAGACTGTCCTGATGGGTGCCAAATATGGGTGAGCATCCCCCAGTAAAGCACAAATGAGAACTGATTAAGTATCTCCTTTCTTTTAGAGCATCATGGAAGGCCATTAAAAGTAAAAGCAAACAGAAAAAACAACCTACATCTGCCTGTATGTGGATATACACACACACAATATGCAGTTTTGTTAGATTACATTTTTTAATAATTAGTTGTGACTATATACATATATATATATATATATATATACAGTTCCTTCTCCAGTTTTTCTTATCAGTTATTCACCTCTGATAGGTACACTACTTGACAGCTAAAGACAGATCTTTTCCGAACACTATGAAATTTGACATAACTCCATTACTGACGGCAATCAAAAATTCCATATGCGCATGATCTAAAACTAGGAGTAGAGAGGAATGTAAGACAGCCATGCAGGTTTTACATTCATGCACGTGAGCGTCTTTTAGTCTTGAAGCACGGATAAAACATGCTTAGTCTGATTTGAATTATTGCAATGTTCTTGTTAAAAACTACCATCTGTCAGAGATTATCCCATTTTACACAGAGGGAACATACATTAATTATTAATCCTATTTCCTAGAGAAACGTACTTACAAGATCAGGACTATCCTTGGTGTGACAGCAGCATTAGTGTTTATACTGGATAATCTCGGGATGAAGCTCAGGATGGATCCCTTGAACCCTCAGAAAGAAAACCCAAGCTGTGTCAGGTAGGGCACTGGCCTCACAGCAGGGCATCATCACACGAGAAGAAAACACTATTTCCAGGAGCTGAGTATATCTTCATGAGCCAACATAAAATCAACATGTGGATATTTCACTTGCAGAGTTAAGTACTGCAGCCCTACATTATACATACACCAAAGCATTTAAGTTTAAGCATTTGGCTTAAGTTAACATTAAGTGAAAGAAGTAGGAGTTCTTTGTTGTTCCCCAAAGTGCTCAGCACTTTCCTGATTCTTCCACATGTGCTGAGGAAAGAGATTCATATATGCAAGTAGCACACTGATGTGCAGATTTAATTTATCCACAACAAGAACCTGATGATTATTAAAAGCAGAAAAAGAAAGCTCTTTAGTGATCTCAGGGAGGGACAATGAAAAGATACCTTTTCCCCCAAGGAATTCCCTAATCACATATTTTCTAGAGAAGCTGTTAAGATTCATGTTTCTGCTTTAAGGCTCTTTTTAATGTTTTGTTTAACCTATTCTTTACTGTTTGAGTGTACAATGTCATATATTACCTATATTACTACTTAAGTATGTTTTCTTGGTCAGAGGGAAATTGCCCAAAGCATTTTTGCAAACTTCTTGCAGGTTTAAGTATTTCCATGAGAAAATACTATTTTCTGCTCAGTTGTACAGAAAGAATACTGAGCAAAGTAATTAACAAAGAAGTGCGGCATAGAAGTAGCTGATATTTAAGAACAACTCACAGTCCTAGGCTGAGTTAGTAAAATGGATGCCAGAAGTTCTGTCTATCAAGAACAAAACTGAAAGTGATTCCTCAAACTCAGTTCCCCAAAACAAGAAAACGGAGAATTCTAGATGAACTGAAATTACACTAACATCCACTGATCCTGAAACTTTCTATTTTTGAAGCCATTTCCTGTGTTACAGTGCATCTTCCTGGGCAAGGAAGAGGTTAAAATCTTTCTAGAACCAGAAAGTGTTCCACTGAAAAGGTGCCTAAACCAAGCATGGAGGGATAGTATTCCAGTTGGAACTCATTACAGAGACAATCCAGCCAACCAATCCAGCTTCTTATTTATAGCAGAGGCAGAAATGACATGAACATCTTTCTATGTAGACATAGAAAAATGCTTTTGCCCTGAAGCCAAAGATCATAACATTACCAACTTTGTCAAAATGTAAAAGAACTGTTTTTGCTTGTTTCTGTTTGGTGTTGGCTTCATTTTTTTTTATTTACTAGGGTTGAGGAGTGGTGTTCGTTGGTTTAGTTATTTATTTTTAATACTGATTTAGAGAATTTCCCCTGGAGAAGAACCATTACATTCTTCAAAGCACAGATAATGTTTACTTTTCAGCAGCCCAGCATATAGAAATAGTAGGCTCATCATAAAATGAGAGGACCATAGTTTTTCATCTCGCAAAAGAGAGACAATTTCAGGTAAAGTTATTTTTAAGTTTCATTTGGTAGGTGAAACTTCAAACAAAAAGTGTTTTATCTACATTAGCACATATCTATATCCCTCAGTCATGGGCTGTGATAAACATGAAGGGACATTTAAAGTTCCATGTCAGAAGTTCACCTTCCATCAAGAGAAGCACAACTAAGGACTTCTCCCATTCTTACATGGTTCATTTGCCTTCTAGAACACAGCTAGAACACAATGAAACAAATGATGTCAATTGTAAGAATAGAATAATAAGTGTGCTGTCCTGAGACACCCTGTCCCTTGACACTGCTGAAGAATGATTTTACTCACATCATTCAGCAACTATGCACACCCTTCGGTACTTACAATACACAATATAGCTCAGATTTAAGTTGCACACTAGTTTAGGTTGCCTATATCTCTAACAGAAGCCATGAGAACCTGCTAAAAGACCAATCCAGGCTCTGCAGAGGTTTGCACTGACTATACAGCAGAAAATCAACTCCGTTTTTATGTAGGTTTTGACACCCTATAAGTAACTAGGTATGAATCTGCTTCCCTAGCAGTCAGATCTAGGCTTTAGTTCTCAGTATACTTTTGCTGAGCACCTTGAGCACTCATTATTAGCTAGAGACTGGAGGATGCAAGATCAGTCCAGAAAGTCACAGCCTTTATGACAACTACTCCATAAACGAAGGTGGCTTAGTCCCTCTTAATGTGTAAAGTCATAGCTGGCCACATGAATAACAACAAAAAAAGTATACTGGGGAAGAAAAAAAAAAAAAAAAAAAAAAAAAAAGGACAAACAGAGGTAAGCAGGAGTATCATTATTTTACAAGGGCGAGCCAGAAAAAGATCGAAGTGCTTTACCTTAAATGTGGGAGGTGGTTTTCTTATCCAGATGGTTAAAACCAAAATAAAGCCCACTTCTCCCTCCTGGCTCACCACCAGGATAGCTGAAACTGGTCACTGAGCAGAAGAGAGGAGATTAGAAATCCACAAAAATACTGAAACACTAAGACAATTCCCTTATTTGAAAACCTCAAAGAGAACATGCCACATGCAACACAAAATTATCGCTATTGGTCCAGTAAACCTATGAAAACATAAATAAAATACACCAAAAAGCATACAATCATGTCTACTGGCAAGTAAATCATTCCTAATTATCAATGCACAGTTTGCCAGGCATTTTTATGCAAGCAGTTTTGGAGATACATGTATGTAAAAATGAAACAGTCCATCATATATTTCAAGTTTATTGTTATTATTCATTAACATGAATATTGGTAATACTATGAAAGATTATATCGATACAATATTAACATGAATAATAATAAGCAACAGCTTTATTATATTTACTTCCATTAAGAAAATCTTCTCATTACAGAATACCTGAGCAAAACTGCTTGTTTGGATCATCAGGCCTATTAAGACAACATTTGATTTTTACGAACCATTTGAGCTTCTTGCTCATTACTAACAGCAGTGAAAGTTCCCCACAGTACTACAACAACACTCCCTAACCTCCCTGCTCCATCCAAAACTGGGCCAATGAGCACACCTCTGGTGACTCTAAACCTTTAATTACTTGCTTCCACAAGGTTGACTCTTAAGAACAGCATGCAAGGATTGCAGCAGATTTTCCAGAAGCTCTTAATTAGAACAAGCTGTTTCTTCCAAATGAAACTTATATGGGTTAAACAGCATCAAACCTGAGCATTGCTGTGGTGTTAAATATTAGCTTAGCTCTTGAATAACTAGAAGTGATACAACAGGAGGGTAAAGGGAGGGAATTTTTAAAAAGTAGATTTTTAGAGTACTCTCGCAAAGTCTCACTAACATCCACAGTAATTAGTGACCTCCTCACACTGCAATAAATAAACTTATCAGCAAATCTCTAAAAAGAGTGACATACAATAAATAGAAGCCATTCCATGAAGCCAGTCCATTAATTACCATACAGTTTTTCACCATTGTTCATCGTATAGATAATAAATGAGCAAGATCATAAGGTTTACTTATCTTTTGACTATTTCCTCCTAGATCATCAATTGGAGGATTTACATTCATGTGCTTTAGTTCATCAGTGAAAAGCCTCAGCAGGTTTTAACAACTCAAACAAAAAAATCATGAAAAGGGAGAAACTGGAACCTTGCTTTCTTAGTGAAGAACACAAACTAGCAGATTATTGAAGAAAAAACTACTGCTCTAAGTGATTCTCCACCAGGTACTACAACTCAAATATCAGTAACGTCTTCATCAGTGTATGTGTAACCTTCAGAAAAACAACGCTTTGATGGGGGACAACATATTGCTTTGTAATTTTGTGATTACAGTTTTTCAATTTCCTTAAAGAAATGGTATCAGAAAATTGTTTGTTTGAAAAACACTAACATATAAGTTGCACCAAAAGTAATGCCTACTATTTATTTCCAAGGAAGCTACAACAGATATGAAGTGCACAATAACACTTTTTTTTTTTTAATATGGTCATCACCATTCATTGCACATTTTTGCCAGCAATGAACACGAGTCTATGCTGCACCAATGGAAGCAGCCCATTGTTGAAAAAGCACCACCCACGGCCTCACCTCGTTCACATTTGCTCTTTGGTTTCCATAAACATTCAGCAAGCGTCAACAAATGCTAATGGATGCCATTTTTTCCCCTCATGGAGGAATTCAATGACACTTTGCTTCATATACACCTCCATATCAGACACCATTTTGTTAGACAGAACTACCAGAACTGCTGCCATCTGTCACACAGCAACAAAACATAATGGAATACCGGTGGGAAGGATCAGCCTCTACTGCTATACCACCTACATCCACCTCTGACATCACATAATAAAGACGTGTTACATTCAGAGCAGCCCTTGTATATTTGAAGACTGACACACAATATCTATTTCCTTTATACTCCATTATCATTTGGTTGTTCCTCCTCTTGCCTCAACAATTTCTCTTCAATTCTTTTTGTAACTTCAAAAAAGATATAGTTATTGCATGGGAACTGCTGAATCACAGCCTGAACCTCTGATTGATCACCTGAGGTGAGCAATGAGTCAGCCATGGGAGCACAGGCGAAGGCAATTCACCTGTGCTGCCAGAAAGGGTGGAGCCTGGCTGCAGCTCTCCTAGAACCATTTAAGAGCTGACTACCAGTGGGGAAGGATCTCTTCAGGAGATTCCTCCTCTAGAGTTTTGCAGTGAGCCCAAGTTCACAGGAAAGCATTCTATCTGTTCTCTTTTTGTTGTTATAACTTGCTTAGCCAAACTCTCTTGTTTATTTCATAATCATAACATCTTTATATTCATTGATTATACAAGTATCTCACTCATAAGAAAAAAAGGTGTAATTACAATTTAACACAAATTCGCAAGATCTCTGCAGCTCAAATCTTGGTGATTCATTACTGGCATACTTTTTGGAAATGCTGAGAACATAGTTCCTTCATAACATTGTTCATATTTGTGTTCTCACAAACATGCTTATCAAGCTGTGCTATACTTCTGTCAATGCAATATAGCACAAACTAGGGAAATCTAGCTTGTAAGCTAGCAAATTTTTGAAAATGCATCAAATTTAATTATTTCATCTTTGTTTACTATAAAATATAAAATAAGAATTAAAAACCAAAATCTATCATTCTATTATTAGGATTATTTTTCAATGAAAGATCATTGAATACTTAAGTAGAAATGAAGCTCCAATCTTCAAAAATCTTGTACTCTAATGAAATTTACCTTGCACTCAATTTTGATAATTGGAAGTTATCAATATCTATCCAGATTTTTACTTGGTTACAGATTACTTAATCAAGTGCTCATTCATTTCATATAATTGTAGCTTTATTTTTCTAAATGATTTGTCTCTGAAGTTTTCTTTCTTCTTTAGATTTTAACTATTCTCATCAATTTTGAAAATCTGGTTGTTAGCCACTTATTAAAATGGAAATTTTAAAAGCAGTTGAAGGTGATATATCCATACATAACTGCAAATTGCACATCTAAGCTCCCTGTAGGAATTTCTGAAAATCCCAATTGAAGGATGAAAAAAATCATTGAGATGTGTTTCTGAAATATGTAACTCAAGCTGTAGTCTCCCAAGAAATTATGGTTTAAAGCAATACAAGGAGCACCCATGCCAACTCCACCACAGTACACGGTGAAAGACAGAAGACCTTGTCTTCTGTCATTATCATGCTGCAGGCATTGTTTTATTGCTGTTATAGTTGTTTTTACATACTAGGATAGTACCTTAATCTTGCTCCAGTCATATTTTCCTACCAATTTATATAAGAATACGCAACATAATAAAAATGATCTATCCCTTCCACCGAAGTCTCCACAAAGTGGCAGCAAAGAAACCTGAAATCGTCCCTTAATAAAAGTAACTATCACAAAGCTCCCTTGAAGGAAACATCCCAGTTTCACACTGGAAATAATGGAAAACTAAAAACTTGATTATTATTTTGTTAGATTAGCATACAAATGCAGCTATGATTCCAGATGATAATAGACAGCAGGGGACTTGGGGATGGGTGCTGGTCTCAAGTATTTGTGGCTTTTTTTATTTGAAGACATAGCCATGTTTAGATCTCAGTTCCAAATTCAAAGCACAGCTCTAGTACATAGTACATAAAGATGTCTCTGTAGCACAAAGTACTGAATCAGAGAAAGGAAAGCACATCCCATCCTACAGTGGTGACATGAGTTATTTGCATAGTTGCCACAAAAGTAATAATTACACTGTAACTCAATGGGAACAATGGTAATTTCACAGTAGCTTGTGTTGTTGTTATCACCCTATATCCTGATAACTGTGAAATTAATTTGTGGCACCACTGTATGTGTCAGCTTTAAGCTGTTCCCTAGGTAACATTACGCTACCATAGAGAAGGAATGCTTGGCAATAAAATGGGTAGCAGCAGATTGATTATACAAAAAGAATCTTCTCTCTACATACAAATAACTTGGCAATCAGTGAAGATGAGAAAAATCCTCTCCTAAAAAAAAAAAAAAAAAAAGCAATAAATGTAATTCTATTAACTGACCATTATCCACTGACTGAAAAAATGCAAAGGTAAAGCAAAACAAGCAGATTGTACTTAGTGCCTTTGACCCATTGTTCTAACTGCAGCCAGGAAGCAGAATAAAAATGCTGAACATTTCTTCTCCCTTTTGCTAGTCATTTTCCACATTAACCACTAAATGACAATTTAAGTGCAAACACAGAGCACTAAGTTGCATACTCAGGAAGGCAACAACAGCAAGTTATGTTTTCACTAATAATTCTAACTTCAGCTAGAGAAGCACTGTCCTTTGACCTCCTGAACACTCCATGTTATTAAACGGTGCTACTACCACAAAAATGAACTTCCACACTGAGTATTGAGTATAAAGGATGACTTCTGCCATGCATGGAAGTGATTATAAGTTTGCTGGTGAAAATTCCGTGCAATAAGGACCGAAGCTCAGGAAAACATTACAGGATTGAAGAAGGGAACATATTTCGTAACAATAAATAAAATGCAGAGTTTAATCTTTCAAGTCTGCTTGGGGATGCAGTAGTTATGCATGACACTGGATGGAAGATAGATAATTTTACAAAGAATTTGGATGGCTCTTGCTTTTAATCCAGGCATGTTTACATAGCCTTAGAAATCCAAATTGTAACACCGTCTTTCACTATATTTTCAGCCATAAGAAAAAAGTGGCAAAAAAAAAAAAAAATCACAGCATGTTACATACACAGATGCAATGGTTCAACTGGAGTTTAGTGACAGAAAAAGCAGCACCTCTGTGTCAGTGCCAGTCATCAAAGCAAACCAAGGTGTTGAGCAGATACTCTGATCCAGGATATCTAGGGACAAGCATGTTCTGTTGCTCTGTAGTTTTGATCTTTATCTCTGACAGATCCTCCTTTTGTGATTGCTACCATACAATACTGTTCCCAAAACCCCTGACAGGTGATGTTCAAATGCGTTATTTGTATGTGCAGGGGGATATTTTACCAACTTAAAATAAAGCTTTCAGAGCTCTAAAAGCAGCTGTAGAGGCATCAAGCCAGCTTGGAAGGTCTCAAGTGTGTATTCTTCATTAAATGTTGGCACATGCCATGCCAAATTATGTCACTGCTGAGAGGAAAATTTTGACCAACCTATACTCAATTATTCATCTGGAAGGCACTCTTGATCACTGCTGCTACATACCAAGTTCAACCTGTATTCTTGCCAAATCAGCACGTGCCCTCAATCCACTCAGCTCTCACTCTTCCGCCCCTCACCACTGTGTGAGCCAATTCAATGAACAAGGACCCTTAGACCCAGACAACATTTATAACACACTTTCGCAGCCAGCAAGCTCACTACATTAACTGCGTGGACAGTTGGCTTGTGCTCTTGATGCTGGTAGGAATTACTGAAGGATTCCCTTTAGTACTGATCCCTTCTTCCAGTCCCATTAATAGCTGTCCACAGTTACCTCTTTGTTAGCCCAGTGCAGAGCCTTGATGCTTGGCTACACCACTACTCACTTTTCCCTCACACACAACGCTGTCTCTTTAAACAGCATTGGCCAAAATCGTTGAATGTTTTTTTTGTTATAGTTCTTTTTATTTTTAACCTTGTGATTCTTCTGTTCTTTTTCTTTTTTTTTTTTCTTTTCTTTTTTTTTTTTTTTTTTTTTGCATACTTATACATGTTCAGATGTCAGAGCTGAAACTACCCCAATCAGCTGAAACAAATATACTTCCTGCGAAGATAAATGCTGCCAGTGACAGTCTTCCACTTGCTGGATCAGTGTTGTCAAAGGCATCCAGAAATACTTCAGAAAAAGACACATGTATGGAACAACAGATCTTTGGAAAACTTTAGAAGCTAGTAGCAGTTACTGCTTTTACTGTAAATCCAAACTCAATATTATAAAGAACATTTCTATAAGTTATCAGATGCTCTTTCTAGACAAAAAGATCGAGAAAAGTGGTAGGGTTTCTAAAAAAATATTTAAGGTTAGAAATGTTACCTTTATAATAAAATATAACCCAGCAAGTGCAGAGCTGATATAATTACCTATAGCAGCACTCAAAAACCTGCTCAAATTAAATGATATCCTCAATCCAGCTCTCACAAAAAAACAAAAAACATCAGGAGCTAAACACCTTTAAGGACCGATTGTTCCACATTACGCTTTAAACAAGCTGGAAGATAGCAAGGAGGAGCTTTTAGAGGCATTCACATGCTATTTAAATGTGCATATTTTCCTGACAAATAATTCTTCAAAAATGTAAATAATATTAACACACCTGCATGGCAAAAGGTGACAACGACAGAACCTTCTAGTAGGATGCAGACACTATGGAGCAGCAGCAGGTAACAAAGAAGGACAATTGTCTCAGCCCTTCCAATGACTGACCAGTGGCAGCTCAAGAGGAGTGCAATCTCTATCCAGACAGATGCTGCTCCCTCAGCTGCCAACCCTTAAATGAGCCCTCCAGGCTCCACCCCCTCCAGTCATTCAGACACATTACTTGCCTGCCTTCTCACCTGATGCTAAACCATTGGGTTCTGGCTGTGACCTGGCAATTTTCTGTAGCACCTTTGAGGGAATTGCAGTGGGTTGACTGCTAAACCCAGTACAACAGTAACATCATCTGCCTTGAAGTTAAATATTTATTTGGGAAATGGCTCTAACATGATGGAAAAGATTAATAAAAATTATACCAAGAGCAAAAATTATAGGAGATTCTTACCTAACTCTCCACATCTCAATGGTAAATGGTAAAGTCACTATCGAGAAAGATACCTCGCAACCTCTGGTTTCTTCATACCTGTCAAATTGCTGATTTGTTACTAGCTCTCTAAGCACCAAGAAGAAATGAGACAGCCTGTTGACATTTTTTTTCAAATAATTTGACCAAATTAATGGAGCAGTTCTTTCAAGTTTCATCAGATTCAGCAGGCTACTGGAAGAATGTATGTGAGCTCTATCCATATATAAATTATGCTCAATTGCTAAAAGTGCAACATTGTAAATGCAGCATCTATAGAGACACTTGTTCAAATACCTCTTAGAATACTATTATGTCTCAAAATTAAGATACAAACTCTCTGCAATGAAAAAATCAAATAGATTTCATAAAACAATTATCTAGCACATTCAACCAGAGTTATTAGCCAGCACATGAAGTCTTAGAGTAACTTCCATTGCACTTCCAGTCAACTGTAAACTTGATGCATTACCTTGGAAGAATGCCACATTTTCCACTGTGCTAAACTTACTGAAACAAATAGAAAGCAGCATTTCTGCGTTACATCCCTACTCTACTATTGTGTAATTGGACCACACTGCAGGAACAACACTTTATTTTATAAACATTGAGTTACCATTATCAACTTTTGGTTTCACACTCTCAGCACAAGAATAATGAATTCTTATCTTACACTGAGAATTAAATGAACATGATAGAGAAAATATTAAAAGAGTTACATTTCAAACCTCTGTTTGAAGCTATAATTTTAAGAAAAAACACATTTCATATGTTATTACATTGTTATACTAAGTACACAGTAGAATGTTTAGCAACACCAACATCAAAAAATGTCTCAGGCCTTTCCAGTTTAGGGGTAAATTCTCTACTTGTCTGATACCTGAGTAGAATTTTTAAAAATTATTATAGAAGCAAGGAATATACAGCTTTACATTCACTAAAATAGATATATTTCAACTAGAAAAGAGCAAAAATATCCAGCAGGAACTACGCAATAAGTAAATGGCTTCCTGTATTAGAAATTATCTGCAACTAGATGAACAGTGGTCCTCTCCTGGAGTATGATGATAAGCATGATGAACAATGTTGTTCCCCGTGACTTTGCCAGCTAAGGAAGGTACCTCTAGAGTGGCTAGGAGTCTGTTGACACCACATCCCTAGAACAGCTACACCAACTTAAGCAAGCCACGTGGCATCTGAAGTGGTTCAGGGCTTACCTGAGTGCCAAACATTTTCAACAGCAAACTGATAAAATACGTTCTCCTTTTAAGTAGCTCCTTTTCAGCACTGCAGATGGAAAGTGTTTCTCCAAAATTTTGTAGTCAAATAAGCAATGGTACAGTACTGATATTATTTTAATATTTTATACAACTAAGTTATTGAAAAAATAAAGAAATAGGGTCTTACTATTTAAATTTAATGTTCCACCAGAACATTGCTTCATTGAAAATCTCTTCTTACTCTCCTAAATAGCCTCAAGTACGTAAACAGGATTTAGGTTCAGAAGTCCACAGGGGAAGCAGAGATTAATTTTGATGAAAGCTAAGTATCTCGGGACACACAGTTGGACCCAATTTAATCTCTGAAACGCCTTCATCCCAGTAAAGAAAACATTTCTAAGAAAATGAAGACTTTATTTTTTTTTTTTTTTTATAAATAAATATATATTTATATCTCCAGAACCCCAGCACCCAGTATGGTATAAAGTAGCAAAAAAAGTATGTATAGCTACTAATTTTCATTGCAACCAAAGTGTCCTAAACAATTATGATAACTATGATCTGCTGACAATGAGCCAAACAAAGCAGACATCACCAGATGATAAAGCATTTCTGAATGAAGATTATTTTATCCTTAATACCAGCTCTGCTTTGTATGCTGAAGTCCAAGGCGAATAAAGTCAGAGATGCCCAAAGCAATGCAAAGCCCAATGACTTTAGATGGGCATGATGGAGATAAGAGGAAAAGCTGATCGTATTATCAGAGATACTTGAAAACTACAGTAAGTGCCTGGAAAGAAACCAGAGCAGATATTTAAAACAGTATTTGTAAGGATGGACTGCTTTTTTGAGTACGTGTGTAGGCTGACTACAGTAGTGATTAAATTCACTACTTGCAGATAAAACAGCATGAGCTTCGACGGCTTGAACTGAAACACCAGGCTCCTTGGACAAAGCTGTGACACACCCAGCTTCTGTTTGTGCCCCAGACATTTTTTTAAATGTCTAAAATGCCATGAGCCCCCTTCTAACTAAATCGTCCAACGCTCCACAACATAAAAGAACAAATGTCAATGATCTACAGAGAGCCATTGATAATGGTAGCAAAAAAAACAAATGTAAGAAATATTCCTAAAACCTTGCATTTTAAAAGTAACAAAAAGGGAATCCATAGAGGGAACTCAAGATTTTCTAATGCAATTTTCTGCTCTAACAGTTTGCAGATAAGTGACTATTAGTCACTGAAAAAGGTATGACACTGCACCCACTGCATGGCATCTTTGGAGTCTTTGTGGTAAGCCATCTGCCACAGTGGTTTTCAAAACCTCTTTCAGAACCAACATCAGACAACATCTCCTGCAGTTTGCTAAAAGCAAAATTTTTGACTGTCATCCATTTTTTTCTTTAAATTATAAAACTAAATGGCTCAAAAGCAGAAACAGGCTCCCTCACCCTTGAAGTGACACAAAAGTGAGGTGTTTTTTTTTCCCTCCTCTCCCCCACAAAACAGTTTGCAGGGACAGTACTGAGGCATTTGCTGTGCAGAGCAGATGCAGAAGCCCAAACAAGTTCCTCAACATTTTGTAGTTTGCACTGCACACTTGTTTTTTTTAAATCCCCAGGCTTTAACTGCAAACTAGTGTGCACTCATGAAATCACGGAACCCCTTACAGTGCAATTTCTTTGGGTTTTGCCCAGCCATAGAAACTATTTGTCAAATACATCTGAGAGTCTAGACCATATTAAAAGCAGCTTGATTATTACTAACTCCAGCTCATACAGTTGTCAAGACAACAGAGTGAATATCATCATTAACAGAAACTGCTTCTATAAAACTGGAAATCATAGCTGAAGCTTCACTCCCATGCTCACATTATCCAAAATATGCAAATATATGAATGCAAAAGAAAATTCCAAATGAAGTTTGATGCCTTTTTAGACTGATCTAAACAGACAAGTAAACTTTCTCTCTTCTTTCCCACTTGTAAATATGAAATGTGTTTAAATCTTTCTTTATTAACACAGAGACTGTATAAAAATATTCAGCTTTAATTTTCACTTGCAAAGCTTTCATGCATACTAATTCAGCCAATGTTCACAAGACAGATCGTAGATTTATGCACCTACAAGGAAGACCCATTCACATATATAACATCTCACCAGTCTCACTGATGGCTCGCTGCCATAAGCCGCCACACTGCCAGACTCGCAGGATGCTACCCACTGTGGCTTCAGTTGTCTGACACCGAGTTCATGCAACCTACAGTAGACATAGGCCTAAAGCATATTGCCAGTAGAGTGTTCAGGAGCAAGGTACCATAATTTAAGATGCAATACAAAATGCACTGCTTGTCATGAAGCCATGCCCCTCAGGAAGTCTACAAATGGCCAATACTCTGTGCTGCTCTTCAGAGGGCATTCACATGCTCACAGAAATAAGCTAACAGGAATCTCATGAAGGTTCAAAGAAAAAGAGGTATGTTATATCCTGCCCCTGGGGAGGAACAACTGCAGGCAGCTAGCATCTGGAAAGCAGCTCTACAGTCAGATCCTTATGGGCCTGGAGGAGAAGGTGAAAGTCATCCAGCAACACCTTGCAAGGCCAGCAGACCCTGTGCCATGCTGGGCAGTGCTCACCAGCAGGCCAAGGAGGGGGATTTACTTAAGCTTTGTCATTACATCAAAATATAATAAACAAAACTTTTAGACTATATTAACAAAAAAAACACACAAACTGAATACTTTATAGGATAAAGCAAATAAAAGTAAACTGAATTCTTGCAATACCACTCTATCCCAACTAATCTCATTATTTGATTCAAGGTCTAAAATATTGCATGAAGTAAAACTAGAGAAATTTCACATTTTATGATTTTCCAGAAAGTTTATTTTTGTATATATTTAAATATAAACAAGAGCAATGATTTTCCTCTACTCCTTAATTTGAATATCATCTGAAGATCTGGAAGAAAACAAGACCCCACTAGGTTATTGGCATTTGTGTGAAGCACAGTAACATTCATAAGAGAGAAATATACTGAAATACATATTAAATTGACCATTTTTCTCAAAGAGAAATTTAAAGCAGAAGGTCTAGATCCAAACAGGAGCACTAGGGAAAAATGTTCATTGTTTCTCTCATCAGGCCAAACAGTAGTACTACTCTGGGAAATCAGAGAGGATTTGGGCAGACTGCCCACTCAACTTATGGCTCATCTGAGATTCACCTATATCTGCTTAGCTATCCAGCTAGGATTTTCCATTGTTGTTTTCATGTCCATATGATTCCAGTGCCTTTGTGCAACACAGAGCCCTCTCTGCCTTCTTCTCCAAACTAAAGGAGGCAAGTGTCTCAATACCCGTGTCAGCAAATCTATATCCTCCCACACCTGATCCAAAGTCCACTACAGCAATGGGAAAGCAAAGTGAACTTTCATCTCTCGAAGATGTTGGGAGACTACAGTAGGTTGCAGGTAATCTTGGATCCAAATAGAAAAAAAAAAGCAGCCATCAAGTTGTTGTGGTTTAACCTGGCAGATGACTCAGCACCACACATTTGTTTGCTTACCCTCCCCTTCCCAGTGGGATGAGGGAGAGAATTTAAAAAAAGCCAAGGTAGAACCTGTGGGTTGTGATAAAACTATTTACTAAGATAGAAAAAAGGAATACAATAGTAGTTATGACTGCATATTATCTACAAACACATAAGCAATGCACAAGAATTCCTCACCATCCTCTGATCAACAAAGAACTACATTACATTGAGGGCAATTAAGAGAACTCCAGCACTGCACAATATCTGTCAAACTTTGAGATCGATTACTATTCCTCCAAACGGTTTGTATGCTACCAAAAATGACCAGGATACAAATGTATGGGTTAGTAGTGTGCTTTCTATTTTGTGCGATGTAGAAAATTCTTGTGATCTTACATGTTCCTTGTAACAGATGCATGACCTTTGAAACGCTGAAGATCCCTCCTCAAGTGAATGTTTATCACCAAAGAGCTGTCAGCTACCAAGTTTTTAAAAGATTAACTATGCTGAGTCATGTACTTCAAAACACCACAAAACCACCCATGGAATGTTGTTACAGGAGACCAGCGACAAGAAATCCAGCTTGGGGAAAATACTAAAAGTAGCTTCACACACCATATGTTCCCTAAATCTTTATTATAAGTCATTTTTCATTTACTAGCACTACAGGAAAGATCTATGTATACAGAGGACTGACCACACAGTCAGTCCCTTAAGCGTAGGAAAGAAACAAAGAACAAGAAATCAAAACTAGAAAGGCTAATGACTTTCAGAAAGGAAAGAATATAACTGGAAGGTAATAAGTAAGGCTTTCAAATAGGCAAGTTACATTTCACACAGTACCTTTACAAACAGTTATTCATAGCAGTGTTCATAAGCCAAGAGCATCATGAACATCGAGTCAGAGTCATGAAAATAAAGTCATTCATAAATGTAAAGGGATTACGAATAGAATCAAAGCAAATGGCTTTAATTAGTTTTTTGAGTTTCTCTTCAATATTATTGTTGTTTGTACCTTTTACTGTGCAACTCTAAGAAGTTACTTATATCAGGCAAGTGAAATGATTTACTGTTTATTACTACCTTTCAAAACTTAATAAAGCATGTTTGCCCAATTTTATCACACATAAATAATACTAAAATTAATAATCTTAATGTATTTAGGAAATTATTTTAGAAACTCTTTCTCTATTCTGCCTCCTTTCATCCATTGATCATTCCCTATTTTGGACGCTATAGCTCGAGTTTCTTTGGAGTCCTGTACCAAAATACTCAGCAATGCAAATAAGGGCAGCAAGAAAAGACTGACTTACTGACAACTTTTAACCCCCCTCTAAAAAGAATTAGATGATATGAAAGTATTAAGCAGAATATGCATCCCTACAGCATATGAAATACCACATGCATTTTAAAATTCTATTAACAAAACCAAAATCATGTAAAAACAGTGATCTGAGTACATAGGCCACCACATACTTAAAAATCAAATCCAATTTAGAAGCAGGCACAGGTTTGTTCAAACAGCATTGTACAATTTCTTTAACACTTACAGAATTTAGATGAACAATATTTTCATTCACTCACAGTTTAGTATAAATATAAAGCAAGGCACCCCTTAAGCATTTTAAATAACAAATTAAACATTTACGTTTTTTACTGTGCAGTCAGGCTTAACATTTATGCAGCTTCAAAACCAAAGTACAGCCTCAAGGGAAGCCTCTCCACTGACAAATTAATACCTTAGAGAATAGAGCTGAATGGTGGCAATGAACTCATTTGTTCCCCCAATAATGAAGAATGACTCTTTCTTTACCACATCTGTGACTGTTGCTATGGTGACCCAGACTTACCTCATTGCTTCTCGAAGTGCTCCTCGCTCACTAAGAGTCGTGTGCTTGATGTCATCAAAATTATTTTCTAGTTTCTCACAATTCTGCAACAAATGCAAGAACCCATGTAAGTCTCTGCAGCAGTATATTGTACATGTATTACAAATGTCCAGCATCATGCAAACAAAACTGATTTATATTATGTAATCTCACAAATTATGCATTCTGTTTTAATTATACAGTAGTCATTAAAAAGGCACTGAGAACTCAGAAACAAAGTAAACATGAATCTTCTTACATGGTTGTCATGGAAATCTTATAAATGTTCCATAATTAAATGTATAGATTTATCACTTAGAGAAAATAAAATTCTCCTTTACAAATACACAAAGCAACACAGCATACAGAAAAGAATAAAATCCTAAATGTGAATTTAAAATAAGTTATGAATTCTGTCCCAATGAAACAGGCAGTGTTGTTAGAACAAACCAAGCTTTGTTAACACAATTCTGAATATGGTAAGAACTAAAAAGATTGTTTATAGAGACCTCAATCACTTAATATATTTTCCAGATTAGAATTCATCAATATTTCTAAAGCTGATATGAAGACAAACATTTTGTGACAATAAAAGAAATAAAATCTCCCTATCTTCTGTTGCTTATTTTTAACTGTGCAAATGGTTAAGTTACTTCAGAGTACTTCAGAGACACTTTCCTTCCACTCCCATACAGGCAATAAAATTGATTCAGAAGATACTGAGTAAAACAAAAATTTGCATCTGTACAAAGTGATTGTGAAACACAGCAGATGAGTTCTCTAATCATCTGCATCATCCATAGGATTTTATACGCTCGAGGCTCTGAGGTATTGCTGTTCTCTGCAATACTTTCTGCCAATACCAAAACTTACCTCTGGGAGGCATAACTTTGCCACATGGGTTGAGAAGCAACACAAGTTGCAAGCACCATTAACAGTTATCATTGCTAACAACTAGAAAGGCAGCATTATCAGGCTCTTTAAATAGAACATGTGAACTGTTAGTTGGTCATATGCTTCCACACATCTTAACATCTGAATTAATTTTGAAGTCCATACCTAAAGTTATAATAAATAACTTATCTATTACTTCTTGTGTATTGATTTCTTATAGTTATACTCAATTAGAAGTTACAAGAACATTACTGGAGAGGAAGTAATTAGATATTTGTCAATGATCTAACAAAACATCTTAATTTGTCCAGTTATTTCTCAATTTAATTGTAGATGTTTTAATACAAAGTTTTAATACTTCAACAATACGTTTCTGAACAGTAGAAATGAAGAAGTCTACATTCAGAACTCTCCATTCTTCTCTCCCATACTAAAATGAAAACAAAATTGTTAAGATTGGGAAATACCTCTAAGTTGATCTACCTCCAATATTACCACTAAACCATGTGGTTAAACACCACATCAACCCTTTCCTTAAACATATTGAGGGTTGGTGACCCTCAATACAATCAGATGTACTTTGTATGTCAAAATCTTACAGAAAAATTCAAAGGGATTTCACCAAAAAGGTAAGCTCATTTAAAAATACGCAAAAGAAACCCAAACTGACAATGCTAATATAGAAAGAATTCCAGATTTATCAGTACTAAACTGAAAGCATCTGTGCAAGCATACAATCAAATTTTGCATCCTTCAGGAAAACAGATCAAGGGAAACAACATATGGAATATTGCTCCAAGCACTGAAAGACTAAAGCCCGTTTATTAACGGTCTTGTGCCACTGGCAACTCACCACAGGTTCAGGAAAATCTGAGCATCATGCAGTCATTTCTCTTGGCGTTATGATATCAAGCACGTAGAGAACTGACAAAGGATCGAAAGCTCACAAGATTTTATCAAGCAGAAACCTAAATCCTCTCTATATCCTACAATCTAAAATAACTGATGGTGTTTAAGTGGGAAACGCTAAAGTGAGTAAGTCACTCAATCCTTTTCAGTTGCTGTTTCCCATTTGCCCATATGGACCACTCTGTATTAATCAGTTGAAGGGCAGCAAGGGTGGCCAGCACCTAAAGAAAAGTCTAATCACATACACTTGCACAAATACTCCTTAAAACAAAACGCAAAAAAACACATAAGAATATGGAAATAAATAGAAAACACAGAACAAACAATGGAGCATAGTTTAAAGATTCAAATAGTAAGTGTTATAATAATTCACTTAGGAGGATTTTTTTTTTTTTTTTTTTTTTTTTTTTTTTTTTTTTTTTTTACAAATTTCACAAGCTGTTCTAGACAATATCACATCTACCTTTCTCAGCTACCTTGACCTAAATAGTTCTCATCCAAAGTACAGCAGCTGGAAAGCCTGTAGTTTTGCCGTTAGGAAAAAAATGACCTAAACACTAAGGCAGATGCAAACCCACTAAAGGAAGATGACCTCACAGTATAATCACTTACTGCTTAAGTATTGAACAAGTGAGCAACTACTGACAGTAGCTACTATTATTTTCTAGTTACAGGTGCAGTAATCCAGTAAACTAGCGTGGATCTCCCAATGAAAAGAGAACAGCAGTCTGAAAGACTAAAAATAAGCACAGCTACATGTCTATTAATGTTTCTTCATGGGTCTGAGCATCAGTTTCCACAGTGTTTCTAGACATGGATATGTTTTTAAGATATCTTTAAAGGATATCAGTCGATAAGAAAGGCCCCAATATGTATGAAATTCTGAGCACAATAATACTCCGAAGAACACATAAATGGTGAAACTTCAGTAGACCATGACCAAGATGAGTTTTGCATTTCTAAATATTAAATCAGTAGCAAAACCTGCACTCATTTTATTATCCACATGTAACACGATGGAAAGTGTAGCAGTGGCAGCAAAGCAAGGTTCTAGGCTGCAGCAAGTGAGGATTTGACTTACTTGGTCAAATGTAACAGCCATGGGCTCAGAAATAAAGGAAAGAAGCTGTTTACTTTAGGAAGGCTTTAAATACACAGGGATCTCCAGCAAGATACCTTTACCCCCCACTGGCAGCCCTTAAATGAGGTTGAGGAAGCAGTGGATCCCAGCTCCATCCCTTCTGGTCACCCAGGGGCATTACATGCACCTGAGCTCGCCTGAGTTGGCCCTACCTTCCATCAGGTGCTCAATCACTCCTTCAAGCCATGACTTAGCATTTCTTCTACACCATGCTACTAACTAGATTAATATGTGTGTGTGTATATATATATATATATATATATATATATATATATATATATCTTGCAAAGAGCAGAGTGTTTTGGTCCATCATACTTTACAGATTTAAGTATAGTGAGCAATTAAACCCC
Source organism: Centrocercus urophasianus (assembly GCF_019232065.1). Taxonomy (NCBI): domain Eukaryota; kingdom Metazoa; phylum Chordata; class Aves; order Galliformes; family Phasianidae; genus Centrocercus; species Centrocercus urophasianus. Next base: position 12,116,424 of record NW_024884733.1, on the reverse strand, counting down.
CAGGTGTTCAGTTTTCAGCAACAATTCAAGTAGAAAATTCAAAATACAAACAACGAAAAAATTGATTTCAGAAGTTTACAGCCAATTAATTTCTTTGGGTATAGATAACATCTAGAAATTTTAACTCTGCACTTGAATAATTATATTTTACTCTATACCTCCTGTATGCTATCACTGTTGGCAGATTCATAGTATGTATGACACTAAACTAAATAATACCTTGGAGAGGTTCAGGATGAAAAATAAGTGGACAGATACAGTTAGGGACACTGCTATCATAAATCAAACTATCATTGCATGTCAAAAAGCCACAGAAATCTAAATACTTTTTTTCCTATAGCATAAACACTTTGAAGTTTTCAAATGAGCCAAAAATCAAGAGAGAGGGGAACAGTTTTGATACATATAAGTGAAAAGCTTATTGATCATTTGAGAAGCTACATGATAACTAGTTAAAAAGGCAGGTGTGCACTAGATATCCACAAGTATTTGGCATTTCATACAGCGTACTGGTGGAGCATCTAATCAGAAATCAGAAAGATGAACAATGAGAGTATGAACATAATGAAGAAGCAAAATTAATGCACAAATTGGAAAGCTTCTTTTACTATCAACATAAGGCAATGACTTTCTTACTTCAACTTATTCCTGTTAAAAAAGCAGTAAGTTTTTGGAGGAGGAACTATGTGCTCATAAATCTATTTTTTCAGACATGGCAACTGATAATTGTAACATCCTGGTATCAACTTCATAGTATTCTGTTTTTAAAAGTCTGAAGTCAGCAACTACCAAGTTGAAAACACTCATACTTGTTGGTACTTGTTGAACTAACCAGTTAGCTCACACAAATATAAATATTCACTATTTCTAAATACAATTCTAGGATTCTAGAAAAAGTGAAGTCTTACACTTAAAAAAAGGACTCTAAATGTTTGTCAGATTAGTTTTCTTATTTCCCTGTGTTTGTCAAGCCCTCTTTTCTTGACTTTGTCAGAGAAAGACAATTGTTGATTTGGGCGAGTGGATCAAATGCACAACTCAGAAAACAAATTTGCTCTATTGCCAGGTTTCATCAATGAGGATCAGCATGAAACACAAAAGCATTGCTGTGACAGGCCTAAAACCTTCGAGGCCACAATTTAAATTCACCCATTCTGCAATACAGCTCTGATAAAAATGACCCCACTTCCATCAAAATCAGCTACAAATCTTCCATCCAGGCAAAGAAGAACAAGATCACACTGAGCCATATGCTGCTCTATCCTGAAATACTTCACATAAGACTTACAAAAGCATTAGTATTACAGATAATGTCTTGGACACATTTCTAGATAGTTGAGAAATAAAATCTTTTGATCTGACAGCAGAGTAAGACCTATTCTAAGACAGCCTGCAACACCAGAGTAGAGTAGATCTTTTATCCTAGTTGATACACTGCCAAATCAGAAGCCTTACTTAAAATATCCCTCCCCCCCTTTAAGACAGAAGTTTTTAGGTAAGGAGAACTGCCAAATTCTTACAATTTATTGCTTCCACATGAACTTAGGAGAATTTCTAAGGAAGCCTATTTGTAAATATCCCACATTTATTTTTACTGTTGAACATTCTCTGTATGTAAACAATAAGAAATGAACAGCAACAAAGTTAAAAGAGCAGAAGAGCTCTCACCTGTTAAGTTTTGGCTTAGTACCAATAGTAAGAACACTTTTTTCCGCTCATTTTTTCATTTTTCCTTATAATACGTTAGAAAAGTTCTGACAGAGTACAGTATCTCGATTTTCTAATGCTCATACAACCAGTTTTTAAAGATCTTTACATTGAATGTCTTCGCATCCAGACTTCAGATTGCTTAAAATGAAACTGACTGAATCAAATGGTGAAGAACATTGCCATCTCTCTCTGATGTTTCAGTTGGCTTCCTTTAAAGGCGGTAGACTGTAATGACAGATTTCCAGAAGAAAAAAAAAACTACACACATCACAAATTCTGGCCATGTTAGCTTGCTCTTCTGAAGATATTGACTATACTGTAGAAAGGATTTCTTTTTCAAAAGCTGACTTTTTTCAGGGGCAGTATAAGAAGTGCAGAATGGTTATTTCCATATTGATCTTCTTATTTATATATAAAATGTTAACACCAATAGATCAATATGGAAACTTGTGTTATTCTGGAAATCTGAACTATCAGCAGAAAACTTTAGAAATAACTATCCTGTGTTTTATAAACCTAAAGCAACATTGTAATAGTAATCTAAACTGTAATATATTGCAGCAAAGGATAATTATTAAGGGAAAACACAGCTGACATTTTCTGATTTACGCACACAATCAGAGATGGAGTCCAAGGACTGTGACATAATTATCTCCATGCTAACAATTTTTGTAAATCTCTTGACAGAATTTCTGCTAATTTTAAAATGCCTTCTGAAGATTAGCACTTAAAAGTGTTGGGGAAAATAGCACAATTTATTAGCCAGGGTATAATTCTAAACCTTCCAAATACTCATTGTGAATATCATTTAGACAGTAACTCCTGCTTTAGCAGCTGGTATATAAGATTCCTGTTTATCGAGTCTTGAAACAACAGATAGAGTAGAATCTAATTAAACAGGATTACATGCAAAAGAAAAAAATATTAAAAACAGACTAATATACAACTGCTATGAATTTGGAATAGCACATCTAGTTCTTTTGATGTGAACTCATGAAACATTGTGCTTTATTACAATAAAACCTTACGAAATACTCTTACCAGACCTCTCTTGATTTGGAACAGACTGCCTTTCAACACTGAAGCAACACAAAAAGCTAAATGGTTCCATTGATCTCCTCTCACAGACTTAAGCACCCATCTGCTATTGGATAAAATGTCTTTCTGTTGCTTTTATTATAACATTGGTACGGCAATTTATTAAAGTTACTCAGTAGCCACTAGCAGTATTTCACATAGGAAGCCCCTTTAAACTATCTTTGTATTGAGCAACTAAACAAACTGGATGCGAAGGGGTTTCCAAAGGGTTAATAGCATTTGTTTCATCTACAGAGCACTGTGGAAAGCTAAACAAGAAAGCAAAAGGACTGATTGACTCTATCTAGAAGATGTTATAGTCCACACTGTATCACCTAAGCTCCTCCATTCCATTTGTTACAACTCATTCTCAAAGGGTTCAGCCCAAACAGCGGTAAAGTAACTTAAAACTGATACCTGAGCAATTGTCCTCAAAAGAAAGATACGTATTTTTAAAAAACATATTCTTAATATCTGAAGAAAGTATACTGAGCCCTCAGGTATTTACATAACATTGACAGCATGTCATTCATAATATATGAACAATTGTTACAGCCATTTTTTCCATCTTGTGACATAGACATATTGGCCAGACAGGCTCTTTGAAAAATACATATATTAATATACCAAAAATAGCGGGCTTCCATCAGAAAACCACCCCTAAGTGTTAGCAATCAAATAAAAATCAATCGAACAAAATATTAAGTAGAACTGTGGGAGGCTGTAATCAATGCTTCCTTAGCATAACCATATCAATTCTTATCATTTTCTTTACAGGAATATTTTTAAGATATACAAGAATATAATACATTTTCTCCAGAAATGGAAAAATATTGGTAAGGCAGGATTGAAACTCCAGTGCATGAGGTACTTTTTGAAATTCTGCAATTGTATTTTGTTATTAATTACCAGAAATACTGCTCATGTAATTCTGAAGTGGAAGCTGGCAATTTCAGAGTTTGTATTGCTCCTTCAGCTTAAGTGATACATATAATCCTTAAACACAGATAATTATCTGGAAGATTATTACTTACTAAACATACATGACTTTTTAGTTTGCAATGTTACTGGGAGTATGAAAGTTCTTCTGATCTGAAATGGCACTTTGCAAACTTCCCTTTCATGCTGTTTCATGCAAAATTTCAAGCGGCAAATTTACAACAGCCTTTGTGTTCACACGAGGTACAGAATCTTGTTTGCATTCAACCTGCTGTTTTCAGAGCAGATGCAGACACCACGTGTTTTGAGAATAACAATATATTTAGTAGGAGCAATATGGGGAAGACAAGTAAATAAACGGAAGATGAGTGAAGACATAACGAAAGCACCAAGCACAACACAGAATAGCGGGCAAAAGAACTAAAAAAGGTTAAAAATCTGGAGTCATGCAAGACAGCAAAGGCACAGTAGAGACAGAGACAATCTCTACACAAGATTTCTAAATACACTATTTTCAATTGACAATGAAAACTTAACTGAATAAAATTTATCAAGAAAACAAGTGTCCAACTGCTATATATCCTTCTAGTATTTTCCTGTACCTCAACAGATCTTGCTTTTCCTTCTGCATTCTCTATTCTACGTTAGCAAATATTGTTCCCCTAACTTACTGAGATTAAATAAGTGAATGTGAAGAGCTGAATAATATTGAGGAACAACATTTGCACAGCTCATAACATGGAAAAAAAGAATCTTAAAAATGTAGATAGAAATGCACTCCTCAGAAAAAATTGTGCTCTTGACCTTCAACAAAGAGCACAAGAAAAAACATATACTCAAAAGCTCAACCCCCCCCCTTTTTTTTTTTTGTTTGCTCCTGTTATTTGTTTTTAGAGAAATGGAATGACCAAGTATTTAAGGAAATAATCCCACCTATATGAGAGTACCAACTTACGGAATCTCTCTTATTTTCCATCCACAGCAGTGGAATTACTGAATATAAAAGCTTTCCAGAAATTAAAATTATTATTCACACAGCACTTGAAAACACCCAGGATAAGTATTATAGCCTTAGGTCTCAAGTCCATTTACCACCCACAGCACCTAACAATCCAACACTTCAGTATTACACTGCGTCCTCTTTAGTTCTGTGCTCCACTTATTGCCCTTCCTTTGGAAGATTTCATGCTGCCACCTAAATAGCTTTCCTCTCCGAACAGTTCTGGCCTGTCTTTAGACACTCAGTATTATTGTCCTTGTTAGCATCTTTAAAACTACTGTGTTCAAGATGGGATGAGCAACACAACATGCCATGCAGCACCAAGCAAACCCTCTTCCCTCAATTCTCAGGTACCAAGTGCATCCATTTTACAGAAGAGAAGCCTGGAACAACACTCCTGCTATAAGCACTGATTGGAGAAGTCCAGTTCAGTCTCACCTTCAAGACACAACAAAACTGAACAGCTGTGTATGCAGCACAGCTCCTGCTGGAGTCTCTTAGCTCTCATAGCATTTTCCTCACACAACTATGTTATTTTCAAGTCTAGAAATGGGGCCAGCTATTGCCAAGAAAGGAGCTTTCAGTTCCCAGAATGCTGAACAGGACAGAGTTGTTGCTTGTGTGTTTAACTTGGGGAATTTGAGCATCCCATTCCTTCCAGGCAACCAGAACTTATCCTGGTGCCCTCCGTGCAATTACCCACATTTTACAATAAAAAGCAATAACCTAGTTTTGAAAATGCTATTTTCAAACTTACACCACAGAATATTTTCTAAATAGCACAGAATCTTAATATGAAGTATTTTTCCTTTCTACAATTAATATTGGACCTACTAATCAACCTCTTGCTCCTGAGCATCTCCACAACCATTGCACATGTGCAAGCAGAGCAATAGGAGAGATCAGGGCAATGGCAAAGCAAATAAAAATTATCCTCTTAAACAATTCCCAAATTTTTTCTTTTTCTTCCTGGAAACATCATTAATTTCAATTTCTAAGCCTTATTCTTATGCATTTCCCCTATTCCCCTCATGTATGCAGTGTTTAAGATTCCAGTGTTTAATTTTTATCCAGTCATTTTCTTTTCTTCTCTTTTTCTCCTCCTTCATTACTTGGATTTTTTCCCCTACTGCTCTATTTTCCCTTGTTTAAATTTTCCCCAGTCCCTTCTAATTATTTCACATCTTCTGCTCTGTTTCACTATGTCACAGCTTTCCCTTGCCTTGTTTTCCTTAATGCATTCCTTTATCCCACTCCTGCAGCTCTGTGCTCCCTTCCCTACCCTAAAACAGCTCCAAGCAGGACACGCAGCTGCAGAACAGAACCAAATCACTCATGGGGCACCTAGAAAGGCCTGGTGCCTCCCAGACGCAACCACAGAGGGTCCCACACCAACTGCCACTTAAGGGTGCAGGTAAGTGCAGAGAGCATTTAAGAAAGAAAGAAAAAAATTCCAAGAGTGAACAAACAGCAGCACTCGTGCTGCCACAGAAAACCACAATTTAACTGTTGGGGGCTGCCTTCTGCTTTCTCAACTATGCTGCAATGCACTAATACCACCAACAGTACAACTGTGAAGAAGAATGTTAATGTTTCTCACAGAATTTTGTGATACATACACTTAACTACTGTAGCCTCTAAGGCTTTCCCAGGAGTTGTACAGCTCATTGTTTTCTTACACTCCTGCATAGCTGTTGCTGAAAGCTTTGCAGCAAAGTGAGTAGTTGCTTTTGTACATTATAGGAAAAGTGGTCTAGGCACTATAAAGACAGAAAAAAAACAGTGAAATTATTAAGGAATTCTGTTCCTAGAGCTGATAGGAAGAATCTTAAAAGCTATTCAATATCTTATTTCCAATTACTTCAGATGTGACAGAAGTAAAAGTTAAGCTTTACTTTTTATTCTTTATCTCTTCCATTCAAAAAAAAAAAAAAAAAAAGTTTGCTGGGCTCAGTCTTCAAAAGATAGAAACAAATGCCCATTAAGTCCATACTTTTAAAAATGTCAGTAGTTCAGCATCAGCCAGACAGAGTTTCAAGGATAGGTACTAAGATAGTTTCCCCTGTCCTTTCGTTCCACAGCAGTGCAAGATTCCATCCAGTCATCAGCAACTTCCTCAAAAGAAAAGTCTTTAATTTTGGGATTGAAATAAAAGTTTTTCTTAGGAACTAACATTTTAAGGACACTAGGACTTCTGGAATGGGAATCAAAAAGTAAGAAATGCTACAGCAGAAGATAAATGCGTAATTTAGCTGAGCACCCATCTGTGATGAAGTCCTAAAGAATGGCAAAAAATATTCAGCTTAACATCCATCTTTATGAAGGGCATCAAAATTGGTGCTATTACTTGGGAATTTTAGACATAACTAAATCTGCCTCAAAGCAGCTTGATGTCTGCATAGCTGAGCACTGGTAGATATTTAGAAGAACATGAATCAGAACACATATCTTAAAAAAAAAAAAAAAAAAAATCAACATTTAACAGTATCACTCTACATCATACAGCTACAAATCATTACATAGTAAGTAGAAACTTCAAGCAAAATAATTCACACAGGACAACCTAACATTCAGGTAGAAAATTCCTATTTATTAATCTTATTCCCACAGCAGTGTCTGTAGGAATTCAAGGCTGAAGGGTACACAAAGCTGGATGAAGAATGAAGCAGAACTCTAAGTGATACAGGCCATCAAAAAGCAAACTATGTCAATTAACTAAATTCAAAAATAGCTTTAAAGTGTTGCTCTTCCAAGACTTGCTTTGACCCCTTCACACGCATGCTTTAAAACACTGGGTTAATTACTTGACAAAATGCTATCTTACATAGAACTGCTGTCTGACTGGGAAGCGTTCATGTCGTCAGCAGCCCCGCAGCTTCATACTTTACATGCAGCCTTTTTGTGCTGTGTGTGGCCTTAATTGAACACCATTCAAAACCATACTTGAAGGCAGAACATATTTTTCCTGTGATTGTTTCAATGGCACTCATCACTTTGGTATCTTAAGTGATTTAAAAGCCATTTACTCATCTGTATTCTACAGATATCCTCTTTTGACAGATAGCAATCAGCACAGAAAAACCATGCAATAACTGTGAGCATGCCATATCAGACATCTATGGTACAAAACTCTAAAATACATAGGAGACCAAAAGTGACAACTTGTGCTAATGGATTTACTCCCCCGCTTTTATGTTCAGTTGCATTATGCCATCTTTTGCATGTGCAGTTAGATGTCCCTTCCCCACTACCACTACAGCGAGGCCACAGCACAGCATACCTCTGCTCTGAACATTAGTAACATATTCACTCTCAGCCTTTATTTTCTGGCAGCAAAAGGGCATCTTCATGTTATTATGCTAAGGTTACCCACAGATTATTAAAAAAAAATCCATAATTCCCCGAGCACAACAGTGTATAGTTTTGTTCTGCTACACTATCCACGCTCTTCTAATCTCATCTCAATAAACAGCCCCTTGATAATTGACAGTTTATTGGGATTACTGAAAATAACAACATACCTTATGTGCCCAGCACCACCAGAAGCAGTAGGTCTGATTACCCCAACACCACACTTGACTTTTTTGCGTTCTCATCCATTTGATGGAACAACCACCCTATAATCAACTGGTATTTCTAAATCACCTTCTCTCTTAATTTCAGCTATTAACTCCTAGCCATCCTTGTCCTCAAGCGCTTGGCTGTGCAGTTTCCTAATGGCACTATGAAATCTATTCTTACCTTTTATTATTATTATTATTATTCTAACTCCAGAGTTATACAGTTCTTCTTCTGATGATAAACTTCCTTCTGTATTAACAATTCCTGTCGACTTTTTTTGTAACATGCTCCTAATATTTATGTCAAGCTCATTAATAAAAATATTAATTGATATGAATCCAAAAACTGATCCTTCAACAAGCTCTGTTAAAAGCCCAAGAGCAGCTATTTCAGCAGTAGACAGTGTAATTTCCTTAAACCAGGTCCTTATCCACATTGCTATACTAATCCAAGCAGATGATACTTAACAGCTTGTCATTGCGTCACGTTCTACCCTTAAAAGAGCCAAGAGAGCAAAACGTATTGTGCTTTATCTTCCATTTGCTTTTAATACAAGACTAATGGAGTTACAGCTGCCCATCAGCTCTTTTTAAACATAGAGATAGGATTGACTATTCTTTAAATATGTGCAAAAGCACACAGCTTGATTTATTTAACAGTCTCACACTTAAGCCTGAAATTTCAAATGTCAATTTTTCTGTGATTCTTTTATGGTCATTTTTCTGTCCTACTGACTTCAGAGATCAAACTTCTCAAGTTTCCCTCTGGCCTGCTTAGGGTAATTTCTATTTCTGGACTTGTTTGCCCATTAGCCATCTCTTGTTTTAGTCTCATTTTATTGGAAATGAGTCAACAGCTTAAAAAGATCTCAGACAATACCTAGGACATGTAATCCTATCTTCACACAGGTTTTCCTTGTTCTTTTAAATACATAGCTTTAGAACCTTTTACTATTTGTTTTATATAGCTGAATAACCTTTTACTATTTGTTTTAATTTCTTTTGCCAGGTGTGAATCAACTTGACTTTTCAAAGTTATCGCTTTTTCCTCTGTACTTCCTGCTTTGCCTATCAATCCCATTTTTCCTCCCTTGACTTATTATACTCTTAATATTCTTTTGGAAACTGTTTCTCACATTAGTTTGAAACTCTTCCTTACAAGCTGGGATGCTGATTCCAAATAACTTTTTACATATTTCACAAAAATAACAACCTTCTCAAAATTCACACCCTTGAACAGGTTAGTTCAATTCAAAGATCCGAATAGATTCATCTCCTCAGTTTTACAAAATAATAACTTAAAATCTGCTTATTCTACTGCTTAAAAAGCTTGATTAACATTATTTCATGTGATTGTCTATTCAGAACATTAATCCTTGCTAAATATAAGACTCCAGTCCACTCAGCTTAACATGTGACTTTATCCCTTCTGATTTAATGACTGAAGTTTGTTGGTTATTAATCAAAGAGTATCTGCATCCCACCATTATTAGAATGTGTGGTTTTTTTCCCCAGACTGAATATAGAAAGTTCATCTGTCTGACAATAATTTGCCTCTCTAATAACATTAAGCATAGAAAGTTGTGAGGATAACAGGATGAAAACAGTGGACTTCACAGATGTTGGATCAGCTGAAAAATATACTGATTGATAAAAAAAAAAGCAAAATAGAGAGCAAAACCAGAAAGACAAATTAAATACACATTTATTTCTGAGCACAGCTAAGAAAAAAAAATGTGCTTAAGAGACTTTTCTGATGATACCACATCTCCCCTATGGCCTTAAAATCAAAATCATGAAAGCAGGGAAACTAAGATACACACTTAAATATACACATTTCTAAGTACAAAAGCTAAGGCACTAAGAAAATTTCTATTAGCAAAGAATGAGAAGCGAGAAGATTGTTCTATATAGATGAGAAGTAAGAATTAGGAGAAGTAATTTATTTGGACTAGCATGTATTCAACTTATGGCTTCAATGCTAACCCCTCAATTTCTCTTGAGTTTTAAATTCTTATCTCACCTTTTAAAAAGTTTAATATTTCCTCCTTTTCCATTTCCCTGACCCCACCAAACATTACTCTAGTAGATTAGTATATTGCTTTCCTTCAGATATCCAAGAACACTTTTCAGCAATTGACAGAAAAGTAGGTTTTTTTTCAGTAACCTACTTGCACACTCACTGGATATTGTTTTTAAATAGACTAATTTATTATTGGCTTATAACAACAAAGTGCAGAATACTTATTTTAAAAAGTTAAGATGTATAAAATACATATAAAAGAAAAAATTCAAGGATTATAATATGCATTTCTTTGAGCAAGGATAAATGTTATCATATATAAACATGTAAACCACTTTATTCTACTGAAATGATTGTAAATGCCAGCATATGGTATCGATACGAGGAAATGCAGAGTAATTAGTTAATCTAAAAAATGCATGAGCAAGAATTTGACTGCTAAATGATTAAACTGGTACATTTTAAAATGTATATTAATATTTAATTATTGACACTGTGAGAAAAGAGAAAATCTCTTGATGTTACTTCTTATCTCTTTCTGATACTCAAAGTAACCCATGTATAATTCATATGAATAGTTTGTGCATATACAGTCAATCACTAGTTATATAAAAGAATCATTCTCAAATTCCCTAATCACCTCAATAGAACCTAATGCAATATTTTCCACATTTGGGAATCAGAGTATTTTATTTAAGAAATGAGCCTGGCCATGATGAATACAGTGCAGTCTGAGCAGACATCAGTTCAAAGAATCAGATGTCAAAGTGCTCCCTCTAATGTCCCTTAATCATCACACCAATTAGTCGTTGAATAGTGATGTGATTAAAAAGACTGCTGCTATCCTACACCTATTCAGACTAGTAGATTTCTACATATGTTCTACCAATTAATGTTTGAATAGAGCAGCGATTAGAGAGACATCTGCCATTGTATACCCATTCAGAAAAGAGCTAAGCTTATATATTCATATGCAATGAAGACAAAAATAAATATTTGCAAAGGTAAACTGCACATTTAAATTATATATATAATTGAGTTGATTTCTGTTAATAAGCATTCTCTATTTTACAATATGTGAGAATATTTTTTATTTATAAATATATACTCTTTCATCAATACAAGTCTAGAAATGGCCAAATTATTCATTGAGTATTTATTCATTAAGGTTCCTGGTTTTAGGCTTTGGTGAACCAGGCTTCATATCTTTTTGCAATTTGCACTATTTCTGCTTCCACCCATCAGTTATACGAGAACTGCTAACTCAATTATTCAGTGATATCTGATTGGGCACAAAAAAAAAAAAAATCACATGACATTTTCCCACCTAATTGTAAGGCAATACTTAAGGGTAACAAATTGATCATAGCTGTGAGATAATCATTTATATCCGTGTTTTCCTATACAAGTACAGACATCTGTAGAGCAAACCGTCCAAGTGAACTTTTTTGTACTTTAAATAAGGGTGTTTTTTTTTTTAAACAGATTTTCGTATGCAACAGTGACAGCCGCTGAAATGCTGCCAAATTAAAAGTAGTTTGAAATTTTACCCTGTAATCATTACTCTTTTAAGGGAGTAAACACATCCTCTGAAATTAAAGGGCAACATGATCTGTTGCATCTTACAGCTAAGCGCAGGTCTCAGCACAAACCAATCTGGTAGCTGCATTATAACATTGCACAGAAGACAAAGCAAAGAATTTGGCTCTCTTCGATGGCTAGAACGAACTACAGAACAATGACAGAGTCTTGTCCCAAAGTGATGTCAAAAAAAAAAAAAAAGCTGAGCTTAAAAGTTGTTTTATTCAAGAAAGAAAAGTTCATGTTGCAAAATGTTGATCAGGCTTAGCAAATGTAAGGACAAAGAACAATGCTACTACTGCCAGAAAAATCAATACTGTTACAGGCTATGGCAATTAGCTACAAACCAATTTAAACTCCATTTCCTTTGTCTCTTTTTAGTTGAAATACTTCCAACTCTTCCATCTGGAGCAACTTCTACTATTATTTTTTAATGCAGAATCCAAAGAAATTCTGAATATATAGATAGATTTGTATCATCTTCTACACTAAGTAGGTACCACAAGTTGTCTTTAAAAAAAATGCTGCAATACAACATCTTACTGAATTATCCAGCAAGAAGTGAATTTATAATATTTCTATAAAATTGTACAAAAGCCACAAATCTGCACATGTACACATACAAGCAGAATTCAGCCCATAACGCTTAGAAACACTAATCACAAGCAAGGACTTCAGCATGGTGCTAGCTGCCATGCAAATGCACACAGTAAGTGCCCTTCTAGCTCCTGAGTAGTCATCAAGCATAAAATGCTTACCAAAATTGAAGAACAGCAAGATGGCAACCATAAATAGAAACATAAATCTGATATCTAAAACAATCCTGAATTGCTGAGGAAAATCCTGAAATCAAAGTATCACCAGAATCAAAAACTCACAGCATCCACAATTCATTCATTTGCTCAGGTTTTATCTATGAAATTGATGATCTACTGTGACCTGAATTCACCATCCTTTCCAAAGATCTACTGTCAGTATAGGCACCTCAGAACTTTTCTGCCTTAGATTTCCTCTGACAAAGTGATCTTTTTTCCCCAGCCACGCTCCTGAAATTTATGCCACCTTCCAGCATGACTCAGAAGATGCCAACAGAGCTAATATTTAGGTTTGGCATTGCTACCAAGGGTGACCCACATACTCTGATCTGAAGCTGACAAAATTTCTGAAGTTGAATGATTGTGTATCTACAGCAATAAATCACTTTTACAACAAAATTTGGTTGCTAAACACACTAAATAAACAACAGCACTTATTGAAAGTGTAACTGCGCCATCCTTGAAGAGCGCTGATGAAAAACACTGACATTCAGTTTCCACTTCAGAACTCATTTAATGGGCAAAAGTGTCTCAGAGCAGACGAGGAGTTAAAATTTCACTCGTATAATTATTCTGAAGAAATATTTAAGTCTGCCATCTGGAAGTACATTAGACATTACCAAGTCACTATGTGCATGCCTCAGCAGATGCAGCTTTTGTTCAGAGTTTTGAGAGCTGTTAATTTAATTAGTTTTGTATTTTCATACTCCCACCTTCCCTCTAACAGTAATTCTGCTAAGACAGCATCAGCCACGTTTCAAAAGAATCCAAAGCTAAAAGACAAATTCAGATTTTAAGGAAAGACCACTTCCTTCTGTGGTCTTTCAGAAGAGCCTGACCTGTCCATTAAGAGGCACAATTGTTACTGCCAATGGTTTTTTAGACTATAACAAGAATTATGTTCTATATACCCTTTCCTACATTACAGTTTTCATACAAGGCCAGGAAAGCATTTGGTTGTTCTTGCCTACTGATCAGTGATGACCTGGAGAATATAAAGGGCCGTTGCCCCACAGATCTGCATGCAGTAATGCAGAATTCCAAACCAAATTGCTTCTTATGAGGGCTGCTCTGAAAGTAATGCCCCCTGATTTATGATGTTGGCCCACATCATAAGAGGGAGATGTTGGTGGAACAGCAGGAGTGGTTGAACCCTCCTACCGTTACTCCATTACATTTTGCTGCCCTGTGACAGATGGCAGAAAAGGAGCAGCCTCACAAAATGCTGTCTGACATGGAAGCGCATATGAAGCAGAGGTGCGTCCTTGAAGTCCTCTATGCAGTAACAGGTAGGTGTTCCACTAAGTGGCATGGTGGTGATGGATTTATGCTTGAACTAAACGATCTTAGTGGTCTTTTAGACCTTAATGATTCTATGACATAAGAGTCACTGCTTTCAGAGCAATCTACATAGATTGTAAATCAATTAAGAAATACCATCACGCTATATTGGAGGACATTCAGAATTTCTTCTGAATCAAAATTCAGCCAAGACATACAAACTAGCTATGACCTCAAGATCCACGCTGTTTGCACGGCCCAATAATTTCAGGACTTAGGGCTTCAAGAACTTAGAAGACAATGGGGTACACATAACTAGAAGTAGGAATGTGGGAAGATAGGGAGCTTCTAAAAAGCTAGGCACTATCAATTACCAAAAAAACCTTTAAATATCCAGATTTTATGAACTGAAAGTACAAAGATCAAATGGAGAAGTCAGAGATAGTAACAAATTTGAAGGCTAAGAGCTTTGGAAAATGTGTGCACATTCATAAGATACATACGTGCACTATAACTGGAGCTTCAACCAACTATGTAATGAATAATTTCCATAGGAACTGATGAGGTAACTGCAGAGGTGCCTGCTACCCCTACCGCATGGATACCTAAGCCTCTTATCAAAGTTTCTGAAAGCACAGGAGTTCACAAGCTCAGTATTGATTTCAGGCCACCTGAAAACATCAGTATGTAAACTGCAGCTGCCCAGGAGCTGCTTACTGAGCAGCTCAACTACCCGTACAACATCAAAACAGTTGTGGGCAATAACTGCACTGGACAACCTAAAGAAATCAACCCTGTTCACAAACCCAAGCTTTACGTTATTGTTGTAACAACTGGGAAAAACCTAAACTAACAAATAAGAAAATAGGAAAGCTAGCTACAGTAACACAGATTCTTGTCATTTTACAAAGGTAGGAATCGTGATTAATAGAGGATGGCTGGAATACTAAGGATATCCTAGGTTGCTTCTTCCCGCAAATATTTGTTGGAGTTCTTTATTTTGAGAAAATTCTGTTTAAAAAAAAAAATTAGGTTCAGGTTGACCCAAATTAGTCGCAGAAGGTGTTTTGGTAACACTATTAAAACACATCACAATTCTGTATACATAAGGGAAACAGTTTAGAGATGCAGAAATAGTACTCTGGAAGTAGGACTTTACTCCTCTGAATTTAGAGGATTATCTAACAGAATCTGTAGGAATACCTTAAAGCCCTACAGACCTTCTAATCAGCCAAGAGATCAAAGAGACAACCATGTCTGATTGGATTTAGCCAAATATCACACTGAGACTAGGAAACTAAATACCTAGAAAGAAAAAGGTGATATTTAATGGCAGAAATTCTAAACACTATAGCCCTTTTATAATGCAAATACATTTATTTCAATACCTATTTCCTGAAAAAATACAAAGTAAAAAATTTAGAAATTGGGAACTGTGTTAATACCAGTTTCATTTATTTATAAAATATATACATCTTCATGTGTATATATATGGCACGTGTATATATATTACACATACATATAAATGTGTATTGTTTCCATATTTCTGCAATGAATGAATAGTTATAACTCTCAGGAAGGAAAACCAACAGAAGTGCTACCCTTCCCAGAGTTACTCATGGGAAACAGAAACAAGAGGAGCAAGCAGGCAGCAGCCATGCAGAGTGGGAAGAAGGCAGCCAATGCTGGCAACCCAGAGCAAGCAGCCCTGCAGGGCTCAGGGAAGTGGTGAGCTGGATGCCATAATCACAGGTGCTCAAGGCTGATCCGACTCCAGAACAAGAGGAAAACAAGTTGCTTCAAAGATGTACCAGCTCCCCCAAAAAGAAAGATGTATGGCATGTACTGGTTCTGAACAACCAGTAACAATTTATCTGCAGGAGCAGAACTAGAAGACAACTTTGGCTACAGAACACCACAGCAAATTCAAGTTTGAATTTCCCACGCAACTGAGATTCCAGCCTCAATAATTTGTTGCATATTTCAGATGCAATAATAAATGTCTACTTACAGAACAACTTTTGTCAGAATTCCTTTTCCAATGCTTCTTGACTAGTTTCTTCATTACAGTTGAATGAAGAGTTGCATGAGTCTGCGTTCGGGGGTTTAAAGCCAGGAGGTTCTGTAGAAAGAAAAAATACAAAAAAAATAGATTTGAATTTCCAAAAATACATTTGAAGCTTCTTAAATCACACCAAGTATTTATTTACACTGCTATGTAAAACCAGAACAACAGTATTTTAGCATAACGTCATAGGAATCTGTTTAGATTTTCATTTTCCACAATACTTTGTTTCTGAACATTTAAAAGGCATTCCTGGGATATCTATAAAGCAGCATTACACCCAGCAGCCAGCCATCCCTATGATAAGTTTCTACTCCCCAATGTTTCTAACCTAGGCTACACAGAAACATGTGATTCTACTTCATTATAATGCTCCAAATAAAAAGTGTACAGCAAAGCAAAACATGTAAAAAGATTTTAAAGCACTCATGCTGTTTTTACACATTTTATCATAACAGTGGGACCTCCAGCTTTTCCTATACAAGAACTTGCTTTTGCACATGGTGACCTGATAAGTTACCCTCATTACAAATCTTCCTCTCTTCAATGTTTTCACTTCCAAGGATGCAAGTGCTGGGATACAGCAGTACTTTTAAGTGGCAGTTGTAGCCAGAAAACATGTGCAGACTGAACTTTGTAATGTTTTTCATTAAAGAGTAACTTGAAAAATTAAGTCAGCCTTTTGGAACTCAAGCTTTTCTTCAGCTTAGGCAAATGACAGGTTTCTGTACAAAACTGACCTCGTATAATTCAAAGGGCAAGTGTGAACAGTATGCAACTGACAGATCAAGAACCAGATCTAAGATAGGGAACCAAAACAGGCATACTCTGTTGTAACTTTTGAAATTGGTTTTTGTAAGATTTCCTTCAAAAAGATTCCACTTTAGCACTATACATCTAGGCTGCAGTGAATAAGGTGTACTCACTGTTGCTATGCATCAGAGACATGCAAGACTGACTTATAGAGCTAAAGACAGAAACTGACAAATGCGATAGGTTACGTATATCAGAACGCTTCCTGATTTTAAAAGTTCACTTGAGTACATCTGCTTGTGTAGGTGATAAAGATGAATTGCATTTAGCACTGATGCTCATATAGTTTGGGTTTTTAGATGTGTATTTTTTCTCCCTGTGTTTGGGTTGTTTTGTTGTTGTTGCTTTTTAAGGCAAAGAGGTAGCATTCTAAGAAGGTGCTTACAGATGCAGCTCCATAATCCCAGCAGGATAAGTTCTGTTCCACCTCTGGGTGTTCCCCAGCTGAATATCTCAGGCAAGACGTGGCAACCAACTGCATTCAGTGGTGGTTTATGCTAATTTCTTTCATTCTTAATTAAAACAGAGCAGGGACATTCACATAAGGGATGTCACTTACAGCATCTCTGCTGCTACATTAATTTCTCAAGCTGATCAAACTCAGTTGTCAGAGCACATCTGACTCGCTGCTGATAGGCCAGTGAGTGCCCAAGCCACCCAAACTGGACAGTAGCTCTTGAATCACGCATGCACTTGAGCAAAATCTTGCCTACTATCTTTTGTAATTGCTTAATGCAGTACTCTTGGCCATGAATATTATAATTATTTTAGCAAGCTCTGAAATGAATTGCAAATTTCTAGTAATAAACCGTAACAGATGTACTCCACTGGGTACAGCACCAGTTGGTTTAAAATGTGGAACAAATGGTGGGGCAAGCCAAGGACGGAAGAATCCCCATATGTTTGCTCCTGTTGGAATTCTGCAACAGGAGTATGGCTCCAAGTGCAACAGTTGCAGAAATCCAAAAGGACTGCATAGTCCAGTATGTTCCAGAATTAAATCTGAAGTAAAATTGGCACACTATTAAGAACATACTAAATCACATACACAACATAAAAATTGCTTATATTCCCACTACTTAAATAATATACTGCCTAAATCTGGGATTGCTGACCTAGGTGACTATTTCAGCTAGAAGTCCCTGATGTTTAAAAATAACTCAGAAGTGAAGTTAACTGCTTGAATGGAAAAGTAATGCAAATGCTTTTGAGTCTTTTTAACTGTCAGAAAGGAAAATTAGTGAGGGTATTTTCTTCCTATTCATTTCAGTTCCCTAGTTGGCTTTCAGCAGCTTATGGCTAGTCAGACATTTAGTAAATTTAACAAATACATTCAGGTAAGTCAGCCAATAAGTGGAAAATTACTGAGAAGAAAGTCCTGGAGGGACTGTTGCAATAACAATATATGCACCTAGCTAAACAAAAATAAATTGCAAGTGCAAGAAAAGAAACCTGAGGCCCTGTTCTTTCAAATACACTGGCCATCAGAACAGGAGAGAAATCTAGAGGTAAGAAAAGGTAAGATTATCTGGGCATCTGTGATCTTGCCTGTCCCACTCCCACACTTATTCTGCTAAAAAAACTCTCTCTCTTGCCAGATGAGCTGTCATTTGATCTTTCCTAATGTTGTAAAAACAATATTCAAATTCCCAAATGGAGCTGGTGGATACATACTACATCCCTTTTTAGAGTACTGTGAAGACTGGACCTCACTTTAAGATGCTATTTGACTAGTCATTGAGTACCAATAAATTATATATTTACTTTTAGTGCAGGTGATTATACTTATAAAAATAAAAACAAAGTAGGCACAAATCCATTTTCATTAATAACTGCTAATCTGAGCATAAAGCTGCTGCATTTTCACAGGAATCTGTTTAGGTACTGTGTTGATGAAGAAAGAAACAGGGTTGTAAATACACAGAAATATGGCTCATATTGTGTGCATCCTCTTGGCAAAGCTGAACACTATGCATACTGGAGTTGAACTAGCAGCCTCGTACCACAATGACAGTTACTGGCACCACCAAAGTATTCTTCTATTATTTACACAGATGAGTTAGAATACTGCCTCTACAGATTCACTCAAAATCCAGTACAGTAAGGAATTTAATAATCATCCATGACAGTTTGCTCTTCCATACCTTTTACAATACTAAGATAACCTAAAAATACTAAAGAATAGTTTCTTTTTCTGATATATTCTAATATTTTCTAATATATTCATTTCTAGAATGGAAGATATTTGTTGTGAATAATGTAAACTAACTTAAGTTGCAAGTACCCTAAAGCACTATAAACTACTGATATCTAACATACATGTGGCACGTTTAAGTCATAGCTACTGTTTTTAAATTTTGAGAAGTTAACAATAAATGGTTTATGTTGATCTGCGCCAACACTGCTTCTAAGAAAGAATAAACTTGCCATAAGCTATTCATTAGATGTTTATTGCTCAGCTTCTACTTTAAAGGCTACGATTAACAAGTCCACATGAAAAAAATAGTTATCTAATCTTCACTATCATCTATTAATGAAAAGGCTATAGAAGCTTTTAAAACAGCATGTTATACTTCAGTGAGTAATTTTTCAAGTCTTTGATTTAATATTACTCCAAAATAAGTGATTTCAAGGCAGTCACTTGGGATAGAAACACATTCTATTGTTGGGAGTCTTATTTCTGGTGCAGCATTTCCAGATAATTCAAGACAGATTTCACATTGTCCTGCAGTAATCCAGTATTAATATAATTCTCTACACCAGACATTTATTTCATTAGAAAGTGTCATAGCCATCTTATTTCCATCTTATAAAGTCATCCTTTTAGTTGAAAATCTTAAGAAGCTATTGTAAGTAAATTTGATCTTTAATTAAAAGCATATTCAGAAAAAAATAGAAAGTTTTAGAAGCACTATGCTTGTTTGTAATGTTTCAATGCCAAGTAGGAAAAGATAGAAAGAGATCTGAACTCCAAAGATGATGATGTACTAGCATGACATCATGGAAAAAAAAAAGATTTGAGCAATGTTTTCCTGCTTTCTTACTGAACTTCCTAACTGAAGGATGTAAAGTAAAAAGTAGAAAATGGTGAGTGAGAGAACAGGAAGGCCCAGTTTCTATAGACATTTTCACAAGTAACAGGAAATGCACACTTTAGCTTGAACTCCTGAGCTCTGAGTTCTGCCATGAACAAACACAGTGCATACACAAAGGCAGACTTTCTTCTGTATAGTCTTAAGATAAATTCCTGGAAAATTTTTCTTCTTGCTTCTGCTTTCAAACTGGATTGCAGTCTTTTATAGAATGATGCCACTTCTACTACCAAGGCATACATTTTCTTATAGTATTATATTGCACTGAGACTAAATAGCCTTTGTTCCTGACAAGTTAACATATCAATAATAAGTGTGAAATACACAAGGCTCTTCCATCTTCCAAAACCCACATCTTAAGATTGAAGTCTGTTTCATGGGCCAAATTCAGACAACAGTGTTAAGAAAGTACAACTTACATCATCAATGGGACTGCAGTACCTTCAAGGCAGTCTTAGAGAAGTCCTACTCATCTAGCACAGTCTTTGTAAGATTTATGGAGTTTTAAAGCTTCTTTTTTTTTTTTTCCCCCCCCACAAACTCAGCTTTGAAGTATTCCACATCTTTTTCAAATTAACAACCCTAGCAAGACATCCCAGTCACCTGGACCTTAGCACTCGCTTAGAACAGAAAGCCTGGTTAAAAATTGAACACTGAAGGTTACTCTCTGTCTCTGGAAGAACTACAGCTGACACCAATGAGTTACATCAGGAGTATTTATTCCTAAGTGATCCTCATTTTTGCAACTGGTAAATCAAAAGGTAGAATAGGGACCAAAAAAGACCACTTCAGGCTCTGGCACAGGTCACAGCACTAAAACTGTATAGGCTTATTGATAAGACAATTATTTTCATGGCTTCTGTCCACTTCCTCCAGCACACAGGGAAGTTTCTTAATAACAGCCCCTGCTGAGGCTCACCATAGATCAGTGAGCATAAAGCCATAACAAAGTCACTGAAAATGCAACTGTTCATATACAAAATATGAGCATAAATCTGATCTCAAGCATTATTTGGTTCATTTTACCATAAAGTTCAGTTCAGCCGCTGCAATACACAGGTTGTATCTTATTTTACTCCAGTTGCTTTACTGAGCATCCTTAGCTAAACTGCTTTATATGAGGGATGATCCGGAAGTAATGCATCCTACTATGTTGGCCCACAATGGCAGAGGTGGATGTTGGTGGTACGGTTATAGAGGTTGAACCTTCTCACCAATATTCTATTACATTGTGGCTGTATGACAGATGGCAGCAGAGGGACAAATCTGAAAATTTGCATAAAGTGCTGTGCACTGTCTTATGGGGCAGAAATGGGGCGGATTCTTCTCAATTTCCTGAAAACTGGACAAGCCATCAACTCTGACCACCATATTGTGACAAGGACAAAGGCGAAAGCTCAAACTCCAAAGTCAGATGAGAGAAGACCACCTTTTTCTTGCAACATGATAATGCCAGGTCCCATACTGGTTTGAAGACTGTGGAACACACTGCTAATCTTGGCTGGACTGTCTGGACAACATCTTCTTAGATAACAGCTGTGAGTGAAACAGTGGGTCATGTCTGTGCTGGTGCAGGCTTTTACAACCACAGCTTGCGGGCTCTTGTTTATCACTGGTGAAAGTGAATAGCTAATGGTAGTGACTGTGTTGAAAAATAGTGTTTTATCACTGAGAATTTGCTCTATCAAATAGCTATATGTATCTGTTGTAGTTTTCATTAAAATAAATAGGAGGCATTACATTCAGAGCAGCCTATATGTATATATATATCAATTAAAATTCAGCATTGGGCTAGGCATTCTAGGGAATGCATGTGGAGAGCAATTTAACCCACCCCATTCCATTAATCTACCCAATTTCCTTAAAAAGAGTTGTAATCTTCCTCACAGCAAGTAACATTAAATGTATTGCAAGGTACATATGTTCACCAAGTGAGCATAATGAGAACATATTTATTTTTTCTAAGAGTAATGAGCATAGTAAACAATTAATTTCAGAGCTATGCAAGTGTTGAACTACTGACAGAAGCAAGTAACTAGAGTCTTTCTCCTGTTGTTTTCTAGTACATGAAGCTAATTTTATTAAGTGCTCGTCAGTGAAAGACCAAATAACCTGAAGTAGAAGTATTTGTTTTCATGAGATTGAATGACCCAGAATAATGAGTGTTTAAGAATTCTGTCAGCTAACAAAAAGATGACTCTATCTACTAATACCTCATTTTCCATTGCTTAGTTTACTTTATCTTTCACATCTGCTAGGCCTTCAGGAAAGCTGCATGAAGCACTAACAGATGCAGCACTTCAGCCATCATGCAAAGTCCCTAATGGCTACAAGTACAAATTCCACCACCAGATGAGCAAGGAAACATCCTAGTTCAAAAACAATTCAAAATATTAAAAGATAATCAAGATTAAAAAAAATAAATAGTCATGATATGTTTTCTAGAAGCCAATTCTACATCATTTTTTGTTATCTGAGGACATGGGGAAAGTTGGGAGTTTCTCTATCCTGCTATTATATAGTATCATAGAATGGTTTGAGTTGGAAGGGACCTTTAAGATTAAGAGTAATACAATAGAGTGCCTCAAACAAATATTTGTGTCAAATTTGTATTTTTTTTCAATGGAAGTCTTGAACCAATGAGAAAAACGTTATAATCTACTTAATATACAGATAATATACAGCTTAGACATTTGGATGACTTTTTGAGATATTTCAAAAAAGAACAATGTGCTTTCACATTAGTCAGGCCTGATTTAATTGTGAGATGACGATGTCAAATAAAGTCAGACAAAATGGAAAACTACAACAAACAACATGGGAATATCATGGTCAACCTTCAGACATCCTTAAATCTAGAATCAAAAATTATCCCAGACAGCAAGGAGTTTGAGAGAAACCCCCCAGAATTTTTTTCTGTGCGTTACCGGATACATTTCTGTTAAGACAAATGGCTGCATGTATGGACAAAGGCACACACTGGCTGTGATCCCGTTTATATTATAATGTATCACAGTGGCAAGATACAATCCTCTCTATAAACCAGGATAAACTCCTCAGGTAAAATTTTCCATGGCCAATGATTTATATTACCATTCTATCTTCAAATAAGAGTCCTCAGCATCCAAAGAGTTAGAAGAGGGGTTCCCTTCCTGGATGGACAAACAGTTTCTGACCATGTTCCATGCCAGCAAAGCAGACACGCCGCAGGCAGATGAAGCGAGGCTGAGGAGGGGCCGGGGCTGGGGTCAGGCACTGAGCCCTGCAGCACACTGGGCAGGGCAGTCAGGCCATACCTGGGACAGCATCCCACTTTGAATCACAACACTTATTTCTTCTCTGAGCCTCATGAGTTCAGAGACTCAAAAAAGATCAAGAACTTGATGTCAGTGCATTACCTTATGGTAAGCATGTTCTAATTCCACACTGGTCACTGGCTTAACTTAGCCATTAGATGCCACATTTTCCTCTTTACATTTCCAAGTAGTTTTACATTTGCCCATATGACAGACTGCTTTTATATCAGAACAAACTCATTCCTGGCATCTTCCTTTCCTCACACAGCCTGTGGTCTGTAGTGAGAGTAGTTTTACTTTATAGCAATAACATCAGAGCGTGCAGTCGTCTTTGAGGTGCAGTCCTAGATCCAGTGTCAGTTATGTAGAAAGCAGCATTACCATTTTTACCACTAGATTTCACCCAAATGCACATTATGTAAATACTGTCTCTTAAATTGAGTAGTTCTATAAATCACCATCAAAAGTGAGTTCATCAGTGAAGACTTATTTTTGCATATACCTATGTTAACAAAATATTGAATACCTCCGGAACTTCGTTATACAAGTGAACTTCATGCTTCAGCAATTAACAAAGAAGAAATATACACAACCACATGCACAGTCTGCCTAATTTTGCAGATACGTTAGTTTTGACATTAAGAACTTGATTTCTCCACCTCAGCACTGTATTTATGCTAGGTACTACTGTAAAATATAAGAGGTTTATTAAAATGGGAAACATAAGCATTACTTGCTTCCCATAGATAACAAACTCTGTTCTCTATTAGCAGAGCTCTGGGTGGTAAATTACTCCTTTGGAAGCTCAGCATGTGCTTGCCTTGACATAACTCATCTCTGCAGAAGTGCCTTGACCCTCACAAAGAAAACTGAAGAGAATACTCACCCTCTGTGCTTGAAGTTAAGTATCCAGGTAGTATCCCAGCATTCAGTGAATTATTCATATATTCAACACATTAAAAGCTATGCAGATTGAAGTGGGCTCAATGTTATAGCACCGCAATCCAAAGTCCTCAGGACCTGAGGTCACTCCAGAGCACCCTGCTCTGTGATAAGGCCTCACTTTCACATCATAAACAATACACCATATCAGAAGCTATTTGTGTTACCACATCAAATTCAGAGAAGGCATAGCTGGGCACAGTCTTCAGAGGTTTAAAAGTTTTTAGTTTTTCAGGTTTAAGTTTTAGTGCAGTTATCCTTCTAAGCCTACATTTAACCTTTTAATACATTTTATCTCGTGAACTGTATAATCTTTAATCATCCAACTGATTGAATAAATGCAAAAAAAATAAAAATAAAAATAAAAAAAAAAAAGCACATCAACTCATCATCACAGCCAACTCTGGCTCCTTCACTGCTATTTTTTTCAAAGCAAGCACAGCCATAGTCCCCACAACCTGGTACCTTCTTCATCTTCCTGATAAAAAAATATCTTCCCTCTTTATATTTTTTCTGAAGCTTTAAGTTTACTTCAAAGGTCTAAAAAGTTTTTTTGCTTCCTCACTATATTTATCTATGTCTCAATCACTAGCACACTGAATTATGCAATTGCTGTTTTATTCAAGGACTACTAAATAACATTTATAACTGCTCACTCATACAGGGAGTCATTTTAAGTCCATAAGATCACCATACACATACATTTACATTCTACTTTCACTTTCCTGCAACTGACAAAACAACTGATAGAGAAGACAAGCTCGATTGCCTTTTTAAATAGCTTTAGTGCCAAAACCAAAAATAAGCCATTGTATCCCAACAATTGAACCCCTCAGATTAAACCTCCACTCAACTGCAATTACAGGTGTTTGTTTGCTTAACCAGAGAGACCAAACTCACATTGCAGACATGTCAGTTAATGAAAAGTGAATGCTCTGCTGACTTTTGATCATAGGAGAGAAATTAGCATTAAAGTTATTATTGCTTTAAATTTAATCATTGGCAAAAACAGCAGAACTAATTTCAGCTGAGAGAAGTAATGTTCTGAAAACTTTGTTAAAGGTGATTTTCAAAGTCCAATAAATGGACTTGAAATGCAAGGATGATGGTGACAATACACATGCGAAAGAACTACTACATTAACTGCTTAAAGCATGTGTGAAGGGCTTTTATACTTAGACCAGTGTGCCAAGCATATCTATGTTGACTTTCTAAATCTGTTGCAACACTAAGAAGCAGCAAATGAGAAAATTTCAGTGGCAACTGTTTAATGCAATGGTAAAATACCAAATTGATGCTTTCAGTTTCACTACTGTAGTTTCACTACTGATTTCGTAGTAATCTTGTGCATACAAAAGAGTATTTGGCCAAAAAGGAAACGCTAAGCCTGTAGAAGCAAAGTCAAAACATGAAGAGTTTGATAATTGTTTACAAGGAATAAGAGATTGATACCTGAGGCTACAAATGAAAGTATTTTTCAGACTTTCGATAACAACACAGTTTTCAAGGAATAAAAACTGGCATCCAATGCAAGTAAGGCAGGAGGACACTGTGGCCAAATTTTCCTTTTTTTATCTGTTTTCCTATGCAGAGCTACAGATTATTCCTACAGTCACCGTTAAGCAAAGAAATCCCATATGATATGACTCCATAAATAAATGAGGTGCCACACGCATTTCAGAAGGCAACAAAAATGTATTGATAATGGGGAAAAAGAAAACAATTCCTTGGAGTTCTTCACTTGTATTCAACAATTTTGATTTTTTTAAATCTGACACTAAACATGACTGAACATGTGGGAGAGAAGCAGTTGTGATACTCTTAAAAAGAACAGAATAACCCAATTAAGGTGCTTAATCTCAAAATATGACAGCAAACATTTGGGTTCTGATCTACCCTACTTTGTCTCATTCTTATGGGCAAAATTTTAAGCATTTTATGATGAGCATTTGATGTAGCATTTTTCAATCTTACTTAATAAGCCAAATTACATTTGTGCAATGAGACCTCTGAATGGGGAAGAATTATCACTTTTATAGTTTCTAAATTATAAATTTCTAAATTATAAAAACACAATCAGTTATCCTATAAATGTACAGTAATGATTCTAAAGCTTTGAATTTCCAGTTGCTAAAAGGCAGACTTTAAGCACTGGATCTTCAGAAAAAATAATTCCTCTCTTTTTAAGAAGACAAAACCCTCTCCCCTGGACTACCCTAGACTATAATATACCCCAAAGCTTCCTTCATTCATTTAGAATGGAAACATCTCAGAACCCTTGTCTCAGATCACCATCATTTTCTTCGTAGTTTGGTAAGAGGAACAGCACATACTGAAGAGTAACAGAAACAGCTGCAGCTTACGCAACAATACTTAGTAGACTAGGAATTATACAAATGAAAAGTACCCTGGTAACCATTAGATAAATGCTTTAGGTAATTTCCTGCTCTTCTTTATCTGACAGAACCTCCTCCCCAGTGCCAAGGTTTGAAAACAGGCACGCGACTGCTTCATTTGAGAGTGAATAATTCACAGTTCTGAAAACTTTCTTATCCTACCCTACCGACAGAGGAGTTGGCCCTTCAGTCAGTAGTATCAGTTACCTCTGCCACATCAAAATGCTAGCATTTACTCAGCCTGGAGATTTTCTAAGTGGATAGTATTTGTCTTTTTCTGCTCTGCTGTACTCGTTCCTGCATTTTAATCACCAGTGTTCTAGATCAACTTCTGCTGTGGTTATCTCATTGGATTTTTTTCCCTCCCAAAGCCTTTTGTTACTCTCACTTCCATCTGTTTAGAAGAGCTATGTACAAGCTTCATAAAACTGTTAGAATTTTGAATTTTTAATTGGAACCGAAGAAAAGGCATTATCAAACATGGTGTTAAAACAGAAGCAGAATTCATAGGTCTGGGAATAATCTCTAATCACCCACCTCAAAATGTTCCCATCAGCATGCACACACGTAAGTGCATGTTCAAACTCATACAAGAGGATGCTGCCCCTCAGAGTTAGAAAACTGCTGATATTGACAGGGATGGAGTTATTATACCCCTAAAACTGATGAATACATTTATCAAGGTTGAAATCAGATCCTGTATTCACATGCAGTTATATTCCCAAATACTACACCACATGCAATACACAGATTCTCACACTAATTACTGAAAACATTCCTTGAAAGTCAATACAGGGACCTAAAATGACATACCAAGAAAAATAAAATCAGCCAGTTTGAAATCTGTCAGCAGTAAATCAGTGGCAAATCTGGTACTCACTCCCATTCTTGCCCTGAGCAGTAAGTGATGGAGCGCTTCTTCAACGCTGATTTAGTTTACAATTAGGGTGTAGCCGTTGCATTTAGGAAAATTCTATCTCAAAAACCTCATTTCTAACCTTAACATGTGACATAATATGAAGACTGCTGACACAAATAATTGACTGCTTCATTATAAATAAGAATACTAAGAATTTTTAATGCCTCATAAATCCATATCAACTCTATGCTATTGATTTCAGAAAAGTTCATTTCATTTTCACAGCAATATTCCATGATCCGAGTACTTAAAAAAAAAAAAAATCACTTTTCTCAGTTTTAACTGTCATTGAAATATCCTTCATTTCAAAGATATCAAGAAATTATCACTA
Organism: Centrocercus urophasianus; assembly: GCF_019232065.1. Taxonomy (NCBI): domain Eukaryota; kingdom Metazoa; phylum Chordata; class Aves; order Galliformes; family Phasianidae; genus Centrocercus; species Centrocercus urophasianus. The sequence goes on along the minus strand of NW_024884733.1, from coordinate 12,088,584 downwards.
TTCATTTTCAATACAAAGCCTCTTACATTTCAGCTGTCATTTTCAAAAAAATCATACTGAAAATAGTGTTTCTAAGCAGAGTTCAGTTGCAGCGTAATAAGTAATAATTTCATCAATTAGCAGTATTCAGCATCCACTGAGAGTTCTCTCACTATTATTTTATTCATAGAGTCCTTTGTGGAAGTAGCATACTAAAAAGATCCATTTATCCTTCAAGGTTTTTCATAAATGTGTCATACATCTTAGAAAACAATTGGTTATTATTCTCACTCAATCTAAATAACTATAATAACTTCCAGGTGTAAAACCTCTTTTTATACCTCCAATCTTCTTTAATCACATTATGGGTCTACATTTTTAATAGCCTATTCTAACACTTCTCCCTACTTTTACACATGCATTCTGGAGTTGTGCATAGATGCTAGACATGCCTGGATGGGAGGGGAGCTGTCTTATTGTTAAGAGCAGAATGGAAAGGGGTTTTGTACAATGCCCTTCAGAACCAAGGCAAAAACAGGCATTTTATAATGAGCTAGATGGTAGCACAGATGTTAATGATGCAAAGGCTGTAAAGGAAAATGCTGCAATTGTTAAATTCTGCGATAGCTCGCTTGCAGTCTTGCAGATAAGAGCCTATTTTATTTCTCCTTCCCCCTGGATCCCTCCATGCATCAGCCCATTTCTCCACACCCACAAAGACGCATCCTCGCTTCTGTCCTTTCACCTCAAGACTGAAGTTTCCCCTTCAAAGCACAGCACCATTCTGTAACGAATGCTGGAAATGTGGCTGAGCAACACAGTGACCTCTCAGGGCTGGAGGAGAGCACAGTACAGAGCCAGCAGCTGTAGCTGGAAGGAGCCGCCTAGAACCCAGCAGTGCTGCATTCACTCCAAGTCACTGAGATGTCCTAGTGGCTGAGCAAATCCTAACCAGGATAGCTCATTCCAACAGAATGTTCAATTTAAATAAAACCTGAGAGATACTTTAAGTCACAAGAGCATAAGAAAAGCATGCAGTAATATATTAATATACAAAGCATCACAACAATGCAACCATCTGAAAATGGCACAGTCCAAACTCCATAATAAATATAAAGCAAATTATTTTGCTCATTTGCCCAATACTTGAAAGAAGAGCATCGCTGGGAAGAAGAGATTAACAGTTATCAAAGCAGCTTTCAATTTTTACACCTCATTTCCACATTCCCAAAGCAGCATGCACAGGTACATCTGTTAAAAACCTACACACACCAGCACAGTGCGTGTAAATCAGACAGTCTGGCTGCCTGGATAGTTTTCCCTTTAATTACATATGTAATTGGTTTTGAACCCAAAATTAAAATGTCGGAATACATCATGATTGCTTTTAACTAATGACTACCATCCCATCTACATAGAAATATTTAGATACAACAGATATTTTTTTTAATTAGCTTGAAGTCACAGGCAAGCATGTCCGTCTTCCCCCATTTGTGCTGCCAATGTCAAGTCAGACTGGAAAGGCCAACCATTTCAATGAACTAAAGGAAACGTAATTTTAAGGTCAAGCCACTTGTAATACTTCAGGCAGCAAATGTCATACTGAAAATAAAATTGAACCTTGGCTTGAGCAGAGATGGTATTTTCAAGGACTTCATTGTGTTTATCGCTTTAAATTTACTAATAAAAAAGTCATCGCATGTTAATATTTATTGTGCTATTAAAGCATTCTGTAGACATGCATATAAATACTGGAAGCATTTTTTAAAACCCAAAATACTTTTATCCATAGGCTTCATCCATTTTTATATCATGATATCTCTGCTGGACCCAAAAACACTCAAAATTTGACATCTGCTTCAACAGGTATCTGTGACTAGAGCAAGAGACCAGGTACTTCATACAGCTAAGTATTACGACAGAGGGCAGAAGTGAAATTGCCCAACTCAGTCCACCTCCAAACAAGAGGTTTATTCTGTTTGTTCTGAAGTTACACACCAAAGGTCTGGTAGTATTTGTCCTGAGCAGCACTACCCAAGCACTGCCCATCTTATAGTTGTAGAGAAAGTCACTCCAACACCCTTACTGTGCAGGAGTCAGGGATGCCTAAGCCAGTTGAGACTTCTCATGCCTTTTCCTGAGGCTGATCACTGTTTAAACCACTTACTCTAAACTCAGAATCACCAAAGCTGGAAAAGACCTCCAAGATCATCCAGTCCAACCATCCACGTGCTACCAACATTTCACCAATAAACAGTGTTCCTCTGTACAACATTCAAACTTTTCTTGAACACCTCCAGGGACAGTGACTTCACTGTCTCTCCAGGCAGCCCATTACAGTGCCTGATATCACTTCCAGAGAATGTTTTTTCCTAATATTCAACCTGAACTTCTGGCACAACCTGAGGCCATTCCCTCTAGTCCTATCGCTTAGTTATGTGAGAGGTCAGCTCTCACAAATGCACTTATTAGTTTGATACAGACAAGAAACTCATTCAGATGATGTGGTCGTCTAGTGTTGTAAGGCAGCTGTGGAAAGTTAGAAAGTCATTTCTTCACATTGGAATTGCTTTACAAAGATTTGCATTCCATACTTGCAAGAATGATTGATCCCTTTGGGTTGAGGATGGTGACTCTACCACAGCTTAACTATGTAATAGCTTATTGTAAGGTTAACATTAAGAAAAGCTATGCGTATCTTGATCTAAGTAGTCCCCAGATGTACTCACTTTGTCACTTAAACCTTAATATGTTTTGTGATTTTTAGTAATGAAAGTGTTCTCTGATATTTAAAGCGATTTGTCAACTTGAATCTTATGTTCTTTGTCATTTGCAACAGCAAAAGAGATTTGGGCATTCCTCATAGTTGTAGCAATCTATGAAAAGAAAAACAAACACAATTTGAAGTTAAAACTTAAGACCCAGTCCGATTTGCCTCTAACTTCATAAACTACAACCAGACAATTTGAAGGCAAAGTGTTCTTATTTCCTTGCAAGAAGATAATCAGAAGATTTATTTCATTTCCACCACTCAATTCTTTAACTTCATCTTAAATTATGGCACCACATTTGAACTGCATACAGACCACCAAGATCTGCATAGACCTCTCATCATTTAGCAAGCTGACGCTCTCTGTGTTTAAGGATGCCAGAGATTTATGCTGTTCTGATCCACAAGAATTCTGCCCTTGACGCAAAAAAATGATAGCAAATGAAAATGAATTGATTTTGAATAACATGCCCGCACAAATGCCACTCTCCGAGTTTGATAAGACATCTGTAGCCAAAGGTTTCCTAACTCCAAATCATCCTTGCCCAAGTCTTACATAGAGGCACAAATCCTGCTCTTCACAAAGGCAACAGCACAGGGCAGGGAGCAGCGCATGTAACACTGCACTGATGAAATAAAAAAGGCATAGAAATCATATGCTAATAAGAGCCGGGAGGTTGCCAAGCAACCAGAGAGGCAGAGAAAGCTGGTTTGATGTGAGCCCTGTGCTGCCAAAGGGTGAGTGCAGCACAGCAGGCAGGGCACGCGCAGCCCCATTCTGCTGGCAGCGGTGATTCCAGCTCTTCTCAATGTTTTATGCAGAAGCGTGTCCCCAGGTCCGTGCCAGCTGTTTGTGTTTCCAGGGTCATTATACAGACATGGCCACAATGTATATGATAGGATAGACAACGAATTTTTAAAGACACGCTCTTCTGAAAAGCAGCAGCATGTGCTTTTGGCTAACACAGATTGCATAGCACATACATACTGGCTTGTAGGATGGAGACAACCTTGGGTGCAAGCAAACGAGCTCCAAAAGCTCCACAGACTGCCTGCATGACAGCCAGTCTCCTCCATGCTTCCCCCCAGCAGCCTGCACCCTGCAGCCAGGCACAAACTCAGCCCCACGGACCACATCTTGACATCAGAGTTCCACTTACTTAAGAGATGCGACAGCTCTGCATGGTTACAGAAACACCGACAGAAGAAACAATAACACTCATCCAGTCTACATTAAACCATCATGAAGTCCATTCATGTAATAAAAGAGAAAATGAATTTATTCCTTTTTGTTTTCAAAATTGTTCATGACAGCAAAAACTACCACAAGTCTCACCAAAGCAGGCATTTCTCATAAATACCAGCTACAAGAAAGGGTGAAAATAGCAGGGTTTTTTTTAATCCTATCTTACGGTTATCTTACAAAAAAGAAAATTTTTTAAAATGTAGAAAAAAATTGAAAGTTTACTTCATGAACAGCAGTAAAATTCTAAGGCTGAAGAACAACAAAAAACAAGAGTTTTTTTCTTTCAATATCATTGCTTCAGAGGGCCTGAGTGAATTTCAACACCAAAATTTTTGCAGACTACCTGCAGTGGAGGCATGAATTTACATGTCTTTGAACATCAGCAGGATTTGAACGTGCAGCATGAAAGGCCAGAAGTGCCACTTGCAGAAGCCTCCTTGCCACACACCAACCCAGGCTTTCACCTCAGGAGTACATCGTGGTGTTCAAGACATACCTGATCACCATGGTCTATAACAGCTTATGGGGCCATCATGCAGTCACTGCTGTTCCACTCAGCTGAGACTATTACAACAAAGCCACTCACACAATGGAAGCTTCAGAGAAACTCATCAAACAAAAAGGGAGTTTTGTTTCCTCACTGAATGACCCTCAGCAGATGCAGCTATCAATCAAGAACAGCCATCTGATCATCATAGCAAGCTACAAAGCATTTATCTAAAAAATAATTTTATGCTTTGAAACTTCATTATGGAACTTCAAACAAATGACAGGTATCTCCAAAACAGAGAGAGACTGTAGCAGTTGGCGCTTTTAAAATAAAAGCCTGGCCTCAATCAAAGAAAGCTTCAGCTATTTATTCACAACCTTTCCCTAGCAGTTCTCAGGACCATGCTGACGGGCAGGATTCCCCATCTTACTAGAGGTTTCCTGAATTTTATTCTTACATTTTTCTTTATTTTTCAACCCTTACCTAAGTTATGGTTTACAGGAGTTAGGGCTTAGCTCTCAGCTGTAGCTTCATTTCCTATGCTACACACAGTGTTTTCACACTTCTAGTCCATCTATCCTTGGAGAAGAATAGACATGTCAGGGGAAACTTGCTTAACTTGTTCTCACAGTGTGGAAGAAGGAACTAGAAGGAACAAGCTAAGTAAATATCCCAGCAAAAGAACCTTCACTGCTGTCAGGTCTGCTGCTTTAAGCAGTGCGGGGACTGCAGGTTACAAAATAAAGCTTACATCAGGCTGAAAGACACCTGGTAGGTAGCAGCACAGACCATGGGACCAGCAGGCCATTTCCCACCATTCTCAGCCCTGGGATCAGCTGCAGTCCCAGAGTTCAGGGGGTGCTGACTGCACAGGCCATAACCTCATGCAGCTCCATCAGCAGCCCTCAGAGAACAGTGTGCGCCTAGCAGCTGAGCAAGATCACAGCCTACCAGCCTGGACACAGAGCCTCCTGTGTCCTCCCTTAGATGAGCACCCTCAGGAAATTCTGCCTTTACCCTGCAGCTAATGAATCTTGCGAAGCTTTGGTTCACAATGGGCAACAATTTATTTATGACACCATCACAGAAATAGAAGTGCAGTACAGCAATAAGTAAGCAACCATCATCTAACATAAAGGCAAATAAAAGTATGCAAATGAATTTTACAACAACTTTTCAAACAGGTGTTATTTAAAAGCTATCTAGACTTCCTAAAGCCAAATGAAGAGAAAGCTAGAAAGCTATAGGGATGACATTTGTTATTTTACACATGCCATAAACATAACCTGGTAACTCTCAGATGACCAACAGACTGCTCTCAGAACATGACCTTAGCAAGAGATTACAACTCTCCAGCATTCCACCCCTCTACATGTCAGCAATAGATGATTCATTGCAATGCTGGATTTGTGGAACCCCAGCATACCCTCTCTCCACCCACTACAAGAATGATAATACTGTTCCACACTGAGGTATGTAGTAAGGTGGTTGCTAATTTGCTGTCAGTGCTTTAGGTTGATGAGGACAGTGTGACAGTATTTCTACTGTGGCAAGGAGGAGCCTTCACCAAGGAAGCTTGAGAGTTCTGCTCCAACTGACTATAGAGTGGTCAACAAAGACCCAGAAAGGTACCAGCACCCTAACACCACCAAATGAGAGGACAAGGAGGAGTGCAGCAACCAAGACCTGCCAGCCACACACACAGACTGCCCTGAAGAGCAGGCAGTCATCTGCTGGGCAGTGTTTGATGTTCCTATGCATCCTGCTTGAAAATGTCCAGAACTCATCTAAAAAAGCTCATTATTGTGGTGAATCTGGACTTTGACTGGAATGCAATCAGGAAAACATATGCAGTTGTGTTGGCTTGCTCAAATTCAATAAACTGAATTAAGATTCTAATCAGCATTTTGTAGTTTTAGCAGTTCATTAACTCCTGAGTACTGGATCTGACAGCTTTAAAAAAAATCCTCAAGTTTCTAAAAGAAATAATTGCAAACGGTTTGCACACATTGATATGAAAAAATATCTTAAAAAAGTAAGGTATGCTTTCCTAGAGTATGCCTGGAGGAGGTGTGCATGAGGCCCGTAAATAATGCCTGGATTATTTGCAAACACTGACAAGAAAGGAATTATTTGGGTTTCATGGGTCTTTTCCTTGTTGGTGGTGGTTTTTGCTTTTGAATTCCAGGGACAAAGTATATATATATTTTAGTTGTGAAGTTCCTAGACTTACAGAATTAGAAAGTAGATCTATAGAACAATATCTCTGATTTCATTATCTCCTTCAGTAAAACAGCGGCCAAAGGATTTCCAGGACAGGATGCAGCTGAAGCTACTGGCTAAGCCAACCAGGGAAAAGGAGATTCCTCAGGGACAACTTTCTGGATTTACTTATAACAATGTGAGAACTGGCTGTGATTTTAGCAACTTCTAGCACAGCTTCTTTGCTCCTCTTGAGCCAGTGATATCAGCCTTCTTATATGGCCTTAGGTATATAAACACAAAGTAGCATCAGCACTACAAAGGTCATATTTCATATGTTAATTACATGAATCGCTGAGGTAAGTATTCTTAGAACTCTAGTTATTGAGCAGAGAAGTGTGTCAACATAAGAAGAGGCAGCAAATCCTGAATGTTTTGATCACCTTCTGGTCTGCAGTATAACAGCTGAACAGGGCATTTTATGAAAATTGTTTCTCTACAATGATATCAGTTTTACTAACACACACTTTTCCAACTTCAAGGAAAAAATATACTACATTATTATAGAAAATATACTAATATACTAAACATACTTTTTTTTTTTTAAGCCCCAAAAAGTCACATGCAGGAAAATAAGTAAGAGTTGCAAGTGGACTATTAGTAATTATTGATATATTCATCTGGGAGACAAATCATGTAGTGACTAAATTTCGTCAGCCAGACGGGGAAAGGACAACACGTTTGGTTAGAAGTAGCCTGCCATCATTTTCATGGCAAATGAAATGAGCACTGAAAGAAAAGTAACCCAGGAAGAGCTGACTAAAGTTTGTAACTGTAACCTGAGAGCAAAGAAAACACTGGTCTTTCTCAATATCCACCTTCTAAACCACATTGTGCTGTATACCATTATAAATGTTATCCCACATCTCATTATTCTTTGAACGAGTTGTACTTGGCTAGAAATGCAATGTAACAATCCTCGAAATATTCTGAATTTTAAAAAAAAAGTAACCAGGAGAAGTATTCAAAAGCCTTTACTACTAAAATCAAATGGAAAACTGAACTCCAATACAAAGAAAAATCATAGATTAGCTGCTTTGAAAACACTGAGCTGATAGAGCAGCACCAACTTCATACCACAGTGACACCCTCCCATCCAAGAGGACTTCCAGAAGTTTGTTCTTCCTGTCCATTCCACAGCTCAGTTTGTCAGACCACTTGTATCAGTGTTGAGGATGTTAATAGAGGTCTGAGTAGTAGCTTAGTTAGGGGATGGACTGGGCATAAAAATTCAGGAAAACTGATAATAAAACTGGCATACCCGAGCCAGAGTGTGGCTGCTGCGCATTTTTACAAGTGCTGACTCCTTAGCAAGCAGTACACCCTAAACCTAATATTTTAGGATTCAAGATATGCCACTGTAAAAGTTGTGTCACACAAGAGAGGATGAGACTGCCGGCTAGAAGTGGTAATATTGCTGCTGTGTTTCTGCTGGACTCCCTCAAGCAGCTGAAGCCCACAGACAGGCAGGGTGCAGCAGGCAGGAGCAGAGGTAGCACCCACTGAGCCACTCGCCCTCTTCCCTATCTCGTGCCGGACCACGTCCAGGCCCCGTTCCAAAGCTGCAGGCTGACTCTCAGCAAACTCGCACACAACTTCAGAGCAAGGATGCCGCTGCGGTCCCGCTGTGCCACGCGCTCAGCCTGGCCCGCAGAAAGGCACCCGAGGGCAGAGACCCGCGGGCACTGCAGCGCCCCCCCCCCCCCCCCGCGCCGCTCAGCCACGCTGCGCCGCACCAGAGCACCTGACCTCCTCCCGGGGACGCGGGCCCGACCCTGGAGAACGCGGCTGCGGGAAGTGTCGGGCTGGGAGGAGGGGAGGCACCGCCCCCACACGCCCATCGGCTCGCAGCTGCCCCGTACATCGGGCCGAGCCTGGACGCCTCTCGCAAAACGGAGCGGCGCCGCCGCGCAGAACCAGAGCAGCCCCGACGGGGGCTGCGGAGCCAGGGGCTGCCCCGGGTCGGCACGACGAGCGGAGCCGCGGAAGCACGGAGCTCGCAACGGCGGCGAGACTCTGCCCCCCGCAGCCAAACTTCGCCGGGCGCTCCCGGCCGGGCGGAGCCCCCTCCCCGCCAGCCACAGCCGCCCTCCCCGGCAGGGCGAGTGGGTACCTCAATGTCCACCGGGTCCCGGCTCAGCACCCGAGCCATGCTGTCCGCACCGCCACCGCCTTCCCCCGGCTCCCCGCAGCTCCGGAGTGGAGCGGAACGCGGGAGGAGGCGGAGCCGGCAGCCCGGGCTGCAACGCCCCAGTGGGCGGGCGGCCTCCCCGCAGCGCCGCGCGCCTCACGGGGCGCCCTGAGGGCAGGGGCCGCGGCGGCCCCCGCGACCGGGTTCACCTCGAGGCCGCGGAGGGAGGAGCGGCCCGGCCCGCCCCCGCCGGAGCTGCGTGCACCGCCGTCAAGCACGCGGCAGCGCCCCGGGTTCAGCTGGCACGCGCGGCCCGTCCGCCTTTGCCCTCGTCTTGCCACCGGCGGGGCCCGTCGAGGGCCTGCTGCCTCACCTCCATGAGAGCGTCGCAGCCAACAGCGCTTGAGACGGCCGAAGAAGAGCCTTCCCCTCCTCAGCGAGAACTAAACCTTCCCTGCGCCCTCGGGAACAGCTCCGGCCCGCAGCAGCAGCAGCCGTGCCCAAGGGGTGCCCCAGGGTAGCCAGGTGCTGCACCTGTGCACTCTGAAACATTCTCTTCTCTCCAATAGATGGGTGGTTTGACACCTCGAAGACAATATTTACAGTACCACTGAAAAAAACATTCCCACTGTAACACTGTATGCAAAGGGGTTTGTCTTCCCTGCTACCTTACAACACCAGAAGTATTCAGCATTAAAAAAATGCTGAACAGCTGATCACATCTGTTTCCAGACAGTACATCCAGGCACCACACAGGCACCACACCTGTGATCTCAAAGCACTTCAGAGCTGGTTTTTCGGCTTCACAAGTACAGAGGACTTCAGTACATACTCAATCTTTGATTTTCCTATTTGTGTGCCAAGAAGTTTACCACATACATTCTCCTTGAGAATCTCAGATCCAGCTCTCAACATGTTTTACAGCACTCATATTATCCAGTTAACTTTCGACCCTACTTTTTGTTATTATAGCATTATCAATATTTTTAAAATTTAAACTCTTACTTGCTGAAGAGGTGCAAGTAGCATCACTGTGTCTTTGGGTCCTTTGATTTTCTTCCTTTCACATATCCTAAGAGTGCCTCTTAGAGAGCACAAAAAAAAAATCATAACTGTAGTTACAATAACATTACATCTACCTTCACAAATGAGCACTTTTGAGATGCCCAGTGGAGACAGCTTACCATATAAAATGTGGAGAAATAAGGCTGTGGCCCTGAGTTCTGAGCAAGAGCTGACTTTCCCCAATCCTTCTCAGCATAACACATGACAGCACCTGTGAACAATTGTCCATGCCAACCAACTGAAGTGTTGACAGGAGAACTAGGAGCAGTGCCCCTGCACTGCTAGCACCCATCTGTAACCATTAACACTGGCTTTGCTGATAGTCAGTGTGGGTGTGCTCCTGACCCACAGATACACATTGGATGGAAGAGTGCATTTAGGCCCACAAGTCATTTCCACAAGGGATATTTTCCATATAAGTGAAATGCATTGCTTAGCATCCAGCTGCCTGCAGCTCATATTCTAATCCAATTGTTCTAAATACAGGTTGTATTAGCAGAGCCAAGCAGCAGCCACCAGACTTCAGCTGTTCTGAACACTGCCAGGTTCTGAGCTGTCACAGGTAATAGCTTTTTGAAGATCTCCCGCTTTTGGGGGAAGGTGTCAACGCCTTTTTCTCTCTCTCAGCAGGTTACAAATCCCTGGTTACTTTCACATCAAGGACCAGGTACCCATAAGACTATTGCCCCACTAAACCCAATGAATAGTAACAGCATTTACATGGATTCTTAGTTGCAGCAATTCTGCTCTTACCAGCACTGAGCATCTCTATAGCTGAACTTTGTTTCAGGAAATAAATGACCAGAAACAGGGAGGCATGTGCAGCATCCCTCAGAATACACATATTCTGAAGTCCCCATTTTTCTAAATTAAGAAATTTTGAGAGGTTCCACACAGCCTAATGTACTTTTAGCTATTTTTTTCCTGAATTTCCAAGCCTCTGGCTTCCCCTCCTCCTCTCCCAGAAGGGTTTCAAATGCAGAAACAGAGCATGTATGCTAAAAACCAAACTTTCAGTGCCAGCATGAAATGCCATTGAGGCTTGGTTGAGTTATAGGCTTTTGAAAAATTGCCATTAACCTTTTGTTCCACATGCTCTTCAGGTAAAATTCACTCACATGTCAAAGAAATAATTGCATGTGAGCTTTCTACGAAAGCTTCCAGCCACTGCCTGTTGCAAGGACAGCTGCTTGCTGGGAGGGCAGAGCAGCAGCAGAGCAAGGCCATGCCCTTCCAATCTGAATGGTTCCAGGAACACAGCCTGCAATCTAAAACAAACTATTCCTCCTCCAGCCACTGCAGCAGTTAATCTGTGAGTTTAAAGGGTAAGCTGTAACTCTGAAAGTTCAGCATTCAAATTCTGGCAGTGATATATTAGTGAGCCTAGAGGTCTTAGTGTACTGACATCTCATGCAAACAACTCCCCACTTTTTCCTCAAAAACTGCCCATAATTCACATCAGTTCAAGTGTCAGAAATCAGGATATTCCAGACTGTAATTTGCTGTGCAGTTGTAGCTTGGGACAGCTATACTGTTTTTAATTACACACTATCTTTACTATAGGATCGGTCTCCTCATTGCACACAAGAAGTGACAGCTACAGTCTCATAGATAGCACCTCCCAGCTTCTAAACTTTTGATTTCTCAACCCAGATTATTCACCTGCAGGGAATCATCTTTCAATTTCACGGGGTTCAAGACAGACAGAACTGGACCCACATTGCTCTCCTATGCACTCTTTAGCATCTATGAGAGTGCACAGATTTGCAACTCTCAGTTTTCTTCTTTTCAGTCTGGCTTATTAACTCACATGTTGACAAAAAAATATTCAAATTAAAACATCCTCACCAATGATCTTGCCTTTCTAATCTGCCCTGTTACAATTGAGCAGTGTTTTTCAGAAGGAGTAGCGCACAGAGTAACATAGGATGCATCACAGTAGAGGAGTATGAACGCACTAAGTGTGGGTTGTATGTAATTATGAATTCTGTTAGGGGGAACCCCTGACCATTACTCAGGCATAGCCTTTAGGCATGGAACAGTAAAGCCCAAATAGATGAATAAATAACAAAATGGCCACCATGTGAGCTTTGATAAGTGTCCAAATGCATTTAAAACTAAAATGAACTGTTCTTCAGCAAGTCCACTAATTTATTCCAGCCATCTGTGCCACTGTAAACAAAAGCTTCTTTCCCTAAACTGCTTTATAATTTTTTTTTTTAGATGTAGCAAGGACTACAAGTTTCAACATGATTATCTTGGGAAAAAATAAGCAAGAGGAACCCACATATTTTCACACCACAAACATCTTTGATAATCACTATCAAGCAATTCAAAGAAATATTAAAAAAATAAAGCTTGTATCTGGCATCACATAATGTTTTCCTATTTAAATGCCACCAAATGTTTCTTTAAGATATTTTAGGGGACAGAAATCTGTCTCTTTTTCCTCCAGTCTCTAGTGATGACATTTGTAGACAATTCCAGTATTTATTACTAAGCTTGAGAACTGCTAAGTTGATGTTCTGGGCTTGCACTGGTCCAAGAGTCTTTCCTTCATATGCACCTCATCCTTTTCAGTCTCATAATGTGCTTCCCATATCATTGGACCTAGTCTAGGTAGAAGAGTCAGGCAATTCCCACATTTGCAAGTTAGAAGATATATACATCTAACACAAGGGTCTCCTAGACAAAAGCACTTGCAACTCTCAGGTTAAGATGGGACTGACTTGGAAGCATTCACCTCCCTCTTTCCCAGGTCTAAGGTACTTTACAGGAAATATACAATGAAGATCACTTTAGAGAAATTGAATAGTTGCCCAGTTACATCAGACCAGATTATCCTTCATGCACAAAAAAAATATCCAACATAGGATCTTAAAACTTGAAAGCACTGAATTTACACTGAGACATCCTCTTCCAGTGCCAATTTTTTCAGTCCTGGAGAGTAAAAGCAAAGGCCAGCACTTTCCCAGTCACACACTCCTCTGGAATAAGAGGAGTATAAAACAAGCCTTGTTTCAGAGGATAAGACCATTTGCATCAAGGCTCAATGCAGTACACTGTCATTTGCATTTCTCCTCTCCCTGTGTGCAAGTTTCTGACAAGGGTCAGGTCTGCCCTTCAAGTGTTTCTGCCTGGTGCAGAAACAGTTCACTGTGCTATGGAAGTATAGCAAAATGATACTGAGTTCACACCAGATGCAGAAACCCTCATGAATTCCAGTGGGTTTGCCTCTGCGACAACCATCCTTTCTACCCTCACTCCCCCATGTAGAGAAGGTTTCTAAGTTTCTAAGAAGTCAGACTGCAAAGCCACTAGAGAAAGTCCTACTGCATGCCTAAATTCTGGCAACAGATCAATACTTCTCCACTCAGGTAAACACTAGAGTTGGTGACTTACTACAGAGCTTAGGGCCATGCAAATCCAACTACCGCCATGCTTACAGTTTCAAAGGGAAGCAAGCAGTGAGATTTATTTATTCACTGAATTGCTTGTCTTGTCTGAATTTGCCTTTTTCAGCAATTGCAGGAGCATCAACAGAAGATTTTTTTTTTTAAATAGTAGTCCTGTAACTGTTTCTTTTCAGAGACACTGACAAAGTATGAAGTGACTCTTAGAATTACTTAGCACAGTTACGTCCAATCCACAAGTTGCATGCAGCCAACCCCTGCCCCTCATTTCAAAGTCAGAAGCTCTTGCATGCACAACTATTTAAACATATGACCTGCACATTTTCATGTTTTGATAGAAAACAGAGTTTTAAATATAAAAAAATTGATTTTTTTTTTTTTTGCAATCTTAAAATCTGTTCTCATATTTCTTTATAAAAACAGAAAGCATGGCTGCATATTTTTTGCTGTTCACAGGACTGTGTTTAGCCAATACATGAAAATACATGAATTTATTTGCCATAACTTGTGCTGGCACAGCATCCTGCGTTCAGCCCATATAGGGTTAGTAGGACATCAATGTTCAGCTGGTGCTGAGTGACAGTTGCATAGGGGAGAGATGCACCTTTATAGTGAGAGGTAGGGATGGCCAAAACGTTAGCTGTGCCAGGCTGCATGAGATCCATAGGTTGAACATGACTATTCTATTCCTGTGATAAGTCAACATGGTAGGCTCATTTACCAGAGAAATCAGAGTTGTAACAGTAAACACAACAGTTGCCACATTGCCCAATTTCCTAACATGAACATTTTCCTTCTTCCTAGCACGTCTATAAATGCATCGCATTCCCAGAGGACACACTGCTTGCTTGCATAGAGATGACAATTTACAAGTCACACATTGTTTAACTATGTGAGAGCATATGTTAGGTTTACCTTAGCAGACAACTTTCTATGTAGAGTTATTGTACACAAAGATTACATTTGCTCCACGTTACTTAACTGCATGCTGGACTGCCATTAAAATATTAAAGCTTTCTTCCTCCACTAGAGCTGTACATAAATACTGAGGACTCCACATATTCAAAGAGCTCTTTGCATGCCCACAAGTTACTTCCCATAGAGACTTCCAATTCTCTGCAAACAATTGGTTTACACTGCCTGTGACTTTAGAAGTCACAGGCCTTAGACACTGAAAAGCTTGTACTGCTTCTTTGGAGAGATTTAAACAGCTGAAAAGCATTTTCTAAATAGAAGATTAAATACTAATTGATAACTAAGCAAAAAAGTGTTTTCAGACATGTAAGAACCATATTTTATTAATGCTTACAACTTTTTAATCTGACCCATTAAAAATGCTAAGATGCACAAAAAGCATAAGGTTACAGTGATGTGCACATTTAACTTTCATTAATAATAGGAAGAGGCAAGTTTTACTAGGAAATTTAGAATATTTGCACATGTGTATATATGTGCAGATATATATACTCATGCTATGGATATTCTTTTCTTAGGAGCTGGAATGAAACAATGAATACCTACTTAACAAGCACTCAAATAATTCTAGATCTGTCCTTCCACCGAGGTAGAGAAAAGCAGAAATAATGTATGCATAATAATTATTATTATTTGTTGTTCATAGTTACACATTCTAACTTGATTTTTCATCTTAGGCTATCATCCTTTTTGCTCAGTGGATTCAAGAAAGTAGGGCAGAAAGGGTAAAAACTTGACTAAATTCCCCATTGGAGAGCTCAAGGAAATTGTTCTTCTCATCTTACTGTACCCATTAACTACTCAGGCCCCCTGAATTTCACTTATTAGTCATGCATGTGGCATAGCTCCCACTTGTCTAAGCTGATGGATAGAGACTAGACACAGCCTTAGTAGTTGACTGGAGAACTGATGTTCAGATAATATGAACATCCTCTGAGTGTATCCTTATGTCCTTGCTAAACTTTTAGGCTGATGGCAAGCTGGTTGTTTGTCTTGAACTGTTACGAGCAAATTCCAGAAGACTATTTCACCACTTCAGAAATAGCTAGCTTCACAATCAGCAATAGTTATTGCCTTCTTGGCAAGGTTGAAATGAATATAAGAAATTAATTCCTACTCAAGGTCTCTGAAAATATGGGAAGACATTAATTCACTTGCACCCTATCCTAAGATAGAAATTGTCAATAGGATGAACAGCCCACATCATCTTTCTCTGTAATTTAACCAAGGTCACATAAGATCACTACATCAGATCAAGTAGAGTCAATTTGATCAAAAAACCTTTGAGTTAAACCAGTTTCCTTCTGAAAATTAATCCCTTAAAATCAACATTATCCATCAGTGCAGAACATTCCACTAAAAAAAAAAAAAAAACTGCAGTAGAAGACAAAGTATAAATGCTCTCACAAAATGAAGAGGAGATTATCTAGTCTTATACCCAAAATTGTGAACTTTCTTCATGTTGAAAAATGTAAGTGTTGCTTTTATTTTTGTTTCTTCCAAAACCAGTTCTACATTTCTATTCTTCTGTACCTATGGTTAACGCCCATGAAGCCACTCAACCTTATGACAGCTTTTGTAGAAAAGCATATGTTGAAGACATTTGTCTTAATTCCTCATCATCTATCTTTGAAGACTATTTTCTTGTTACCACATACATTATTTGAAGACTCATATCACAAAACATCTATAATGGGGAAAAAAAAATGTACCCTACAAAACAATTTTATAGAGATGAGCATGCAGTAAGATTTTTAAAAATATGTATCATAGTTCTTGTGGATCTGTCAACTTCTTACACAAAAGAGCACTGCGATAAAGGGTTTGAGAATTAGTACACATTTGGTTGTGGTTTTTTTTATTACGCACAGTACATCTTCTCCAACTTTGTACTAGTTACCACTCTGCACATCCAAGATGTTACTCAAACTGCATAACAGACTCCCACTGTGACAGATTTTGTCTAAGTTGCATTCGCCTTCCTGCAGAAATGCCTTCATCTGACTAGTCTACAACCACAACAGCTGGCTTGCAATGTCTGTTTTCACCCAGCTGGACTCATGGAGAAAGAGAGGGAGGCAGATAAAGTCCTGTAAGCCCACACAACAAATTCCTGCTTCAAATATTCAAAAAACTTGAAGGATCCCTCCTACATGCCTCAACACCTACATTGATAGCTTCTATAGCAAAAACATTTTTTTAAGCTTATCAAATACTGACAATTAGATTGTATACATATGCATACTTGTCATTTCACACTTGCAGAGAGAACGTGTATTTCTGACAGGGGGTATACTCACTATAAACCTGAAAGGATCATAATATCACATAATATCATAAGGATCTAAAAGGTGTTTTTTTCCCCTCCATTACAGAAGAAATTAATCAGTAGCATATAAATAAAGTTACTCTAAACACCAAAGTCAATTGAACTATGGCAATTAAGATTGACTAAGGAGCTTCCCCCCCCCCCCCCCCCCCACCCACACACACAGCCAGACCTGAAGTTGAACCATGTTGTAACAGACTGACTAGCCCATCTGTTTGTTATTCTCCCATCATATACTCAACTGTCAGCTCTGTTTTTGGGTTATACGACTTGCAAGTACATTTTGGCCATTTAAAAAAATAAGTCAGGGCCCACCATTTAAGCCACAATAACAGAATCTGTTAGATCTGATTTTATGCTGCTTGAGTATTGGGACACTGAACAAGTGCTTCTCACTACAGATGTAGGTTGTAATCCTGAAAGAGACAAGCCTTAAAAACAGCAGGATGCATTGGAGGGGATGTAGAGTCATGCAGAGAAACATAGCTGGCTTTGTTTCCTCCAGTAAAATTTTTGTTCAAGTCTGCACCTCCATCTCTTACTTTTTCCACAGAACAAAATCAAGAGTCAAACATTTCTAGTCTACCAGTCTTAAATATAACCTTGAAGTATTTCTGGAATAGAAATATACTTGAGTTAACAAGTGCTGTAAGTTCTAAATACTTTTATTGAGCTTTATTGAAGGTCTTTTTTACTGTTAAACATGAAACAGAGCACTTTGGAACAAAATACAAAAATCCTTAATTCAAACCATATTTAACTGGAGAATATAGTTTCCAAATTCATGTGTCACCTGCTTTGGCAGCGGGGTTGGAGTCAGTGGTCTCTAGAGGTCCCTTCCAACCCCTACAATTCTGTGATTTCTGCAGCTTCATTTATTTTCAGATATAATCAGTTGTATTACTTTTGCTATCTATCAACTATGAAATATTTTCCCACCAAAATTAAATAAGGAACCAGTCATTCAAGATTCGACAGCATGTATACCAATGAAGTTGTAATTTCCTCCTGCCCATGGTTGAGAGCATTTTATTTTACTTTCAAAGCATATCTAGCACCACAGAAAGTCTTTCTAGGTGTTTGATGATAATTGGCTAGAAAATTTGAGCACTAGAAATGTTATTCATCAAAATAACATCCAGTCCTGGGAAGACCGTAGACCTTAATCAGAAAGATTCTCAAAGGCAGGCTGCTTGGTGCATCAGGTTAAAAATCACATAAAATATTGATTAGCGTCTTTCTCAATTAACTTCTGAGAACTTAAAAGGTAAACTGGACTATTTGCATGTTATTTTTCAGGATTGTCTAGCTACAGATCCTTCTCTCTGTTAGGGCTCAGTTGTATTACTCCACAACAGTTTGAGAACCTGCTGATGAAAGTGATTATTGCTATTCCACCCTGGCCCTGCAGGCCTCAAAACACAAGTAAAATTCCCCCAGAAGGTAACTTACTGCCCATTTGCTGTACCTTTGAAGTGACAGAAGAGGAGGTACAAGTCAAGAAAAGTAGTCAAAATATGAACCTTATTGGCTGTAAGCCCCAAGTTTTAATATCATATCAATTTTGTTCTTAAATTGCTCATGAAATTTCTACACTATAGCTATCAGACATGATCAATATACAGACTACACAAATTTTCCTCCCTTTTATGCTTTCTAAATTACCTATAGCACACATTAAGAGCACTGAATCAAACAACTGAGCCTCAAGACAACAGTAATATCAAGCTGCATAGCAACTGGACAGATCAATATAATGGGATTACAACAGTGGTGTGATGACAGTAGGACCAGCACAATAGAATGGTGCTGTAAAGGAAAGGAAGATCACTCACCTGTATCAGAAGATTCCAGGTTCACAGAGGAATGCTTTACCAAGGAGGGATCTCCAGAAAGAGATCCTTCCCCAGTGGCAGCCAGCCCTTAAATGAGGTCTAAGAGAGGTGCAGCCAGGCTCCACCCTTTCTGGTTACGCAGGGGAATTGCCTTCACCTGTGCTCTCAGAGCTGACCAGGTCATTTCCCCAGGTGTTCAATCAGTAGTTGAAACTGTGCCTCAACTGTTACATTTATTTGTACTTTTTGTATCTCTGCATTAACAGAGCCATAGAATGTTTTGCAGAAACATGGAAGTATATACAAATAACAAAACTTATGCTTTTCCTTTCTACTCTTTCCTAACTTTTTTCTACAGTCTGTTACACCTCCTTTTCTTCTGATCATCTTTACTATCTCTGAAAGTTAATCAAACCTTTTCTGCTTTGTCACTGAAATAACTCTGGCACTGCACGTGCCTCTTTGGCATAAGCTTCTGCCTTTGATACACTTGCCCTTCTTTTGTTGTTTCTCACAGCTGTTTCCATTCTATCTCTTATTCTTTAAGATCTCCTCTCACTTGATCTTTCCACACCACATACAGCTTCTTCTCTTCCAACTGTCACAGCATTAGCAACTTCAAATTTTCTTATTCCTCTGTAGTAAATCACTTACATTAGGACATAAAGTCAATCTACTTTTCTTATTTTTCAAGCATACTAAGGCTTCTGCTGTAATGTTTATTTTAGTAATTAGTCAGCCTACAGGACACAAAGACAACTCCTAAATTGAAATAAATCCTAAGTAGTGAAGGAAAAGAGTCACCTTCTGTCTTAGGGAATGATCTACATCTGCTTGGAGAAGGTTCAGGACACTGGAGAAGAGAAGGCATGTCATGGTCAGACATCCTTCTGATAAAGATGTTTCAGGTATAATGAAATCAATCACAGTGCATTGCAGAACAAAGAGAAGTCTTTTCCACCTAGTTCATCTTATATGCCTTCATTGATTCCAAGTAATTACAGAAAAAAAGGAAAGCTTTTAGTAGAAGGAAAATACTCTTCCCCAACCTTACAGGCATAGGAAGTATTTTTTCCCATACCAAGATACTCTGCACTGCATTTCACCTCATATTACCTTAAGCACTATAGCAGGCTGTGTTGTTAAACTGATGTAACATATCTTTTTTTTTTTTTTCTTTGCTCCATGGGGAGCTACAGCAGTATGTATGTGTTAAACTGTTATTAAAAACATGAACACTGAGCATCTGTATGCCCGCATTCCTTGTGATCAGGGCAGTTCAGCACATTTCTTCTTAACAGATGCTCAGAGAACAGTGAAGAGATCTTTTTTAGTAAAAAAAAATAAATAATAATAACAATGATAAAACCTAAAGCAATTCAGGTGTAAATTTAAACAGCCAGCACCTCAGTTAAACTTCAGCCAGGCTCTGCTAAAATCGATGCAAATCAACACTCTTTAAGAAGTTGGTCTAACATTAAAATGCAAAAACAGAAAATAAAACCAAGAGGAAGACTTTCAGATATAGACAGTGATCCTCATAAGTTGTACAACAGAAGTGACAAACATGTTCATGCACATAAGAAAAGCATTTGGTTCACAACAAAGCAGGTCACTTCCTTCTAGATCCTCAAAAATCACAACAGTGCAAATACTACTGAATTGAGGAGGATAAGGTTTTTCATTACTTTTCCCTATGACTTTAAGTTATACAAATACATGTTATATAAGTTACATATAAGTAATATGTAATAGTAATATATCACACATATATTATTTAGAGATAATTAATTAACAGACAACTAAAAATATCTATTTATCTAAATGTAGTCATATAGAAATATGACTACAACGTTACCAAACACGTCACAAAAGCTGAAAATTTAAAACCCCAGATTCTAATTCAGTTGTAAAACTTACCTCTAAATTAGTGCCTGCTCCAAGTCAGTAAGAGTCTAGCAGAAACTGAAGAACTGATGAAGAAGGGCCTAACACAATGGTATACCTTTATTACTTCTTCTAGCTAGCCTTCATGGTGGAAAAAGCCCTTGAGCCAATAAAGAACTACTCTTCCTCCCCTTGAGCTATATAAGCTTTTTGGTCCTGCTAGGCTCTTACTGATTTCATTGAGAACAGGTGTTAGTTCCAATTCATGACCATATGTGGGAAGACAATCAGAAGCATCACCTGGTTTAGAATACAGATTTTCTCTAACCTCATCTACTCCTAGGGTAAAGTAAATGATATGAGAGAAAAGGGGTAGAAGCTTTGACGTTGGTTTTTTTTTTTTTTTTTTTTTTTTTGTAAATTGAGAATTATAAAAAAAGAAAAATCCTGTCCTTCCATGCTTTCCTATTACATTCTGCCCTTTGATCAATGGAATGTTGAGTCAAAGGCTTGCAGGCAGTACGGAGAGCTTGTGTGCAATGAGCATGCAATGCAGCAGCTGCATACTCCTGACTCATCAGCTGTAAAGAAAGAGTAGGCAGCATCAGAATAGATACAGGTAATCATGTGAGTCTCCACCAGTATGAATCCGGTGAACATTGTACAGCTGCTTTTTATGTATTGCTCCTAAACTCTGTCCTAGAAACAGAGGATTAATGTGGATCATGGTATCTGTCCAGGGTTGCACAGAGAGGTAGAACTCACTGATGTTTTCCATGTCTTCTCAAGGTCTTTGTGCTCATCATTTATTGAATTGGATTACATAACAGGACCCATTATAATTCATTTCCTCTCTTAAGCCTGTGTTTCAGATCTATAAGCAGCATCTAAGAGATCCTGTTTGCTAGCTTCTTGTTATAATAAAAATTACTTGTATAAAACATTTTTAGGAATGGCAAGAAGATTTTTATTACATGCAACATAATATCAACTATTTTACTTACTTCTTTTTTTAACCATGTGGATTCACCCAGAGTTGCACTTACGTAGTGCAACATGTATGCTGTGATACCAGAAACATGCACTTTTTACTCTTACTGTTCTCTCGCTGTAATAAAAATATGTTCACTCAGAATTCTATATGTAGGCTGGGCAGGCATCCCTTGTGAATGCAATTCTTAGGAGAGAGCTTTGTTTATGTGATATTGCATAACACAGTATTTCATGTGCTTTTGTCTTTGACTGAGTCCATGGGATTTCAGAACCGCTCTGCTTTGCCTTCTGTCCACACATCTCCCAAAAGTCTGGCACATAGCAGGCAACTGGGAAAGATTCAGTAAATAATTAGAAAGGGCCTTCTTATGCCAGCACTTTCCCTGTAATTTATTTTTTCATTTGAAGTATAGTTCAGATACACTATCAAGAAAGACGCTGTTCACCTAGTATCTTTGGCATAAACAGAAAATGTGTTAAGGTTTTCTAATAACTACTATAAAATGGATTTCTTGAGCAGAATAATGTGTTATCTATGGGTAATTTCCCATGAAAGTAGAGACTATAATTCTGATTAGACATGGATATTATCTTTTCCAGTATGTTTCTGTCAATGCACTGATTCAGCAACCATTTAGACCCCAAGGTCAGGGCTGTTCATAAGTCCCATTGATTTCAAAGATGAATGTCTGCCCAGGATTAAACACAAAGAGTAGTGTTTTCTTAAATCAATTTCTTTAAGTCTGTACGTAAGTGCTTTATTGAGTTATGGCCCAAAATCAGCAACAAATCAGAAAGGATAGTGAATTTGGGACAAATACAAGGTGTATTTTGGTGGTCAAAACACATAATGAAGCAAGAAATATCACTCTTACTTGAATTTGAACCACAGTCCCCAAATGTATAAACTCCCTATATCTTTAGCTTACATTTCTTTTGGAGCTCTTAGCTTCAATCTAAATGGTGAAACAGGTTACACTGGATTGTCCTTTAGACGTATCGTGCTATGTATATGGACCTACTTCCCAGAGAAGTTACAATATTAAATTGAGGGATGACCATCTCAGGATGCCTGCCTGAGATTTGTCTTGTGAGGATGATAGAGAAGATATACCCAAAGCCTAGAGCAGGGAAGGGCTCCAGGTCCCAAAAGCTTAGGGTTGAAATCTTTTGTTCTGTGCAGTATCTTCAAACGGATGTTTATTTTGGGTTCCAAATAAAGCAAATGGAAAATCATCTAAGCAAACATGGGAGATTATGAGTTTGACAGAGCACAATGTAGATCAAAATGGTTTTAATCATACCCCCTGTTTTAATTATTGCTTGACACATTAGCTCTTCTGTCCTTCTACAAGTCTGTTCTGTCTTTTGAATTAAATATTAAAGGCAAGTCACAGCTGAATATATATGCAGTCTAAAAAAAATGGTTTGAACTATTGGAAATGATTTATTGTCCACATTTCTTTATGAATATTTATTTGCCATAGTGAAAGCAATTCAATAAAAAGAAACCATGAGGACCAGTTAACTAAATATTTGCATACTCTAAGAAATTGAAAGAAAAAAAATACAGTGTATTAGAACAACACTAACGCCATGTTTCTCCTATTTCCAGTAATCAGTTCCAAATATTGCATATCTGAGAGCAAAGAGCTATGACTAAGGCTTGCAGGAATTCAGATCCCGAAGAGCTTACAAATAGTTTACCTAACTTTATGTATTCCTATTCAGAAGGAAATAGATGTGATTTCAAGAATATTGTTAAGGCCAGGGTGGAGTATATCCTTTTGTTTTCATGCTGTTTCAGGTAGCAGGCTATGAAAGCTTGCCACAAACGTACCTAAGTTCTCACCTGCCAGGGCCAAAGACCCCTGGCTCCCTGACGCTTCACTGGAAGCAACAGCTATGCATGCTTATCTAAAGCAGATGTGAACATGCTGAGTATTCTGTCATGTAAAGCCTTTACTATCTAATCATTGGTACATGTATCACAAACAAGATTATCCATGAAACAGAGATGCTGCTTTCCAGCACTGTTCAGTAGGGAAACAGAGTTTTTCATGTTATTTGCCCTCATTTCACCCATCTTGAATTATTTCCATAGACAAGAAAGCACTATGTGTTAGACTTGGAGACAACTTTGTTCCTCAGAGCATCTTAGTGATATTCTGATATGCAGTCACAGATGGGCCCTTGACAGATTTTGTTCTGATTTTCATCATTCCCTTTTTTTTTTTCTTTTTTTTTTTTTTTTTTTAAGCAGGATTGTCACTGCTTGAGGATTCAAATGCAAATGGAGATGTTCACAGGAACTGCTTCATAAGGAAGCTCAGGTGCTTGGTTTTTAGAATTCATGAACTGAATAGTATGTCACATACAATATTTGGAAAAGGGCACACTTAATACACTGTAATTCTGTAGAAGGATGGTTACAGCAGTAAAACAGACTTTGGACAAATACATAAAACCTCTATGCCTCAATTTTCATTTCAGAGCAAGAATGATGATATGTATTTGTAGCAATAATTATCATTATTATCTACCTGAAATCTAGCTGCAAGGCTAGATCATTAATATTTTCCAATTACTTCATGATCCTCAACTGGAATTTGCCCTAGAAGTACTAAGTATTATAATTTGATCTATATGCCTATTGCATTTTTTCTCTGGAGTAAAACACACTTAATGTGTTTCTCTCTTTATATTTTTCCAAATATCACATTCTAAAATTCCAGCTGTTGAGATTTTCTAGAAGTTAATAACATGCACATTCTACAATACTGTATTTTTTGCTTATTTCTTGTTCTTTTCTCATAGCATTTAACCCACACCTAGATACTGTGGTGGCCGATCTGTACTGTGCAGATACACCAGTTGAGTTGTACATCTGCTACTTTATTTACTTGCCTGAATTTGGAGCTAATAATGTATCCACATCTGGGTTCTACAGGATCTGAGTTCTCTGGACACACGGTTTAAAATGTATGGTGGAAAATTAGGGAGTTTCTTTAATTTATACATAGTCAAAAGCTGACACGTATTAAAAGTCTGATCATATCCAAAAAAAATCTTTTCCTTCTGGCAGTTCTCAAATTACTGGCAACAATATATCAGTTATTCACAACTGAAGATTTGCAAGTCCATTTCCTCTGGTTGTTATCTGTTGGATAGCCAGATGGTGATGGCTAAAATCTACATCTCCCTACATAAAAGCCACAGGATACGACACTGATATCTTGTGATCCCAATCAGCCTCCCAGTATTACAGTCCTACTATTTATTTAACCACACTTTTAACAAGCTCAGCCTGCCCAAGCCACACTCGCTGTTCCACACTGCATTTGTGCTGTGGGTAGCGACGGAGATGGTGGTGTCGGTGGTGTGTGGGCCATGGCTTGGGGAAAGAAGGCAGGTGGGCAGGCAGCAGTGAGTGGGGTGAAGCTGGCACTGGCAGCATCTCTGCTGGGTCAGGGTGCCAGCTCATGGGCAGCTCCATGCAGCGGTCGGGCACACAGGATGTTGCTCCATCTGCGCAGCGTGGCCGAAGTCAGAGATTGCCGATCACAGGCAGGTCTGGGGCTCACCTAGAAAATCACAGGAAGAGATCAAAAGCAGATTTGCTGTCATGCATCCACCAACAGCTCCCATCCATTGCGCGTGCCCTCCTGCCCTTTGTGTGTGTGCCTCTCCCTAGGAACATCTAAGCCAGCGCAAGCAGGGAATCATTCAGATAATTTTTTATAGTGTTTCAGAGGTGCAACAAATCTCAGTAACCATCACTTGGTATTTCAACGCTCCCAACAAAAATTAAAACGAATTGCTTGTATTACATTAGTAGAATGGGAAACACTATTTCCTCCTATTAGTTTGTGCAGAAAGGAAAAATTCTGGAAATGTAAAGTGAAGAGAATAATGACAAAACAAGCTGTGGCACGAAGAGAGCTATTTCTTGTCTGTACTTTTGGCTCTGCCTGTGAAGACTGGGCCCAGCAGTGCCAGTCAGCAGGTGGCCTGTGTGTGTGGTTGATTTGTGCTCTGAGGGACCTCACTTGTAGAGGGGTCCAGAGCAGCGAACTCATGGGATTCTGCAGAGGGGCTCAGGAGCAGCTGGTGTGAAAAGCACAGATGCACTGCCAGGGGCCTGATGGACCTATGCTGGCTCTAGGCTGGCTGTGCAGAGCCCTGACTTTGCCAGGGTGGCTTGGTGTGACAAAAGTTGGTCCAGGGAACAGCACCACAAGATTGTAATAACAAGATAGGTTGAAGCCTCCATCAGCCAGGACCATCCCTGCAGGGCATGACTCTGTCCTGTTATGACTCTGGCTTAACTTGGCTCAACCACACTGTCCATCCTATTCCAAAGGTCCTGTGCTTTGTCTCAACCCATCATGACCAGGAGGTCGGCTCCCAGAATATCCAGAATGGATGCTCCCAGAGCATCCAAAGCCCAATTGTGGGAAGAGGAAGGAGAGCAGGTGCCAGATAGGCAGTTTGGGCCTGTCAGTACCTGCATTTCATGGCTTTCTGCCAGTAAGCACAGCCTTCCAGGACTCTCTTAACTGTCTGCACTATGAGCATGACAATATGTACGCCATGCTAATGGAGTGGTATCATCCAATTCTGATCGTCAAATATCCCTTAATGTCTCAGGCAAGGGGTCTGTCACTTTCACTGTTCTCTTACCTTTTTTATATCAAGTTTTACAGAAAGATTCATCAGGAGTGAACTGATGACAGAAAATTAATTTCCATATTTGACTCAGTAGTAAAATGTGTTTTTTAAGTCATCTAAGATAAACACTTTAAAATAAGCAAATGTCCTTCTCAGTTTACAGCAGACAATACCATCATAAGGGTATCACTTCTGCATGCTAAATCTTTGTCTTCACCATTATCAAATGCACTAAGCAAAACCACTATAAGAATATACGTTTACTGTAAAATTGCTACTGTAAAGCTGCCAGCTTTTGTATTAATGCAACAACAGACCTATTGGTACTGAATTTTACTACAAATCAGAATTCCTACGAGATCAGAATTCTTATGAGATCAAATCCATGCCAGTGTACTATGCAAAGTTTCTATTAAAAAGTTAAATTATAAACTCTCTTCAGACTCCTTAACAAAAAAATAAATAAAGCTGAAATCTAATGAGATTTTCTGGAAGCATTAAAGTAAGCAGGCACCACAAAGAAAAAGGAAGTGTTTACTCATTAGAAGATGAATGCCTTCTCCCCCAGAGTTTAACCATTTTACCACAAGGATTTTTAAGAAAGAGAGAGGCAGAGCACCAGAATAATTCCAAGCTCCTACCCTCCGTCTATGAGACATCATATTTGTTCCTGATCAAAGCATTCCCTTCCTCGTGCAGGCTTTTTTTCTATTGTGACCGAAAACTCCTCTCTCCCCACCTTCCATCTGTTCAGGCTTGGGTTTGGAAGCAGCTACCACACAAGAAGAAGCCTGAGCCCTCTTACTTCGGATGTGTTGTTGGAGCTCATTAATATTCCTCTGGCAGGTACCCTGACCCCAATGCCCTTAAACATGCTTGAAAACATAGGGTATGCCTGAGCCTTTGTCCCTGGGAGGATTAACAGGGTTGCCCTGGAGCCAGCCTGAAGGTGTTTAATAGGTAATATGGGTGGGCTGCACTGTCTGGCTGCAAGCCTTGCCTCAGGCTGCCCCTGCTCAGCAGTACGGATGCAGCTGTTGGAATTAGGGGGTAGAGCGTGGCTATGCGTATGAGATGGAGACTGAATCCTAAGAATTTCCTTCCCCCTGTGAGGCAGGCATCCAGGCTAGAGATCCACTCTGCTTCTGCCACTTCACCTCTGAGTTTGTTACTCACTGCTCTTGCCATTCTTCTGGCTCTTCAGCTTATAAACTGTTTGAAGCAGAGATCATGGCTCTCTATATGGTTTTGCTGTGCTTGGCACAAGCAGGTCCCAGCCTCAGTTGGGTATATCTGGGTACAAGTAAATGGATCCTCTGGGTATATCTTTGTAAGAGTAAATGGATAGATAATAGAAGTAACAATGCTTATTTTCTGTATGAACAATAGGATCCTAATGGGGGAGAAGCCTTTCCTCTGAAGTGGTTTTTATCTACAAGTGAAGGTCTCTCGTTCCTTGCTCAGCTGGAGAAGATACTGCCTTTGTAAATCAGACAGAATTTATCATATAAAGTGGAACACATCTTTGATTATACTGAATGCTACTTGCTGCTGCAAAGGACACAACATGATTAAGCTAAGAAATGATAGACTGAACATTGTGTGTTGGGAGGAAAAAAAAGGTATTTCCTTTCTAAATAGGAAACAATCATCAACAAAGCAGTGAAAATGTACAAAATGTTTCTACATACAATAAGAAGTCACCCTGCTGCCTTGAATTTTATTGTTGCATTTCTTGGTCTGATTGCTGCAGCAACTTCCCCTGTAGCCTACAACATCAGTTATTTAAAAAAATACCCTACAAATGGTCATGATTTTTAATGAGGTGAATATCTTTCTTCTCCTCCATAAGCGCATATGTTCCACCACACGCTCGCTCTGCCAACACTTTCGTGTCTCACTGGGTGAGTCCAGATTCTCTAGAGACATTACTTAAATTGTAGATCTGTGCTGTGTATTTTCCTGGAGCTGTTAAAAATATTGCTCCTTCACTTAATAACAGTGTTTAGCAGTACAGGATATCACTTGTCACTGGGTATTCACCACGTGCTCTGCACAGAGGGAGAGGGGTCATTATTCCCATTTTACAGTCAGGGAAACCAAGGCATTGCATTTGGCAGTGCCTCCCCAAAGCATGCTGCAGAACATGTGACCAGAACAAGGGCCAAGTACTCTTCAGATCACATTTTATTCTTCAACACTTGATTCTACTTTTTTCCATTGCTATTACCACCTGCAAAGCTATGCTGTCCCAGCAGCATCGCAGAGCAGTCACAGCAGAGCCAAGTGCTTTTTTGATAACAAATTCAGAAACTGCAGCAAACAATGCAAGTAATTTTCCCAGTTTGGGGATGAGACTTTGACATGTATGGTGTTTAGCGACTTCTATCGTGTCTGATGATTTCTGGGTCTGATGCCAAAAGTGTGATATGTTGCTATCCAAATTAGCATATGATGCAATTTGTGCTAATATTCAGACAATAAGATCTGTTTGATGTAGCCATATAGATGTATCTTTGACAAGAAGAGCAGTCCTATAATAAGCCCAGGATGAAAAGCCCATCAATTGAATTGGTACTGCATTACTATGGCAACAATATAATGCTAATGAAATTGTGACTGTTGAACCTTGTTTACGGAATGCTACAAAATGGGCTTCATAAAAGGAGGAATCTTGTTGATGACTAAATGTTTCAAAGCATGATAAAAACCTTATAACCGCGTATGTTGCAACTTAATAGCCATGTTATCACCTTCATTTGAGATAACACACTGCTGTTTGTAAAAGCAAAAGCACAGTCAGAGAAGCAAAATTTTACTGTAAATCTGTTCTTTTCTGGGTTCCATTGTACACCAAGTGAAGATTAACTCACCTCCATGCCCCAGTTCAAAAGCCAATTCGCATAGGTACATCTCCAGTCATGCAGTTGTTTCTGCTTGTTTAATCTCACAGAATTTATAAAATACAGTGCTACTATCAATACAGCAAACACCTTTTCTGTAAGAAAAATATGGCTTTATTTCTATCAGAACATTCTACAGATCTCCACCCCATGCACAGAGGAGGCTTGGGGTAACAGCTGTCTCTGGTCTACCCCTACCTTTCTTCTCACCATTTGGCACCACTGCTGGGCAGCCTGGGGGTAAAGGCATTCAGATTTTTGACCGTGTCTCTGGGAAGCCAACAGGCTTCTGGTGAGCTGCTTCACCTCCATGCATTTGGGGCTCCAACATCCGGTTTCATACAGAAGAATCATGTTTTTAGCTAATGGATAATCTTTCCCACTGCTTTCACCTTGGGAATAAAAAGTATAGTTCACCCCTCAAAGTCCACTTCAGAACATGCTAGGTAAATCAATAGGGAAGAGCGGGGGAACCAGCAGCCATGAGACTGGTGAGGAAGGGGGCAGGAAACACGTGATAAAACATCTTTCCTTGGGCAGACCAAGAATACTGTGAAATATTTGCCACAACACTACTATGCAGATATTTAGCACAGGCAGAAGGAGAGAATACTGCTTGCTTTAGTGAAGTCCTGGCCTACATGGCACTGCAGTCAGCATGAATCCTCACCGCATTGCATTTAATGGGCTTTAAATCAGGGCTTTAAAGGGTCATGTGTGAAAGCCTCACTTTCCAGACTACTTGAGAAAAGAAGCGCTGTGTAACATTTCGTTATGCCCACGGTGTGTGGGAAAGAAATGCACGGAATTTCTGAGTTGATCAAAATGTAATGTAATGTAATTTAACTTAATATATATTTTGCACTAGCTGACAGTTTTATTAAGCAGAACCAATAATCATCATTATTCAGTGTAATAACCACCTCATTAGAAACGGTCTAATTTTCCCTAATTTTAATTTACCTCTAGGACTGAGCTGTACTAGAATTACTGAAGTGGCTACAGTTAAGTTTGGTAAGAATTAAAAGGAAAGAGTCTTCAGAAATCTACTGCTGTCTGCTGCTTTGTGAGAGGTTAAGTACAGAAATCCAGTTTGGGAAATTACGACTCCACCTTTATTTTCTTGTTGTCTTTGGAGTAACATTGCCGAACTTTTTTCTGCACAAACAATGACGATTTTTTGATTGCCTGCAGTCTCACATGCACTTGTCTTTGATGAAGGACCTGGCTAAGGATCATGCTGAAGAGTGCCAGTAAGGAGAAGATGACAAGAAGGAATATTTCTTATAGACCCAAAGAAGGAGATGAAGACACCAATCAAGTTTCGTTATCCTCCAATGAAAATAGGATGTAAACTGTGACATTCAGGCAGATTACATATTCAGGCAAGCAGATGTGAGCAGAAAAATGTAGATGCTAAATCTCACCAAATAGGCTTAGCTCGTGGATTACCGTCAATGACCAAGGCTATGTTAACTGTAGCTAACATAAAGGATATAAGAAAAATGTATTCATAAGGCAATCTGGGGACATTCCCAGCTGTGCTGAAGTTAATGCTCTTTGATATACCTTGGCGCATCCTAAAAGCACTTCGGGTGTCATACACTTCTATAGAGTCATAAACAGCATTCCAGCATATATCTTTAGCCCAAAATTTCAAAGGGGCCTCTGTTTTCTTGAAAAATGTGTCTGAAAAATTTTATATTCCAACAGCACTTCTGCGTACAAACTGCTATAGTTTCTTGGCTCCTTGATTTGTTCATGCCAGTTCTGAAAGCACATTTGATCAAAAGAATATTGTTGCAATCACAGAGAGAAGTAACCTCATACGAAGAAGAAAGCACTTCATAGGTTATGCTATAAAGTAGACAAACTGTCTAAAAGATTTATTTATCATAAGATGTTACTCTGTGCAGTTCCAAGTCATTGAAATAACCACATTTGCTTTTAACATTCCCCAAAAAAACACACAGAAACCCTTCTCTCTCCTGTGGAAGCTCTCTGTTCATGAAAGCTCTTTGAAATTCTGGTCCTTTGCCAGCTGTAGTATTATTTGCTCAGCTATCAGAACACACAGTACAGCACTGAAAAGCATTACATTATTATCCCAAGATAATTTGATAGTTTGTAAATGTATTTTCCTGCCTGTGGTTCCAGGTATTATGCTCATACTTGAAGCGATGATTTGCAGTATCTTATACAGCTCATGTTCACCCATGTTTGTTTCGCTTTTAACGTTTACCTGCTCAGTACAAACAGGGTCGATTTGCAGATTGTACAAGCTCGACTAGAGCCATGATGTTTGCAGGCCAGAAAGACAATGCTGCAGCATGCTGACCACAGACCCTGGGCTCGGGAGGAAGCTGGGCAGTGACTCATGGTGGCTTCCTGCTGCCTGCGTCAGTGTTATCACACCTGCGCATCAGCATGAGTCTGCTGGAAATGCTGAATTTTAAGTCTGACATAAAACCACAGCTCTGGTCTGATGCAGTCAGTAAATATAGCACAGTACCTTCCAGAAGTACTTACCCCACTGCTCAATTTGTACACAAGGCATAGTAACTCACCTTCAATTCCTCTTGTATTTCTGGAGCACACAATACCACTCCTCCAAGCTGTCCTGTGCTAGATGGGGTGTTCTCTTCTGATGTGCCCACACTTCAGCATGATGCAAGTCCCTTGCAGAACTGGTAACGTTAGTGAGCGTGGACATGAGGCTTTGGTTTTGGAGGGGCTCAGCGGTCACCCCTCACCCTCTCTCAGGAGCCTGTGGTGGGAACAGATTTATGTGAGGTGGCAGTCTGCTCCTGGCCCTGAGCTGCTCAGCAGCAGCTGCAGCCCTAGGCAGTGGTGCTGGCAAGAAGAGAGCCTTGTTAGGGAGAAATGCTGGGGTATGTCCAGGAGCCACAAAGCCACTGAGCAGCCCGCTTCCCTGGGCATTGCTCAGTAGCACAAGACACAAAGTATGAGCTATGCCTTCTGCCTCTACCCTTGTAACTTCTGGATGGAGGCCCTGGTTGGCATTTGGAATGGCAGGGCAGTGGCTTTGTGGCAGCCAGCAGTGAGGACAATGCAGTCAGCACTTCTGGCTGCCACCGAGCCACTACCAGCCATGGTGCTCCTCATTCACTGCACCTGGGCCCAGAGGACACCCTGCAGCATGGCAATCTCCTGGGGTCCACAGAGACCTCATGAGTGTCTGTCAGGACCCAGGCAGTTCCCAAGGCAATTTCTCCACTGAAGGCACTCCAAGTCTACTAGGGCCGCTTTCTTTGCTGCACCCATCTGAAAATAAGAAGGCGACCGCTGCACTGAGTGCACTACTCTGACTCAATACTCCCTCAGGATCCAAAAATCAAAGGCCTAGATAACAGCTGAGGATCTGGACTGATCAACAGATGCAGAGAAAATTTATAGCTATCAATGATGAGAATTTAGGAGCAATAAGACAGCAACTGACTCTGGAGAACAAGGCCTGTAATGTCACTGTTGTCAAGACACCTTCAGAAGGCACGATAACTCTTGCCTTCCTTCCTCATAGATGACTTATAAAGTAATGGGCTAAGATTCAAATAAAGTAATTAAGGGCAGCATCTCAATTGTCAGGAGTTATCACATTGCTGATTTATCTTCCTTCATCCGTGCATGGCATCTTGGATTCTGCTGTGATGTTTCAGCCAGTTACTTCAAAAATAATAATAAACAAAAACACAGCAATAATTCTGTGAAGGTTAGAAAGACTACTTACATTGTGCTGAAAATCTTTAAGGTTCCTTATTCTGGGAGTAAAAACTGATATTAAAATTGTCTTCCAAGGACAGAGTGAAGTTTAACACAGCAACACTTTTTAAAAGTCCAAGAGACCCAGTTCACCAACCTGATGTCAGGTTATAACATTTATGACATTAATATAATGGATTATGACCTTTCTTGGCTTATCTGACTGATAGGTCCTCATATATTACATGAAACTTATTACCTCGGTCCTTTCATAACAATAATCACTTCAATTTTCTGAGTTGTGTCATCAAAACACATGCTCATAAGTGCTGATCTCATCTCTTAGAGCAGAACCAGGAGTGCCTTTGGAGCTTTGTGTCACGTAAAACCTAAAGTGAAATTCAAGCCTAATTGCAGAAAACTATCCTATGTCTAACCTTATTCTATAGGCTGCGTAACAGCAGCCCTTATGACTTTAAATGCTTTACTGATGCCAACCAAAATAGTGTGTCTTTCTGTGTGGAAGTTATTGAAGTTTAGAAATGTAATTACAATTACATGTTATAATTACTTACCATAACCTCCTTTTTTTTTTTTTTTTTTTTTTTTTTTTCTCAGAGTAGACAGAATAAAATATATTTTCTTCAATATTCAAGGTAAAACTTTGCCATGCAATTTATATGTGCTTCGACTGTGCCCATTTCCACTAAGCACGGTGTCAGTATACTCTTTTCAGATTACAAGTTTCATACGTATCGTATAAAAAGATGACAGAGGAAGGTGAGAACTTTTGGTGTTTCCAGAAATCAAACACTTAACAAATACTGACATCATTTGGGTGGATGAAGTGAGGCTCAGAAGACATAGGTTATGCACTGATGTCTGCCAAACCCTACTCCACAGCCCTGTTTCTCTGTTTGTGTGGGGCTGCCTGGCCTGCCACTGTGACACTCCCTAATGTCCCAGCTGGGCTCAGACCATGACTGCAAGAAAGACACTTGCACTGCAGGGCCAGAGGCATGACAGCAGCAGCTGGGTTAGTCAGCACTGCTCAGACAGACCTGAAATTGCACTGGGTGCCTCACAGCAGCAGTGGAGCATTGCTGTGCCATACAGGCAGCAACACACAGCTCTGGCACACAGCAGGTCAGGGTGCACCCCTACACACAGGGAGCAGCACTCCCCGTACACTGCAAGGCATCCTCATGCATGCGCAGGGAATCAGCTTGGCAATACACACACCCATCAGATAGCAAACATTAAGTAGAAATATTACTTAGTTACAAGCCAAACCATTGCATGTAAATGTCCATGGGCCTCTGGAAAGTAAGATTAAGTGCCAGCAGAGACAGGATATCCAAATTCAAGGCACATGCAGATGCAGATCTCACCCTCCAGCCTTTACTTCTCCCTTGCAGCAACACACTCTCATCCTGGCACAAGCATCCTGCTGACAGGAATTTCCGGTTCAAGTAAGCACAAGCCTGCAGCTCAGCAAGGTGAACAGGCAGATTTGTAGTATAGCTGCACACACAGTGTTGGGTACTAACACAGCAGCTGAGAAATGTGCCCTGGTACTCAGTTACCACCTTCTGAATCTTCCATGAAAATGGTGAATCAAAATGGCTCCTCAAGAACAGATCCTGGCTGGGTTTTTCAGTCTGGGTGCTGACAAACAGCCATTTCCATCTCTGCATCTGGTGATTAGTTTTATTCAGCTGAGAGACATGTAGTTGGACATTGCTCATGGTTTCTGTGAAAAACATGGGCTCATTTTCTTGGTCTATCGAGTGGGACATATGGGAGCTGGATTCCATCTTTCATTAGATCTTGGAAATTGTGTCCTCCTGCAGCAATTAATTAGCATGATGTTCTTGGCTGCTAATGTTTGCTTTCAGATTTTAGTGGCAATAGACTTGGCAACATAAATTTTTGGAGGATGGTCTAATGGTTAGCCCAGGCCTGCACACAGCTTTCTTCAACCCATTAGCTTTTATAGAATTCCCTTACGTGTACAGAAAGGTCCTTTAGTTTCTGTCCTTGTCTCGGCTCTTCCTCTGAAAAATAAGTATATGATAGTTCTTTCTTGCATCCCAAGGCAGATAAATTGCAGATACTGAGCCCCCTTCTACTACAGGAGAGGTCAAGTAGTAGCAGGTAGTCCTCCACCTCCTTCTCAAGATGGAGAATCTATTCTGCAAAGCATTTCTTTAATGCTTCCATGTTTGAAGTATTTGCACCTTTCTGTTTGTTCACTTTCAGTTTGTTCACTGTAGACATTTGGAGGCTGTAAATATCTTTATCTGTAAAAAGGACGACTATGGGAAAAGGCATACTTCTCTATTTCTGTAAGTAATTTGGCTGAGGTTTGTATGAGGTATGCGTCCCTCAGATGATACCTCCCTTGTGTGCTCATGTCCAAACTGTATCCTCTCTAAACTGCTGTGACGAATAGCAAAACCGCACAATTTTAACCTCCAAATGAAATCCACCGATGTCATCCATAGCTATGTCAATAATATTTATAATGTTATATAATTATAATAATTCCTGGCTGAAAAATACTTATAACCACAAAACATTTCATGTTTCATTTATCTAGGGGAGATGCAAACAAAACATAAAAGATATAGCCAGATGGTCCTACAGAGAATAACACATCTGCCATGGGGAGGAACACAAAGCTCATCTTTGGTACCCACTGAACACTAGCGCAGGGGCTGAATTTTCAAGGGGAGGGGAAAGGAGGAATATATTTCAATGCACAAAAATATGAGTGCCATTTTATAGCTGTGCTGGTTAATACTATTGCAAATAAGTAGTTTTGTGTGTAGCAGCTCACTTAAGTGGTCATTACTGTATGCAATTCAAACTCACAAAAGGCATATTACAAAGCTTTTTGAAACAGATGTGCTCCTCCCTCCATTTAAAACAAAATTAGTCTGTAGTGTTAATTTAGGCAACCTTTGCAGTCACTAATATACAATCACACACTATTTAAACATGTCTGAAAAGGAATTAGGACAAGAAAATGAAAGTACCACTAAAGAGTAGTTGCAGTGTTTGATGTTCCTTCCAGATAGCTTGTTCTCATTTAAATAAGAATGGGCTGAGAAAATGCAAAACATTACCGTAGGACTGTCTCCTCACTTGGTGTAGCGAGGATTTATAACAAACACTCTGGGACTGAGCCTCAATTTCACACCTGCCGGACAAATACTTTCCAACCCCCTATTAATTAAAAACAATAATAATACAAGAAGTGAAGCTAAATAATTGATGACGAACTAATCCTGTACAACCAGTATTTTAATGCAACACTTTTTCACACTTGGTGCTCCTGCCCTTTCCAGCCCGAGGTACCAAGGGCAGGAGCACATCCTTAACACAGCACTGATTCAGCAGCCTCGATTTCTCCCAACAGTTCAAGTGCAGCAGTCTGCTCTGAGCTGGTCCTGTACTCAGCATTCAGACTCCAGCTCTGTCACTACCAGAATTGCCTTTTACAGATCACCACAGAGGAATTTGCCGAGCACTAGCTGAAAGACTTATTGTACTATCAATAAGGAAAGTTTAAATACCATTACAATTCTGACTTGTACTTTTAAATGCCATAAAATCCCAAGTTAAGACCCTGCCTTGCTTTTCCTTAACTACTGCCAAGGCGCACTCAGATCACAGGCTGCAGCAGCTACTGCATCACACAGCACTTTGGGCAGCTCTAGGTTTTTGCTCAAGCTCCTTTCCCAGCAGCTTGGTCACCACAAGGGCTGCAGAGGAGAGCACTGAAGAGAGGTTTAAGCACTGAATTATAATTCCTGTTAAGCCTAACTCTTCAGACTATTCCTTTCAATCACTGATAGAAAACAACTTGGTGAGTACATACGTTTATATAAGACAACCACGCATCTTCAGATCCCAAGTGGCTTCTGGGATAGAATTTTAAGATCAACCATGTGGATGTAAGTTTATATTTGAAAACTGAAACCACAAAAGGCTGTGTAAAATAATTCTTATGATTAAGAATCGTAGAGCGTCGATGTATATTACCAACAGACAAATGCAGACCCTTAATTTTATGGGAGAGCAGCCTCCCAGTTTGGGCACAACAATCTTCAAAAGCATTTGTTCTTTTCTTTGCATTTTTCAAACTGTAATTAACGAGATATGAGAGAAATACTGTTAGATGTAGACTATGGGACTATACTACGCAATGCCATAGTGAGAAAAAGGGCCTGGATATGACAGCAGAATTGCTCGCATAGCCATCCACCAGCCAAAAAGGAACTGCTGTCACTACGGGTATCTATGCATTATGTAAACTTCTTTTTTAGTGAGGGTGGCTCAGTAACTTCTATTGCAGGTGAGCATTACAGCCTTAATTGGTTTCTAACGGCACAACCTGTATCCTTCACAAAGATATGTCCATTTTGCAAGGTTATTGGCTTGCAGCATACCTCATAAGATGTTCTAACGAGACAGATGTTTCACACAGATTGATGTCTATTGACATTGCATTAGTTCATCGGGGTTACAAATCATATTGCTTTGCACTACATCTCACATTTGCTGTATCATGACAAGAGGTTTACAATAGTCACTTTGGGGCACAGAAAGTGCCTGCTATCTATCTCTTGGATAAATAATTTAAGAAATTGTTGGGAAATCGTATCTAATTAGTAGGATCTGCACTCAACAAGTGCCCTTTGATTTAAATTGTGTTTGTATTTTGATAGGTATTGATTTTATGAGTAGGAGAAATGAATAATAGATTTTGTATTTCTCCACAGTTAGCAGCAATACTGAGAGAAATAATGGAGGGAAGCTGCCTCTCTGGGGACTGGATGCCTTTTGCTAGAAATCTTTGGGGCAGTTAGAGGCAGCCCTAAATTGCACAGAGTGGCCTGATTCCTTTTTCTTTTTGCTGCATCATCTTGAACACATCACTCAGCTTCTCAAATTTCCAATTTGCAGGATGGAAATGGAATGGTTTCTCATCAGTCTGCAAATGGCTGTAAGATACAGGTAGAAAAGGGATACCTGCATCCACACAGGCATTATTCAAACCCAGCATGCCATCACCACAAGGATGTATGGTGTAGTCATGCAGCAGTGAGGTAGGGAGCCAGCAGGGCTCTGTTGATACTAGAAGCACACTCCATCACCAGGGTAATCTTGTATACCTTCACAGCAATGGGGTGGCATGAACATCATGTCACATATTTGAATCTAACTAAGCTGCTTCTGCTCCTGCCACCAGCACCCAGCTCTGGTTATGTTAGCTACGTACTTCCCTAAGTGAATTCGTTAAAGAAAGATTATTTTGTTTTCTGTAACTGGACACCAATCCTTCTGAGCAGGAGCAAAGAACAGGGTGCAGCGGTAGCACGCAGATACCCCTGCCATCTC
This sequence comes from Centrocercus urophasianus, assembly GCF_019232065.1. NCBI lineage: Eukaryota > Metazoa > Chordata > Aves > Galliformes > Phasianidae > Centrocercus > Centrocercus urophasianus. The sequence continues at coordinate 12,050,506 of NW_024884733.1, read as the reverse complement.
CCAGGAGAGCAACCACTCCACCAACAGATCCATGACCCTGCTCAAGTATGGTCAGAGAGAGTAGCAGAGAAAGGCAAAACATTACCAGAATTAAAATGAAATCAGAACATACACAGGTATATACAAACATAGGTTTCCAGCACCCACTCACTATTACAAATGCAGACCTCTGAGATAACCGTAATTAAAGAAAAGCTTTATTTTTTTTTCCCAGTATGCCAGCTCTGATTAGAAAGAAAAACTGTAGGCTCAACTGTGCTGCACAATAAACATGGCATCAGAGCAAGCATCAAAGTGGCCCCACAGCTGCTGGCAAACAGTACCCTCATAAGAGAGACAATGAAAATACAATCAGTAGAAATAGCATTTCCCCCATAACATAAACACCACAGACATTCCCTTAACACAAAGAGAAGAGGGATCAACAGTGACAGCTTTAAATTTGCCAGGTATCATGGGAGGACTGCAAAACACATCCTCCCTGAACCAAGCCGAAGGAGCAGAACGAGCCAAGTCACTCTGCTCACAACAAAGACATCCCTTTCATACATCTCAGGGAGTCAGCAGGCTTAATTTTTTGTTTGTATTTAACATCTGCTTCAGCAAGATGTGCTGAAATATCTATTAGTGCCTGTTTGTGTAGACACAGCCCACTGCCATCAAATCACTTTAAAGTCTTCAAAGAATAGAGATGATATTTAAAATGTTTAATTATTGTCTGAATCAACAGCTTCCAAAAAGGGCCCGAAACAGCCAAGTGGGAGCTGGGGCCCACAGCCCTGCAGCAGAGGGAATGTTGCTGCTGGAAGAGCATCGGAGCCCTCAGCCTCACAGGGGAAGGCTTAAATAATGCATGGCAGGATTCTTTGTGATGTCTTTCCTCTTTTTTTTTTTTTTTTTTTTTTTTTTAGTTAATATTTTACATTCTTTCAGAAGTATTACCTGTATGTTAAGGCCCATATTCATATCAGCGTGAACAACAAGCAACTGCTCTGCTTCCCCTATTTAATTCCAGGCAGATTTAGAGAAATAGAGACCTGGCAACACGCAGCTGAGGTGCACAAGAGCACAGAGAAGAATGGGTCTGCTGGAACAATTTTTTTTTCCCTTTTCTCATTAAAGTTTCATCTGAAGAATTTTTGTGGGAGCCTTAGCAGGTAAAACAGCACTCTTCACTTCTTGGTTCATAGGCAGCAGCAGCACAGAGGAGGCCAGCATCAGGCAGACAGTATTCTGATGCCCGCTGTGCCTCCCTACAGCAATCATTTACCCTCCTAAGGGTCTTTTCACAAGAGATGAGCAATATTAATTATCTTGAAGTATTTTAAGAGGGAGAAGCTCTCACTCGTTTCACAAGATATTTCACTTTCCAAGTAAATTACAAATGGTCGCAATGATCTTCCCTTTAAGGGAACGCCCGATTACCTCCTGGGTAACCCAGCTGCACAGTTCAGTCCCTAGCAAAGCCAACATGAGAACTATATATGCTTTTATGAATGCTGAAATGGTCCATGAATCTCAAATACTATTGCACCCTGCTTTAGAAGTCTTTTATGTGCTTTCCTTCAATAAATACATGTATTTGGCTCTGGATCTCAAGGCCCCTTTCAAACTGCGTATCTCTTAGAATCTTAATAGAAAATTACTGACATGAAGCTGAAAATAAATGCTTTTAACAAATAGGAAAATTCTATATTTCACTAAGGAAAGTGTGATTTAAAGGAAAACACAGGCTTTTGCGACATCTAAACCCTGCATATTTTCTGCAGAGCATGCCACAGCTATTGACATACTGTTGGTTTTATACATCCCAGGATGCATGAATTATTACTGTCGCTTGACATTTTATATTCCTAGTTCCATAGCCTATAGCAACACTTACCGCTGGCTGGTGCAGACTATAGCAGACCTCTGGCAATGCCTCTTACTGATCAAGCACTGCTCAGTATTTTCCTGCTAGTAATGCAAAGACATCCTAATTCTCTAAGACAGAAAACCCACAAGATACTATGCTTGTGTTCTCCACTCCTTTTCAGAGATGTGAGACATGAAACACATTACAGATGCCTTCTCCCCCATTGGGAGGCAAACCGATAGTTGTCTTATAAGCTTCAGGTACTACAAAAAAGACATACACCACACAATAATGCTAAAGAACAAAGCTGACTGAGTACGCCTAACGAATAGTGCCAGCATGCGGGCTGGTTATGAAAGGGACCTCGGGAGTGAAAGAAGCATCCTGATGAGATTCAATGGGCTTGTCCTGACAGGTTTATTAGCTTCTTTAAAAAGGACCTTGCAAAAGTGAATAATACAGAGACTGCAGCAGCAGAAAAACTACATCCGAGGTGTCTGCATTTATGGATTCACAGGAGGTGAACTAGCTCAGTGCTTACCTGGGTGAAATCCCCTGAGGATGTCTAGAACATGAGTTAGTGTAAATAATAAAACAGGTACTGCAAGTCACAGGGTAGCAAGGGCACCATGACTACACAGAGCTGCGGCAAGCTGCCCAGGGCTCAGCACACAGCCCTGCAGGCAGAGGGCTGCCCTCACTGCCCAGAGCTTCTGCTCTGCTCAGAGAGCATCCAAGCAGCTGCAGCTCTGTACAGGGGCAGAGGGAAAAACTAGAAAAGCAGCAGGTGGAGAATCATGGAGTGGCAGGTGTTAACGCAGGCACTTTAACTCCTTTAGACAGAAGCTGCTTTATTTCACATCTCTGTGTGGTTTGTTGTTTTTTTTTTTAGTTATTATTATTTTTTTATTATTATTATTTTTAAATCTTCAAGTTCTAGCTGCAGAAAAACATCACAAAATAGAATTTGTTACCAGCATCTCTGTTTGTTACATATGCATTTTGCAGTTGCTTTCTGAAACTCTTTGCTCCTTTGCAGCAGCGCATGGGCTGGATTCACTTGATGCCAACACCTGGCTGGGGCATACGAGCACAGCACCACAGGTGCCCAGAGGGGAGGAGCACAGGGAAACATTGGCCTGGCCAACCTGAGCCAACTGAGAGCTTGCCCAGGGCCAGGCCAGGTTCTGCCCTAGCCTCGCGGTGTCTTTCCTTGCGGCATACCCTGAGAAGCATCTGCCTGCTCGTCCTGGAGCTGCAGCATATCTGTGCCTCACACAGCACTCCCTGGTCACAGATCCAGTTGCAGTGGCCAGCTTCAGTGTAGCTGTGCAGTGAGAACCCTGTGTGTAGCCCATGTCCCTGCTGGTTGCCACCCTGATCCTTCCTTTCCTTGAAAGGCCAGCTCACTCCTGGAACGTGGCATTGCCAAGGGCTCTTCCCCCAGCCCTGAGGGCAGCTGTGGGTCTGCCATGGAGCAAAATGAGCTCCTCTGCTTGGTCCATGCTTCCTTCCTTACTCTCCCCATTGTCCTTCCCCACTGCTTCCGACAGTATTGCTCCTGCCCGAGGAGGTCCCAGCATCTCTTTGTTCCCTGGCTCCATCCCTTGGGAGGCATCAGCGGGTGATGAACCATTTCATCTGAGCGCTGACTGCATCTGCTGCCTTTGCACAATGATAGACCGGCTGACGTGCTCCCAGCAAGCCACTCTCCACCGATTTACCCGGCAAGTTTTTATCATCACTTGAAATACAGCACCACAGCTCTGCATCTGCAGCCGTCCCCGGAGTCCCAGCAGCACGGCCATTGGGACGGCTCCGGTCGAGCTCGACTGAGCGCAGAAGGTGACTTCTGTCGCTGAGGCATTTGTCATCGGGGTAAGCGGGCAGCGCTGCACTAGCGAAGCTTCTTCTTTGACATCCAAAGAGGTAAGCATGGCTGCACATGAATTAAACACTTGCCAGCAAACAAAAATATTTTGCTTTTCCAAGACATCATTCCGGTGGTTTCGTTGCTGCCTTTTGAAGGCATGGCATTTACTCAACAAATCTGTTCAGCTCTTGAGCCCATCTAAGAGGAGCAGGTTAATGGCAAAGGCCGCCCAGTCAGTCCCAGGAGCACATCGTTCCCCAGTGGCTGCCTTTGTTCCAGGGGGAAGCAGTTCCCCACTCAGTCCCACACTGATGAAATGCACAAACCTACTGCTGAGGGCAGCTCTCCATTACCCCCCAGGGTTCAGCCCATCAGCCTCACAAGCCCATGGTGATCACACCTGGCACAGCACTACTCTGGAACACACAGAGCAGCCCGCAATCACAAGAAGGGAAGAGAAAAAGGAAGCTTCTGCTGCAGGTCTGCATCTCCAGTGGCTGCCAGAGCCACATCATGAGTGGGACAGCCAGGGAGGCTGGGACAGGCACCAAGCTCCACATTTAATGCAACACCATACATTGCATAGCCCAACACAGCTTTTGGGTTGCATAGCACAAGGCAATGTGTGTATGTACAAACACATATAGTTACATAAATGTACTTTACGTGCATGCTCAGCCATGCAACAAATATACGTGTATGGCACATCTGACAGTAGTCCTAAATTTTCAATAAAATATAGAACACATTGTATATATTTGTGAATGTGTATGTGCAAACAGATCACAACATCTGCAGACAGTTTACCAACCGAAATCAGATTTTTAAAGCTCTCCAAATCCCTACTGTAGAATCTTACATGTTTGGAAAGAATCCAGTTTTGTCTCAATAACATCAATGCAGATATCATTATCAAGATCCAAGAGCTGAGGCCCACCATGTTTTTCTGTGAAACTTCATATCAAATTGGATAAAATGTATTCAATTTTTTCATGAAGTGCCTTTCAATAAAATACTTCATATTACTTAATAATTTGTAGTTATGTTTATGAAGATTAAAAACACCTACTGTATTTCCATGATTGATAATCAGTTTTTAAGCAGCTGTTATTTTTACTATAAATATATGAAAGTAATCTAAGCTACTGAAATCCTATACATACAGCCAAACCACGTAGGTTACACCAAAAGTGACTCCTATTTCCATGGAAAGCACAACAACTCCAAAAAGCACAGCAACACTATTTTATAGAGCAAATTCTCAACTACGAAATACTATTTCTCAGCACAGTTACCACCATTAGCTGTACGTTTTTGCCAGTGATAAATAAGTGCCTGCATGCCATGCTCATAAAACCTGCAACAGTAGAGGTAAATCACTGCCACTGTTGCCACTGCTAAAATGCAGAGCCCACTGCCACACTGTGCTCACATTCACTGTTTGGTCTCCATAACCATTTAGCAAGTGTTGATGAATGTCAATGGGTGCCCTATTTTCTGCACAGAGGAATTCAATGACACCTTTGCTCCACACACGTTTCTGTCAGACACCATTCTGTCAGACTGCCCCCCTGCTGCCATCTGTCACATGACAACAAAAATGTATGGAATATCAGTGGGAAGGTTCAACTTCTACTACCATAACACCAGCATCTGCTGTTGTGGGCTGACATCATAAAATTGGAGGCGTTACTTTCAGAGCAGCTCTTGTATTTCATGCTCTAAGAAAAAAATTACACATGGGGAGGTGTGAGATACTAGAGTCCTAGGCATTTTGGACGTACTAAAACCTTTGGAAGATGGAGGCCATAGGCAACCCTCCAGCAGACCATGCAGTAAGGAGGAACCTGAATAACAATGTTGTTGCCCATTCACCTGGAGACATGAACCCACCATGCCTGGGGCAGGTGGTTCTATAAACAAGTAATGAAACCTAGGAAGAACGATCTCCTAAGTGCATTGTGAACATTTGTGTCTTCTATTTGCAAATGTGATGCTTCAGCCAACAGATAAAAACAGAGGAATCATTCCTCTTCCACCTGCAGCTGATGGGGCTTTTCCTCCTCTTCATTTCCACCTCTTTCTGCCCAACTCCTTCACCCCTCACCCAGGCTCCCTAAGCTTCCTACCATGCCAGACTTTAAAGCAATCTGTGTTAACCTATTGTGGCTAAAGATGCTCTTTGTCTTCCTGCAGCTTGGTAGGAAGAAAGTGCAGTGGTGCCACTCTAACTGATGAAGGAATGACTCAAGCTCATTCAGGGGCTTTGTCCTGCAGCCCTGTACAGAGCAGCAGCCCTACACCATACAGACCACTGTGGTATCTGGCAGCATTGTCAGCAGCCCTACCTTCCCTGATCTGGGCACCTTCACAAACATTAACTGCATTAGGTTGTTATTGCTACACCAGGCTGTGCCCTGGTCTCACTATGTGTTAGAATGGCAAGAGCTGGTTGGGCTCAGCACGGACACTTCTGATGCCTGTAGATCTCCTGTCACCCACACAGTAATGCTCAGGTCCAGACAGCGTGCAGCAGCACACACAGTAGCTCATAAGCACAGCTGTATTGTTAACATTGCAGAAGCCATCCCTGTATCATCCATCTTTACGGCTTTCCTGGAATATTCTTTACATTCTGTGGTCTGTGCAACCAAAGGCTGCACCTGGAACATTAACTCTCTCTTAGCAGACTTGACACGTTATTCCTGCCCAGTGAGAAATGCACGGCCTCCCTGTTAAATATAACATATTGATTTTTAAATCGCTTTGATGAGTTGGAAAGTGATGCGGAAATGGGATCAGAGCATTTATCAGAGCTCTCCTCTGTGAGAGCAGCTGATGTTTCAGATGATCCAAGGACAGCATCTCCGAAAGACAAGCCCAAGGCACACAGAAGATGTGCTATTAACTGTCATCCAGCCCAGATCCAGAGCTCACTCCCAACAGGCCGAAATGCTGAGTGAAACATTTTCACATCTCATCTTAAATCTTTGTATGGACACTTATTCATGGCTGAGGTTTGCTTTCATTTACAGCGGTAGGGTGGAACTCTTTGGACTGCTCTTTCACAAGGATACTATCAGTTTACTCCTTACTGAAATTGATTTAGTCTTTGACTTTTTTTAAAGCAAGAGCAAGTAATTGCATGGGAACTTGTTTTCATCATTCCCATCTGTAATTATAAGAGGGCACAATAAGAACTGATATGTTCTACAAACATCTAAAAAAAAAAAAAAAAAAAAACACCAAAACCTTTTGTCTTTGATAAAAGTGCACTTATTTCAGTAACCTGGTTATCACCAAATCTTTGGATGCACTGAGCGTATGTTTAATTTTAAACCCTCAGCTCCTCTAAATTACAGTAACTTTTTTCTTTCTGACAGTAACAAAACACATCAGATAGCTCCTTTTTTCTAAATGGAGGGGAAAAAAAAAAAAAAAGCACCAACAAAAAGACCTACAGCTCAGCGTGTGGCCAGACAGGACATTACTTCATCTTTTGTGATAGATCTGCAGAGATTCAACCAGGACCTGTGTGTCTGCTCCTCACACACCCTGAGCTAAAAGGAGAAAATCTCCTGCAATAGCACCAAGAGCTCCAAATCACACTGTGCTCCCACCTGAGGAGTGGGAAAACTGAGAACTATTGAGCTCTGTCCTGTTTATCCATTATTTCATTTTTCTTTTTTCCCCCCTCTCTCATTTTCATTTCCTTATCTCTATTTCTTTCTTTTCTGCTTTCTCCTATGTCTTCCATTCCTCTGCTATTTCTAATCACTTTCTTCCCTACCGCTTTCTCCTGCTCGCCCATCCTATTCTTCTCTTCTGCTCCTTCCTCTAGAGGCAAGGTGGGCAGTGCTGGGAATTTGCACCACTTCCTCACCTAGCCCAGGACAGGCCACAGTAACAGTGATATGGCAAGTAGTGCTTGAAAAATTTCACAGACCTGCTCCTCCCCTCTCCCCCACAGAAAAAGGCAATTTTTAATTTACTTCAGATCAAAATTCAGAGGTACAACCCCTGTGCATTTCAGCCAGTTTGAGAAGACTGTGGGACATGAGAAATGTTTCTTGCACAATTCTGCAAAATTAATCCCAAGAATTATTTGGTAAGCTCTATCACACAGACCGTACTCCATCCCTTCTCTTTACATATTTATTCAAACACTGAATATATAGGTATATACACAGAATATTTACTGGAGAACGTCTTCCTAAGAATCTAACTGCCATCAGTTCAATTTTCTGCCTTAGGTCACACCTGGGACAAGGCAGTAAGAGCCAACAGGAGCTGCCACAGGAGCCCAAGCTGCACTCTAGCCACCGCCCACCACCACGCCTTTGCCCAGGCAGTACTGCACATCTCAGAGTTAACGCCAGCAGTGCATTTGCAGGTACAATGGCGCCCAGCTAACAGCATTCAGACGCACAGAATGATGAAGGTGCTGGCAGGGTTTTATGTGCTTCCTTTAAGCACAGGAGCTGCTGCTCTTTGTCCCTCACATCCTTTGTGTCAGAAGCAGCGCGACGCTAATAAATCTAAAACATTTTGAGATTCATAGCAAGGGCTGCAGCCTCCGGATGGAATTCATAAACATGTGCTGTAATTGCTTCTGCACAAGGAAGTGCAGGGAGAAGGCATCTCTTTTCCCTCTTCATGAGCACCCGAGCTGGAAGCAGCTCCATTTCCCTGCCTGAGATGTCCCTGAGAGCCACAGCTCCAGTTACACCCAGTGGGTCAGGCTATCACCAGCCCACAGGGGCAGCTCCACTGCATCATGCTGATCCACTCACAGAGCAAAAGAGCTCATTGGGATGCTGCTTCTGGGAGTAGTCATGACTATTTATATAAGGCAGCAGCACGGCTTTCAAATCTGGCAATGCTTAGACTTTGCAGTACTCAGATCTGCTACACAATTTGGATTTGGGGTTAGATTTCTTTTTAGAGACTTACATAACCTCAGACAGTGCTTTGCTCAGGCTGTCAGTCATACAGTTCCCAGAATCATTACTTAAACATTAGGGAATTTCACACCCAATGTACAGCAATCTGTTTTACTCTGAAAACTAGACCATGCTGTAGTAAACAGGTTTTTTTCCTGATCTTGTGCCATGTCATTCGGCAGGAATACTCAGGTGTTGGAGGCTTGCATCCCGCCTGCAGGCACAGAATGGTGCTTGGGTTACACTGGGGGATTGGGACAGAGGGAAACATTAATTTCTTGGCTCATCAGACTATCTCCCTCCACCTTTCTCCACCCACTTGCCAATCTGGTACCTCCAGCTTCTCAGTGAGGGAGTATGAGAAGGGAACTGTAGGGATTTACTTTGTATGACAAACAACTTTGGTTTAGTGAATATAGGCTCATACCTTTCTATGGATCTGCCCTCTAGGAATAATAACCAGATTTCCAGAGCTTTGCAGTAGATTATCCAGCACTATTAGGGAATCCATCAATAGAAACATTGGCAGGTCTGTGAGAGAGGGGATCAACCTGCAAATTCTCTAAGAGCCTGCTTTTTCATGTTTCCCAGTGACTTCACACACTCAGACATTAAAAGCAATATTAAATTTCTGGAAAAACACTTTAAGTTATGAATATAAACATTTACCACTGAAAATTATTTGTTGGTTTTTTTCACCTCTCTGCTTTTTACAATTAAAAGAAAATATAGGGAAATACTGGGATTGTGAAATCACAGTTTGAACCCAACCAGCATGGCTAGAGGATGCCCCTGGCTGCTGCACTGGCCCATTGGACACATGTTGTCAGGGAGCTCGGCCTTCACAGCCCCACACAGCTGAGCCACCATGCTGTGTGTACGGCGCAGCCTCACGCATGGGCGCACACTTTCTGCAAAACACAGTGGTTATTCTTAACACAAACTTGTTGGAATTGCATAACACCAACAGAGTGCCTCACTAAAAAGTCACATTTTATATCCTTTATCAATCACAGCGCTCAAGTTTGGAGCATCCAGATTGCGTACTCACTGGTTCTTAGTCAGCTCCTGCATTTGCATTTTGACAGTGTTTTTCAGCCCAGGAGCTGGAGCGATGAGCAAGCTATGATCTGGCACATTAAAAACAGAAACCGCTGCTCATGTGTCCTGTGCAGCAGCAGCCCACCTCCACGAGGACAGCCAGGCAGAGCTCCCAACAATGCGTGTGGGACGTTTGCCCACAGAGCGAGGCTCTGCCTTGTTACGCAGGGACAGGTTGCCACACTGACAGCCTTCTGGCTTGTTATTGTCCAAAGAGGGAAACAGCTTTCTTACCACTTTACCCCAAAGCTGTCCTTAGGAAATAATAGTAGGTAAATTAATAAATAAATAAACAAATAAATAAATAAATCAGTACATGATTTGTTTTTCTCTGTAGAGATATGCAGAAATATCAAAGGATGTGTGTATAAAGGAGAGTCAGGTCATGCTCACCGTATCCCAGGTTAGCCAGGCATAGCCATCCATGCTTAGGTCTATTTTGCAGACTGTGCTAAGGTCTGTTTTGCAGACTGTGGAGCCATACCAGCCAGCACTCCCCACACACCACAGACCAGAGTGTGGCAGCCCTACACCTGTGCTGGCTGCAGGAATGCTGGCACTGCAGTGCCTGCTCCTTGCTCTGCTGCTTCCCACCCACAGCACCAGGGAATGGGCCCTGCAGCACAACAGCTGCCTGTGCACAAAATGACTCAGAATGCAGACCAGGCCTGAGAGGGCTGTAGGATCATTGCTTCCAGCCAGGGCCACATCTCATCACTTCCACACAGCTCAGGGATACTGCATAACAACTACCTCTGTCTGAGGCTCATAGAACAATCTGGGCTGGAAGAAACTTTTCCAGTCTTCCCAGACTATACCATTTCCAGCAATCACAGCATCATTCAGCAGTCCTAGATCCACACAGCAGGTCTACAAGATACAAAATAGCTCTGTAAACCCAATGATGCAGCTGAAGGAGGGCAGGAGCATCTGTTCCCTAGCAGTCAGCCTCAACAAGTGAAGGACCCTCAGTGCTTCAGTGCGGCTAACAGCAACCCTCAGCATTTGGTAGCTTTTTGTTCTCTATTACCTCTTCCCGAGGAATCTGAGCTGTTACATCTATTTTTCCCCACCTCTTTCTGAAGCAAAGCGTCCACAAAAGGGTTCACAGTGCATCAGCTGTCCATGCCCAAAGAAACAACTTTATGTCCTGGTGACAGTTGGGTGTCACGGGTGCACAGACACTGGCAAGGACCTTGTCCCATTGAGAAGGGCAGCTCTGAGACCTGAGAAGACACTGAGGCACACAGGAGGGCTCAAAAACACATAGCCCCTCCATAGGAATCTGCAGCTTAAGGCCAAGCTGAACCTAGGGCGGCTCCTCCACAGTGGGGACATGAGGAAAGGAAGCTGCTGCACACTGAGAAGCCTAATTGCATTTGCTCTGCAGGCTTTGTAACATCAGTCAAACAAGTATGCCACTGCTTTTACTGCTCTGCAGTTGCCATTTACTATTTTACTGGGAAATTGTCCAGAAAAAGGGATGCTACCTAGAAGAAAGCATTATACCAGCAACAGTAATGTTTCTGAACAGCCCTACAGGTACAGCGTCAATTCCCACACCACAGCAGAGCTGCAGAAAAACCAGAAGAGCCCCAGCCACTCAACTTGCATGTGAGACCTGGGGCAACAGCAGAGAAGGAGGTACCTCAGGACCCCACAAGCACACCTGAGCCAATGTAAACCAGAGCCATGACAGCCCACACAAAGAACATGATTCAGTGATAAAGGGAATAAGCCAAGCCAGAGCTCCACAACCCAGAACCACTGGGGTTGCTGAGGACTTGAAAGCAGATGCTGCCCACCCCTCAGCCTCAGCACTGTGCAGGGCTGGCACTGTCCCAGAAGTGAAAATGCCACAGAGCAGGCATGAATTTGCCAAAGGTATCTCTTCTCTCACAATGGCTCCTGCCCTCTAGAGAGCTCACCTACTATAGGCAGCACCTTAATTCTTAATTATCCTTCTGCTAGAGACTCAAAGTGAGCATTAGAGTTATTTAAATTTTATAACACTTCAACAAGGTAAGGGTGAAAAAAGAGAAGAGCAGTTCTGAGTCATCCCATTTTTATCACCATTGTATTTTCCCTCCCAATCAAAAAAATAATTAATTAATTAAGGCATACTTCCCTTCTCTGCTCCCCACAAGGAAACACACATTTACCTGGTCTACTTCCCATCAACACCTAAGCAGATTGTGATCAACCAGTCAACATATTCCCCCCTACACAAATAACACCAGCCCCAGAGCAGCCTCTCAGCTCTACTTATGGGCTCGGCAGGAGGGCGCAGGGGTCATGTTCAGCACAGGTGAGAGGGCACTTCCTTAATGCAGTGCAAATCAGCTTAGCCAAGAAAACCTGTGCCTGTTACACCAGCACCTGGCTCTACTTTGCCAGAAAGATCAGCATTCGTGTTTTTTTTTTCTGACACATTTTTGTTTTCATCACCTCATCCCTTGTACTCAAAGCACCTCTGCAGAAATGTTCAAGTTCTTGTGTTGCGGTACCCAACCATGGCACTGGGCAGAAATAACACAGAACTCAGCAAGCAAGAGAAGGAGACAAGGAGGCCATCACAGCTGCTGCCCAATGCAGAACAAATTGCTCTGCCCAGGGCCAGATGTGAGTTGCTGCAGATTACAGAGCTGTGTGTGTTGCACCACAGGGGTTTGCATCAGCTGGATCTCTACACCCTCCATGTTTTGCTGGCTCTAGCTGAATAGCTCCTGAACACAGGCTGGTTAAATTTACATTATTTTTTAATTTTGAACAAAATTAACCCCATGTATTATTGTCCCTTTCTCCCTCTGTCTCTCAGACGGAATTTCTTAAACTCATGTGAGTTTATTATTTTCATAGCACATGTTGTCCGGACTAAGCTGTGTTTGTATCATCAAATGATGAGAGGGAAGCGAAGATTTAATTTCATGGTGGAATTAGGTCTGACATTTCCTTTTAACTTACACTACATCAAGGGTTAATAAGGTTACTCTAACCTTAATCTTTGATAGCTCAACAATAGAATATTCTGGGATTAGTGCAAAAGCTGGATTTTAACTTTTAATCTCATTATTGTTGATAACCTTATCAACAATGCACCCCACCATGGAGATGGAACAGGGAAACCTTAGACTCGACAGTCTCTTTCCATGGAGAAACATTTGGAGTTTCAGAAGAGCCAGGGACAGTTGCTTGGTTGATGCCTGTAGTGAGGTTCACAGTTTGCAGTAAGGCTGAAACACAGCTTTTAAACTGCTTGTCAGAAATCTTTGCCAAGAAAAACACTGGTCCAGTGGCATATGTTGGTGGAGCAATGCAAGGTTGCTCTAATTCCCTTACTTTGTTTTTCCCTCCTCCCATGCGGCAGCTACTCCAAGAATCAGACCGCCAGTCTGGAAAGTTGAGATCCAGAAACTTACTGCTAATTACCGTGTTTACAATTCCCAACCTGTTTGTTGGTGCCAACAATCAAACTGCATTCTCTTGTGTGCACCAAAAGACACTTGCTGGCAGGAGCTTCCTAAGGTTCCAGGCTGGCTACATTAATTACTGTTAACTTAATTTTTGGGTACTGAGAAGTAGCTTTAATTAGCAATTTTATGGATTAAAATGAATTTCAAGAAACTGTGGTTTGACTTATAGACTGCTTACCAATCCTATAAGTACTTTATATAGAAACACTAGTGGTAGCAAATTTATATGTGGTCTGACAAATAAAATAGGCAGAGGTTTAATGAAAATCACAGCAGGAAATGAAAGGTTATACCTTCCTTTTGAAATCAAATAAGCAGCTCTAGAAAGGCGGAGACATTTTTTATCACTTTTCAGCAAATATTTGACCAGACAAAATAAACCTAATCCTCACAGTGTATCGTTGAATCAGAGTATTCAAACCTTAGGTAATTTATCTCTGTTAATGAATGCCTTTGGAAAAAAAAATCACATATGCTATGAACTCAGTGAAAGAGAGCCTGAGCTCAAACAAGTGCAGGGCAGAGCCCCAGCAGGGATGATGCCATCTATGCCCTGCAGGTCCTAGGCTGGGACTCCTGAAGCCATTTCTCTACTTAAGTACCACCAACTCAATTAGGATTCATTCTAACAAAGCGTGGATCTGCCAGAATCAGCTGAGAGCCACGCACCCCACAAGGGCCTCAGGGCAGCATGGGTGGAAGGGTGATACCTCAGAGCCCACCACCACTTTGTCTCTGACCCAAACCTTCCACAGCAGGCCGTGGTCAGGCTCTCTTTCTGTCCCATAGAGTATTCTTCACCCTCTCACCCTACGCCTCTCCCAAGCAACTTGCTGTGCCTCTGGCATTTCTCAGGCTGTGGCCACAGCCAGAGCCCTGTGTCATTCTCCTGAGTGTGGGACAGCACTCAGCCACTGGGAAACAAAAACTCCAGGACAAAATTTGGTGGTGTGAAAGTCTGTGTGGGACTGGGAAAGCACAGACAAAGAAGGCAGTAAACCAAAAAGTAGAGTACTAAAAACCAACACCAGTTTTGACTTACAAAAGGAAGAAATGAAACAAAACATATCAGTGCTTCCAGAGAGACAGCCTGGATTTACCCTGGTCCTGCAGGAGGGATTTGGAAACCAGCACCTGAGAGCAGCCAGCTTGTACAGGGTGAAGTGAATACACTGAGCAAACACATGCCTCTTAGAATGGTCCCAGAGGGGCTGATGGACTCCTGCAGCATAGGGATGCTCTGGCCTGCAAGCTGTGTGTGTGGGGTCCATGGGATTGGGGTTGCCCCTTCCACACACCACTGCCATGCCTTCAGGCAGCCCCTGGCCCAAGTGCCTGCACCTTGTGCAACCTGCAGGCCTCTGGAGGGAGTCAGCCAGCCTCCACCCCATTTATAATGCAGAAAGCAGAGAAGCTTCATTCTTCTCATTTACATAAAGCAGACATAAAACTGAAAGCAAAATAGCTTGAGAGCATATGGGCAAAGCACACAAGAGCCAGTGAGGAGAGGAGTGAGAAAGGACACAGCAAAATCTCTTTTTAGGTTGAGATCCACTGGGGGCTTTTGCGTGTCTTTACCACTGCTAAGCTTGGGGACAGTGGCCCCCTGCCCCAAGAGTCTGTGTTAGTATCTCAGCTCAGCCCTGTACCTCTGCCCTGTGCCATAGTAGCCTGATGTGGGATGGGTCTTAGTCAATGATCCACTTTTCTGGGTGAGGAGATCATGACCGTCGAAAACCTTCCACAACAACACAGCCAAAAGACAACAGCAGGTTTTAAGCTGGCTGCACCTTATCACTTTTTCTCTTGAACTCTCCCTTTCCTCGTACAACACGGCAGGCCTTCCCCTCTGTGGGAGAGGCTGGGCCAGCAGTCAGCAGAGGGGCATTGCTGGACCCTGTGCATGCTCCCCATGCCCCTTCTCACAGCACAGCAAGCTTCAGCCATGTCTCCTGTCCCACATACCCGAGCCATCAACCTGGCTGCCAACAAAAGCCCCGTGGAAGCTGGTGGAGCTGCGGTGCCTCCCCAAGCCATGTGCAAACCCAGTTATTTCCTCCAAGTAATATATAAATAGATGCCATCTCGTTATTGATGTACATTGTGCAGACGGTTGAGCTGGGGATGAAGCTTGCTTGCTTTCCTTTTATGGCTGAGAAGCAGGATCCCAGAGCCTTTATCTGAAATCTCTGCACATGTCAATCAAAGCTCACCAGGAAGGAGATTTTGCACTCTTAGGTCCTCGTTAACTGCCAGGCACCACTGCAGCCAAGTGGCCATGGGAAATGTCCACAGGAATAAAATGCAGCTCTGTAAGTGTGTGCATGTGCATATAAGCACATTTACATACAACAAACTGAAACAAAGCTAAAGCAGAACATTAACATTTTCAGCCTAATTTTTTAATTCTTTTTCATATCCCAAGACCAGGTTGTAATTTGGGCACAAATCTCATTTGACTTCATTATAAGCCACTGATTTACACTAATGGCAGAGCTGGAAAAGCAAAGCTCGGAGGATGGCGCCAGGCCCAAGCCTTCTCCCATCCTGTGTCTGCAGCGCATCAATACTGTGAGTTCAATTTGATGGCGAGCTCTAGCAAAGGCAAGTTATCGATATTTCGGAAAGCTGTTCCTCACACTTCTGAGCAGCAAACGGCCCATCACTAAGAAGGCCAAACCCTTGTCAGCATGAGCTGACTTCTATGAAATGAAATACCGACCTTACTGCTAGCTCCAGAGCTAATTGCAGAAAAGAGATTTTATTAGAGAAAGCAGAGCTATTATTCCCAGTCACTCTACAGGGCACATATTTAAGTTTTACATTCAGTGAACGTGGAATACTCCAAATATAGCAGCGTTTGCTAAGAGTCAAAACGTAAAAACTCCTGCTAGGTATTTTGTGCAGGGCTTTGTTTGTCTCTCATTACTCAGATTTTGCATCAATCCATTCGGGCTCCTTCCCATTGCTGGAGTTTTCCTCCCTTTGTAACAAGGAACTGGAGCTGAGCAAACAGCACTGACTCACTGCAGCTCCCACAAATGAAAATTAAACATCACTATTTTCAGCTCTAATGAAGGGTCTGCACCAGCCCTACCTCCCGCACTAGAAAGAATATATTTACATACACACAAAAGACAAGCATCTGAATACAGACAGGAAAGGGAAAGTGGTTTTGTCTGTGGCTTCTGAGAGCAGGACTCACAGGTCCTGTTTCACTGGGGACTCCGTGAATGGCTGAAAACGGCTGCATTTTTGTCATCACATGTATAACAGCATCATAATGTCATAGCACAACAAAGGGCCGTGTGATATACACAGTCAAAAAGAAAAAGAGTACACTGGAACCTCAAAAGTAATCATTTTACCATCCTGTATGTAATTCAGATCCATGGGAAACATGCAGGAAAGCACAACTCTTTCGTAAAAATGGAAAAATCATTGCTTCCTAAACTGAGGGTTGAGAAAGTTTCCTCTGCTCTTCTCTACAGCTCAGGACATTCAGAAAAATAACTATTGGAATAACGAAATAAATACTCTCTTAGAGAGTAATTGTTGAAAGTTTAGATCCCAGGTGGACTGATATAACAGTGCACCGAGCCTTCCTGCTCTTGCTATTTCCCACCTAATTAAAAAAATAAAATAAATCCTATGGAATGCAATTACAACAGTGGTGCATCTTTGAATTTTCTATCAACTTGTTAGGAGAATGTGAATACTTATAAAGATATAACTATCAGATAATCTGAAAGAAGTTACATGAAATCTACTTTATTTATGTAAACACCTCTGTAAGATGCAGTGAGATTTATTTTTTGGTAACAGGCTGCACAATTAGGTGCTGCATAGTTCTAGTTCAGAATGTCCCTCGATCTCCAATTAGAGAAGATCAGTCCCACAGCATTCACTTTATCATTGATTTTGAGTGATGTAAAAGACAGATCAGCCCTGTGAACATTATTAAACTCAGTGATATTGTCCTGTCTTCGCAAAAGATCAGCTAATATTCCAAACAAGGTTATGAATCAGCAATTTTTAATATTGAAGATAATTCAGCTGTATTGTTCCAACATTTCATGCCGAACATATAATAAAGTGAAACAAGTGTACATTATATAAAATTCAGATGAACTGATACAGAGCAGTACTGTAATGAGAACTAATGAGAAAGCAGATAAAAGATCAAATCCGACCAGTCTCTGAAATGCTCCATGAGACTAACCTGGGAAGTTTATGTTTGCCTTCTGGGCCTACCACTTTCTTCCTAACAGTAGCAAGTTCTGGAGAACGATCAGACCCACAGCAAACCCACAGAACAACAACGCAGAAGCCAAAAAGTCTCCAGCCCTAGCTCTCCACCTGCAATGCCTTGACCAAGCTCATTTTCCAACACCCAACGAAGGGGGTTCCTGGCTGCTAACTGTGCTGTTACATTCTATTGTCTCCGGTGCTACAGCAGCTTCAGGTTCCCCGACAGGGGCTGTTCCTGCATAGCTACACTAAACAGTCCCCCTGCACGGCCCCTCGGTTTTAGTGCACACACCAAGCTGCCTGGTGGCTTTCTTACAGACCAGTAGCAGTCCACCCCCATACAAATCAATGGCAAAATTCCTGCAGACGTCTGGAGAGAGATTCTGGAGAAATATTTCAGTAGCGGCATGCTTATTTCATTTTTCTGTACAAGCAAGATTATGTAACTTTGGCTAGGTATTTGTATATAAGTACATGTGTATATACAGACACACACAGACAAATTGCTTATTCTAGCTTAATAGTCAGGGCTCTTATTTTTCCCAACACTAGCCAACCCCTCCAGGTTCTGGCACATTTAATCTAATTTTCCTCCGGCTGTTTTAACTAGATTTGGTTTTACCATACTACAACACTTGTATAATTCTGTGGCCATGGTTCCCAATGCTGGAGCACATCTACCCACCCTACACCACACCACCACCCCACACCCATTGCAGTGGGTGGCTCTGCAGCACTCCCAGCCATCACCTCCGGGCCCTTGCCTTCCCTTGGAACATCTCTACCCTTCCATGTCAGGCTCTTTCCATTACCTCTTGAGCTCTACCTTGGGTTTTAACTTTCAGAGGTCTTATTTTTGGCCAGTCATTTAAATTCCTTTTGAGTCACTGTTATTATTGTGCCAACATTTATAAATAGCTCTGTGAACTGCAGGTACATGATAATCAGGTCCTTTGATTTTTTTGTGCAATTTGGTTATGAAATGATAGCAATAGAAAGTGCACAAGCATCAAGGGATGTCCCAGAAATGTTTCCACAATTAAAGGTTTGGGGAGACAGAAACTAATTTGGTAAAAATTATGTTTAAATATTTTATATGATATATGTTACCTTTACACTGAAAAATGGTGAGGTGCCATAAAATGCTCTTCCATTCCCCCTTCCCCCCGGCCTCCCGGGCAAAAAAAGTTAGTTTTTTAAAAGAAGAGAAGAAAAGAAAAAGCTTTCCGTGTATGTGACTATTTATTAAAAAATGCATAAACCTCCAGTTGTACAGGTTACTTCTAGTGTGATATTAAAAAAAAAAAAAAAGAAGTAAGGAGAGCAAGAAAGGACAGAGAACTTCTTATACCTGCAAAATGTGTGTATATCTGTGTGTATACACAGGAATTATTTTTTATCCATTTCTCCAAGAAAACTCCACTGTCACTAGGAACCATCTAACCTGACACAAAAGGCAAAGACCTGCCATGGGAGGAAATCTTACACACTCTTTGAAGTCAGGCATGGTCCTGAAAGTGGGAAGAGCAGACCCCATCCCAGCGAAAGGCACCTGCAGAAGCACATGCATCGGCATGCAGTAGTGCATATAATTCTTTTAGGGCACTTTGCATGCAGCAGGAGGAATCCCTGCACCAGCCAAAAGGCATGTGGAACCTTTGCAGCCCCTGCTGAGGCAGGTGAGGGGTTTGCCTCTCAGAGTCTGTAAGAGGGGCGCTCTGGGTGCTATGTGCTGCCTACCTTCAGAGGTACATGCATATGTACGTATGGTCCTCTCAAAAAGAGAGATATATAAGGGCTGTAAGGCTTAAGTATTTGTGGGAAGAGCACGTGAAATCAAATGGAAGCCCTCACCACGCAATTTGGGGTCTGGCTACAAGGAGCAGCGCTTCCTGCTACACACAGACCCAGTGAGATCACCTCTCACCCGCACAGACATCTGCACCCAAGGCCCTTTGCCTCTCTCTGCTGGGGGAGGTGGCCATGGGGACTGCCCCAGAGCAGGCAAAGCCATCCAAAGTCAGCATAGCACAGGGGCTGCAGGGCTGCTGCCCCGCTTCCCACTTTGCTGCTGCTCCAGGGCCTGGCTCAGCCGAGACTTACAAACGTGAGCAGCCTGAAGGGCCACTACAGCACACAGAGAGACCCAGAGATGTTCAGCTTTGGAGGACCGCGGCCTTTACAAATAGGCTAAGCTCAAGTATTAATTTTGGGGCTGGCACTTTATTTAATTTTCTACCAGGATGCAGATTACAAAAACAATTTTAGAACAGGTATTTAGTATTCTAAATTAATTAAATATGCACTCACCAAAATAGCTGTTAGCACACAGTGCAACCACAAACCTCATTCTAAAATGTCATCTCAGAAAACTCGCGTACTGGTACAATTAAACACCCTTATTTATAGAGCTATTTCTTATTATGTTGCTCTACAGACCTCCAGTATATATTTTGCTGTTAATAAAATATCATTAGACTATTAGAGGCAGGGGGCCTTTAAACTCATTTTTCATCACACGGGATTCTGGATTTCTAAAATAAAAAAAATAAGGAGTGTAGGGTTGTAAACATCCCTTTCACCAGGAGTCTAATCTTTCCCACAGTGAAATCGACTGGGGCTTTGCTGTGGCATTGAATGGTAGGGATCTGGCCTCAGATATTTTGGATTTAACATGAACAACCTGTCCTCAGGCTGAGCAGCCACCAGAAGCTCCGAGCATCCATGGGCTCAGGTCCACAGTACAAGCAGCCTCCTCTCAGGGGTATGGCATTCAGAACCCAGTGCTCCTGCCCTTGGTAGCCCTACGTAGCGAACCCAGGATTGCTAACAAAACTGTGGAGAGCAATTGTGAGATCGTGACACTGGGAAACATCACTCTAAGAGCCTGCATGCTGTTGAGTGTTTAAACAGTATTTTACAATTATTATCACGAGCATATCCAGTAGTTCTCCAATCAGACCTTACAGCTATCCTCTTTTAAACCCATAACATGACAATCCACTGAAAGATTTTACAGAAAAGAAATCTACAATAATCAAAATGTTAATTTTGACTATGACAAAGAGTGCATGTATTAAAAATGCATTGGCTCTGTCATTAAGGCATTATTCAGCAAAAACAGCTAATCATGTTAGATGGAAAGCAATGACAGGAAAACTAGGTATAAAGAAACATTTTGTTAAGCTTGTGTTTATGTGGAATAGTCCAATCTGTACTGCAAGATACTCAACTGAGCACAGAGCTAACAAAACCACAGCCTTCATGTGATGAAATCGGAACTCCTGATAATTCTCTCTGTCATGACTCAAGGGAAAATGTCAACCAAAAGCTCAGATCAGAGGAAGGTTTGTAATACAAACCTGGATGTTTAAAATAGTGTTTCCATCGCCGTTCCTGCAGCACTTGTGAATGTGGATGCGTTACGGCGCTGAACTGACTATGATTTAGCAGCTGATCGTGTCTTTAAAGCATAATTTAACATTATTTCTGAGGCTGTTGAACATACTAAACTACAAGAAAAAATCTGCTTTCAAGTAGTATTAGAGAAACACGAGGATCAGAGTGCTAGCATCAAAGATGTGTCTATAGAATAACAGATCCATGTCTGCGTAACAACGAGAGCTCCAGTCGCTACTGAAGGCAGCAGAGTAAGAATCCTTTGGCAGTTGCTTGAAATAATTAAGCAGAATATATACGGCCTTTCAATTGCTAAGCAAGAGACAGAGGAAGACATTCTCCATGTTGCCGCCTTACGCTCACAACAGAGCAATCCCCCTACATCTAGTTTGCCCACATTAAAAATCATTCTCAACCTCTTCACGCTGAGCCTAGGGAAGAAGCCATTCAAAAAGGCTAGCTCATCACAGTGACCTCAGTCCTGCCTTAAAATGGCTTCTGATCTAATTCATTTAAGCCTGGAATCTGGTCTCCCACTTGCCATTATGTGGCAATGAGACCTGGGATCACAAGGTGTGCAGAGAGGTCTCTGAAAAGGGAAAGGCAGGAGCCATCACTCCTACTCCATATTTAGCAGACTTGAGGGTACAGGAGTGGGAAAAAATGCTATGCTTGGGTTTTTCTAAGCACAGCATCCAAAAGGCTGTCTGGGCTTTTAACCAGAGCCCATGCCCTGCTGCTCTGGTTGGCAAGAGGGATGGAAATATCCATCCTACATTAAATAAATGAGGCATGGTTGGGACGGTAATGGTAATGAACAGCCTCTTGCTTATGTCTCTCACCTGCATCTACCTCTGGGGAGCCCTGAGCCCTTCAGTGGGGACAAGGAAGCCATGGCCTGAACACCAGTGGGGAACCAACCTTTCAGCCCTGGTTGTGGGCATGCATTCTAGCCCAGCGCCTCAGGGACTCAAAAGTGAGCAGCCAAATTCCGCCCTACAAGGCCATTACCATGGGGCAAGGGTTCTCTTACCCCCTGGAAGTGATCAGCCACAACTGGTTGTCCCAAAGCATCCTTGCCAGGCAGTTGGTGCCCTCTGCAGCCGAGGCACAGGGGCAGGGTGCGGGGTGCGCCCGCCTCACCAGCCTGCTGCTTGCCGGCTCCCAGCCTTTCTGGCCGCAGTGGGCACGGGGCCGTACTCTGAGCTCGACAGAGGAGAGGAGCATTCCAGTCCCGGGTACCGCCGGCTGCGGGCGAAGCCGCTGCCCCTCGGGCAACCGCATCTCGGGGGTGGGACCCTGCTGCAGGTGGGCCGGCGGGCTCGAGTCCCCCATTCCCTCCCTGCTCCCCCCCGGCGGAGAGGGGCAAAAGGCCGCGGGCTGGAGGCCGAGCGAGCCCGGGCAGGGGAGAACCGGTCTCAGCTCCGCAGGCCCCTCCCGTAGCCCCGGCCCCGCACTTTGCCCTAACCCCGTGCCCGCTCCACGCACACACGCATCCAGAGGGCAGCCCCTCCGCGGGGACGGGCCGGCCGAGCCACCCCCGCCCGGGTAGAGACACAGACAGAGCGACACACTGCGAAGCGAAGGAAAAGATGGAAAAGGTGCTACCTTGGCAACTAGAGGCTGTAGGAGCCAGCTGGAGGGCTGGGGGCGGTCGCGCTGCCTGCCTGCCTGCCCGCCGCCGGTACTCTCCTCGACTACGCGTATTCTTAAGCAATAACAACGTAATCCGTATTATCCACCCAAGAATACCCGTCACCGAAGAGAGTCAGAAAGCTGCTGCTGCTGCCGCTGGTGGAAGTGCTGCACCGGGACAATAAATCCATAACTATAATTCCCCTCTTGAAGAAGGAGAATCCACAAGGGCTGCGAGATCTCGTTCCATATCCAACGAGCACAGTTCCTCCCCGTCCTGCAGAGGCAAAGGAGAGGACGGGTGGTGAGCACACGCGTAGCTCCCTCTGCTCCCCGCCTCGCTGGGGGCGAGGGCTCGCAGGCAGGGCGGGGGGACATAAATCAAAGTAAGGCTGAGTTTACCTGGTAATTGCCTGGCGTCTCCCCCTGAGCTTCTCCAGCATCCTATTCCCTAGCTGTATGCTCCATCAGTTCTCTCTGGGAGCTCGCAAGAGATGTCACACACGGCAACAGATTCCTGTAGAAGAGACGCACTGTTAAGCACACAAATATTACAAATCTGTTTGCATAGGTGGGCTTGGAAGAGCTCCGATAAAGCAGCAGCCACGCCTGAGAGACTTTTCATCTGGGCTTTGGAAACGTATTTTACAGGTCTTGGCTCTCGGTGGGCTGCCGCGAGCAGGCAGGGCGGAAAGCAAAGCGGTGAAGAGAGAAAAATCAAAGAAAGAAAAAGCGGAGGCTCCGAGCCCGTCAGAGACGCTGCTCCCCGGGCCTCCCATCGCCGCCAGCACCGCTCCGAGAGCACTCCGGGCCAGGCCCCGGCCCCGCTGTGCCCGCGCAGCCCCGAGCGGGGCCGCCCCCGCGCCCACCTGCAAAGGACGAACCGGGAGAAAAACCCGAACGGGGGAAGTTCTGTCCGAACCGCGCCCGCGGCTCTGCCGCCCCCCGCAGCCGCTCCCATAGCAGCAACGCTCGTACTTGGGGGAGGCGGGAGGGGGAAGCTTTGTCTGGTGATCTGCAGCGGCGATAATAAACGTTTATTGTTCTCCAACTAAATAGAAAGGATCTCTGCAACGTCACGGCACGGCGCGCTTCGCCTGGC
The DNA here is from genome assembly GCF_019232065.1 of Centrocercus urophasianus. Classification (NCBI taxonomy): domain Eukaryota; kingdom Metazoa; phylum Chordata; class Aves; order Galliformes; family Phasianidae; genus Centrocercus; species Centrocercus urophasianus. The sequence goes on along the minus strand of NW_024884733.1, from coordinate 12,026,874 downwards.
GGTGAGGAACTTCTCCGTCTGATCTCAGCCCAGCTCCCTGCGCTAGGGACGGCTTCGGCGTGAGTGACGGGAGGGGGACGGGAGCTGGTGGTGCGCGCTCAGAGCCGCGCAAACAGGGGGACCCGCGCCCCCCAGGCACCGCGCGGCGCGCACAGCCCTCATCGCACAGCTGCCCGAGACCTCTCGGCTGTTCTTTGGGTTCTGAATGGAACTGCCACGCGGTTCTGCCTTGTACTACGTGTTCCTTCCTCAACACGAGCTCTTAGCTTCATTGCCATAATACCGCTATAGCCCCTATAGCACCGAAAAGCTACGAGAGGACAGCATTTGTTTGTGTAAATTTGAAAGAAAGGAGAAAAACAAAGAGAAACAAGAATACCTTGATAGCCAAAATGCCTTATGTAAATAATAAGAAAAAATCCAGCTCCCTCTCCTCTATTTTAATCTCATTTTAGGCGCACTTTCCTATATTTCTCTAACACAGCAGGCTTTGAAGTTACGTTTGAAATGGCACCTAGAAAGTAAATAACAAACACTGCAATTTTCCCCGCTGTGCAACTGAAGGCTGTGGCCCCATTCCTAGCGGTAGAACTAAAAGAACCGATTCGGCGGGTTTTCTTTAACTTGAACAAAAGCCGTTTGAAAAAGTAAAATACACCGAGTAGTGGCAAAAGCGCTCTACAGTGATCCACCTAGGCTTGTACTCTCCAAAATCCAGAGGCGCTCCACATACGCATCAAGAATTAGGCAGAAATCCAAACTTTACGGTTGTGGGGTGTTTTTTTTGTTTTTTGTTTTGTTTTGGTTTGGGTTTTTTTTTTTTTTTTTGAAAGAAAGAAAAATAAAGAACGCAGTCCTCGCGGAAAAGAAGCCCCGCGCGGCTCCTGGCTTACCCTAGCTCCGTCCATCCTACGCCGCCCTTCCCTCTCCTGTAAACATCCCCCCGCGAACACGGCACCGAAACTTCCCCGCTACCCTGCCCAGCTCCGCACCCACCGCTCGCGGGCCTTCAGCACCCGCCACCCGGACAGCTCCTCGCCCCGCCGGTCTCCGCCGCCGCCCAGCGCTCCCCGGCGCACGGACAGGCGGACAGGCGGACAGGCGGACACGCCCGCTCCGGGCACGCTCAGCACGCGGAGGGGCGCCCCGGCGCGCTGCCCACCTCGCCCCGCCGCATGCGGGCAGTGCCCGTGGCGGCGCGCCGCGCGTTAAATACCTTTGTTCGGAGGCTCCCGATAGCCATGTTTATCGTCGCGGCCGCCCCGCTCCCCGCCGCCAGAGCCCGGAGCCCGAGAGAAGGGCCCCGGGGCACCGCCACCGCCCCTACCGTGCCCGGGAAGCGGGGTACCGGAGGGAGGAGAGCGGATGGGGGGAATTAAACAATTAAGCTGCCAGGAGTGGAGCTCGGGTTGGTCACCCAAAGCGAATTTCAGAGGGGGGAATATCGATCCCATCCGTCAACAGAGAGCCGCGATGTCTCCCCATGCAAGAAATGGTCCTGATTTCTTTTTTTTTTTTTTTTCGGGAGGGGGGTGGGGGAGGTAGCGATGGTAAGGGGTGGGGTAGGGGGGATCGTGAAAAAAAAAAAAAGAAAGAAAAAATGAAAGAATAAAGGAAGGAACAAAACATTAATCCTGTCTTAAAGGCAGCTCTTTTCAAAATCGCCGGGAGCTTGCTCTATTCGCCACCTACCCGAGTAACCACCAGAAATCCACCTCTAGTGAAGCGCTTACCCTTTAAATCCAGGTTTCGAGCAGAACTCCAACCGTGTGTAAAACCAGGGAGTCATCTGACGTGCGCTGGGGACGGGCTCCGGGCGGCAGAAGCTGCTCCCTCCCGGCGCCGGATTAGCACGGATCCACCCGGGCAGGACCCGGCGCCTCCACGGCCGCGGCTCGCTGCTTTCGCACCTCGGCGGCTGCTCTCGCTTCCCGTGTCCCCGGCGGTCGCCTCTCAGCTGAATGTGGGCTTCCAGAAAAGGAGTCGGGGGGGAGAGGAGGGAAAAAAATCGCCTAATGCAATCAAATCGATCTGATCTACACCATCTGTCGCCTGCCACTACACACAAGCGTTAAAATAGGAAAACGGGAGACACTGACAGCTCAGGAAGGTTGTTCTGCAGAGTTCATTTTTAGCAGAGCATAATTGGGTATGGACAGCATACAGTTACCAAAGCTGCTGTTAACCATCCAGTAGAGGATCCCAAACATGCTAATGGTGGATTAATTGAGGAAGATCTGACGTGCAAGCTTCATAGTCTCTTATTCATGACTTCCCAAAGGGAAAGGACCAATGCCGTGTGGGACTATGGTAACGCAGAGTCAAAGAGCTGCTAAGAAAATGGCTCTGTGTTCATAGCACTTCTCTCTGATAACAAACATATGTCGACCAGAACCGTTTAGCAGGATGGGGGAAATGAAATTTCCTTAGCCGAGGTTAGCAATTCCCATCGCATGCACTTAAAGACAAGTAAAAAATGGACTGCGGGTCTGAGACGCTTTCAAGCGCTGGTCCCGGGGTTCGCAGCCAGTGAAAGCAGACGGCTCCTGCCCAGATGGGGGCTTAAACCCCAAATCCCTGCCTCCTCACTGTGACCAAAGTGCATCCATAGCAGTCCCTAAACATGCGGCGCTGCTAATTTCATCAGGAATGACGCAAGGTCTTTTTAATGCCAGGAACCCTTTTGACTTTTTCCAGCGGGAATTGCTTTTGGGCAAGACATTTCCGATCACTGAAATTTGACATAATCTCAGATAAATATGATTGGGGGGGGGGAAGGGGGGGAAGAGAGAAGGGGGCGGCGAGTTGAGAAGAGACGGAGTGTGCATCCAGACCTGCAATCACCCCTGCTGTCAACACTCCGATTTGCTCGCGTTTTCTAGTCTTTCCTGAATAATGAGGTTATAGAGATGTATATGTAATTATTAAAGCAGTATATGCACACGAGCCGCAGACGTCTACGGCTGTCGTGTCTGCACAGGCAGACGGGGAGACAGAGTACGCCCGTCGGGGTGCGCCTTTCCGCTCCCCAACAGCTCCCCTACCGAGGGGGGACGCGCTGCCGGGGGACGCCCCCAGCCTCGGCCCCCGCCCCCAGCCTCGCGCCGGGCGCTGTCCACCCGCCCGGTGCTGAACGGCGGCGGCCCGGCCCCGCGGCGCAGACAATGGACACGCACGAGGCGCCGGGCTGCAGCGTCCCGCTCGGCCGCGTCTTGCCGAGCGCCGCAAGTCGGGGACGCTCCCGTCCGCTGCCACCTCGCCCAGCTGATCAGTGGAGAGCGATAACGGCGCTGATACAAATCCAAACGGCTGATGTAAATGTTGCAGCGAACAATTAGTGTTTAGGGTTATTCTGGAGCTAACCGCGTGCCTCTCCTGGAAGTTTGTGTTAATCTCTTTACAATAAATCTAACGGTTATGAATTAGATTAGCCTTGAAAACGTAGCCTAAAGACAAATCAAACAATTTACCCGTTCTTTTGTTTCAATATACATGAATTAAGCGCCGCTGCCTACCTACACAGCGTTCTTGGGTCCCGGCCACGGGGCCGAGCCTGGAGCTTCGCTGCCTTTTGTCAGCATTCGCGTCCAACTATTGCCCTCTGCAGGTCAAGTCCTCGCCGAGCTGCGTGCGGCAGGAAGGGGCTGCCGGGCCCAGCGCCCCAGGCCCCCTGCCCGGAACAGGTCCGACTTCTCTTGGGATCGATTCCTCCCAGCGAGGCTTGGATGTGTTTCTCCAACAGGGGCACGGGGTGATACAGAGTGCTGCTGTTTGGCTGCCCTGCAGCCCCTGTTCCAACCCCGGCTGGAAGAGATGACAACAGAAGAGGCAAGGTGCCACTCTGAAGACACCTTGTTTTCTTGCTCTCCTTCTCTCCTTTTGATTTAGGGAAGCTTCCCAGTCAAGGCCTGCCCTTTCCCCTCTTTTCCCAGTTCACCTTTAGGAACAAGGCAAGATCTGAGCACCAACCAGGGCCAAGCTGGTACGAGCACCCAGGACCCTGCCCTACCACCTCCATGCAGGCAAGTTTCCTACCAAACGCAGCTCAAGAGCCACAGCTTGAAGGGGCACTCCATAGCAGACCCCCACCGGCCCAAAGAGGACAGTGACAACTTTCAGCAATGCTGCTACCCAGAACAGTTCGCCATCTCTTACACGGTAATGCACAAAATGCTCTAGTGTAGCAAAAAACAAAAACAAAAACAAAAACAAAAACATGAACACAACTTCAAAACGATGTAATTATTGTTGCTTAGAATTCAGGAGCTTCAAACCCAGGGAAAAACAAAACAAAAAAAACCAAAACAAAACAAAAAAAACCCCACAACAACAATAAAAAACAAACAAACAAAAAAAAACCCAGTTCCCTCTTCTTCCTCCAGTAAGTGAACAGAGATGTTTAACGACTCCCTTTCTTCCTCCCACTCCACTTGCTACCCGGGTAACACCGCTCACACGGGCTTTGCAGCCCCTACAGTCGGCACAGCGGCCGCTCCGCCCGCGCCCTTCCGCCCTGGGCATCCAGGGCCGCCGCTGTGGCTCTGAACCCGACTCCGATCCGGCTGCCTCTCGGGTCGCCGCGGGCAGACCCTGGCCCTGCCGCATCCTGCCCGGGGACAGGGCGGCCCCGCGCTGCCGCGGAGCCTGACAGCCGGCGGCCTTTTGTCTCTCCGCCTCCTCGCCCTGCCCGCATCGCCCCGGGGTCACGGCGGCCTCACACCTTCCGGCCCGGCCAGAGGCCGCGGCGGTGTGCAAGCGCTCATTGAACTATCGGCCCGACCTAGCGGATCTGCGGCAGAACGCTCGCTTCGGGGCGGGGGCCGTCGGGCGGCGCCGGGCAAGCTCTCGGAGCAGGGCCGAGCCGGGTCCCCGCGGCCGCAGCTCATCCGCACGGCGCGGAGCGGAGCGGCGGAGCCCCCTGCTGGCCGTGCGCCGCCACACCGGGTCGGGACGGGTCCTGCTGAACGGGGCCGCCGCGCTCCTCCGTCCCCGCCTGTCCCGGCGGTGGGAGGCAGACTGATCTCCAGCAGCGGGAAAGGGAAGCGGCGCAGGTGCTTGGCTGCGCCGCGAGCACTCAGCTCCAGGTACAGCGGTGCCTCGAGCTGCTTTGTCTTTTGCCCAACAGTGTCACGTGGGAGCAGGTAAGGGTTACCTGGAGATGCTGTGGGTCTCACGTGCTAGGGTAGAGGGAGAATCGGGGAGCTGAAGGGGTTCTCTCAACGGAGGAACCTAAAAAACAGAACATATGTGGCATAATTTGATACACATCGTGTCTGGCTACTTCTCTTTCCCAGAACATCACCGAGGTGTCCCATCGTGGTGAAGTTCTGGATGTTACTTAGAAACCTTGGCCCAAGATGGTAACCCTGGTTTCCCAAGCATGATGCCCACTTCACAGAATGATCAGGATCCATTTAAAAAGCACTTGCTGTCCTGGTCCCACTATTCCCCTTGGAAGGCTGTTTCAGAATCTCATAACTCAGCTTCTTAAGATTTCCAGCCTACATTTATTAAGGGACCCGTTTATATCCATTTGTTCAGATGCCAATTTTGTCCTTGAACTTAATTAGTTCTGATATTTACTCCCCTCACAGTGTACTAATATTCCTTCTCATCATTTCCTTTGTTCAAATCAAGCTTTTTAGTCTTGTCATATAAGATAGAATCTTCATTTCCCTGATTATCCCAATATCCTAGCAACTTAGGAAAACTGGGTCGTGCCCAACACCCAGAAAATATGGGTTTCAAAGGGGTTCATTATATTCCATCTTTTTGCAGCTTGACCAAGACACAAGCAGGGGGAAGGATTAGCATAAGGTCAGACAAACCACAATTCTCCTGACTTCAAGCTCTCCCGCAATCTGTCAGGGACATGAGTTCTGAAAGGCCTGTGGTTTGTAACTTGGCTTTACATCAATGCGCATTTATACATCTATAGATCATCTTCTGGAGAGGAAGGATGGCCTTGGAGTCACAAGGGACACCAGAAATCTGGAGGTTTGGGTTTAAATGTAGGTCTGCCTGGGTTTGGGCAACAGAAGTAACTTTGGCAAGCCCCTAAATCTTCTGCTGCATTTCCATAAGTTTAGAAGAGGGACAGTAACACTCCTGTCCTCTCCTCTTCTGCCCAGCACACCCGCCTGCCCTGAGTGCTGGCAGACTGGGTGCCTCCTTCTCCCTGTGCCCGCCACCCTGAAGTGCAAATTCATCCAAGCTCTTACGCTGATGGTTAAAAATAGCCATCGGTCTTATAGATTTTTTTAATTAAGCTGCAGCCAGTGGCCAGCAGTAAAGTCAGACACATTAACTGCAAAGCTGTACCCTGACTCCTGATTCTCAAGTCTTTGCCTGGCTGACGACAAAGTCAAAGCTGTATTATTATTACACGTTATTTAAACATTTGCACAATTTGACACATTCTCTTTGCCAGTTTTCGTTTCAGATGGCAATTTTTGATCAGCTAATACAGCACAGAAACTGGGCCAGAAATGGAGAGACCCTCAGCTCAGATGGTCACGGCAATAACAAACACTGCCATCGTCCTTCCACCACCGCCAGGGCCTGGAAGGCTGGGACTGAGCACAGAGACAGAGAGCACTCGGCTGAGCTGAGGTGAAGCAATGATATTTATGGGAGTAATTATCACAGAGGAAAACTGGAAAAATATGATTACAGCAAATTGTAACTCTCTCCAATATGTTCTTCGTTGTTAGAAATAGCTCAGCTGAGACCAAACCAATATGAACAACAGCCCAGGAGCACCAGACACAGGTACTCTGGAGGCTGATACAACCAGAGCCTTAGAGCAGGGCAGGATCCAGCTTCAGTGTGCTGGGGAGTAGGGTGTCACAGCCTGTGCCTATTCCCAACCCTTCTTGTTGGTTGAAGCCAAGCCAACAAGGGAAGTGTGATTCGCCTGCTGCTGGATACTCTGACCAGGGCTGCTTGTGGCTTTTTTTCAGCACACTTCCACGACAGAACAGTTTGCATGCTTTCATCTTGCAATTGGTGTCTATCAGTTTTTGGAGGCAATAACCAAGCTCATGTAAAAGCCAAAGCCTCATTTAACAAAGAGCAAAATATTCTCGTTGAAATGTACCTACCCCATGGATCACATGCATCAAAGTTCTTCAGTCATCTCGAGAGCTCTGTAGGTGTTGTTGCTGCTCTCAAACAGTCTGTGAGAAGAATTATAAACGGTATTTACCTTTTAATTAAACAAAACATCTTGCAAATTAAACACATGCTCCTGCACATCAAAATTTAGTTAGCATCCATTTTTATTGTGCATCCTATGGCTCTCTGACAGCCTATTGAGTCCACAGACAAATGTGAACACACGTTGCTAGTTCCTTTTTAACTTACATTTTGGGCATCATGTGCAAGATTTTATCACATATGAGGTGAAAAATCCTTCTGTAATTGACTGAAAATAGTTAAGCAGACTCCTGCTTAATATTCTTGTTGCTTAAAAATAAATAAATATATATATATTGGTGTGTCCTGGCAGTGGCAGAAAATCAGTTTTGGACACTTGCATGACATACATCTTATTATCTTATGTAGAAAATTTGACAGTGAATGACAGAACACCTTAGAGGGATTTAAGAAGATGATAAAGGCAACAGCTTTCACATGAATACAGAATCTAGTTCCTAACAGTTACAAGCTTTTTTTACATGCATCCTTGTAATTTGACATTTATAATTCACTGTAGTGCTGGATCTCTGTCATTTTCTCACTGCCAGGTTCTCTATATGTGGATGTACATGTCCTTTCTAATTAGTATATGTATTTGATCCTTTAATAGCATCCTCTCTCCACCTTATTATGCAGTTACAGTTATCTGCTCTGTACCAACAAATACTTCTGATGCAACAGAAACAGTTCCTCATTGCCTTCTCTTTAAACAGGTGTTCAGTGGTGATTTCTTTTTTCCTTCTTTTTTGGGGGGGAGACGGGGGGATGGGGGGACTATAAAATAGTTTAGTGTAAAGAAAACCAGTAAATCATAAAGGATTTCCTTCTAGGTAAAAATAAATGATCTGTGGAGGAACACTAACCCTCTGTCTATCTATCTCACATGCATCTCTTTTTGTGCATCCCACCTCTCTCACAGGGAGCACCAAAGATCCTTCTGGAGGCACTGATGCCGTTGCAGTATCAATGATCGCAACGCCTCCCTTAGACTGGAAGGACCAGCACAGACTTCCCCCAGGGCAATTTCACAAACAGTGAGGCAGCTGCAGAGCCCTGGGTCAGCACACTGCCCTGAGAGCCTGCAGACACACACTGGGAGAGACGAGGTTGTGCTGCAGGCTCCTGGCCCAGGGCTGACCTCTCACCACAGTGTCTTTACTGAGCTTTAGTAACGCAAGTGGTGCCAAGCAGTTCCCAATATTGCAAGTTATTAGGTGACTTAGTTGAGATTTAATGCAACTGGAATGAAAGCCTTTCAGTATCATGTTGAAATGGGCTGTGAAGGGCATACCTTCCAGTAATGCTCATATTGATGCTGAAGTTAAAGGAAGTGCTTATTCCAAATGTTTTAAATATTATGGCTTGATGTTTGAAGCTGGAGATGCTCAAGTGTGTAATGCAGAGAACAAAATAGAGTGAGTTGTACTTACTTGTGTGGCCACATTGAAATGTTGCCTTCACTGGTATCTAAAGAGGTAAGATAGGAATGAATTCAAAGCAAGCTTTTCACAATTCTCTGCTGTTTGGAAGTAATCATAGTAATACTAACAACAATTTTAAATGTTCACAATGTGATTTCAGGCTTTGATAGATACCAGGCTTACTTTAGGAAGAAAACAGAATTTAGGATCAGTATGGAGAGATTCACCCAGACTGCTGAGTGCACAACAGTGATAAAGGCTATTTTTAGGAGTCAGACATGGCTGCATGTCCCTTGTTTGTGCCATTCAGACAGTTGCAATTGCCACCAATGCAGGCTTGGACCTGTGGACCTGCCCCTGCCTGCCCTGAGCCCTTTGCTGCCCATCAGGAAGTTGTGTTGGTGCTGCCATGTACCTTCCTGCTGCTGGCACAGAGCTCCCAAAGGGGACAGAGGCTTGTTGAGGCCAGCAGTGGCCACAGAGATCAATCACTACCTCTGCTGCTGTGGAAAACACATCTGGGCATCAGCCGAGAAATATGAAGTATTTTTTCCTTGGGTCTAATTATTGGTGTGTGATTCTCCACATGGTTTACAACAGATTAATGCAAGAAGTAAAAGCTTTGCTTTCAGAGCTCGCTGGTCTGAGTGCTTTTCCCAAATGACCTCAGTGGTACTGGTTTGAGGTTTATCTCTTTGTATCGCTGGTAGTATCTTCCAAAATATCACAGGTCAGTAGTGGCACCCATTGAAAAAGATAATCTGATGAAATGCTGCTCTAGATAATACAATCAAATGGCATCAGAATGTTTTAATTACAAAGTGTGGTGAAAGTGTCTCAGCTATTTATGGATTTAAAATAAAAATACATGCATTTGTTTTCTATTTATATTCTCAGTATATTTTTCTGTTAATCCTTAAGAACCACAATAGAAATTCCAGTTCTCCTTTAGTTTCTTACTTTATATAGACTCCCATTTAGGCAGCGAGGACTTCCAGCAAGCAGAAAACAATTCAGGATTTCAGAATCTACTGCCCGGGTCAGAGAGCTCTTTGGAATCAGCACAAGTACGTGAAGCTTCAGGATTTCTTCCTGTGGAGATTGAATATGAATTGGAGTATTTCCAGAGGCAGGAAGAACAACGCCTTGCCCTGGCTGTGCTTACAGAAGGGTACTGCCTGGTGTTGAGAATCTATCATCTTTTTGACGGTTTCAAGTACAGGATTTTGGGCAGCGTAACAAGGAAGGTACAGAGTTGGTCATGAATGCCACAGAAATGCTATGTGCCCGAAGGTGGGCAGCCCCAGTGCTGCGGGTGGGAGGGCTGCAGGAGCACATTCGCTAGTGTGAGTGTATACTGCATTCTCTTTGCTATATATCTTCTATTTTCTGATCCCATTACTTCAGATTAGCTCTAAGTCTTATATCTAAACATGCACTCCGAAGGAAAAGTCTCTATTTACAGGCTGGATTAAGAGCTTTAACAAAGGGAAAGGCAGAAAGTGATTCATTTACAACATAAGAAAAAGGACTGCTTTGTATTTTATCACTTACCAACATCTCCCAAATCCTGTTCCTCTCTTCTTCTCCCACCCAAACACAACAGAGGCGGAGAGGTTCCCATCTGACTGCACAGCTGTGGGAAGCACAGCATGCCTCTGCCCCTCACTGCCTGCCAGGACTCTTCTGCTCCCACCCAGTCTGCTGGCAGCATGTGGGCAGCCCAGCACTGCCTTGCCAGTCCTTTTTTTGCCCGACCGCTTTGTGGCTAGCCAAAAGTTACAGCATGTTTCTGAGGGCATCATCCAAAAGTGTCCTGAGCACTGACAGGGATAGGGGCATCAACCACCTCAATAGGAAGACTGTTCCTGAACACCATCACAATACAGACATCTTCCTAATGTCCCAGACCTCCACTCTGAACCTCCCTCAATGCAGTATCATGCCATTCTCGCAAGACCTACCACATTGTGCTTAAAACTAGTTAGCAGTGTGTAAGAATGGACTTCCACAGAAAAGCTGTGAGTACTATTGCTGAACTGGGGAAAGTGGTAGGAAAGCAGAAAGATTACTTGTTGAGTCTTTACCCAGGCTAATTCCCAGCATGGCTCAAATCTGCAAGGTTTGGCCTAAGTGAGATTACAAAATAATTTCTCACTAACTTTTACTCCTGTACCTATCCCAGGAACACACAGTGCCTGTAGCTAGCCGATGAAGTCCAGCTCCCACAGCACGGAGACACAAGCCCTAAGCCACAGCAGCTCATCTCTTGCTGCTGCTGTGCACCCAGCAGGGCAGTACTGTGGGATCCCCATGGGAATCATTTAGCATAGAAAACAGGCACATAGATCTACTCTACAGCATCCTACACAGACCTTCAGCCCCCACAATCCCCCGTCTCTCACATATACTTGCTGTGTTCTCCTTACAACTCAGACCCAAAGCTCCTCTGATCAGTATACGTATCTCACTTTCCTGTCCTGGCAAAACTCCCCTGCTCCAGATTCTGTCTTGCCAAGTACAGCTGGCCTGAGCAACTCAGAGCCTGCTAGCCTCATTACTGTGAGTGTTAACCCAAGGCACCTGTGTAGGAGCCACCCAGGGTGGAAGATGATTGGATGATTCTATGACTGATTTTATGATCCTCAATGCCCCTGCCCCGGTGGTGAATAGCACTATCCTGGTATCTTAGGGTGTCTTCATCCAACTAGATGCTCACATGCTCAGAGTTAATTGTGTCATTGTGGGTGGATGGTTTCAATAGCATTCATTTCTCATGGGTGCCTGTGTAGTTTATCCTACTTTTATATTCATGATTAAAAGATATACCAGTTCCAAACACTGAAATTTCTTCCATATTCTCCCATTTTTTTTCCTTAATTCATCATGACACTGGTGGGGCTTATTGAGGTGACTTGCTCCTCCGTGAAGTAGGGCTCCAGCAAGCCGTACATGTTTTTCATCTAAGAGCCCTAGCAGAAGCCAGCACATGGCTGCTGATTTTATTCCCACCTAAACTCTTCTAATGGCTGCTGTTGGTTTCAGTCTCTTGCTCTCTATCTCCTTTGATGTGACGCTCTGAGAGGTTGCACACAGTGGTGTTCCACATCCAGGCACACCTGGCTGTAGTGGAGGGAGCCACCTTTGGGGTTCAGCTCATGATGTCCCCTGGAACCTCCCCAGACTCCAGCTGAGCTCCTGCAACACCTCCACTTATTGCAGCAGGGTATCTGCCCAGGATGAAAGCATCTCTTGTCCTCTTCTTTCCTCTGTCCAAGCTTAAAGAGCTACAGAACCAATGGTCGCTCTGCTCCCAGAAACAATAACAGAAATCCTTCATTTTGTTGTACTTTTCTTCTCAATGTGAATTCCTTTAATATATTGCATAGCTTCTCCTTTTCTTAAGTCTGTTGCCTTTTTGCAGAGCTATAGGACCCATTAGTGCTTCTAAGTGGTCACAGGCAATGCAAAACAAGGTAGTATATTCTGCATTAAATCAGCATTGTAGTGAGGGATGAATGCAATCAACCCAACAGATATTTTATCATGAAAATTATTAAAATTCATAGCTTAGAGGTGTGAATGCTTCTTTAAGAAAGGTACTTATGTTATCCCCAAAATAGCACCAGTACCATGTGATGTTCCAGTTGCTATGGTTACCACAAATTTGTTATTTAATAGCAAAGAAAATAGATGCACAAAACATGCTAATTATAACTGGTACAAATTTTTCTAAATGTTTTAATATGAATATGCATGCATGTTTTATGCATAAGGAATAGGAATCCCTTTTTCAAATAATTCTGCAAGTTTTTAGAAAACATTTTAGTGGCTGGCTGGGAAGTGCATTGTGTGGCACTAAGCAGAAGGAGACTGAAAATTTGAAGATGGGCTATTTGTGTAAAACAAAGCAGCTTTGTATTCAAATAGCAAGAGAATCCAGAAAACCAAAGATGTTTAAATTTGTTGAGCCCTTGTACTTTCCTGGTGGCATTTGCTTTGCTTCTTCCTCTGCTCCTCACTGAACTTTAAGCGTTCTCTCTCTGGTCAGAATTCTCCAGGAAACAAACTGTAGAAGGGTAGAAGCAAGGCTCTTAAATGTTGATGTTAATATGACTCAAAGACAGAGACTGAGGTGCTCCACTCACCAGATCCAAGCCTGTTTGAGGCTGCCCCAACCCATCTCCTGGTCTCGCTCAGAGCCCCAGGACTGGGCAGGTGGTGCCCTTGGTGTGCTGGGCCTGGGCATGTCCTGCCTGTGGGAAGAGTGCTGCTGCAGCCCGAGAGTCCCCTCGAGGCCAGCAGCTCAGGGGCATTTTCAGCTCAAAGTGGTGCTACCTGTGCGTATGGCAAAGAGGAATACATCAAGCTGGAACCAGGTGGGGGGAGGGGGATTCATCCACACGTGAAGGGGTAGGTATGAGAACAGATCTCTTGCAATTCCCTTTTCCCTCCTATTTTCCACCAGGTATTCCCAGACATAAGTCTGGGAGACATGGTGTGTGCAGCACCACAAGTGCTAGAGCTGTGAAACAGGGTGAGGCTAAGACAGCCCCAGGGTGGCCAGGAGAAAACTCACTCCTTCCCTCTCCAGTTCTTGGCCATGCTGAAAAGACTCTTGATCCAAGCCTTCTATTAAACATGCCCACATCTGCAAGCTGAGGGTTTGGCACTGGGCTGCCCACCTGTGTCCAGCTGTGCTGTGCAGTACCATGCTGTGCTCTCACTGACAAGCTTCTGGATCCTTCTGGGGACGGGAGATGGAGCACACCCCAGGGCAGCAGCACCGTATAGGAGACCCTGCTGCAATCAGGGGCAGCTGTGGAAAATGTCATCGCTGTCACCAGGAATCAGGATCTCTTTCCTTTCACAGGATTTCAGCCCTTTTTGCGACGATGCAATGACTGCAGGCAGAATTCAAGTTGTGTGCCCATGTTTCACTGCCAAATGACCACATGCATTGGCATGGATACTGAAAGCACTCCTTTATGCCACTGGTTTTTCACTTTCACACCCAAAGCACATGCTGGTTGGTTGCTATATTTCGGATGATGCAGTGTGTCAGTGGAGCTGCCCAGAAAAACATTCTCTGTAGCTTGCTGTCATGTCATGATTGATATCGGCTGTAACAAGATAAAATGTTATGGTACTGTAATTCTGTCTGATGCAAGGTAGTCTTTGATCTTTACCATTTTGAGATGATTATAATATATACTTAGTTTGATAAATAATACCCTTTCACCGGAGTCACAAAAAGTGGAAGGAAAATTGGCATCTGAAGTTTTGAAACTTCCCCCTTGAGGATGCTGATGCTTTTAAAGTGAAAGGCTAAATAACAGGGAGACAGTCCCACTCACCTCACTAGGAGTAGACATAAGAGTCATTTTCTTGATTTTGTTCTGTATTTTAATTTGAACAGTTACTTGAGCCATGGGAAAAATGAGCAAAAATCAGCACCACAGCCATCAGAAAGTGTTCTCATCAGGTAATCATTTATTAAAACATTTCAACCAGCTGGTATAAATACGATTGTCATCAGAACACAACAGGCAAATATGTGCTCCCATCTGCACAAGCAAGTCAGTAGCAGTCCCTTCATGTCCTCTGCCACCTGTTCAGCCTGTGCCCAGCACAGGGACGCCAGCATAGGGTACCCAGCAGGACCCTGTGCCCTGAGTAGGACACCCAGCAGAGCCCACCATCTCACCACTACTGTGGAAGGGCAATGGCCCTTCAAGTCGTGTGGCAGGATGCAGCCCTGCAGTGCCTCCAAGCTGAGGGATTCAGGGGGACCCATCAGGCACCACTAACACTCTGGGGCACGTCTGGCAATGTGGTTGGGCTCTGCCAGGAGCCTGCAGCCTTCATGGCTTGCACTGTCCCACTGACAGCTGGGCTCAGGTTTTGGCAGGGCTGTGCCAGCGCTGTCTCGTGGGGACAGTCGTGTGCTGGCAGTGGGTTTTGGCATCAGAGGGTGCTCTGCTAAATCCTGAAAGATTCTGCATGGCAAGAGTAGGGTGTAACTCCAAGGCTGTGATTGCTTTCCATGTAAATGTCTGTTTTGGTTTGTGCTTAAATGATTATCTGTCATTGATTTGTGTGCCTAACTACTACTGCTTCAAGCTGTTTTCAATTATTCTGTTCTCAATACGCTGCAATCCCAAGGATTAGCAATACTGAGTGCCACAAACCACCTTGCAGCAACAGAGCCATAAACTGAAGAGGCTAGAAAGGATTTTAATGGGAGATTAAAGGCAGAAGTGACTCACAGAATGGCAGCGGGGAGGGAGCATGCTGCCTGGCTGCAGCAGCGCTGCTCCACAGTCCCTCAGAGTGCCCTGAAGATCCCAGGTTAATATAATAATTCTTTCCTTATCATGCAGATTGCTGGTAATGATTTCATAATTAGGGATGTGTTTTAAAGAGAGCTTGAAGTGAAGCATGTGCTCTCCCTTTTGCTCTAGGAGGTGTGGAATTGCAGTGTAGCATTGTGCACGGCTTGTTTCCTTGCCTGCTGAATTTTCCATGTAAGTTTTGCCTGCTTTCTCTCTATGTACTTTTAATTGAAAAACTGTACCATTGGAAAAAGCTACATTTCCCTTTGGCAGCCCTCTTTCACCACAGCTGGTGTTTTTAAAACAAACAACGTGCCTCTACACCAAAACCGGTGAACTGAGCTGGAAGGGGCTGCTGCACTGAACAGCAGTGCGTCTTTCCTTATTCAGTTGTAGGTGCTCAGACATCAGTTGCCTTCAAAGCTGATTTTTATGCACTGCTCTTTCAGCCCTGATGTACAAGGGTTGCACACGCACAAATGTGGGGGATGGGTTGGCGGATGGTGGGGGCCAAAGATTTGGCTGGTGGCATTTCCTGCCCCATGCCACTGTGATGGGAGCCTGTAGCTGGTGCCACCTAAATGTCCCTTGGTGGTGCCATGACCTTGCAGTGCTGTCCTACGGGTTTCTGGTTTGGTGGGAGAGGACAACCTAAAATCCAATCCCTCACTCCTGGATTACACACCATACTGCAATGTTGAGCTGCCTTAAGATTTACCTGATAGTAATATAAGCAGGCTTTTTTAGCTGTCAGGGGCTGAGGGTGCTTCACTGTTTCTCCTCACCTAGACAAGAAGTTTCCCTATATTTCATCTATGTTCCTAATTGCTGCAAAGTAATCAACTGCGTATGCTCATGATGCAGCCATTTGTGAAGGTATCCTTCAGCTAGGAAAATGTTACTATTACTGAATTTCTAAGAACTACCTTTAATATTCTGACTTTGAACCAACTTAAATATTTGAACTTTTTGAGAGCATCATTGAGTTGAATAATGTGGAAAAGCACACTAGATTAAATCCTCTCTGGATTTTATCAATACGGGGAGTAGGAAGAGAGAGAAGCTATTTGTCTGACAGGTATACATGTTTATAGCAGATAAAATCAAATACGTTATCACTGTGCACTTTGCTATGTATATTTTAAAACATTACAGGTGGATGGGTACATACACATCTCTAGCTTACAAGAGATACCATCATTAATTTCCACATCACTATACATTTTCATGGTCCTTTTAACCTTTTTGTATTAAGTAAAATAACAACTAAAGCACTCATTCATGTCCTTGGAAGTACCACATTTGCACACAATTCCTGTTAGGAAGGTAGGAAATGCCCCTGCAGGGAAGGGGAATGCTCAGCCACCCCCAGCCTGAGTTTGCAACAGGAGCTTCTGGGCGTCAGAAATCTAATGGCAGAACTGAGAGGTAACTGGAGACAGCTGGCTTACCTTGAGTGAGAAACTTCTTATATATTTTTCTAGGCCAGCATTCAAAAATCTATCAGATCACTTTAATCTCTTGCATTTTGAGAAAATTCAGGTAAAATAAGCAAGTCCCCAAAGCAAAGCTAAACTCTAAGTATCCTGGTACTGAATCTATAAGATCAATAAAAACACGAGGGATGTCAGCAGTAGCTTTTGCAGAACACAGAGTCATTGAGTCTCAGGCAAAGCATTTGTATTACTAGGCTTTTCCCATGGTACACCATACCCTTATAATCAGTCTCCAATCTGTCCTTTAACTTTCAATAATATTAAGCTGCAACAAAGCTCACCCAAATGAAAATAAAAGATGTACTCACAAAGGACTGAGCATCCTCATAGGACAATGGTAGAAATCATGGTGTGAGACAGGATTTCTAATCTGATACTTTCCTGTTGTTGTATCAGAGGGATAGCTGAAAACTATTCTAAAAAAAAAAAAAAAAAAAAAAAGACAGGCAATCCCAGTTGCATTTCAGCTATCCTGGTTCAACATATTACCGTATTTAAACTGAAGAGAAAGTCAGTCTGGATTCCAGAAGCAATTAGTAAGAGGGACATGGCTGAAAAACTTAGGGGGACGTTGGAATTCCATCTGCAGGAGGAAATGCCGAAGTAGCATCACTTACTTGTGTTCTCCAAACCAGTGCCAAGCTTTGAGTATCACCATGTTCAGAATAGCAAATGCCACTGCAGCTCAGGAGGTGGCAAGCCCACGGAGCCAGAGGGCATCTTCCTGAAACAACACAGCTATGGTTGCTTAGAGTTGACATGAAAAAGACCAGAAACATCTCAGACATGTACAAGTATACATGTCTCTTGAGAATGGGGTAATTTGCCCTTAGAGGTACCTATTTGTAGGACAATATTAGTTTGAGAAAACTCTTGAATCGACTAAATCATTTGCAAAGCAAAAACTTCTGTTTTACTGAATGTTTCATCACAGTCTCCTCACCTCATCACAGAGCACCACTGCAGTCACAGCCACAGGGCTGTTAGATAGCTCACTCCCGTGATACACTATAATGGGTGTCATTCCTTTTTAGTAAGTCTAAACAAAACAGTTAATAAATCCTCAGGGCCTCCTATCGCTACATCTATAACTCTTGGCTTTCACTTCTTCAGTGGGGTTGATCTTCTTGAAACTCGTGGCATTCTCATAATTCTCTTTAAATAACGAGCTGTGTTTCAGGCTCTCATTCAGTGCCGATGTGTTTTCTGCACGTTTGACTGTGCAGTGTCTGCTGATGAGTCACATCTGATTTACACCCAGCTAAACTAAATCATCCCTGGTGGCATGTGGCTGAGCACAGCACCCTCTGATCCTCTGATGGTGCCAATGTGGTTTTCTATCGCTGTCGGTTTGTAGGATGTCACCCCACTTTGAGTCTCCATGGAGACTGTTCTGAGATGCAGGAATCCCCCAGCTATTGGCTCCTAACGGGACCTGCTGGGCCCAGGATTTCTCAGCAGGGACAGGGGAACGCTGTAAGAAATGGAGACCTTTGCCGTGGTATAGGGGAAACATCTGGGTGAAGACAGCTCTTACACGTGTGCTGTGAGTGAATCTTTCACAGTAATTTCTCCTTTTTCTCTTTGGCAATTTTTAACATTTTTCTCCTACTGCTTTCTGGTGACGCTGCAAAGCATCCACAGAAAGTACATTCTTTTAGGAAAGTAAAATAGTGAATAAGTGCACTTTAAGCAGAAATCTAATGTATGTCCAAGCACTGGCCAAACCCCAGAATGTGAACAGCAACTCATGGGAAAGGCAGCTATTTCATACCCACCATGAATGAGAGCACAAAGTCACATCTCAGAATGTGCCAGAATAGAAGCAAGTTTTAAAATTTAACTTTGATCTGACTTATATTTTTAATAATGTAAACCCGACATTTTCTCCAGTGTCACAGTGACAGCAGGTGAGGCTCACTATAGGTTTCCAGAGACCCTCCCCAGCCATCATTGTCACAGCTCCACTATTGACACCATGGGCTCTGGGTCCAGGTGGATCTGGCCGTCAGAATGAGCTCACTGATGTCCCATCAGCTTTAAGTTCAGTTTTTGCTGGGGTGGGCCAGTTTGCTGACTGGATACTGATGCTCACAGCCACTGGAGGGAACAGGAGCCTTCTGACACGTGTCATACTGTGAATGAGTCTCCCCAGCACATTTCGTAGGCTATGCAACACAACAGCAGAACTTTTCTATAATTTCACTTTACATCTGTAATGCAACCTGTCATGCCAGATCTTATCTTTAGGGTGAAAAAATAACGTTTGAAATCCTATTTTCTAGATCAAAGCTTCTCTTGCTTGTTTGTAATTAAACACTTTGACTCTTACCTTAGTTTCATGTTCAGATTATCCAAGAATTCAAGTGTTTCATTATGACAGAAGAGGAAGTTGCTTTGATCTAGAAAATAATTTGTAATTAATAGCTGGAAAAGTTAATTATTCAAATAACAATAATAATATAAATGTTGAATACACTAAAATAGCAGAATATTAAATAAGCCATAAAAAGACATGACCTGATATATGCTGTGCCATGTTCTCATACTGACAATATTAATACAGAACAGTGGTTTATATTATCGTGTGTTTGTTTCATGCATGAATATAAAGGACTTCTGCTCAAGGCCTGAGTGGGGACTGATTCTCAAAGCATTAGGCAAAATAAAAAGAAGGTGCCTGCTGGAGAGGTGGACAGAAAATGGGAGCATGATGGGCTAACAAAAGTGTATTTTCAGTATTACTTTAAGTGGGTACCAAAAGGCCAAGGCTGCATTTGTCAAGGCTTAATAAAAAAAAAAAAAAAAAAAAAAAAAAAAAAAAAAAAGGTGACATTCTAATTGAGGCATGGTTAAGAAGAGGAGAGACAAGGGTCTTTGTCTTGGTTCTGACCAGGAAAGGCTTCCTCTTAGAGATGCTAAGCAGGAGGGGTCTGTGGGATTATGCCACAGCCGGGATGCGTGGACCAGGGAGAAGGGTCTGAGTCAAAGCTGACACACAAATTATGGGCCTGAATGACAGGCGGGATGGTAAGGATGTCCACAGTGATCAAAGAGGGGAGTAGCAGGGAAGACATGATGTGGGGAAGATTACAAGGTCTGTCTCATTCACATTGAGTCTGAGTTGACAGACAGTCATCTACAAGAGACATCAGGGAAGCAAGACCAGAGCTCGGTTGGACAGAGGAGACAGGTTGTGAGCACAGGTGGATCCGCCACTGGCTGCACAGTGGTGGTACCTGTGTTCGTTTTTGCAAGTAAAATTACCCATATATATGGAAAGGTGAAGAAAGAGGATGCAAAAAGAGCAAGGTTCCATGCAATCACCACAGAAAATAAGACTGCTGGTGACATGCATCAAAATGAGGTTAGAGCAATAAATACCCAAGGATTTTAATGTCAAAATTGCTTCTAGCTTGCAATTTCATTTTACCAAATAGAACTTCCCAAATAAATAATTTGAAAAATATTCTTTTTTTTTATTTATTTAAGAAAATGTCATCAAAATTAATGTAATTTCATGTACCTAGCATTTTAGCATAAAATATCTTTTGCAGGAGAAAAGATGTTTCAACAACAAAAGACAAAATTTGGAGCAGCTTGCTTTTAACTCTAAACATAGCATCTTCTACTGTCAAGCAACATATTTCATTATCTTCTTCATGTCTCAAACTGCATTAAAAAGAGTAGAGAGGTTTTGCTGATTCTGTTGTAATCAATCCTGTCAGAGTTGTTATTGGATTTATCTTGGAATCTGAACAACAGCATTTTTCATTGTTGTTTTAGATTTTCTTTGTGATTGTACAACTAACATGGTTAAGAATATAAGAAAATCTAAAATATGCTAATCTGAACAAATAAAATTGCTAAACGACTATAAAATTACCCATGAAGCCTCCTTGGCTCTGAATAAACATCCATGACTCTTATTTAGTGGACTTTAATGAAATGCAGGGCTATCCAGGTATGAATTAATTCTAGAATTATGTCAGGGTGAAGCAGTCTCATATTTACCTGCCTTCATTTGGCATAAAGGTATTTAAACATTTATCAAAATAAAAGCATACAGGCATAGCAGAGCCAAGTGGCGCCGAGAATGAAACTGGGCAAAATTCTGATGCTGCAGAAAAAGCAGCCCCAGAAGGAGCCTCACACGTGCCTCAGCCTCCCTGAGCCTGGCATAAAACCACTCAGCTGATGCACAGCAGTGTTTATAAATCACGCACACATCTCGGAGCCTTCAGTGCAGCACGGACAATAAAAGAGAATTAAGATGCTTAATGAGGTGAGATACTTCCTACAAACGGCAGTCTGTCTTTCCTTCCTTCTCATACTCTTTGGGATATCGTTTTATTTCTTTTTCTGCCCCTCACCATTTCTCTTGCTAACAAGGACCCTGGCTTTTCCTTCAGAAGAATGTGATTAGCAGCAGCACTAGGCATACACAGACAGTCCATATTCCCATTCCCAGTGCATGGATGTGCCCTTTGAGCCCCAAACTGCTGCCTCTGTTGCACAGGTCAGCAGACACTCTCGAGTGCTCAGCCTACGGGGACTGGAGCTCCAGTTGCCCCTTCCCACGGGCACAGGGGGGATGCCCCATTCCACTGTGCACCACTGTGACACACAACGTCATGAAACCTGCATCAGAAGCAACATGACAAAATAAAACTGAATTACCACTCTAGGATGCATCTTGCTGGAGCATTAATATGTTTCTTGGGCTATTGAAGTCGTTTAGTCTTCACAGGCACAGCTCACAATGGAACCAATGTATTATTAATGTCCCAGCAAAGCACACCCCATTGTGTCTTAATGCTACAATGTAAGATGCCTGCAAAGGAAACAGTCATGTAAGACAGGGAGCAGTGCCTGCTAGGAGGATAGATGGACATGATGGCATTGCCTGTGGCTCCAGCAGTCTCAGAGATGCCTCAGTAGTGTTTCTCCCTGTATCCTTCTGCAGAGGATTTTCTTCCAAAGCATTTCTAAACATCTATTATTTATAAAGCGCTGTTGCTCTGTGTGGTGCTTCATGGGCAAGAAAGGAAATGCTGCCCTGAGGAGTCTGCAGGGGCTGCTGGCAGTGCCATGGCCATGCAGGCAGGGTAGGCATGGCTTCCTCCTGCCTGCAGCCCCTTCCTATTGTGCCTATCTTCCCACTGCAGCCCTAGCAGGGAAGGGCCCAAATATACCCTGTTGTGCCAGCCTTCTCTCCAAACCAATTGCTCAGGTAACCCACATCATCACACAACTTGCTGCTACCTGGATTCCCCCCAAAACAGCTGCGGGTCAAGCCACCTTCTTGGGCACCTGGAGCTGGGGCCAGGTGGAGGGAGGGAGCTGGGTGTAGGAAGTGCAAAGAGCAGTAGGACTGTGCGACGGGAGAGCACTTTGTGCACTGCCCAACACACCAACGGCTCACACGCACCTTAATCAAAGCCTCCTTTATAAATAACTCTGGGAAGAAGATCTCCACAGTGACAGCTGAAAAGATCTAAATCAAACCTTGCACAGGCCAGGCAGCTCTGTTCCAGCAACAGAGCATCTTCATTGCTTGGTTGGAGATTGGTCATAGGCATGTCCAGACTGACCTGGGTAAGCCTTCTAGAGAAGCCTAACACACTGAATCAGGAGGTGGTGGCAACCCAGTATGGAGACTAACTTCAACCTCAAGGAGCTGATCTTCCAGGAAAAAAAGCAAAATGCAAGAAAAGAGATCAGACAGATGAATAGTGTTTGGGGGCAGAAGTGAAAAAAATGAGAATCTCTACACTGAGCGCATGATCATGCTGGGCAGAGCTGAGCAATGACAAAGGGTTTAGTTCTGGGACTGAAGAATCTGAGGCAAAACTGCCTCAGATCAGTTACATCTTGTAATTCAACCCAAGACAGAATGTTGCTTCAAGCTTGGGTATTCTAATCCTTTCCTATAATTTTTCTACTCTTGTGGTTCAGTTCATAATTGAGAAATGCATTTCAAGGCAGAGGAGTCAAAAGGCTCGTTTTTTGAAACGTCAGAGTGAACTGTCTCAAGGTTTTTGGCATCTCTTGCCACTTGCCACTTCCCTGATATTTTTTCATTGGCTGAAAATTTATTGAGCCTGACCTAGTTTGTTAACAGTTTAGATACCCCTAAAATTCTTTTTTTCCAGAAAATTTACTGCTTATCACAAAACAAAGTGAATTATTCCCTCCACCCCCTGGGGAGAGGCAATATTGAAGTGAATGTATTGTGGCCAGTTGTGAACATGGATGGGGAAATTGATTAGCCCAGATGCTGGTGGGAGAACCTCCCATGGGGAACTGCAGCAAGCAGGGATAGAGCTGGGGCCAGCTGAGAGGACAGAGGGATGCCAGGAGGCTGCTTGTGGAATGGGTTCAAAGGGGCAACCGTGACAGCTGTGGATGGGAAGGGATGACAGTGGTAGAGCCACCAGAAGATGAGTGGCTGGATAAGAGCTTTGGCAGTCTGGAGAGTGAAAGCTGTGAAGCACACAGTGGTTATAGAGGAAAACCTAGCAAAGGAATGACCTGCTCAGTGAATAAAGCATGCGGTAAGCACACAGTCTGTGCTCCGTACTGTAAAAAATATCGTAAAGCAGCTGCTGAAAGAATGCAATGATTAAATCAATATATTCTTCTCCTATTTCCAAAGCCTTTGCTTTCAGTAGTTTTCTAGTTCAATAATGTATGTGCTGTGACAGATACAGAACAGTCAATATTAACAGCCCCCTCCGGCTGCAGTTAAATTTATTTAAAAATCTTCACATTTTCATATATGAAGCAGACGTTTGAAATTGATCAGAGTTTTCAGCGTATTTAAATTAAAACAGCTCCTGTTTTATCAGGCTCTTCTAACCGCTCCAATGGTTAGGGCCGTGTCCTTCAGCTACAGATATAATTGTCCCCTGACAGGTAACCGATTGCTGCATATGCAGACTCTGCATGCAGAAATGAAGACCTCCGCTCTCTGGCTGACCCTCTTCCTTACTGTTCTGCCAAGCCACTACATCCTGACACTTTGGCATTGAGCAGCACTTTGGAGAACAGTGCTCACACCCTCCTGCTGTGTGGCCCAGGCTCCAACATTACCCTTGGTTAAAAGACAGATGCACGATCAGCGGCACATGTTCATCTTTCAGCATGTTTGCATGCTTCTCTAGTCTAATCCCTACAAGAATTTAGCTGCCCCTTGCTCAAGCAGTGGTTTGGCAAGCCCAGTCCCACCTCTGAGCCTTCTCTCCTGGGCTACAGCCCTGGGCGGCAGCTCCTGGGCTGCTGGGACAAGTGGCCAGGATCACTGAACTCTCAGAGTGACAGGTGATCGATATGCCTAACAATTAGTATCAAATATACAGTAAATGATGCATAATATCATTGGTGAAAAATGTTCTATTTAGGCAGAATGTAGATTGATGTCAGAAAATGCTCTTTAGTGTGTGAAATAATCAAGTCAACTACTTGATGGATGTACTCTATAGTCTATTTACATAGCTCAGATTCAATACACTTACACGATATTTGCATCAGAAACATATCTATAGTCAACCAATGGGGAAGAATACATGATTTTACCAACATGCTTATACATTAATAATATTACTTGGCAATCTGATGTTTCAAGACCCAGGGTGAATTACTTATTAAAAACCCATATACAGCTATCTGTCTTTATCTTTCTTTCTGTGTGAGCCATAATGGCCCTGATTGTTTTCAAAATTACATTTGGCCAGGATATGACTGTTACATGAAACCTCTTAAACCAATATCATTTCCCTCACTGATAAAATACATTATACTGCTGGATGCATTGAGCCAAACCATTAACGAAAGAAGCTTAACCTAACCTTTGTGCTTTGTGACCAGCCGTTATGGCAAACTAACATTTCAGAAATTGTTTCAAAAGTGAAGTTGACATGATTATGAATATGTATATTAAGTTCACTTATAACTTGGAGCTTCTCCTATCATCCTCATTTTTAATGGTTTGAGTTTTGCAGGAGACTTAGTTACTCAGGAAGATAGAAGGAAATGTACTCCATTTAGCACTGTTTAGGAATGCAGGCCCATGATAAATTAGCTAGATAAGGTCAAATTAAGCAAGGTCGGCTTTAAAGCTTGAATTCAGGATGCATGGGAAAAATAAACACATGTCTTCAGTTAAAATTTAAAAAGAGATGTGGCGGAAGTCATAGAGCAATCTCAAGTCAAAGTGTTCATAATAGTTGCAGTATTTCAACAAAGCATCTCAAGCTCTGCTGTCTCTTAGAGAAAGGCAAGACTCTCAGACCTCCTGGCCGAGACAACAGTGTCTGATAGAAAGCAGGTGATGCAACATCAGTGAGAAACAGTGCTTTGACAAGGAAATAATGAAGGCAATTTTCTGAAGCTAATAATGAACTAGATGTTCTAAAATGATTCTATGATTCTAGATCTTCATCTTGACTTCTCACAACAGAAAGAGGAGACTTCATCATTTTCATGCTCAACAAGATGATCCACAGAGCAAAATTAAAGCGCAAGACCCACCTGTAAGCAACAACAAGGCTTAGCTTTTTTATGGTACTTTTTCTCTTTGAGTGTCTCATGACTTTACAGAGTATGGCAGGACCTGTAAGATTTTGGGGGCTGGCTTATGGTATGTCCCCATGGCCTGGACACAAAGACTGGCTCAGGATCACCAAAAGGAGAAGGCAAACCCAGGGATTCCAGAAGAAAAGCTGCATAATTCATTGTATTTGCAAGTTAAAGGTACCACAGAGTGTTGCTGTCTTGCACAGCAGTCTCAGCTCACCATTCTGAACAGTTTCCAGAGGAAAACCATTGCAGAGGCTTGCTTCTCTTTATTTTTGTCTTTTGTTTCTGCTATTCATGTAGTCTTTTGTCATTTATGAAAACATTAGAAGCACTGAGTACATTCCTGATGTAGGCAGACGAAACAAAGGGATGCACTGCTAATTGTAGGATACAAAAGGTACATAACAGCTTCTGTACTTGGCAGGACAGAACAGTGTGTAATTTTAGTCTACATGCAGTTTTATCGGCACAGATAACCAGTTTACAGCAAGTAAAGCATGGGGTTGACTTGTTTGTTTTATCAGCCCTCTGAAACTGTGCTTTTACAGCCTAGTTTGAACAGGTTAAAACATGTTACTGAATGTTCTGGAGGTGTGAGGGATACACTACATTCACAAGCATTTCAGTGGCTTGATGTCTGATAACATGAAGAGTTTTCTGGTGAAATTCAGTTCATCTCTAGGAAGGGCACTGAGGACTGGCAATCCACAGGAGATTATGGAGCTTTAGGCCATGTTGTGCTTTCCTGACCCTAACTCCTGGGAACATGCTCAGACTCCAAGCACCTGAGTATAACAAAGGTGGAGAGGAGTGCAACATTACAACATTACTCACTTGGAGGATGACCATGAGCCAGTATGAAAAAGTAAATGTTGTTTCATCTGAGATGTTTCTGGTTTGAATGGAAGGTGGTAGCAGTAGAAGATGCTGGTAAGATTTATTTTGAAACATCTAGTGACTGAGTACAAGAGCTTTAAGCAAATGATATGCAGAAGCATAGTGCTGTTCCTGGGATTTATCAGGTCACTTCCTGGGATTTATCAGGTCACTTGTGATTTAGTGCAGGAGCTGAAGCCAAAGAGATGGGCTTGATGAACCCAACACTGGGGAGGGACAGGGAGCAGGATGGCTCTGTATCAGGATGAGGAGAGGCAGAGAAATGAGCTAAAGGACAGCACTTTTGTAAAAACATGGATTTGACACAGTCATGGATGCTCAGTAAAAACTGTAGTAAAGGACACCTGACATCCTCTCCACTCATGTTCACCGTCTTCAAAGCAGCACCCACTTCCCTTTCTAACTTCTTCTCCCATCTGCAAGTGATGCTCTGAACCCCAGTCTAGTGAGCTGCTGAAGCTGAAACGGAGGGATGCTCTTAGTGCTCTAGTTAGTGCTGTCAAGCAGTCTGAAATGGAAGCTAGCAGTTGTCTTTCCAAATGGCTATAGCTACATGTAGCTTAGAAGTGGTAAACTAAAAAATCTTTTTGTATTTGAACTCCTTCCAATTTCATTCAGCAGGATACTGGCAGACAACTTTCTGTGTTAATTATTTCTGTCCCTATTGCCTGACCATACAGAGCACTGGATCGACAATATCACACTTCACCATTTGTTAATACTTCTAGCTGAATACAGAAAGAAATTGAAATAAAGGAATTACACCCAGAGACAAACCTCTGAAAGATGGAGAAGGGGAGAGAAGATGCCACTGGAGTCAGAAGAGACACATATCTCACTGATCTGCAACAATCTCTCCTAGTTTTAGAAATCCTTAAGAGCAGAAGAATGACACATTGTATTAGTCACTGGAAAGCACTTAATGGGTCTGATCCTGGAATGAATTACGCTGGCTTAAATCTGGAGTGACTCCAACAAAGTCAGAGATTAATCAAGAACTTTTAATGCCTGATTAGGAAAGACTGCCTCTGTGTTGCTGGCAGGTATAAATGAGAAGACCCGGGCATAAAATTACCTCATTGCTCCCACAAATCAGTGAGCTAAATGGCTACATCTTGACATTCGCACCATCAGTAAATTATAGTGAGGCACAAAAATCTGGGAACAGTTCAATGCGAGTGCAAAACAGAAGCTAAAAGCCAAAGTATATGAAGCCCACTAACACAAATATTACCTGCTAAAGCTCTGCATAGCACCAAGTCTCTGGGAGGGCACGAGGAAACGCAAGAGACAATGTTATCCAAAAAACATGTCCTGGAAGTCCTTTTACAAGACCTTGCACCAGGACTTTCCCATGCTTTGTGGAGAATCTCTTGTTGCACGGCACTGACACGTCCCAGTACTGGATGTACCAGCAGGCCACGGCAAATCTGGCAACCCACACATGCTACATGCACTGTATTTCTAGCTGTTGAGATAGATGTCACCTGAGACCAGCAGATTTCTCACAGAAACACACAAAAATAACTGAAATTATTTCAACTCTGTGGCACATCCTGTAAAACAACAAGTACTGGTAAGAGAAAACTAAGCTCCCCTCGCACACACCGAATCCACATAATAATTAAATTACTTCAATTTTGGAAGCTAATCAGCAGTATTTGGAATTAAAACAACAACAACAACAACAACAAACAAAAATAACACAAAAAAAGATGGGTTGTTTTCCGACAGGCAAAATCAGTGATTTTCTCAATAAATTTTAAAACTGCAGTTGAAAGGTTCTGGTTAGAAAGATTGCTGTCTCCTTTCAAAGAACAAGCTCCTTGTTTTGACAAGGTGTGGAACAAAGGGATACAAAGAACTTGATGATATTTTAAAGCAACCTCATAGCCCTCACCGTTATTGCTCTGGAGTTCTGTGGGACATTTTCGAAAAACAGTTCAGAGGGCTGAAGGAGTCTTGTTCACACACAAGAAGAACACATCTTGGCCGAAGCCAATTTCTTTTAGAAATCCCAGTGAAAGCTTATCGCTGTGCTGTTGTGTCAGGGGGGCTGGCTTTCTCCACACAGCTACTGAACTGATGCTGCTACTGATACTCTAGTGAAAGTACTCTAGAAGTTATTTGGGAAAGATAAAAATAAATAAATAAATACTGGCATGGCAAAGCATCAGGAGCACCACAGTGCTGTGTTTTCTCACCCATAATGCCTACATCACCCAGCCAGTATTGCTTTCCATCTTGAATCCTTCCTCAGGACTTTTCTCCTGCTGCAGTAATTCAGCCAGGAAAGTTTATAGTAGTAATTACTTCTACTGGGAAAAATAATTTGTGACTTGATAAGCAGGTGCCACTAAGGAGTCAGGAACCGATTGCTGCCCTGCAAAGCCCCTTCCCTCAGTCCCAGCTCCCACTTTCTGCTGACTGCATCCATCCTAGTGTGGACCTCTGTGGTCCACACATGGTGTCTGAATACAGGGTTGTGCTTAGTGAATAACAGAAAGAAGAGTAAAGCAGGCTTGGCAGCCCTAGAATTTACTGCCCAGCACAGGTTTCCTTGCACCCAGCCTTGGACATCACAGGCACACCAATGTGTCACAACGACGTGTCATACTGATGCGCCACCCCACTACTTTCCAGAAGGCAACACCTCCCTGTGGCACACTGTGACAAACTGTGTGTGTAGGCGTGTGAGGTGGAGATAAACTCGTTAATAACTGTGAGTTGCCCATTCACTGTACTGTAGGAATTTTGTGGATACTGAGGTTAGAATTTCATCTCTTCTGCTTTCATGGATTTAACTAAATCTCACCCAGGATTTTGAAACATGCCAGGATTAGAGAACAAACTCTTTAAACATAAGCCTATTTCTTACACTAAAATTCCTCCAGCTGGGATCAGCAATAAAAGGAACATTTTTGAGGTCTCCATCCTCACTGTGGCAGCCTGTAACAGGCACAGATTGGGCCTCAGCAGTCAGGGCTTTTAATGACCTTAACCTCTGGGCACTGGGTTCTCACTATGGGGAAGGCCAGCTCTTACCTCAGCTGAACCCTCTACCCCCACATACAAACTATTTGAAGATAAATACAATCAGCTGACTAGACTGTAAGCTCCCTTCCTCAGGAAATCATTTTGTCTCAGTGCTCATGAATTTGGATGGAGCATAGGTCAGCTGCAATCACCTAGCAAGCAGGATATGTGAGCAAAGAGTAGGTCCTTGTGGAAAACCCGTGGAGCCAAAATCATCCTTGAAAAATGCATCCAGAGTTGTAGACTGCCTACTCAATTTATGGTAGGAAACACACCTCACCTTTCAGCTGCAATGAAAACCGAGTGTGAAACCTTGCTTACAGACAAGAAGGCTGCTCCATAGGCTGGAAGAGGCAGCTTATGCAGATCACTTTGTGAACCTGTTCTTTTGTCCCTGTGGCATCCAGCTGCTTAGAAGCCCAGTCCCACCAGACCTCCTTGCCAATACTGGTTCATTTTCACAAGATAGTTAAGCCCTATGTCTTAGTGTGCCCAGTAGCCCCAGCTGCACCCAGAGAAGTGCCCAGACATTCAAGGGAAAGAGTGCTCAGTAGGCAGGGTTTCTTCTCTCAGAAGTGATGCCTCAACTACCTTGGACATACGCACAGCCACGCACCTATAAAGGAAGGAGCCACAAGACTTATGGCACAGTCCTCGTGGTGCTGCCAAGGCTTTCCCTACTGCCAGCTCATTGTAGAGCTGGGGTGGGGGGGTGCTATGAGCTCTCACCTCATGGCAAATGTCAAGCTCAGTCTCTCAGCGTAAAGTCTTCTCTGCCCACTGTCCCATACCCTCATTCTGCCTTCCCTGGGGCTCGGGGAGAAAGCACCATGGCCTGACAGCTCTGTGCGGGAGGTCTGCGCTGCAGCCCTGGAGAACAGGAGTGGGGAGTGCAGTGTGTGCAGAGGCACTGAAGTCTGGTTCAAACATACTTCAAAGCTCGTGGAAGCCAACAGGGGTCTTACACGCCGCTACTGATATTCACATCAATCCAGAGCACTTTGTCCAAGTCCACACAGTGGGATCTCTACAGAGTTATAAATAGACCCCAACTCTCACGACTCCCCCTGCCATGCTCAGTCCAGTTCTTATCGCTCCCTGGCTACACATGGCACTTGTGGATATTGTGTCTCATTTTTCCAATGACTACAATTCATTTCTCATCTTTCTAACAAAAAAAGGTAAGACCCACAGCTTTGCTGGGACACTTGTTCATCTTTCCATCATGCTGATCCTTATTGCAAAAAAACTAATTGGGCAGACAGACGGCTGAAGGAGAGAATCTCACCAGAACATGATGAAATCTCAGTATCTCTGAAATCTCAGTAAAAAATGTTCATAGAATTTTACCAGCTGACTTTGCTAAATACTGATACTCTTGTGTCCAGCATTTCTGGGTACTACAGGTAGATTTTGTGTCAGATTCATGCTGTCTGAAGACCAACTCTATACATGGCCAAACCAGGTGTCTGCTGGATAGTCCGACTACACTTGGGGCTGGATACCTCTGGTCTGCAGCTACATTACTCTTGTTTTCAGTGAGACAAGGACAAAGCATTGTGTGTTCATTGTACTTAAAGCTAAGCATAATGTCTAGCAACAGAAACAAAGAAAATATACAGTGCAGTCATTTTTATCCAAATTGTTGCAAGCTTTTATAGAACTATAAAGATCTGCAAAATGGTCTTTGTGTAAAACACTGCAACTCCAAACATAATAAAACTAAAATCAATGAACATTCTTTAAAATGAGTGAATACACCCACATAGTTCTAATTTCATTGTGTTTAGACATGCAGTAGATGTTCTGATACATCAGCTTTGATTTTGTCTTCCCCTCCTCTCAGATATTCTTTTTATCAGGTTTCCTGTATGAAATACATTGAACCTGGGGGGCTGGGGGAAAGGAGTATTTGGTCTTAAGCATTCATTAAACATCTGTAGGAGTTAATACAAAGGAAGAATCTTTGAATAAATCTGAAAAATTAGGAAATTGTACTTCTGATCTTGACTTCATCCTCATGCATCAACTAACACATTTCAATTTTGTTCATCTTTATTGTGTTTAAACCAAACACTGAAAACAACAACCCTCATCCAACTGTTATATATAATTTCTAATGACAGGGTAGCTTTTGTTCTAAATGCACATGTAAAAGACTTTCACTTTAATATTCTGATTCTCAGCTCTTTAACTTAAAATAGTGCTTCACAAGTGATCTCTACTGATAATGACATACATTTACATTAGAATTCCAACTCGATTTTCTACCTTTCATAATCTACATATATCTTTTGTTTTGTTTCAGATTCTTTTTCCTGCAGGTTATGTAGATTTGACTGCAGTAGATTTTCCCCCCAAAGAATATCCAAAAATACATGTCTGCATATTACAGAGTTGGAAGAACTGTTTGTCACAGTCTGCTTGACAAAACAGGTCCTTTTTCTGTGTGCAAATTATTCAGAAGGCATCCAAGTAGTACAAATGCATTCATTATTAGAAATTATTCCATGAATTTCATAATTTGACGCCAAAAAGGGACTATTAGTTCATCTACAGTTTGACCTCTTGTACCAGATGGGCCACTACTTTCCTCCCACACACTAAACTCAAATACTTCATTAGACTAAAGTATTTCACTGTGCTTCACTGGTTGAGAACAAGACAAAGCTGCCAGCAATATTGAAACCCCCTGCAATAGCAAAGAACTATTGAGATATGTCCAGATCATCCCAGTAGGTTAGACATAATTTTAATGAGCAGTAGGACATAGATATCTGAAGAAGATCATAGGCTGCGCTATAGCAGTCATCTACTCTTGCCTCAAGGCAATTAAGGAAGGCTGTGGGTCTCTAAGCATAAATGTCTAGTGCCACTTGACACTTCATCTGAGGTATCCTGGTTTGTCTGAATGCAGGACAGGCAGCACAGCAGCAGCACAAACCTGCACACCGGAGAGGAGGCTGAAGACTAGAAGCGCAAGGCAGCAACAAGTGGTGGCAGACCCTCTACTTCACAGCTGCTATGAGTCCCTGCGCTAAGACTCACAAGTCCAGGTTCTCCATATGTGGCACCATCGAGACTTAGGCAATATATCAGAGTAGCCCAGAAAGCTGTTCAGCCCACCCAGATGTAGGTACCAAAGCTTAGCGCGCAGCCTGACAGACTCTCTTCTTTTCTCATTAGCTCTCTGCCAGCCAAATCACCCTGAACTTCTATAAGGCTTCAGAAGAACATGAGGAAACAGAGTCCAGGAACCTTCAGGCAGAAATGCATGCAAAAACTGTATTCCCAGACCAAGAAGGTGCCTGGACAAAGCCCTGAAGCATGAGGTTTTGTTAGACATAGCGTCTCAACCGAGGAAATGGAAATGTAAAGATAAGGCCAATGGCAATGCTGCCAATCCCACCAAGCCCATTGCAGGACAAACCAAAACTCACTAGATCAGCTGAGCACACCTAAGCCATGCAAGCAAGTGGCATTCCTGTGACCTGCTGCCTGAACAATGCATGGCTTGCTAGTACCCTGCCTACTATGGATTTCACTTGCAAAGTCTTCCCCTCACTGAGACAAGTGAGAATCTCAAATACTGCCAGTCTTGTGACAATACGTCCTTATCCTTTACACCTCAGGCACATTACAACTGGCTTTAACAGTTTGGTCCCTGCCTCTTGTAGGCTTTGATATTTATGTTCCCTCTTTCTCACTACCCTGCTGTTGTGGGTTTGCAGATTAGGCCTGGGAGAAAACAAGAGTGTGCCCATCTCTACGTACAAAACACTGTTTCTCCATGGCAAACGGTCAAATTTCACAGTCTGTGAAATCCAGGAGACATGAAAATAGTGCAGTTGTGCACAGCTCTCCTCTCAGAAGTGCTAAGCAGAAAGCAGCTCTCCATAGCCCCCACGGCTACACATTTCCATAAAAGACAAGAATCGAGACCTTACCAAGCATTACAGTTCTTTAAATCATAGGTAAAACTAATCTGTATTCCAATTTGAAGAAAGTCTCTGAAAGGACAAAACATGCATGTTGATGGCAGAGAGAAAAATCATATGTCTGTTCATTGGGAAAAAAAATCCAAGAATATTTAATGTGTGAAAATAGGACTCCAGTTATGCTGTTAAGAATAATGAAATCTAGGGTGCTAAGTACTCTATGTGTTGCTGTACAAGCTAAGCTGCCTGAGGCAGTTTTAATTTCTCTAGCCAATTTTTCTTAAATTCTCTTTAATTTACGCATTGACGTGTCCATCACAGGCAGAGGAGTGGCTGGACAGAGTGCACCCTGAGGCACTTCCTACCCCAGCCAGAGCTGAGCAAAGAGAGATGGAGCCAGGGTACCCCAGGAGTAGCCTCTCTACATATGTATGGGGCTTGATACACGCCCTGGCAATAATAAACCTAATTTCTTTGCAGGTTTGGGTGGGTATGGTGAGGCAGAGAAGAGGTAAGAGGGCAGAGCAAAGCAGCAGGAGGAGCAAACACAATCCTTGCCAAGCTGTGGAACCAGCAGCTCCATCCACTGCCTCGTTCTGCTGCTCAGCTTGCTTGGCTAGGGCTGCAGAAGTGCAGCCATTGCACTGAAGACTAAGGAAGGAAATACTTGAGAATACAGAGAATGACTATTCTCATACTGCTCATTTAGGAATTTTTATTAATATTTTGCCTTTTTTCTGGTCTTTTGGTTTAGCCTCTAGGCACCACCACACAAATTGGCTGCTCCAGGGCCCCCTGCCATTTCTCACCAGCATAGATGTGACGCATCTTTTTTCGGGCAAAAAAGATGCACTTTGATATTAACATTTTCAGTAGTCTTAGAATGCAAGTAGCTTGCCATACAATATCATGCTATTACCTTGTCGGAGCATTTCACTCCTCTTTTTTTTTTTTTTTTTTATTCCTCATAGCTATTTTCCTTGTCAGGAACAGGCTGAAATTAACTTGTCAAAATTATTAAATTTGAGAGGCAAACATAATTCAAAATTGGATAGACACAAACAAGTGACAGCAGCAGGAGTGTGCACTTTGGGGCACACACGAGGCATATTTGCATCTTACTCGTGAAATATGTATTTATCTCTACAAATCACTGTGGAGCTTGCTGGGGTTTCACTTTACAAGAGTCATTGAGTTTAAGTCACATACCGACTGTTGGCAGCTTTGTGGGTCTGCCCAAATGCCATCAACAACCTCTGCAGCTGGGATTTCTTCTGGCATGCACCTGAAAGAACAAATATGGTGATTGTGAGATGGTGGAGACCATCCCTTTCTCTCTCCTGTGTGCAGTCAATCTTTAATGAAATAGCCCCTAAATACGTGGTTTGCCCATAGACTGCCAGGAAAACAATACTTCAGATTTGCACGATTTTCACTGTTTGTGCTCTACCAGGCAGAGCTGGTGTGCTTGCAGCAGCACACAGATTTAAGAGGAACAGCTGTGGAAGGACCAGAGTGTGTTCTGGGGGAATCGAAGGGCACACCTGGAGAAGCAAGGGCTCATGGTGACTTCCTTATGGGGTGCTCCATGAGGGAGTCAGAGCCCTCCTGGGCAGCAGAAATGAGGGATAGGTAAGTGTGCATGGCTTTGCAAGGAGGCATGCACAGTGCTGGCATGCAGGCACAGCAACCATGCTGCCCTGAGGCTACATGTGCCCACTGTGCACAACACCAGCAGAAGCAGCAATGCTGAGCAGCATGTTAACACACCCCTGGGCCTGAGCAGTTCTCCCACTCACAGCAAGCACGGAGAGAGATGCAAGGATAGAGATGCACAGTATGGTCAGATCAACACAGTTCTTCCCATTAGCAGCCAAATCTGAAAGCACCCAATATCATTTTAGACAGCTTTCCATATTTAACAACTGAAAATCAACAAACTATTGGCACTGCAACTGCAAAGAAGGACCTACTCAACATTCTCCATTTTCCAGAGATGAAAACCTGAGTGAAACGGGTTATGGATGTTTTTCTCTGTTTCAGTGCAAGATCTCCCTCTTCTTCCCCACTCCTATCAGCAACCAGAAAACGTCCTCAAAACTTGATAGAAAGACAAGACACGTGAGATAGTATGTTATTCTCAATGGAGTTTTTGGAGCAGCTGAAGTTTGAGCTCATCTACTGCTCTCTCTCTGATTCAGAATCGCATTTCTCCAAAATTTCAACCGTGATGAACTTTCCCAAAACAGAAGCAGCAAGCTGCTTCCCACCATCACATACTTGGCCTGTATCCCGTCTATCCATATGCAGCAGATGTAAATATAATTTACTGGCACAAGCAGCTTTCTGCACATGGCAACATTCTAAGTCTTCTTAAGCATCCATGTGAAGAAATAAACCATTCTACTGGTACACTCGAATGCCCCAATAATGCTCTATAATGACCTGTGAATTGTGATCTTTCTTAATATGCATAGATCAATTACTCACATAATTATGTCTCACATCATTTTGCTGAATTGTTAATAATTCTCACCAAAGTAACGATGGTTTCTTACAGACAATGTAAGTCTGCGCTTTGCTGGCTTCCATATATGGTAGGCCTGTGCACAAATAGACTCAGTGCCAACACCAGTTGCATCAGTTAATTTTGGGCATGACCTCTTCCAGCTGTGCCCAATTACTGAAAGGTAAAGCTTGAAAATTCTCCCAGCACAATAAGGATGTTCAGAGATGCTTTGGTGAGCAAATCGGAGCAAATGCAGATGATCTATCTTTCTACCCTATAGAAATTAAATGGCCAGAATGATGGTGCCTTAATCAGGGAGAAGAAGACTATAAAGTCAGAATGAAGTGTTCTGGATGGAGACAACCTGTCTGGTGGCGATGGGAAATCCTGCGCATCAGCACATTCCTTCTTGGCTTTGTCCCCACTCACTGGATGTGACTCAAAGGAAATGCTGGGCTTCAGTTTCTTCATCAGCAAAATGGGGATAATATTTCCACTTATGCAAGTCACTTTAAGTGGAAAGCGCTGCATTCATGCAAGATAGCATTATCGTGCCAGTACACCACAGAGTTTTTCACTTTCTGCCTGGAACATTTCATACAAATCCCTCCACATATGGAACAGAATGAGGATTGCAGACTGCAGAAAATGTGATTTTTCGGGAGCTGACGGTGCCACTTACATTTGTGTGTTTTTGCATTTCAAACAGTCAGCCTTGGCAACGACATTCGCATCATCTGGTGGCTGTTGTGAACTGAGCTGACCGCAGTGTGCTCCTGGCAGGGCTGGGCAGCACAGGGCTGGCACATGCCATGCAGCGCCCACATCTTGGAGCAGGGGGATCAATGCTTTGAGTCCTCTTACCCCACGGGCACTGCCATAATGCCTGGCTGTTGCCCCATGTCTTCTGAGCCTGCCTGGCCCCATTGGGGCTACTCATGAAGCTCAGTGAAGCTCTGTGAGCTCAGGACTAGACTGAGGACATGCATCATATGTCGTGTGGCCATCAAAGGAAGAGGAATTATATTTTAATTACTGTATTTATCTCAGAGAACACAACGGTTAGTTTTTCTAATGAAAATAAATGCAATAAAGGCTAACAGACTTGTGGTAGTAGAGCCATTAAGTGTTCCATCTAAATAGGGTGTAGATATCTGGGGTACAATTAGGCTCCCGTGCTGAGTGCTTCTCAGCGTAAGTGTGCGGATGCACTCTAACCTGAATCTAATTCTGCACAGAGGCCAAAGCAGAGGAGCTCTATTTGTGTTGTAATAATTTAGTAGAAATGGGCAACATTACATTTCAGCTCCCTTTTGGTCAATGAGCACGTTAGGACTTTCAGTGCACACTACTCAAGACCTAATTGCTTTTAGCAACTCCTGCACACAGAAGATGCATCATCACAGTAAATTCAGTGCCTTGTGTGAAGCAGAGACAGAGAGAAGCAGCAGCCACCAGCAGCACACGGCACACAGTACAGGAGCCTTGGAGCTAGCTCCAGTCACAGGTATCCCACCACCACTTGTAAAAACAGAACTGAACAAATAATTCAAAATGAATAATCTATTTGATTACTTTTGCCTCTCTTTGATCAGAGAATACACACATACGTACATATATGCATATATATGTATATATATAAAAGTCAATCACACCACCTTGGATTTATTTGTTATTCAAATATATTCGGCAACATTTTTTTCACTATATATTTCGTTTAACTTTATGTATTAATCATTGAAAATGCACTGTCTTGCTGTGATTGGCCAGATGTGCCACATGACATGTTTTCTTCTGTGAGCAGCTGAGGATGCCAGCACTTCTGGAGTAATCCTTATGGATGCAAAATTAAAAATTCAGTTTTGACAAATATTTGCATGTGCATCTTTAGAATTCATTTGCTGCCAAGAAAACTGTCAGTAAAATTCAGCACTTCTTAAATTTGTAAAATGTGAGAACTAAAACATGCATGTTAACATTTGCATTTAACTTAATTAATTTTTTCCCCTAGTTTTATCTGGAACTTTTAGAAGAATGTATCTCCCCTTAAAGGCTGCAGCACTGCCCACTCTGACAGAGTTACATTTCCAAGCCACTGCTTCTGCTATCACACAGCTCTCCAGCTATCAGCTTTCCTAAAAGATGGCCTTTTTCTAAATGGGCATATACTTCATGAATTGTATGGAGGCCTTCAAAAGTCAGGTGATTTGCCCTGATGGATGATACGTGTGTTGTTTCTGCATTAAATATTCCCTCAATTATTGAATGGTTCCTGTTGCACTGTGGATTTGAGAACAACTCACTGAATGCATCCATGATGATTTAAGTATCAGATGTGACTTAAAGGATAAATCCACCAGAGAAAGTTCTCCTCTTGACTTCTTGCTTTACTGAAGCAGCTGCAGGAGCAGCACTCACTGCCTTGCTCAGGAGCCCCCCACACTGGCTCCAGCCCCCATGGCTGTGGGCATCCACCAGCCTGGCCATGTTCCTAAAGGCTCCCAAAGCAGCGATCACACGGCTGTGCAATAAGCACAGTGCCTGCATGTGTGCGTTTGCCAAAGAACTGGTACATCTAACTTCTGGATTTGTATGTTAATAGGTTTATCCCTAAAGCAGCCTCCTGATGTGCACGTGCAAGGACATGCATTACAAAAATTAAGGTCTGTCTGCTCTTCAGTTACACCTGACCCACTTCTGGCTCAGGGCAGGGTTGGAGCAGAATATCCCTAACTGCACCCAGCAGAGCAATAACTCTGTGTATTTGTTAAGATCCTACGGGATCCATGGCATGTCTTGGCTCAGCCTCTACTGCCCTGGATGATGAGGGCACGATGAGCACTGCCTGAGGCCCCATGCACTCTGCAGGCAAGAGAAGGGCACTGCCAGCGTGGCGGAGCAGCTGGACCATGGCAGGGCTCTCTGACATAGCAACAGCCAACAGCTGGCCCAGGCACATGAGGGTGTCCCAACAAAGAATCATTCAGTTTTGAGAAGACCACTGAGATCATCCAGCCCAACCTCAACCTATCCCACCATGTCCACTAACCATGTTCCTCAGTGTCACATCTACACAGTTCTTGAACATCTGCAGGGATGGTGACACTGCCACCTCTTTGGGCAGCCTATGCCAGGCACCCCACCACTCCTTCTGAGAAGAAACTTTTCTTGATACCTAACCTCAAGGATCAGCTACAAACCCACGGTGGGGCATTAACTCATTCAGCAAACAAATCTGGTGCTTCAGTTGCCAAGCAGGACGATTTAAGTGCCTTAATTTACACATCACAGCAAGCTTTTCCTACCGCAAATCAATGCACTTGCATAGGATCTTAAAATAATCAGCACCATGCTCCTGCATATATTTCTTAAGTAGGCACAAATTCCTTAATAAAAGCCAGAATCCCATTGCCAGCCTCATTTTCAGCTCACCTGCAAGCTGCGCTTACAGTGAAACACAGCTGCACCAAGGCCCTGGCAACACAGCATCCCGGGCCATGTACAGGTGCAGAGGGTCTCCTCATACCATCTGCAGGAGGGGAACCAGCAGTGGGGCTGTGCCCAGGGCATGCAAAGCAACGAAGGATGGACAAAGCACTGTTCCCCCTTGGAAAGAAACCACCCTGATGCTTGCCAAAACCCAAACTGAAGCCTCTACCCATGGTCAGCTCACTTTCAGTGTCTTGTTTGATTTCTTGCTCTTCCACCTAGGAATGGTGCAAAGAATCACTGATGTGGGAAAGAGGTCCCAGTGGTGGCCATTTCCTAGCAAGGTACAGTCCTGCTGTCCCTCATCTCTTTGCATTTCTTGTGCTTAATTTGGTTTTCACTGAATCATTGTTGTTGTTTTTTTTTTAATATTTATTACTCATGGTTGAAGCATGTCAAACTTGACAAAACTTTAAGCAGAGGGAAATGATAGAAAGTGTGCTGAAAATCCTATTTGCCCCTTAATAATTTAATTCTGCAGAAAGGGAAATCAAAGCATCACAAATTGATTGCTATGAAACAAATTACAATTATTTCCACACATCCAAATAAATCTACTAATTTTAGACATCTGACTTCAGGCATTAGATGGAATATGCAAATGCACATGTTGAAACGATGGCCGTGTCTCTAGAGCTCCTTTCTGATCCCTCTGTTCTTACTGGATGCCTGATCATTCTAGACTGCTACTGAGACATGCAGTAAATTAGCTGCTTTATGCTTTGCCTGTTAAAAATGTTAAAAAGCATGGCTGCAAAGCTCCACTGACAGCTTTAGGCACCCAGCACTGGCTCCTCTTTTCTGGAATGCAGACGCCAGTGTCCATGGCTGCTCTCCCCAGCCGTGCTTCCAATTAGGCCATTCTGCTGCTGCAGCCATTAGCCAGAGCCCTCTGCCCTGCTTTTAGTAAGAACAGCGTGCAATGAAATGTCCCTGAGAACACAACTTTTCCACATATATTTTAAGAAGTGCACTTGTTCCGCTGTCACACTTCTTCACGTAAGAGAAGTCACCTGATATTGTTAGTGACATACTAGTCTAGTGTGGCATTTAATATTAGGCTTCGTATAACTCACAGGGATGGCAGAGCAATCTCAGGTAATCAAAATAAATGAAGACAGCCTGAATAATGCATTTGTTGAATCTAAATAACACACAGTGGACACCTTTTTCCAGGAAAATGGGACTCAGGTGCTGTATTGATTGAGAAGATAAAGACAGGTGTTTTCAATTCCTATATTGGGGAAGCAGAGAGGACTTTGATAATGTAACAATCATCTTTTGTTATTTTGCTGCAGCCCAATACAGCTAAAATCAATTTTTCATTGTACTCATTTACAGGAAAAGGGGATAATGGCAGGGACAACACGGCTTTAATAGAAAGAATAAGTCATGATTTAATTCAGATGTTGTACTACAGCTACAAGTTGGAAGATATATTTGGGCATACAGAAACAGTACAAAGGAGGCTGCACGTCTTCAAATAGAAGTCGTGGCTCCACATTCCTATTTATTGATAGTTAGGTGGAATGATGCAGCATTATCCTGACAGACACAAGAAGCAAGAACCTTTTAAAGCAAAATATATATATATATATATATATATATATATATCTGTAGGATTACGAACAACCTTTATAGGAAAATGAAATAAAAGGCAGCAATAAAGGGCACATTTAGGTCTTCATTAATATTTGTATTTAAGTAAAAATGACAAGCAGAAAAATCTGGAGAGAGGCCGAGTTCCCAATCAATGTGAGGCTTCTCTGTGCAATTGATATCTTTCACAAATATCTCAGGCATTTTTTGATAAATTTTGTTCTCACGGAAAGTACTCAGGATGATGATAAAATAATGATTTTTTTTTTTTTTTTTTTCTGGCAAAATAGATTGCTTCATGACTTCTTGAATGAAACACAAATCTAAGAGCGATAGTGGTTGGGGCTGGATTAGCCCCCTGGGGTTACATCCAGTGTATGAAATTTCATAGCTTTTCCGGGGAGTTCAATAGTGCTCTTTTCTGTGGTGAGATGCTGTCAAACGACCCCTGAAAAACTGCCCCACAGGCTGAGCTTTGGAAATGCTATCACTGGAAACCACCAGGAGTTAGTTTAGCCCAGGTATAGGCCTGAAATCTTCTGCATGGCACATTTCTGGGCAGAGCTCATTAGGCCCATCTAAATCTGAGTTTCATTGCTGACTTTGGAGTAATTCAGGACCCAAAGTCATGCTTTAAAGCTGATTTCTACATCTCATAGATCTGCAACTGAATCTTAGCCACTGCTTTTAACAAGCAACTTCTGCAGAAAAGCAGACAAAAGGAGTAAAATCCTTGCCTGGCATTTCAGGCTTTCCCTGAAGAGGAGCCTGGTCTAGCGCTAGCGCTCTGTAAATCTGAGCTCATGTTTCTCTCTGAGGAGTAAGGGAAAATGAAAAGAGCAGAACATGAAAAATCAGAGAGCAGAATTAACCCCTTCTCCAGCAGCAGCATCTTCCTGCTGGAGGAGCTCCAGCTCTGAAATGGCCAACTCAGAGCTGTGTAGAAGGTGCAGTGTGGGACAGCTCAGGAGAGGTGCAGGTGTCCAACCAGGTGGATCTGCCCCAGCTCAGGGGCACCACGCTGCAAATACCGAAAATCTCAAATACAGCAAGGCAGAATTTAAATTATTTTGATTCTACACAAGCACAGCCTCACTGCCTGCTCCTGGCATAGGATCTCAATTCATATTGCAAGATAGAATAATATGGCATATCCACTTTTTCCTTACTGTCTCAGTCCAGAGGTGGGTATCTGTCTCCCCATGGCATATGAGTAAGGACAGGCAGCTAGCCTCTCCCCTATGCCCTTTTCAAGGGCCTGAGGCAATTGAAGGAACAAGCTCTTGATCACTGCCTGTCCAGCAGCTACAATATTACCTGACAAAGACGTATGGCCTTTTACATATGTAATATATGCCTTTTAATAGAAGAAAAAACCCTCCCTTTACCATTAGAAGGGAAATTCCAGCATTCTTCACTTTCTCATCCTTGAAGGCAGAGCTGTCTTGTTGGATAAACTTAATCTCTTCTTCACTCCCTTTCTCTCCTCCCCTTTATTTTTTCTATTGTCTCCTTTTTTTCCTCCTCATTAAAGGTTTGTTGATATCAGTGCATATTTAGTTTGGAATAACAAAGTCCAGGAGGGAATTCCCCACAAAAACAAGTTCTTGGGGAGGAATTGGTATTCAGGATAGTACCTGATCTCACAAGTCAGGAATTTCTCTTAATCCTTTCTTAACATGGAAGTCTCTAACCAGCTCTGACTCCCTCCGGCACATGAACATGGTGAAAGCTGTGCCCTTCCAAATATTGCTCAGAGCTCCCAAAAGACCCTTCATGCCCTGTGCAACTAAGTAGAGTTAATTTTAACAGGAAATTTCACACTGCAATCAGAAGATAGGGTTAAATAATTAAAAATAAAATAAACTTTTCATAACTTGGTTCTGTGCCACTATCAGTGCCGTCAGTGATCTGAAGCATGTTAACAGGCACACTTCTGAGCTAGAAGGAATCAAAGATTGACTTCCTCACACATACAGGTGTTCCAATTTCCGGGCAAGAAAGCAAAACTGATATAAAGTGCACAAAGGACCCCAGTATCAGCAAGAATGTCACTAGCAGTGGAATGCATTAAAGATCATTGCGACAAATCAGGTTCCTAAGCGTGACTTTCCCTTTCACGCAGAGAACGGACTGATTCGTTCCCCAAACAATGGAAAATTTCGTGGAGGCTCTGGAACAGATAGCTCTGTTTGCTCCATTACTCACAGATCAGCTCACCACATTGAGCAACAAAGGCGGGGGCCAAACTCATCTTATTTGTTGTCCTCAATTTATGAAAAAATAATCTAGCTCATAGGCAATAAGGTGTTTCAAAACTTGCTGAAATGAAAGCATCTCTCCATCAGTATAGATTCAGCTTCAACATGACTCATATGATCTATGCACTACTATGTTGCACTGTCTTGACCTGTCTAAGAGTAATTGTGAAGATTTTACAGGATTCCTTTCCTTTCCTTTCCTTTCCTTTCCTTTCCTTTCCTTTCCTTT